>NC_085936.1:11250000-11875000 GCF_963556715.1 Cydia fagiglandana | reverse complement strand
CCATCCTGTATAATCTAAAAAAAAATTCCAGCTTTTTATCAACAACGAGTGGGTCAACTCTCAAAGCGGCAAGAGGTTCGACACGTTCAATCCTCACGATGGCTCTGTAATAGCAAGTGTTGCTGAGGGTGACAAGGTAACTATACTTATACAGGGCGTTTTTTGGACAACTAGCGATATTGTGCGAGGTGATTATATAGGCCATACTGAACAACTTTTTCTATGGGACCAACCCCGAAATCCCAAAAAAAATTGGCCTTCCCATAGAAAACGTCGACATCCACTCAACCAAGATGTATGAAACGGCCAAAAATTTTTTGGGATTTCAGAGTTGGTCCCATAGAAAAAGTTGTTCAGTATGGCTTATATAATCACCTCGCACTATTATGGCTAGTTGTTCAAAAAACGGCTTGTATATCAACTCCACCTGTCCGCTGCTGAATATAGGCCTACCCCATCGATCGCCACAAACTTCGGTCCTGCGTAACAGGCATCCGACTCTCAGCCACTCTTACAAGGTAAACAGTATATTATTTACTTGTAATCTCTGGAAACAAGCATCTAGCAAACGGAGGGCGGAAAATTACTATTCCGGCTTAATTAACAACTTAGTTATGTCTCAAGCATAGCTAGGAAATTGAAAATAAACGGTATTAACAAAATCAAAAACAAACAGCGCTTTGTCGTTGAAAACTCTGAATAAGAACTATATTTACTAGCGCATTTGAGAAACTTGAGATCGGACATGAAACGTAATTTAAAATTTAAAATAACTAATTCAGGGATCGTAGGGCTGGCTCGTTCCTCGCCCAACGGATCGGCATAGCCATCCAAAGGGGGAACGCAGCCAGCCTTATGGGAACCCTTCCTCAGGGTTCGGACCTGGGTGATCTAGCCTAATATATACATATTCGGCTAGATCACCCACATTATGTTATATATATTTTTTTTAGGTATTAGTTTTAGTTTTTTAGGTAGTTTTATAATTTTAGGTTAATTTTATTCTAAGTTTGTTTTTAATTATGTTTATGGTTTTATAAAATAAAAAAATATGATATTTCAAAAAAAAAAACTAATTCAGTATTTATTCTAAATTTAACCTAAATTGATTAATTCCTCAAATTATCTACCTACTAAAAACATTTTATTTTATAAGGAATTGTACCTAAACATAAATTAGTCGTGCCCTGGTCCCTGAATAAACTTTCGTTAATAGGTACAAAGACTTAAATGCAAATCCGTCTAGCAACTTTCTGAATAATTTGTATCTACTTATATTTAACGTTGAAAAAGTTTAAGGTGGTATTATTCTCTTGGCTGTCCGAAATTATTATACTAACTATTCGATGCATAAAATAGCATATCGACGGCCTCGCGGACAATATGGCATTAATTGTAGCTATTTTAAAATGCAAAAGAAGATTACTATGCTGTATGTGTATCTCCCACACAGTTGTAGAGACGAACAGTAACGGTGACACAGCTCACACAGATATTTGTGAACACCTTGGTCGCTCCGATATATCTGATGGCGACTGTACCTACCTACTCATTTAAAATATTATTAAAATGCAAGTTTTTCATTACAGGCTGACATCAACTTAGCCGTGAGCGCCGCTAAGGCTGCCTTCCACCGCAATTCAGAATGGCGGCTCCTGGATGCCTCGGCTCGCGGTGAAATACTCTGCAGGTTCGCGGACCTAGTTGAACGCGACGCACTTTACCTCGCTGAGTTAGAGTCGTACAACAATGGCATGCTGATCAACTTCGCCCTGTGGGCTATCAAGGGAAGCGGAAAGTCCATTCGCTATATCGCTAGTCTGGCTGATAAAATTCAGGGAGACACCATCCCCGCTGGTAAGTTACACAGATTAACCAGAACCTTCTACGTACTATTCGTTTAATGTACCTACCTGTTGCTACTTATTTATCTTTGTTCGTGACTGTAAAACTAGCGGCAGTTTCGGTTTATTATGTTCTTTGAGCGATAAAAACAGATACAGATATATATCATATAGCACATGATCTAGAGGCATTTTATTGCTCTATAAAGTTTGTAACTTTTTTGCGAGGCCAATGCCTAGCAGCAAGTTCAAAAGCTAGGGATCTATGTTATGTTATAGTCAGTATCTTTGGGTAGGTATTTAAATAAAAGTAAACATTTAAACAAACAATATTTACATTAACAAGATTTTTTACAAAACCGCCTGAATCTGTCACTGAACGACCTCACTTTATTATTTGATCATGCAATGTTTTTATCTACCCTCAACTGGCATATGGAGCCATTTGAGGTTATATTTTGTTTACTTTTAATTATATACCTAATGATACAGAGTATAATTGTTGTCACTAACTAAACAGGTATTATTTCTAATGCTTATATTAAAACCGAAATATTTTGCAGATGGTGACGTCTTTGCGTATACATTGAAGCAACCAGTGGGCGTTTGCGGGCTGATTCTACCTTGGAACGTGCCTGTGCTTATGTTCATTAACAAATTCGTGACCGCTTTAGCTGCAGGCAAGTTTCTTATCTGAAACTTCTAGTCGTTGACTATAAAAAAGGACGAGACGATTATAGTTTCAGCTGCACTTTGAAGCCAGTTACAAAATATTTATATATCAATGACACCACTAAAGACTTGCAGTTGAATTACGACTGCAGCAGCCGGAAACGGCCGATATCACTGCCAATCTCCGTGATTGACAGTGATTGACGTAAGTGACAGAGTGCCTATTGCGAACCACGTTCGAAATGTTGCCTCTATGTCGCACTGGTAAATTCTTACGTACCTACGTGTGACAGGGAGGCAACACTTCGAACGTGATTCGCGGTAGGCCCTCAGGTTACACGTTCTAATCACCACAGCAATACGGGAACGACAGCAACGCAATTTATCAAGGAAATTGACAGTATCGTCGCCGCTGCTGCGCCACCAGCAACACTGCAGCAGTAAAGCTGTAACTTATTAAGTAAATGGGCTTACAATGAGACAGACGGAAACAGTGGCTCAGCTCGAACAGTGGCTCAGTCGCCCAAATATCGCCTCTTGTTGAAATTAGGTTGAGTGAGCCACTGTACCCGGCCTTTACCGAGCCGCTGATCCCTCCTCGACTCTACCTACATTTATACATGTTTTAATGTCACCTACATTATTTTTCATTGAAGGTTGTACGGTAGTCGTGAAGCCGGCTGAGCAGACACCATTAACGGCCTTGGCGTTGGCTGCGCTGCTTAAAGAAGCTGGTGTGCCCTCAGGCGTAGTCAATGTAGTCAACGGCTATGGCCCCAGTGCCGGAGCCGCGCTCACACATCATCCAGACGTCGCTAAGATCTCTTTTACTGGATCGGTTGAGGTAACAACCTTGCAAGCTTGAACATGGTGCTCGAGTGCCTCTGATGCCATGGCGTGGGCTGGCTCCTATTAAAATTTTGCTAGGTTGTTCGGTTAATAACAATGAAAAACGTTGAGAAATCTTCTAAGCAAACCCTATTATTAACTTTACCTTCTAAATTAATATTTTTAATGTGGCTATTTATGTCAGTTCCATCCAAGCCTACCTATTTTTGTCTTCCTAATACAACTTAGTTCAACAAAAACTATTATTTTTACTTTATAAATCAATATTGAACTGAATGCGGTTATTTCTGTAGTTCCAAGTTCCATTACCTATGTCTTTCTAATACAACTTAGTTTAACAAAACGCGGGTCGTTCTAAAACCGCCCAAGGAACTTGGTCAAGCTCTTGGCCTCACTGACCCCTCAACTTGTTACGCAGGTTGGCAAGCTGATTCAGACGGCGGCCGGAGCGAACAATCTAAAGCGGGTTACTCTGGAGCTCGGTGGAAAGAGCCCGCTCGTCATAATGGCCGATGCGGATTGTGCGTATTTATGAATGAATAAATAATATAGATGGTCAAGAAATCTTGTCAGTAGAAAAAGGCGCGAAAATCAAATTTTATATGAGACTACATCCCTTCGCGCATACATTTTTCAAATTTGCCGCCTTTTTCTACTGACAAGATCTGCTTGACCAACTATATTTATTTCAGGACAAGTCCCATATATGTAGGTATGATGTTAGTAACAAGTTAGGTATATGTACAATACTCAAGGTTAGTGTTAGAGTTTTATTTTTTACTGTTTCTGTTTTACCTCACTATGATTTTCACAATTGATGAATGCACCCACATGCATGCACATGCACATGGGTACGTAACAAGCTTTATATTCTTAAGTGTCTTTAAGTATATTCTAAAGTCTATGGACGTTACATGCGCGTTGCCTACGCTTTGAAAAGCCTACACATTTTTTATGTACAAACAAACCATACAAATATACCTATTTAATAAAGTTTCTTGAAGTATATATCCATAACATCAGCGTCAGATAATTCGACACGGCATCGAATTGTTTTAATGGTTAAACTTGATACCTACAACGAAATTTATTTGATTCTCGGAAAAAATATGTGAAAACTCGCTTATTTGGCCAAATTTTGAAATTACTTTATTTATTGATATTTTAGTCAGATTTACAGATTACCTACTTTTCTATTCGTTACTTTATTACAAACCATTGTAGCAAATTGTTTAATTGGACGTAGTTACGCGAAAACGTTCCAACCCACAGCGACCCCATTTTGAGATAAACGCAATTTTGTGTTTTAGCGGTACACTTTTTCCCTGTAATTATTTCAGGCAAATACTATTGGTTTTACTGTGGAATGCCAAACTGGTTATTGAATGATATGCATATTTTTTGTAAATACATAATACAAGGGGCATATAAATAGGTAAAACGAGTTTGAAACGTTTTTGCTAAATTTAATTTTGTATGAAACTTGTTAAATAGCAATTATGCATAAACGTTCCAAAACGAATTTAAGTGTATGTAATGAATTTAAATTGACCTAAAGCATATAACATTGTTTTCTTCTTTTTGGTTATTTAAGTTTGATTGGTTAAGTTTTGGAGGAGGAAACAGTCGAGTACGAAACCTCGATTTTTGAGATTTTTACGCAGGATGTTTCGCCTGTCCTCTAGGCTCTGAGCAGCCCTACGGACATCCGCCTCGTTTTCCCCCAGGAGGGCTAGGTCGTCTGCATACCCAATAATTCGGTGACTACCGTTCAACTCTACTCCGCCACCAGAGGCTATAACTTTCTTGGTGACATATTCGAGCACCAAGTTGAAAAGTATGGGAGAGAGCGCATCCCCTTGCTTGAGACCCGTACCAACATCAAACTGGTCTGTTAGGCCGACTCCCGTTTTCACCGTCATTTTGCTTGTTGAGGAAGAGGCAGTGAAGGTTGACCTACGAATTAGTCGGGAGAAAACTGAGTACCTTCATATGAAGCGATACAGAAATAACTCTATTCGTAGGAAAGATCTCACTATAGGACAAACCTCTTACAAAGGTGTAGAGAAATTTAAATATCTTGGGTGTATCGTCACAGACAGCAATCGGAGGGAAGAGGAGATCCAAACCCGAATTCAGAACGCGTTCCGGTGCACAGCTGCTCTTCATAAAGTGTTGGTGTCCAGGCTAATGACCAGAAAGACGAAACTCCGTATATACAAGACTATAATCAGACCGATCTTGATGTACGGATGCGAAGCCTGGACCCTAACACAAAGAGAGGAATACGCACTGCTGGTGGCTGAACGGAGGATCTACCAGAAGATACTTGGACCCACTCGCGGAGAAGATGGCTCATGGAGGATACCTACGCAGGAACCAGGAAATCGAAGATCTAGTGGCCGAGCCCAATATAGTCGGAGAAACGAAAGCCTCAAGACTCCGATGGCTCGGGCACGTGGTCCGTATGGGTGAAGATCGAGCGGTTTGGAGAGCGTACTCGGGCCGTCCGGAGGGTCGACGACCGGTTGGGCGTCCTAGGTATCGCTGGAGCGATGAGGTCGTGAAAGATCTGAACGAGCTCGGTGCCGTCGATTGGACAGAAACGGCGCTTGACAGAGAAGCATGGTGTTCCTTAGTGTCAGAGGCCAAGATCCACTTCGGGTCACTGCGCCACGGCAGTAAGTAAGTAAGTAAGTAAGTATGTTTCGCCTGTGCTGCAGTTGTACTAATCGCACTAATTTTAAGGGCGGAGTCAAGTTTCTAAATAAGTACACAGACAGAAAAGTGATGGGCAATCGTCGACATTTAATGTCGATAATCTAGTGATGTAAGAAGCGCTGGTGGCCTAGCGGTGAGAGCGTGCGACTTGCAATCTGGAGGTCGCGGGTTCAAACCCCGGCTCGTACCAATGAGTTTTTCGGAACTTATGTACGAAATATCATTTGATATTTACCAATCTCTTTTCGGTGAATGAAAACATCGTGAGGAAACCGGACTAATCCCAATAAGGCCTAGTTTATCCTCTGGGTTAGAAGGTCAGATGGCAGTCGCTTACGTAAAAACTAGTTCCTACGTCAAATCATGGGATTAGTTGTCAAGTGGACCCCAGGGTTCTCATGAGCCGTGGCGAAATGCCGGGATAACGCGAGGAAGAAGAATCTAGTGATGAGATGAGATGAGAGAAGTTATCGATAAACCGTCTTGTGTGAAAATATCTAGATCATCCTGAGAGACAAGGGGTTTTGGGTTGAGAGGGAACACATTTTTGAAGTTATGTACCTATAAAATCTATTTTGAACTTTTTGATTCTAATATTTCAAAATTGAAATTGATATGAAATTTATTTTTTGCATGGTCATGGGTTTACAAAATTCTTTAGGTACAAGATTGGCGATTCGAAATCTCGCACGAAATATCCTAATAGAGATTGGGTATAATTTTTTAATTTTTTGTTTTTTTGAGGTTGGGTGTTTCGAGATCTCGAGAGTCACACTTTCGAGATCGAGATTAATAGGTATCTCGACGAGATCGAATTTGACAGGTAACTAAAAATGAGTTATTTTAATCAAAAATCTCTAAGAATTCCATATTCATAAATGTGTCGGCGGCACACCGGCATATTTTTTTTTCAGATTCCTGCTACTCTTTTAAAAAAAATTGTAATTATAAAAAAATGTAAAATACGTTATTTAGTCTTTTCTACTTTACTCCCTTTTTTGTTCGAAAGGGCATTTTTTGTTCTAAAAATAGATTCCTTGTCCTTAATTTATCCGAAAATAATATATTACATGCCCTAATAGGTATAGTTTTAGAGAAATGCAGCTCCAAGTGAAGCGCGGCAGTGTTGAACTTCCCCCCCCCCCCAAACTAATTGAGAGGTGGCTCTCGATGTCTCCCCGGTCTGTATCTGCTCAAGACCAGCTAAGAATCAACTGTGCCAAGTTTCAGCGCATAGTCACAAAGTGCAAGGTCCCCATACAACGGTGTGCGCTAACAAACCAGCTACATGACATTTAATGACAGGTAGGTCCGCGGCGGCGTTTCGTTTCACATGTGCGTTTCGTTGGTGCTGTCATTTTACGGGAGCAAAGAGTAATAATGTTGCCACCTTTATTGTAAATAGTCCATTGATTGTTTTGACTAAATACATAAACTTAAATATACCATAGTTATTTATTTTGGTAAAAAAAATTTTTTTCTCTCGAACATATTTAATAGCAAAAATGGATCAAGTATATGTGGATCGTTTATAGCAAAAAATTAGACAATAATATATTATAATAAAATGTTCCAATTTATTTAGAACAGTCTTCGCAGCTTAAAAAAACAGTATGGATTAATCTAAAAGGTTTCAAATTACATGGAACATTTTTGCAGAAATAAAAAATGTATAAAGATTTTGCAAAAACGTTCCAACCTACATGGATCATTTAAGAAAAAATTAAATGCGCATTTTATGAATTTAGTATAATGTTTCAAGACAAGTGGAACATTATAACGATATGTTATTCTATTAAGAGTTTTTAACAATATGATTCAGTATGCATGTAATGTTTTTACTTTATTTTGAGTACACGTCCTTGGTATAATGGTGGGTTGGAACATTTGGGTCAAATTTTATTGATGAAACTAACCTAAAAATACTAGCATCTTTGTGTGCACATGATGTAATATGTCAAAAATAGTACCCTGGTTATGGTAACTCATTTTCGAGTGACTTGTGGGTTGGAACGTTTTCGCGTAACTACGTCCAATTGTATACCTGTTAAAATAATTAATGCTCAGCTCAGTATTTTAAAAACCTCAGCATTTATAGAAGTAAGTATCTTATTAACATAAATCGCGTTTATATTTCACAGAATTATTTCTAATTAAATATAAGATTTCGTTGAGGGATTTTGCTTTCTTGGCCTTTTATGTTTTTCGAGGAACGAGAATTATTAATTAATTTTCACAACTTTTTTTTTCTATCTGTATTTATACTTAGGTTGACAACACAAAACAAAGAAGTGGCGCGCTCATTCTTTCTTCCGTGGTTGACAACACAAAACAAAGAAGTGGCGCGCTCATTCTTTCTTCCGTGGTTGACAACACAAAACAAAGAAGTGGCGCGCTCATTCTTTCTTCCGTGGTTGACAACACAAAACAAAGAAGTGGCGCGCTCATTCTTTCTTCCGTGGTTGACAACACAAAACAAAGAAGTGGCGCGCTCATTCATTCTTCCATGGTTGACAACACAAAACAAATAAGTGGCGCGCTCATTCTTTCTTCCGTGGTTGACAATCAAGTATTTGTCTAGTATTGTTTATAAATTATCATTTTCAACTACGATTTTACGAGAGTTTTTTGTCTCAAACCAGAACCCCAAGAACAGAATGAAATGTAAATTTCATTTGATAAGTAGCTACAATATGTGATTTACTAAACCAAAACTCTGAAATTATAGTGGAATCAGCGGTACGCACTGCAGCGTTTGGTGTTTTTGGCAATCAGGGCCAAATGTGTATCGCCGCCTCACGTCTGTACGTCCAGTCTTCCATCTACGATAAGTTCGTCGAAAAGGCAGTCGAGTTTGCAAAGAACATTAAGATAGGACATCCTGCAGAACAAACCACACAACATGGACCACAGGTGATACGAGTATATAAGCTACTAATGCGCTCCTTGCGGCATTTTCAGAAACTAAATGGGTTATAAACTTTCGTCATTCCCGTGGGAAATATAAATAGTAAGCGAAGTGGGTACATTTTACTAAAATAATAAAGATTTAATTAAACATGCCTATAAGTAAGAGTATAGCTAGAAAATGATTGCATGTTTATTTAATGTATAATGTCCGCAGAAAAGATCACAAATCTGTGGGTTTATGTGTGTGAAAAACTTTTATTAAGTGAGCTTAATAAAAGATTTTTGCCCCTAATCTTCAATTTGGTTGTATTACAACCAAATTACAACACTACCTACAAATGTTTTATTTTTTCTTATAAATATTTGTTGATTCCCCCAAACCCCCAAACGTTTCACTTAAGAAATTGTTTTAATTAATTTTGACGTCTTTCCGTTTTGTTTTGTTATACCAACAGATTGACGAGGAGATGATGAATAAAGTTCTTCGCTACATTGAAAAGGGCCAACAAGAGGGGGCAAAACTTTTGATCGGCGGTCAACGGATTGGCAACCGGGGTTTTTACATTCAGCCTGCCGTATTCAGTAACGTCACGGATGACATGACGATCGCAAAAGATGAGGTTTTTATTTACATTTTGTACCTAATAAATTTTCTTTTAACCTTCTCCACTATAAAAAAAAATGATCTTACCAAAAAAAAAGAACTAAACTGATGTTAAACTACTTTTACAAAGTAAGATAGCTTATTAGACCAAGATAAGTCAGAGATGTAAGATATTTTTAGTAGGATCTAGTTCACCATACATTTACTATGGCAATTCATTGTTGCCATCAGAAAAAAACCTTCTTGTAGATCTTCGGCCCTGTGCAGAGCATCCTAAAGTTCGATACGCTAGAAGAGGTGATAGAACGCGCCAACAACACCAGTTATGGACTCGCTGCCGGCATCTTCACCACCAGCGTTACCAACGCTCTGCAGTTCAGTAAACATGTCGAAGCCGGAATCGTTTGGTAAGCTTTTCTTTATTTTTATGTATATGTTTCCGCAATTGCCCGTTATTAGTGAAATAGTTATTTACGATACAAGTTCGGAAAATTCGAATAAAATGCGAATTACCTATTCGCTCGTGTATCGTACAACATTTTACGGTAGGTACATATGCCCTTTAAACTTTTGACATACGCACGAAAAGTGCTATTTTACGCACTAGTGCGAGAAAATAGGACCAATTTTCAGATAGAAAAAACTTAATTAAAAGATGAGAACTACTTTCATTACATTCATTTGAATATTGCTACAACTTTTATGAGAATGGCAGTTTAATCCTGGTATAATCTAAGCCCCCCCCCCCCCACATCTGGCGTCTTTCGAGCGTCGGTGTCTACAATTCTATGGCCGACGTCGACGCAACATCGACGCAGCGTCGACGCAACTGCGCAGCGACGTCATTTTCCATAGCCCTGGACCGACGCCGACAGACGCCGACGCTCGAAAGACGCCAGATGTGGGGGGGGCCCTAATACAGTACGCATGTGAGATATTTTATCTAACAGTCAGGGGGCCGATTTTTGAAATTCGACTGCTCGGTTTCGTGTATTTCGTTAAATAATATCTCCACTACTATAGGCATTTAAATTCTACTAATAGAATTGAAAACGAGTGGTCAACACCACTAGATTCCCAATTTCTATCGCTCATATTTCAAAAATTAGCATTTCGTCGTGTTCCACCGATATTCGAATGACGAAATTGAACGATCGAAATTCAAAAATCGGCCCCAGAACTTACATTCCTACTGAGTAGACTACCTATCGAATTGTATTGTATTTTAATTTATGTTAGTGGTGAAATACATTGTACATACATTGGACGTAATTAAAGTCGGCCCTCTCGCGCATGAGAGAGAACTATTATTTATTTATATTATTAAATGAGCTTTGCTTGGTGCTACACCAAACAAGATAGAGCGATATTTTGTTTACTCTATGTTCATTGTTTTGTATTTAAGCTCGGCAAACACCCAAGCGGTACATGAAATGAAGCCTGCATGCGCTTTCTGTTATCTAACTTTAACTTGTGGCTCTACAGAGCTACTTCTGTAATTGTGCTTTTGATCTTTCATATTTCCATGGTTCCACCATATTGAAAAATATGAATCAACAAAAAATAATCATAATTATAACTATCGAAAACACGAGAATCAGTTGAGAAATGTAAACTTGTAAAAGGATGACTCACCCCAGCCATATATGTCATGTGGCGTCCGACATGTCATTTTTTATGACGGCCGATCGGTGATCACGTGTTCCATAGAAAACGAAGCGCCGGAAGCTCCGGCCCGGCCCCGGCCTGGTCTAGTGTGAGTCATTCTTAAAAGAGACATCCAGACAGAGATACGCAAGCATTTTTGTCCAAACTGAAACGGAGTCCTTCGTCACATTACGTCAATGAATGATAAAATGCACCGCGGGTGAATGTGAATACTTTCCTGTATTAAATAAATATCTATTATAATATAATATCTATTTTTCATTAATACAGGGTTAACCACTATCTGTCATTCAACCCGCAATCTCCGTTTGGTGGCTTCAAAGATTCTGGGATTGGTCGAGAAAAGTAAGTCTTGAACTTTATTTATTACAAACCACACAAACATTTTCACACTGAAATAGTAAATAAGTATAAGTAAGTAAGTGTCGAAACTAATAATTTATCATGCTTGGTAAATAGGTTTATGAAATGAGGACGATGGTACATATCTACGCTTGCTTTAACTTCACTTCAAAGTGTCTGCTGATTTATGTATGTCTTCCAACAGGCGTTTTAAATGAAAATAATCAATATCAGAGCACGATATCTATCTATATTATATTGGTATCATGATTTTAAAATTTGAATACGCCTCATCGGCTTCCTTTATCTAATTAAATGGGGCAGTGACAATTCGAAATCAAATAAACGAACGACAAATGACGGAGTCGTGAAGACCTTGGGTAAACTAATTTTCTTTAAGGTAATATTTTTTCGGCCTCCCTTTTTTACGGCAAACATTTTTGTATGCGGAACAACGTTACCTGTGATGTTAGCGACTAGATAGATCTATTTAAGTTTCCTAATAGGGTTGTAGAATTGAAATTAAATTTTATAAATAAATCTAGTTGAATAGATACAAAATGAGCAATTTATCACAATAAATTGGAAACGTAAGAAATATATGGAAATACATAATAAAAACGTAAGACTTTAGTTTCGAAATTTAAGTATTTTTAAACATCGAAAAAGGAAAATATAAGGTACCATTTGATTCCTCACATTAAAAAAAAAAATTGTACAGCAACAATACACATTATACTTACGCAATATTTCATCGACATGATCGCGATTTTCTTGTTTTACATACATCGGAACCGTTCTAAGCAATTGGCAATAGCGACATTACATCGTGACGTCACGATGTATTGCGATTTTGTTAGGAGCGTTTCGACAATAAAGTGCGTTTTTCAAACTTTAACTATGATTTGTGACTTTTGTATTGCAATTGATCAATTTGAGCAATCGATCATCCCCATCCATCTCCGGCGCCAATCTGAAGACAATGTGAAGACGGGACGAATTGTCCCGTGGGATATCCCGTGAGATTATCAATCACCTCAAACGTGTAGTGTAGGACCAAGATAACTCTGCATTTTTCATTGTATTTGCAATTGCAATAACAAACTGAGGCCATGTCATCATCAATGTTGAATTTTATGAAATATAAAATCGTTTCTGATGACACTTCCTTAATCCTTACTCTGTTCTATTCAAATCGCTGCAAAGTTAGCTTAGACGGACTCTATTACACGTTGACCGTAAACCACATGGCACTTTTTTTCTTATTTCAGGGGAATGGACTGCGTCAACTCGTATCTGGAGGTTAAGACGGTGAATATGGCTCTGCCGAAAAAGTTCTAGAATTCGACTAATTCAGCCCTGCCTGCATGGTGCTACATCAATAAAGATCGAGTGATATTTTATTATTTAATAATAATATTCATTGTTTATTAGTCTTCACCGCGTGCGGGTCGCTTCCAACCGGCACGTATGGAGGTCCAAGGGGGAGGCCTATGTTCAGCAGTGGACGTCTTATGGCTGAGATGATGATGATGATGATGATTAGTCTTCACCACACCAGCTCGGAAAGGCTTACTTTGCACTTCAAAAACTGATAGCAAAGTTGCATTTTATTCACATGTGAGGCAAAGCAATCAAATGCAAAATTTGAGTTGTTTTCTTATGTTTGCTGGTAGAATTGACTTTTAAATGATGATTTTGGATGATCAATATTTAATACCATTCATTTGGATTTGATTTGGTCTGGTTATGTTTGATATTTTACATTAATATTTGCTTCAGGTTGGCGTGGAGAAAAAATTTGTATTTCACTCGGGGGCAAATTTTGTTTAACCCTCGTGCTTTGAAACCCTCGCAACGCTCAAGATTCCAATTTTGGAATCTTTCGTTTGTTCGGGTATCAATATTAGTACGAGCAGTTAAACAACTACTTTGCCCCCTTGTAAAACAAATAACCATTGTAGTTTAGTGTTTATATTTTTCAAAGATTATTATTGTTTATACTAGTACCTAAGTGTAAGGGTTCCGTTTCTCCTTATAGGCGCGGATCCCCAAAAACTTGCATTTAAATATGTCATCTGCAACACGCATCGAGAAAATACTATTGAAAGTTTTCTTTTTGCGAATCTCCCTAATAGTTCGTTTTTTTAGCATTAAGGTATCTGCCCACTACACCGTATCATATCATGACCGTGCTATGAACGTGTCAGGCAAAAAAATATACTTTGTATGAAAAAGTATGAGACTATGCCCACTAGCCCGTTCCGTCACCGACCATACCCGTCGCGTGCCATGCACGGACCGGCAAAAATAGTCGGCGAGGATATTTTGCCGGTGCCGAAACGCTCCGTGCATGGCACGCAACGTTGCCAAAACGGTGCATGCAGGCGGCGAAACGGTGGGCATACGGGTTTTAACCGCATATGGTGACCGTTCTAAGCCCGTTATAAACGCGTTGCTATATTTCTTGCTCGCTCTTACCAGTCTGATAACTATTCGCTGGCTCTTTCTGACGAGTATTGCTCTCGCGAATAAAACGCGGGTACTAAGGGGATGAAACGCGGATGCTACGGGGATTATAGGCGGATGCTATGGGGATGATGCGCGGTTACTACGGGCACTAAACCCGTTATGTACAATGTGGACAGGGTGTAGTGGGCATAGTAGGCCGTATCGCGTTACATTCCGTGCCTGATACGTTCATAGCACGGTCATGGTATGATACGGTGTAGTGGGCAGAGACCTTTAGAAATAAGGTAAACAATCTTGATGTGTCTTTTTATTGAAAAACACGTTTTAAATATAAGTCCCGGCAAATACTCGTATGTAACAATTATGAATCTAATCATCATCATCACCATCATCATCATCATCATCAGGCTATAGTAGTCCACTGCTGGACATAGCCCTCCCCTAAAGAGCGCCATAGCGCCCTGTCTTCAGCTTGCCGCATCCAGCATCTGCCTGCAGTCTTTCGCAGATCGTCATCCTACCTGGTCGGAGGGCGTCCTACACTACGTTTGCAGAGTCGCGGTCTCCACTCAAGAACACGTTTCCCCCAGCGGTTGTCAGCGGTGATGAATCTAATACCTACCATCATTTATATTCTTCTGCTTTCATACGTTACTGATTTTAAAAAGCGTTTTTTCAATTAAAAGACAGTCAAGATCGCTACCTTCCTTCTAATGGTAAAAAAAAAACTATTAAATACTTTTCGTTTTTATTACACTGCCGCAGAATGTTTAGTACGAGTAGGTACCTAATGTTTTCCAAGTGTATGTAAGTACTTTCACTTTCTAAGAAATTTTGTGCAAATTATGGCTTTTGTTTTAGTAGAGCAAAGCCCCATTCTATTCTGTTTCGTGAAGTCCACCCCAATAATTTGCATGGCGTCTCCATTGAATGGGAATACCTCATTGCATAGAAATGGGATCGTTCCTCACTCGGTCCTCATTTCCTCATTTGATTTACGATAACATATTTCACGCACGGATCTATCATATGTTTCGAATGGTGGGTGTGCACGAATACCATGATATTTTATATATAAACGGGTGTGCAATGACGTTATTTTTTTTTTACTGGGCCATATCGTTGTTAATTTTAACAAGCTTTGTGTTTGTGTATATTATAATATGTTGAAGATAATATTCGTTTTGTTATAGTGAAATGATTGTACATAGTTTAAATTTTTAATGCCAATTTGTAACAGAAATGTAAGAAAAATATTCTTAAAAATCCCACAGGCAACCTGTAAAGTACCACTTCTTAGCGCCACTTGCACCATCCCACTAACCCGGGGTTAACCGGTTAAACCGGTAATCCGGTGTCAAATTGTACTGGTAGCCATGGTAACTCCAGATTTAACCGGTTAACCCCCGGGTTAGTGAATGGTGCAAGTGGCCCTTACGTGTTAGTGAAATGAAATTTTCTCGTGAATATAAGCGCTGGTGGCCTAGCGGTGAGAGCGTGCGACTTGCAATCTGGAGGTCGCGGGTTCAAACCCCGGCTCGTACCAATGAGTTTTTCGGAACTTATGTACGAAATATAATTTGATTTTTACCAGTCGCTTTTCGGTGAAGTAAAAACATCGTGAGGAAACCGGACTAACAAGGCCTAGTTTACCCTCTGGGTTGGAAGGTCAGATATGGCAGTCGCTTTCGTAAAAACTAGTGCCTACGTCAAATCATGGGATTAGTTGTCAAGCGGACCCCAGGCTCTCATGAGCTGTGGCGAAATGCCGGGATAACGCGAGGAAGAAGAAGAAGAAGATACGCTAGGTACAAGCTGCAATATAGCGCGGTTCCTGGAATTCATTTTATACACGTTGTACCCAATTATGTGCATAATACACCACACGGCTTACGACAGGGCAGAGCGGGCTTTTAAATATACGATATTGATTTATTAATCGCAGTGCATCTCCCTCACACAATCATATGAGCAAGCGGGAGGCACATATGAAATTAAAATCACATTTTTCACATCTTAATTTACCCCTAGTAAGCTGATTGGATCTGGAGATTAAACGAAAACGTTGCAGTGAGCGGAAATTGTATTACCTAGAAAGACATCCCCTTCGGTAGGTACTCGTATTTTCCTTTATTTGTTAAGTTGAAAAGCAATTTAGGTACCGGATTTTACTTCTTGAATAATAGGAGATTAAGGTCTGTCAGCCGCAAATTGAATTAAGTTTTTATACCTTAGTGGTGGCAAATTAGCTTAAGCCCCTAATGTCTAGCAGTCACAGTAGCCTATGGATGCTTGCATCTATGGTTCGCGATTACCAGTCCCCCTCTCCCCTCACCCCTCTTACCAGTGGGGAGACACTCCTGACTTCGGTCGAACTCAGCACCGTTCGGCTCAGCATTGCTCCGAGCAATTATTAGGGTTGGCATCACTTGACTTCCTTGTGCGTGCACGACCACAGATAAGATAATCACTTGAATTTTGTCAGCCCTAAATAGCCGAAAGGGATAGTGCTATATATTAGCAAGGGATACCATGATTCGACCCTGAATCGCTGTCAAACTTCGGGTTTGTAGGTAGTGTCCTTTCTGTACGTTAAATAAGTAAGTACTATTATTTCTTCTGTACTCTTACCCATGGTACCTATTCAATGTGTTGTAAGGTTAAATGACAGATACAGGGGGCCTACCGCAAACCACATTCGACGTGAATGCATCACGTCGAACATGGTTCGCGGTGGGCCCCCAGGGCTTTTCGCCACCAAGATACAAATTCGAAGTTGTAGAAAGGGTTGACTACGGAACTTAAATAAAAACTTAGAGGATAAGTAGAAATCTGTAATTGTAACTTTATACCTAAATCCAGTTTATAGTTTATACAATAAATACAAATAGTAATAACAATTAATTAATACAAAATACTAGGTTGTCGTTGCTCCTTAGTTGCTGCCTCCGCTTATCTGTGTTGTTAAAACTTCTTTGGTAAGCTGATGGCAACGCTTTTTACTTCCAAATAAGGGTTGACGCAATCTAATCCACTGAAATTAAATTTTATTTTAAACATGAAAAAAAGAAACTGTTGCAAATCTTGGCACTTCTACGGTTGAGGTGAAAAAGCAGAATAAGGCTAGATTTACACACTAAACGCACGTAGGAAATGTATGAACTTGCACTTAAAGGTGACAGTCCATTTCCAACGACAGCTGCATTACTGTTCATTTTACTATGGAAATTGACAATGACAGCAACGCGTTCAGTACCGGTAGTGCAGCTGCGGTTAGAAACGGAATGTTACCATTACACTAATCAATGTGTAAATTGACGACCGATCTGGCTTAGTGGGTAGTGACCCTGCCTGTGAAGCCGATGGTCCTGGGTTCGAATCCCGGTAAGGGCATTTACTTGCGTGATGAGCACAGATATTTGTGCTAAGTCATGGATGTTTTCTATGTATTTAAGTATTTGTATATAATATTTATCGTTGTCTGAGTAGGTACCCAACACAAGCCTTCTTGAGCTTACCGTGGGACTTAGTCAATTTGTGTAGGAATGTCCTTATAATATTTATATGTTATTTATTTTACATACATACTGAAAGGAACTCCACTTACCCCTCACGACCGAAACCCGAGTCCTTGTAACCGCCAAACGGCGCTTGTGGACCCGAGATCAAGTATCCATTCACCCTGAAAAGTGAGCCATTTTTGAATCATTCATAAATTATATCAAAGGCAAAACCCGACGACACGGACGGCAGGAAACATAATCCCTTTGCTTCTTACATGAATATTCGTTTAAAAGGTTTAGATAACAACATTCTTGCATATTTTAATGGTGACGTTTACCGCGCGTTTGCGTTTACTTAATTATTAAAAGTAAAAAGTCTTATTTCGTTTCTTTAACTTAGTCTTAATGCAAATCTGTAGGTATCTATTTTATATCTGACATTAAGAAAAGTCACTCCTATATAGGACAATCTCCTATATGGACATATGGACATGTTATAAAATATTTGCCTCATCCAACGTTTCAGCTGTGTGGTTACGAATGATAGCCTTAAGGATGACTCACACTAGACCGGGCCGTGCCCGGGCCGAGGCGTCCGACATGTCATTTTCTATAACAGTTGATCGGTGATCACATGGTGCTTTCCATAGAAAACGAAGCTCCGAAAGCTCCGGCCCGGCACGTGAGTCATCTTTTATAATCACTAACCCCCTTATTCATAAACGTTTACTAAAGTTAACAAGCCGATAATAATCGTTTGTCCCTTTCCGACGTAACGGTATGATGAAAAGGGACAAACGATTATTAGGTATCAGCTTGTTAACTTTAATGAAAATGAAAATGAAAAATGAAAAATGTTTATTGTGTTAAACAGTACAATTTGAATACAATTACACTTGAGTCCTCCTTGTAAGTATATGTATACCTGTATTAGGAGAACCCGCTCTGTATTAATGTTTGTATAGGTACATAATTTTAATTCAGTTAGTTATGCTATATTTTGATTAATTATTAAATATATTTATTGTTGTTTAATATCATCTATACGATAGTGTGTGTATTTGTGGGGATGTGTGGGTTGTGTGTTTGTGTATGTTTGTGTGTATGTGTGTGTGTGTGTATGTGTGTGTGTGTGCTTCAATTTATAATTAATTCAGTTTCATTATAATTAAGGGATAGGTACTAACCATCTTTTTAAAGTCATTTTACATTTAGATTAGTGGTAAGTGATAAATTGATAGTTTATTGTTTATAGTGTTATACAAGTGAGCAGATTGTGCCGTGTTTTGTCTTTTGGCAAACGAAGATCTTACATATGCGGGGACAGCAATATGCTTTCGCCGACGGAATGAAAGTTGTGGTTGGTATGTAAGTGTTTTATGTATTTTTAAGATAGAATTTAGGATGTATAGTTTTCTAACAGTGAGTTTATTCGAGAGTTTATACAGTTCATAAGTTGGAAATCGGTATGGTTTGGAGTACATGACTTTAACTTTAGTAAACGTTTATGAATAAGGGGGTAAATATGTGCATTGTGCACAAGACGCAGGAGTTTAAGGTCTTATACTCGTATGTTCTATACTTCTAACCTCCTAAGGTACGTAATGCTACGTATGGCTGGGATACAAATGAAAAATACAATATTTGCCACAGAAATTTGAACCTTTAGTGTAGGAAATAGAGTTGATTTTGCGTTGTTCAAAAACTGAACGAAACAAAGAAAAAGCAACTCTGTTCCAATCGAATATGATTTAAATTTCATTGAACTGTATAAGTACTATAGGTAGGACCTTGGGCCTTGGGAGGCTAAAATAAAAAGGAGCTTACCAGACATTGCCAGCTTCCACATGCCTGGCGAACTGCAACGCGTTATTGAGGTTGTTCGTGAAGATGCCTGCAGCGAGCCCGTAGCTGGTGTTGTTGGCGCGGTCGATTACCTCCTCCAGCGTGTCGAACTTTAGGATGCTCTGAACAGGTCCGAATATCTACAAACAAATAAGTGGTCAAATTTTATGCATGGGTATATCGATATCCTTTAGCCGCCCAGAGACCTATAAAAAGGTCTCCTGTTCCATTCTAATTTGAACCTTATTTTTGACAAATCAAAATTGCATTTTTCTTGGCAAGTTTTGACGTCTGGTCAGGGAACAATTGGCGGATGCATAGTGCATATATCCAAACATGGGGAAGGTCATTACGCGAGGTCGGTATCAAGATATAAACTTCTTTCGGCTCAAAGGATAATAATACCTACTATCTAAGGCTGAGAAAGGGCTCTTGAAGGCAACAGCTCCCTCTTAAGACAGAAGGTATAGTTAAGACATAGGTATAGAGTATAATCAAATAGAAATTAGGGTAATCGCATTCGAGAATCTCGATTTCTCATTGAGATTACAGTAGAAAATTTGAAGAATAAGAGTGACATTCCATTTCCAACTGCAGCTGCAATACTGTTCATTTTACTATGGAAATTGACAATGACAGCGACGCGTTTCCATAGTAAAATGAACAGTATTGCAGCAGTACAGTTGGAAATGAAATGTCACTTTTACGCTTACCTCCTCTTTGGCAATAGCCATGTCATCTTTGACGTCAGCGAAGACGGTGGGCTCGACATAAAAGCCAGATGTGCCGACACGTTTCCCGCCAGTCAACAGTTTCGCACCCTCTTTTTTACCCTTTTCGATGTAGCCAAGCACTTTGTTCATCATCTCACCGTCAACCTGGACATGAAAATATTGGGTGAATATTAAATACATAATTGATTATTAATACAATATAGATAAATTATGCTCTGTAGCATTCTTTTCTCCACTTTTTTTGCATACTTGCATACGCCTCAGCAGAAAGATTAAAATAAACATGACAACAAAGTCACACTACAGTAAAAATGTGACGTTTACTGCATTGTACGTTGTATGGAGTGAAGGTGACAGTCCATTTCCAACGACAGCTGCACTACCGTTCATTTCACTATGGAAATTTACAATAACACCGACGCGTTTAGTTGGTACTAAACGCGTCGGTGTAAAGGTGACAGTCCATTTCCAACGACAGCTGCACTGTTCATTTTACCAAAAAGAATAGATAGTATAGAGGGGTCCTGTCAAAGTAAATTTTGTAGTCACGGTACATTTACTGCCATCTATCGACACACGATTAAAACTTAAAATAAAATTGAAAATGTATAAATGAATTAAAATATGTTTACGGATATATGATTATTAATTTTTATTGTTCCACAATGACCCATGTTCTTTCACTGATACGTGTTAAAATTGTTAAATATCAAACGGTGTCGCCAACGCCATCTAAACGACAATAGGCCAAAGGTATATGGCGCCATCTATTCGACAGTGACTTTTGCTTGACATCCGAGGCACGTTTTTTTCTTAGACTTTATTTATCTTATACGGAGTTATATATATCTCTGATTTTACTATGGAAATTGACAATGACAGCGACGCGTTCAGTACCGGTAGTGCAGCTGCGGTTAGAAATGGAATGTCCCCATTATTGACGTGATTGTTACCTACCAAATCTTTTAACTTTACATACCTACATATTACTACATAAGGCGTGTAAAAATATATAAATGTGAATGAATATGATAAATACCTGTGGCCCTTGATCTACGGCAGTATCGGCCGGGTTTCCAACCTTCCGGTTTTTGGCAAACTCCACTGCCTTTTCAACGAACTTGTCATAGATACCAGATTGGACGTACAGGCGTGACGCGGCCACACAGATCTGGCATTGATGGATAAACACACCGTACGCTGCAGTTGGTACCGCTACATTCACTAAAATAATATAATTAATTTTTAAACATGGCTTTTATTTTAATCTAAGAAATGAAAATTTAATCAGTTTTTAACGTCCTATTGAGTTTAAATTTGACATTAAGTATCTATAAAAAAATATCAGTGACAATTTGTTATTATGGTCGTATGATACTTGATTACAATCAGCTCTGAACAATTCCATGATTATTTAAGTGATATTAATATTATATCACAACCTTCGTTTCGTGCTGGTTTCGTGGTTGCTAATACGAGAAAATGCTATTTTGTCACATTTTGGTGTGCAATAAAATCTAGTAGTAACAAGTCAACTGCTTGAGTTATTAATTTTCCACTCTTATCTATCGAAGCCCCTGCTTTGTAGATCTTATACAGACGTGACTGCAGCAGCAGCATAAGCATGATGCTGCTGCTGTGGTTTGGCAGAAGAATGTAATGTATCTAGATGTAAGTAAGCTTGTGAATAAACGCTTTATTCATTTTTTATTTTTTTGCCGAATATTTTAAAAAGGTAAAAAAAACTCACGATCAGCGTCATTCATGATTATGAGCGGGCTCTTGCCGCCAAGTTCAAGGGTAACCCGCTTCAGGTTGACTTTACCAGCAGCTTGCTGAATTAGCTTTCCAACCTGAAATTTTTAATTTAGACTTATTAAGTCACGATTTTGTATAAACTTTTATCTTAACGGGATAACGTTCGTTTTCGATTGAAGATGAAAAAAAGCGAATTTTTAAATATCCTTGTTTCGAAGCACTGAGCGTTACGGCGCCTGATAAAAAAATGCTAGCAAGAAGCCATTTGACGGTAGGTGAAAACGTTACATGATCAAATAATGTAGGTTAAAGTCAGGTCAGTGACAGACCCAGGTGGTTTTATATTTTTATTATTTATTTATTTAGAAATTTAATTCAGGCAACAAGGCCCATATTACAAATACCTTACAGACTAACATACATAACATATTTGGTTGGTTAGTCAATAAATGTTATAACTACCCGAAAATGTACAAATTAGTTACTTTTATTCGTTCTATTTAAATAGCAGTGGCGGCGCGTCCATAAAAGCCGATTCCCACCGGCTTGCCTGTTTTTGGACGTTTGAGCAGAGTTGTAAAGGAAATATAAGCCAATGGAAAAATAAGGAAATGTAAGCCAAATTAGCCCCGGCTTGCCTATGGATATATTTGCCGCGCCGCCACTGGTACCTATAGACCGACCGCTTAAGGCACTGGTCCCACCGCGAGCTAGTAACCTATGAGCTATCGGCTATAAACACGAACAAAAGATAAGCACTCCCGTGTAAATAAAAGAGACACGGCGATATTTATAGTTACTCGCCCAGCGGTGAGCTATAAATATCGCCGTGTCTCTTTTATTTACACGGGAGTGCTTATCTTTTGTTCGTGTTTATAGCCGATAGCTCATAGCTTACTAGCTCGCGGTGGGACCAGTGCCTAAATGAGTCCTCGCCTGCGCGGTACGGGGGCGACGGGGTAGGACGACTAAGGGCGGCGGGGAAGTTGCGGGCGCCGTACGCTATAAAGATACAGAGTACACGTACCTCAACAGAGCCTGTGAAAGAAATTTTCGCAACGTCTGGGTGATGTGTGAGCGCAGTACCCGCGCCGGGGCCGAAGCCATTAACCACGTTCACCACGCCTGCGGGCACGCCGGCCTCCTTCAACAGAGCCGCCAGAGCGAGCGCGGTCAGTGGGGTCTGCTCAGCGGGCTTTAGGATAGGCTAAAGGATTCAAGAACAATAATCGGTTCTATCTTGGGTAAACGATCTATTCAAAATTGGACTAAAATCAGTGGGGGAGACACTCCT
Source organism: Cydia fagiglandana (assembly GCF_963556715.1). Lineage (NCBI taxonomy): Eukaryota > Metazoa > Arthropoda > Insecta > Lepidoptera > Tortricidae > Cydia > Cydia fagiglandana. The sequence continues at coordinate 11,851,784 of NC_085936.1, read as the reverse complement.
CACTTCGGTCTAACTCGGCTCCGTTCGGCTCAGCATTGCTCCGAGCAATTAGGGTTGGCACCACTTGACTTCCTTTTGCATGCACAACCACAGATAAGATAATCACTTGAATTCTGACAACCCTAAATAGCCGAAAGGGATAGTACCATATATTAGAAAGGGATAGCATGATTCGACCCTGAACCACTGTCAAACTTCGGGTTTGTAGGAAGTTTCCTTTCTGTACAATCTATGGTTACGCTCAAAGCTCTTTTGTCGCTTAGCACCGCCTTGATGGTCAATATGGTCATGTCCAACATAGGGTGGTTATTCCACCTATCCAATTTCATTGTCCAATGTGTATTACGTCTCACATTTTGCTTTAATGAGAGAGTGTGACGCACTGATATTGGACCAGGTGGAATACCATCCACAGATTGAAGAAACGAAATAGTGTTATTGAGTTTAACATACCTGCAGCCAAAGCAGTTACTACTTTGTTAATAAACATCAAAATGGGGACATTCCATGGCAGGATCAATCCACATACACCAACAGGTTGTTTCAAAGTGAACGAGAAATTGTCACCATCTGAAATTTATAAGCAGTACAATCTATATCATCACATGTTTATGACAACAATAAAAACAATCATACATGCATAAGAAAGTGCGTATCGAAATGTTTAAGTCTTTCAATGCGCAATGTCTTATGTCTAAGCGCCACTTGCACCATCCTACTAATCGGGGGTTAACCGGTTATACCTTGAGGTGCCCGGAGTTACCATGGTTACCAGTACAATTTGACACTAGGTTAACGGTTTAACTGGTTAACCCCGGCTTAGTGAGATGGTGCAAGTGGCCTTAAGTGTTTTAGATTGCTACAATAAACAAATGAGCTCTAAAAACTTTACAAAAGAATATGAGGAAGGAAATTCCATTTTCAGGATAAAATGAGTCCATTGTAGAAATAGTTAATACATACCTAGAGGAATAGTGTCGCCTTGAATTTTATCAGCTAAACTAGCAAGATAACGAATGGTCTGCACGCCCTTTTCCGACAAGTGGAGGGCCATGTTAATGACCATGCCATTATTATAAGACTCCAGCTCGCCGAGATACTTGAAGTCGCGTTGTATGAGATCTGCGAACTTGTTGAGCAGTCGGCCGCGATCCGAGGCGTCTAGCAATCGCCATTCTGAGTTACGGTGGAACGCTGCCTTTGCTGCACTCACTGCCAAATCTACATCAGCCTGTAAAAAACATTTGACACTCGCTGACTGTCCTTCTTGGCAAATCATTTAATCCGCTACCTACTTGTACATAAATTCGATTCTAACCGATCTAATGGCTCCTCAACACCGGCCACTCCAAGGGACGCAGCTATGAGATAGCAATATCACTTGCTCCCTCTAACGCATAAATGCGTCCCTTGGAGTGGCCGGCGTTGGCCCATCGTGTAGAGGAGCCATAAACCAAAGGGAGAAGCCATACTCTGTATCTTTAGGTATAAAAAATCTACCCTCAAATGGGTCCTTAAGCCAGTTGAGGGTAGATGAAAACTTTACATTACATGATCAAATAATGTACGTTAATAAAGTCAGATCGTACAGTGACTGGTCCAGGCGGTTTTGTATTTGGTCGGTTAACCAATAAATGTTATAACTACCCGAAAATTTACAAATTGTTTGTTTACTTTTATTTAATTATTTATCCATCTAAGGTCGTTTCTCAAAAAGTTGGCACCGCCAGGTTAACGTTAACGTTTTTCAAAAATTTTGCATTTTCGCATTTTTTTTTATTGGGATCGTTAAAAGGCAACTTTAACTATTAGAAAATGTGGAAGGGAAGCAATTCCTTCAATTAGTTTAGGAGATATAGGCGTTTGAAATTCAGGTTAATGATATCAAGGACAGGTGAAAGATATTTTGTCTCCAGGTTATCGATAGTAGAAGCAGGTTATCGAGAAATAAGTACAAATTCCAATGAAAATATTGACAGGTTATCGAGAGGCGTCATTAACCTGTGTCCGTTGCCGTTAACCTGGTTTCTTGTCATCGTTCACCTGTAATGAGTGTCATCCACCTGTCCACCACATCATTTTCAATGCCTTCTAAAAATAATCGAAAAATGTGTCATCTTCTGTAAAAAGGGACCTTATTGTCCACCATGATGATTAAAATTTTGGATTCTGACCCACCTCACCTTCGATTCGATTCCCAATTTAACAACAAGTTTCTGTGAATAAGTAAACATACAATCTTACTGTCTATTCACCCTGGCAGTACCTAGTGGAACTCAGGTTTGGTGCAACATAGGCACATGCAGTTTTGGTCATCCAACTCGTCTTGGTGAGCACTTGGGAGAGCAGAACTCAAGATAGAGCTGATGCTGGACCATCGCAGTACCTAGTGGAACTCAGGTTTGATGCAACATAGACACACGCTGTTTTGGTCATTCGACACGTCTTCATGAGGACTTGGGAGGGTAGTACCCAAGATAGAGCTGATGCCGAACCCTCGCAGTACCTAGTGGAACTCAGGTTTGGTGCAACATAGACTCACGCTGTTTTGGTCATTCGACACGTCTTGATGAGGACTTGGGAGGGCAGTACCCAAGATACTGCTGATGCTGAACCCTCGCAGCACCTAGTGGAACTCAGGTTTGGTGCAACATAGACACACGCTGTTTTGGTCATTCGACACGTTTTGATGAGGACTTGGGAGGGCAGTACCCAAGATCGAGCTGATGCTGAACCCTCGCAGCACCTAGTGGAACTCAGGTTTGGTGCAACATACACACACGCTGTTTTGGTCATCCAACACGTCTTGATGAGCACTTGGAAGAGCAGTACCCAAGATAGAGCTGATGCTGAACCCTCGCAGTAACTAGTGGAACTCAGGTTTGGTGCAACATAGACACACGCTGTTTTGGTCATTCGACACGTTTTGATGAGGACTTGGGAGGGCAGTACCCAAGATAGAGCTGATGCTGAACCCTCGCAGCACCTAGTGGAACTCAAGTTTGGTGCAACATAGACACATGCTGTTTTGGTCATCCAACACGTCTTGATGAGCACTTGGAAGAGCAGTACCCAAGATAGAGCTGATGCTGAACCCTCGCAGCACCTAGTGGAACTCAGGTTTGGTGCAACATAGACACACACTGTTTTGGTCATCCAACACGTCTTGATGAGCACTTGAGAGAGCAGTACCCCAGATAGAGCTGATGCTGAACCCTCGCAGTACCTAGTGGAACTCAGTTTTGGTGCAACATAGACACACGCTGTTCTGGTCATTCGACACGTCTTGATGAGGACTTGGGAGGGCAGTACCCAAGATACAGCTGATGCTGAACCCTCGCAGTACCTAGTGGAACTCAGGTTTGGTGCAACATAGACACACGCTGTTTTGGTCATTCGACACGTCTTGATGAGGACTTGGGAGAGCAGTACCCAAGATAGAGCTGATGCTGAACCCGCGCAGCACCTAGTGGAACTCAGGTTTGGTGCAACAGAGACACACGCTGTTTTGGTCATTCAACACGTCTTGATGAACACTTGGAAAAGTGGTTACTAAGATAGAGCTGATGCTGAACCTTCGCAGTACCTAGTGGAACTCAGGTTTGGTGCAACATAGACACAAGCTGTTTTGGTCATTCGACACGTCTTGATGAGGACTTGAGAAAGCAGTACCCAAGATAGAGCTGATGATGAACCCTCGCAGTACCTACTGGAACTCAGGTTTGATGCAACATAGACACATGCTGTTTTGGTCATTCGACACGTCTTGATGAGCACTTGGGAAAGCAGTACCCAAGATAGAGCTGATGATGAACCCTCGCAGTACCTAGTGGAACTCAGGTTTGGTGCAACATAGACACACGCTGTTTTGGTCATCCAACACGTCTTGATGAACACTTGGAAAAGTGGTTACTAAGATAGAGCTGATGCTGAACCCTCGCAGTACCTAGTGGAACTCAGGTTTGGTGCAACATAGACACACGCTGTTTTGGTCATTCGACACGTCTTGATGAGCACTTGGGAAAGCAGTACCCAAGATAGAGCTGATGCTGAACCCTCGCAGTACCTACTGGAACTCAGGTTTGATGCAACATAGACACATGCTGTTTTGGTCATTCGACACGTCTTGATGAGCACTTGGGAGCGCAGTACCCAAGATAGAGCTGATGTTGAACCCTCGCAGTACCTAGTGGAACTCAGGTTTGGTGCAAGGTCAGGTCAGGTTAGGTCCGGGTTCAGGTTCAGATAAGAGCCGGGATCCAGGTCCAGGTCCGACTCCGGGTTTGAGTCTAGGTCCGGGTCCGAGTAACAGTCCGGGTCCGAGTCCGGGCCCGAGTCTGGGTCCGGGTCCCAGCCCCAGTCCCAATCCAAGTCAAAATCTAAATCGCCAAACGTGTACTATGCATCATTGAAGAGTTCTGTTCTAATCATCATCAGCAGTTCCACTTCATCAAATGCGACAGTTTTTAATGAAAATGCTTGATTTTCTGATGTAAATCCAAAAGTCACTATACGCATGCCTTTAAGGTTTGAGGAGTTCCCTCGATTCCTCATGGATCCCATCATCAGAACTCGAGATTGACAAAAATGCAGCTTATAAACTTATCTTGCTTAACAAACATAACGAAGAGGACAAATCGCCAAACGTGAACTATGCATCGTTGAAGAGTTCCGTTCTGATCTTCATCAGCAGTTCCACTTCATCCAATGTCACTTTTGTGAATGTATATGCTTGATTTGTAAATAAAAACACAAAAATCACTATATGTATGCCTTTAAGATTTGAGGAGTTCCCTCGATTCCTCATGGATCCCATCATCAGAACTCGAGATTGACAAAAATGCAGCTTATAAACTTATCTTGCTTAACAAACATAACGAAGAGGACAAATCGCCAAACGTGAACTATGCATCGTTGAAGAGTTCCGTTCTGATCTTCATCAGCAGTTCCACTTCATCCAATGTCACTTTTGTGAATGTATATGCTTGATTTGTAAATAAAAACACAAAAATCACTATATGTATGCCATTAAGATTTGAGGAGTTCCCTCGATTCTTCATAGATCCCATCATCAGAACTGGGTTTTGACAAGAACGGGACTAATCTGCATATACTTATACTTTTTACAAAACATTTTAATATATGTCTAAAACTAAAAACCCTCATAAGGTACCTTTTCCCGTGGGACGTCACAAATCTAGTTTGAGTATATGTAACGTGGATTTTAAATAATTATCGATCACCTGTCATATGGCAGGTGAAGGACGCTTCGTTCACCTGCCATTGCATCATTCACCTGACTTTTTTGGACAGGTTAACAAGACTTAAGACAAAAGTACAAAAATTTCAATAATATGCAGCTTTAACAGACAGGATAGTTTATATTCCTAAATTAACACACAAAAGCGATATAACCGCTATATAATTATATAGTTACGAGTATTAGTTGTGGTATCAGTGACATTAACCTGCCGCAAAATCTCATCCACCTGGCAGTTTTAGCCAGGTGGACGATATGCAGGTGATGGGGAAAATGGCAGTTATATCGCGAATACACAAAATGTATTAGCTTGATGAACTCCATACTTCGGCATATAAAACTAAACTATTCTTTACGTTACATATCTTGATAGTAATGCGATAGGTTACATAATTAGCAAGATATCGACTCCAGGATAAAGAGTACTTACCCATTACAAACTCCAATTTCCGATACTTTGTCGTTTGTGTTTTATTTGCGAAGCACAATAACCACGTCTTCGTCCTACCAGGTGATAGCTGATGAGTGACGGCTTCAGCTCGTATGGAGTGAGACGGGAAAGGTGCGGTGGGGGTTATACAATCGTCGTGAATGTGACGCGCCAGGTGACTGTTAAGAATTGCCTTGTAAGTAAGTAAGTAAGTAAGCTCTTTATTTGCATTAAATGTGGTAACAAAAGGTCTAAAATATTATAGTTGAAAAAGCATCACACATTTAGCTGAATTGCAGCATGCAAAATGTACACCTATATCTAAAGTCTCTTACAAGTCTTACAACATGCAACATGCAAACAATCTTATATACAATTAAGAGTTGAGAGCAAAAGAAAATTAATTTTAATCATTAATAATTTGGCTATTTTGAAATCTAAATTTATATGAATTGTAAAAATAAGGCAATAATTAATACTAAATGTCAGAATACGTAATAAATATGTCAATTTCTATAAATTGTTATTATTAAAGAAATCATTTAATGAATAGTAACATTCTTCAATTAGCCATGTCTTAAGATTTGTATAAAATTTATGTCCAACTAAACTAGTAATAGATTTCGGCACTGCATTATAAATTTTGCTTAACATATAATAGGCATTCTTTTTAAATAGGCTCAAATTTGCTATTGGCATGTTCAAAGGTTTTTGTGTAATTATTCGCTTATTATTATTGTCTTTAATTAGAAATAGATCCATGTGTTTTTTTACAAAGGTACATGCCTCCAGGATGTATAAACATGTGAGCGTTAGAATCCTTTGTTGTCTAAATATAGGTCTACATGAGTCTAAAGGTTTTAAACCGAATATCGCTCGTATGCAGCGCTTTTGAGCTATGAAAACCTTCGATATGTCATATGAGTTACCCCACAATACAATTCCATATCTGAGAGCAGAACACACGTATCCGTAATATACTGACAGGGCAGTTTTATGTGATGTTACAAGTCTAATTTTTTTTATTGCAAATACAAATTTATTAATTTTGTTGCAGACTGCCTGAGCTTGCTCTTTCCATTCACAGTGCTCGTCCACATAAAGACCCAAGAAGTTTTGACACTCTACTTTCTCTATTGGTTTCCCATTACATTTTATATTAAGCTTCAGATCTTTTCCCTGCCTAGTACGAAAGTAAACATATTTGGTTTTATCAGTATTTATAGTAAGGTTATTTCTTGTTAGCCATTCTACAGTTTCGTCTAAAACGTTATTCACTATATCATTATAATTTCCTACATTTTGACTTTCTACTACGATGGTTGTGTCATCGGCAAACATAACTGTAGGATGTTGGACTGCACGAGGTAGATCATTTATGTAAATAATAAACAATAGGGGTCCTAAAATACTGCCCTGTGGTACTCCGACATTATTTTCTCTGTCTGAAGAAACAAAATTCTCCATAGTATTTGTTACTTCATTTAATTTGGTTATTTGTGTGACCTGTACACGATTAGACAAGTAACACTTTATCCAATTTTCCGCAGGACCCCGAACACCATAGCAATTTAACTTTTTTAACAGTACATTGTGATCTACAAAATCAAATGCCTTGCTCATATCCAAAAAAAGAGCAACAGTTGGCATTTTATTATTAATATTATTTATAACTCTTTTATGTAAAGTAAAGGCGGCTAGGGCTGTAGATTTATTTGGTCTAAAACCATTCTGTTCTATCGCTTATATTTTATTTTTATCTAAAAACTTTTGTAATCGAGCATAGAAAACTTTTTCAAATATCTTAGATATGACAGGTATCAACGTGACAGGTCTATAATTACCCATGTCCGTTTTTGTTCCTTTTTTATGAAGTGGTTTCACAACAGAGAATTTTAATTTGCTCGGAAATACGCCTTGCTCCAAAGATAAATTTATAATGTGACATAACGGTACCATCAAATGACTAGCTACATTTTTTAAGGCTTTCGTATTTATTTTATCATAACCAACGGAACTGGTATTGCGTAATGACATTATTATTTTGAATACCTCCTGAGGGGTTGTGGGTTCTAAAAACATGCTATTTACACTGTTAGTTATAAGATCACATACATTCTGATTCGTCGCATTCTTTCTATTAGTAATATTATTGTCAATATTTGTTAAATCTATAAAATAATTATTGAATGCATTGGCAATGTCAGTTCCATTTCGAATTAAATTTGCATTAAATGAGATCTTATCAATTTGTGGTGAAATCTTAGAATTACCTATATTTTTATTTACAACATTCCATGTCGCCTTACATTTATTTTGCGCTTGCCTTATGTACTGTACATTACAATTTTTCTGAAGTTCAAACAAGCATTTTCTTAATATTTTAGAATAATTATTGTAGTATAGTTTTTTGCCTTCAGTTTTGCTCTTGTAATATTTATATCTAAGCGTTCGTTTGGTTTTACAACTTTTTTTTATTCCTCTTGTAATCCATGACATCTTATTTACCTTTTTGTATCGTTTTACTCTATATTCAGGAAAACATTGTTCAAACAACAGTACTAGTAAATCATGAAATGTATTGAATGCTTCATTCGTATCATTTTCAATTAAAACTTCATTAAAACTAAGGCTATGAATGTAATTTATAAATTTGTTCATGTTATCGTCGCTAAAGTCACGTTTTATTATGTACCATGTCTTAACAATGAAATCCTTATTCGTGTTTATAGCAACAGATTGAGCAGTGTCGTGATCCGACAGACCAAGTCGATGTATTTTGCCTACAGCACTTTTGAAATTACTAACTATATTATCAATGCAGGTATGTTGCCTTGTAGCTTCATTAATATGAGGCATTAAGTTATGATTCGTGAATACTTCACACAACTGAATTTTCTTTTTTGAGTCGGATAAGAAGTCAACATTAAAGTCACCAGCTATAATTAAACTGTAATTCCGGTTTTCTAACTTATTAAGAAGTACTTCAAGCTGTTTCAGACCTATTAGAAAATCTGAGTTAGGAGTTCTGTACAAACAAATAATTCTCGTTTTTATAGATTTAACAGTAATACCGCAAACTTCAAAGTCTTTCTCTATTGCCAAGTCCTTAAGCATATCTAACGGTTCACATTCAATACTATCCCTGCAAAGTATACATGTTCCTCCTCTACGCGCATTTTGTCTAGAAAAATTAGCCACAAGGTTATAACCAGGAATATTGAGATAATTTTCTTCCCCTTTAATTATGAATGTTTCAGTCAAACAAATTACATCAACAGGCGAGTTACTTTCTTCCAATTCCCGAATAGCTACTTCTAGTTCACTCGATTTGTTTAACACTCCTGCTATATTCTGGTGTAAAACGCGAAATTGTACATTCCTATTCTTCACGAAAAAACCCTTCTTCTTTATCTTCTCCACTCAAGACCTGATCGTTGCTGGTAGTCGTCGGATTACCTTTGTCATCTTCGTTATGTGTATCGCTCCTATTATTAAATTCTTCATTATTCCATTTTATGTCTTCAATGGTTTCCTTTAATTTCATGCATATATTTTTAATTCCCAAGTTATTAATGTCCCCTGAGTGTCTCCTAAACATATCGTAGTCATATGACAGATTCTTATTTGAGTCCAAGAGATAAGCATATTCATACGTGTGTATATCTCGCCAAAGCATGTTATTAAAAGTCTCGACTCTCCAGTTAAAAAGATTTGCACCGTTCCGACATTTGTATGTTGGCGCGCATATAATGAAGTTTGTATGATGTAGCCCTTGCAGTGATTCCCTTATTATGGAAATTAAGGTATAGAAGTTAGTGGTATATTTAAAGTCTTCTTCTCCAATGAAAATAATGCAGTAATCACCTTTTGTTAAGTCACTTGTTTTTAAATGGATGTCTTTTAAGATTTCCTTAATTCCTGCATTAGGTGACAAATAATGACATAGCTGCGAGTCTTCTGCAAAGCAAGTCACAGCAATTTTTCGAAGATCATTCTTTTTATTGCTGCTTAATATATTGATCTTATTCTTTTTTGACGTAAGTTTAGGTGAAGGTTTCTCGCTAATCAGAATTCGGTCTTGACTATTGTCAGATTTTCCCCCTAATTTAGCTTTTTTGCCTAAGTTACCTTTATTTGATTGGGTATATTCATTGGAACTGGAACTATCTCTAAAGCATTCTTCTCTTTCATAACCAGTTTTTTCTTGCAAAACAGGGGTTGAATGACCTGTACCTAAATTATTTGGTAACGGGAAAGGAGACGGAATTGATGGTGAAATTATAATCTGTTCATTGGTGTGTGTGTATTTATTTTTTCGCTTTCTACGTGACTTTCTTTGAATTTTGGTTGGTGTTTTTTTATCAAAAATTGTTTTATACGTGTTCATTTTTCTTTGATAATCTTCCATAGTTTTCTTTAGGTCACAGATTTCACCGTTTAGTCTATCAATTTCACTATGTGCACTTAACAGCTGTACGTTCAGTTGGTCGATTTCCCCTTTAAGATTTTTTATGTCAGAGTTATTTTCTTGTCTCATGCTAGGCATGCTGCGAGGTGAATGTGGGCTGTCGTATCTGCTCGGTGAACAATTCAGGTCCTCATCAAGTGTATTGTTTGTTAAATTATCTAGAGAAAAATGCAACGTTGTATTAATATTATTTACCACATCCTTACTACCCGGAGTACCCGATGCCGAACTTTCCTGTTGTTTTTCAACCGGGATGTTAATATTTGGTAACTCAATATTCACGATCTTGTCCTCTTCATTACACTTTTTCTCAGACGATGTTATAAATTCATTTGAGCTAGGAGACGTCATGCCGGCCCGTTGTTTAGGTGATATGATCGGTTTTCTTCGTGTTATATAATTATCTCTTAAAGGAGTCTTCGTGGAGCTCGTAGTCTGAATTGTATTTTCCTGTGTCTCTGTCTCCGGTGTATTATTTTGTATAAGTGATTGAGGGTCTGTTTTTCCTCTATTGCCTAAGCAGGTTCTACATGTCCAATTAGACTTATTCTCCTTAGTCATTAAATTAAATCGTCTCATACTTACAACGGCACAGTCCAAGTCAAATGTATGTTTACAAGTAAAACATTTTAGACATTCCTTTGGTCTGGTAACTATTTTACTGCATTTAATGCATGTCAACGCACCTTTAATGTTCTTATGTAACGACATTTTGCACTATGTTTTGTTTATTATTGTCTAAAATCCTCAAAATAAACCAAAACAAACAAGTTCAATTGTCCCTTTACCACGATATCACAAGTAACACTCCAAAACGATGCCAAAGCGTAGATGTTGTATAGCGATCGATCTCGATACCCGTAACGATCGAGTTCCTTGGTACGGGGGCGACAGTGATACAGCTGTTAGCGTAGCCAAGATGCCAATCGCTTACGCTCCGTAGCGATCGAAATGCAACTGTCACTGTCGCGCTAATATGGAAGAGTGATAGAGAGACATAATGCTTTTCGATGTCGAAGCGATAGCGATTGTAAGCTTGGCTAGGCCGGCTGATTTGAACGCTTATCGGCCGGTCAGCGATGAGTCATACTCGCTGTCCGCCGTACTTTAGACACCGTATTTGTTTCTTCACTTTGCACTATGATATCTTTGTAAGTTCTAAGTCTTTTTTTATTCTGAAAACACTTTTAAGTTCCACTAAATTGTAGCATTGTTCTTGCAAAAACTCAACTCTTAACTCTTAACTAAATAAATTATTTTGTAGTATTAAATACGGAGCCGATGTTAACGTGCCGAGCGCGCGCGGGGGGTTGGACAAACTTTGAAGCCGAATAACTTAAAATATAAGTATAATATTGTTATGCGATAGTAATACTTTAAAACTTAAGGATATATGTTAATAAAATACGGTAATGCCGTTAAATTAAGTTAATATTTTGTGTGGTTTTCATAGCTCGGAACATCAGTACCTCGCGTTGGGACACGGCAGGTTAACGGATAAACGTAGTTACAATATTTTTTTTTGTAATCAATAATTGTTAAATTTTTTTCAAAGTATTAGGCCTCTGTGTAAAAAGTCTCTCTAAATATGTATTAATTTTTTATATATAAAAATTGTACATAACGAAAAAAAAGTTCTAACATAAACCTATTTACAGGTGGCGGTGCCAACTTTTTGAGAAACGACCCTAAAGATACCAGAACTACCGAACCAACTGATTAATAGTGGATGCTTACATTACCAATACATGTAATAAAAAAAATTACCTTATCTCCTTCTGCAACCTTTGCAATGACAGAACCATCGTGAGGAGAATATGTGTCAAAGGTTTTACCGCTTTTGGCATCTACCCACTCGTTGTTGATGAATAACTAAAATAAAAAAATATAAACAAAATTACCATTAATTAGGTATACAAAATTCGAATATCAATCTATGGCAGCAGAATAGCCTAAATTGGAGAAATTAATGTAGGTACATGTTTACAAGTTTACAAGGGTTAATTCGATAGGGCCATACTGACAGACCCCCAATTAATATTGATAATGGGCAATGTTTACAAAAAATGTAATAAGTTGATAATTGTAGGAAATCATCAATCTTTTGCTTCGCGTTACATATACTCGTACATACAAAAAAAGATTATCTATATTGGATGAAATATGTCAGTGGCCAGAACGTTTCGCGGCGAGTGCCTATTTATACTATACCTACTATATAAAGTAGTAGTAAGTAATAGTCCAAAGTCGTCTCATCATCATCATTGACCACATCATCTTTGCAGATGATAGTTGCAGCGACTAAAGAAAGTATTTTGAGGAGGTAGTCTACAGTATACATCGACTGTGATGACTGTATGTATAGACCACAATGGCCGAACGGCACTTCTTGCCGCATCGATCACAGACGTGTCTTGACTCCTGGGGTGTCGTCTAAGACATTTAAATTAGCGGCTGAAAATTTAACCAGTTTTTTTATTATTTTAGGTATTGTAAACTTTCCAGTTCCGCGTACTGTATTGTTCTTTACAAGCTTCTTGTCGTATCTTCAGAGAGAGGTACTATTTCTTGTTACTTCGCTTCATTTTATTCTCGAGTCCTCTTCTATTTAAAATAAAAGTTGCATGGAAATAAAATTACTTATAGTCTGGCAAACCAGTCAGTACCTAAATAAGAACAAAGAAAGCTTATCCCTTTCTTTTGTGTGCTAGTAACAGTATGATTCTTTCTGTCTGTTTGAAATGAGGCAGTCCGTGACCAAACTACCTATATAAACGTTTATCAGGGGGAAAATACCTGTAGGTACTAGAAATATGGTAACATTCCATTTCTACCAGTACTGAACGCGTCGCTGTCATTGTCAATTTCCATAGTATAATAATATTTTTTAAGAAAAAAAATCCGACTTCCATGGGGGCCGATGAAAGATTATTGTATAGACGGTCAAGCAAATCTTGTCAGTAGAAAAAGGCGCGAAATTCAAATTTTCTATTAGATGATATCCCTTCGCGCCTACAATTTTCAAATTTGCCGCCTTTTTCTACTGACAAGATCTGCTTGACCAAGTATTGATGGTACACTATGTAGAAAAGGAGGTAAAACCACCCACTTTTCTACTAGCATTTCGCTTCTGTATAATGGCTCCTCTACAGGATGGGCCAACGCCGGCCACTCCAAGGGACGCAGCCATGCGGTAGAATGAGGTAGCAATATCACTTACTCCCTCTAACGCATAAATGCGTCCCTTGGAGTGGCCGGCGTTGGCCTATCGTGAAGAGGAGCCATGAGGGTCGTAGTTCTAGCCTAACCTAACCCACTCCTCAGATAGCAGTTCGGTTCTGTGCGGATCGCAGTTCGAACCTAATCAAACCCACTTTTCAAGTAGCATTTCGTTTCTGTAAGGCTCGCAGTTCTAACCTAACCTAATCCTTGTTCGGTTCTGTGAGGATCGCAGTTCAAACCTAACCTAACCCACTTAATGGCGCATGCCGTGCGATGTACGGGGGTTTAAGCGGGAGGGGCTAGTAAGATTGGCATCATCGTACTTTATACCTACATTAATTTTATGATAGGTAATCATAGTTGTTTATTTAGTTAAGGTATCATAGTGGTTTTCTGGGTCAAGGTCCGGGGCCGAGTCCGGGTCCGAGTCCGGGTCCGAGTCCGGGTCCGAGTCCGGGTCCGAGTCCGGGTCCGAGTCCGGGTCCGTGTCCGGGTCCGAGACCGGGACCGAGTCCGGTTCCGAGTCCGGGTCCGAATCCGGATCAGAGTCCGGGTCCGAACCGGATCCGGGTCCGAAACGGATCCGGGTATGAGTCCGAGTCCGGGTCCAGTCCAAGTCAAAATCGAAATTCGTAATCACCAAACGTGTACCATGCGTCATTGAAGAGTTCTGTTCTGGTCATCATCAGCAGTTCCACTTCACCAAATGCGACAGTTTTTAATGTAAATGCTTGATTTTATGATGAAAATACAAAAAAATCTATACGTATGCCTTTAATATTTGAGGAGTTCCCTCGATTCCTTATGGATCCCATCATCAAAATTCGAGCTTGACAAAAATGTGGCTTAAAAACTTAACTTGCTTAACGAACATAACGAAAAGGAAAAATCGCCAAACGTGAACTATGCGTCGTTTAAGAGTTCTGTTCTGATCATCATCAGCAGTTCCACTTCATCAAATGCAACAGGTTTTAATGAAAATGCTTGATTTTCTGATGTAAATACAAAAATCTCTATACGCATGCCTTTAAGATTTGAGGAGTTCCCTTGATTCCTCATGGATCCCATCATCAGAACTCGAGCTTGACAAAAATGTGGCTTAAAAACTTAACTTGCTTAACAAACATAACGACGAGGACAAATCGCCAACCGTGAACTATGCGTCGTTGAAGAGTTCTGTTCTGATCATCATCAGCAGTTCCACTTCATCAAATGCAACAGTTTTTAATGAAAATGCTTGATTTTCTGATGTAAATACAAAAATCTCTATACGCATGCCTTTAAGATTTGAGGAGTTCCCTTGATTCCTCATGGATCCCATCATCAGAACTCGAGCTTGACAAAAATGTGGCTTAGAAACTTAACTTGCTTAACAAACATAAGGAAGAGGACAAATCGCCAACCGTGAACTATGCGTCGTTAAAGAGTTCCGTTCTGATCATCATCAGCAGTTCCACTTCATCAAATGTCACTTTTTTGGGTGTATATGCTTGATTTGTTGATAAAAACCCAAAAATCACTATATCTATGCCTTTAAGATTTGAGGAGTTCCCTCGATTCCTCATGGATCCCATCATCAGAACTGGGTTTTGACAAAAACGGGACCAATCTGTATACATATACATTCAATCAAAAAAAGAATTTTTAAAATCGATCTAGTAATGACGGAGATATGGAGTAACAAACATAAAAAAAAATAAAAAAAATAAAATAAAAAAAATAAAAAAAAACATACAACCGAATTGATAACCTCCTTCTTTGAGATTTGGAAGTCGGTTAAAAATTAATGTAAATGAAAGTAGTACAGCTGTCGTTGGAAATGGACTGTCACCTATACTAGAGATCGTCTGAGATCGCCGCAGTAAAACAGGTTAGGCATTCATTTGTTTACAATGCCTCACCTCGATATGACCGCAATTCACAATGATGATTGTTTTTCTTTTTTGTGCCAGTCAAACAGTGGCCTTGCTAACGCGGTAATCATTACTCGTCATTATTATTAAATTTTTAGAAAAATCACTAAAGATAACGTTCTGATAATTTTTATCCGCTTTAGGTAGATACATTTTTTAAACATCAAATAATATATTATTAGGTGCCTATATTGAGCATGGAAGAAATAAAAAAACATCATAAAACTTATTATTTAAGTACAAAAATCTATAGATAAAATAATTGGCCCGTCCGTCAACGAGCAAGGAGTCGAGAAGGCTGGCCGTGTTTTTGAATGACTGAAACAATTTCAAACCACTTTTCTCGAATTTACATGCAATAGGACCCGTTATACATAGGTATCCAGATGTATTAGAGAGAGAGAGAGAGAGAAAGAGTTCTATTTAAGAAAGTTTATCTTTTAATATATGTGTTCAAGTCCATATACTAATGATACACACGATATGCCTCTAATACTTAAATCTTAAAACTTAAATACGCGATTATTAAGTCCCGTTGTGCAATTTAATAATGGTTAATAATGCCTCTAATGCTCATGTAGGTACATCGGCGAGCTGCAAAAAAGCACAACGAGCTGGACGAGCTGGGTATACAACGAACACTATTTATTTTACAGTACATAATTATGGTCCTATTTTCCCGCACTAGTGCGTAAAATAACACTTTTCGTGCGATGTCAAAAGTTTAAATGGCCATATGTACTGTAAAACGTTGTACGATACACGTGCGAATAGGTAATTCGCAACTCGTGTCGATTTAAAACACCCTCTTCGGTCGTGTTTTAATTTATCGCCACTCGTTTCGAATTTCCTCTTTTCCGCACTTGTATCGTAAATAACTATTGTGTAGTTATGTAAGGTAGGTGTATCAATGATAATGATTCCAATCTGACCCTGTTGGTGTAATACACTCGACACAAGACAGTGATCGAAAGTTTCAACCCTCCCCAGCAAAAGTTACCCATTGCCTAACCTCATTATACCTATAGTAAATTTAGCGAACGTCTGGCAGTAAAACGAAATGTTGTATGAAATTACCGCCTCATTTAAAAGGTCTTCAATATAGAATAAAACTAAACTATACCTACTTTCTCAGATTTGAATAGCCTCTTACATTTTAGTACTGCAACATTTGCGTGAATGATGTACATAGATGCGTTTTTGCCTTTTTGCCTCTTTTTGTATACCTACTAGCCTCAACTCACGACTTCTTTAGGTGGCATAAACATCGAATAATCCTTCCTTAGGTGGTGCTCTAAAACATTTTATAGAGCAAGGTATTTACCTAATACATATTTGTTATTCACTTTTGAGGTATGTCTTTAATGGAACTGGTTTTGAAACGTATGTGTAGATACTTGCATACCTATCGTTATTTAGTACATATAAACCAAGTATGTATGTATACTCTCTAGTTTAGTTCAGTTACAGTCAGTCAGTTCTACGAACGTATGGGAGATTGTAAACATGTTTTACATTGCAAACATATTTTATTAATTGCATTTGTGTTCAATTTACCAACACACTGTTATTACTACGAACATTAAGCCTACATAGCATTAGGTATTAGTTGATTGTGTCACAAGAGAACAAAATTACGTACCTACGACGAGGGCGTTGGTACATAGAATCTGAGCGTAATGAGAGATTCAAGTGTTAACGCGCAAGGTGGAAATAATTTTGCTACCATGCGAGTATGACACATACTGTTTTTCACATCATCTATGACGAAATTATTACGTTTCAAAATAGGTATTATTTAGACTAAAACAATAGTATGCTAAATAATCTTGTGTCCTAGAACAGAAAAGTGCCACTTCGATCCTTCCTCGAACTAAAGAAAAGTGCTACTTTGATTCCTCCTAGCAGGGAAGAAAAGGCCTTTTTAAGGATAGGTGACAGACAAAAGATAAGCGCCGAAGTAATGTTCAATTTTGGCACATATTACTAAAAATAAATTGACTAAATCTAAACCTACCTTGGTATATTTAATTTCGGGAGCCATGGTTTCACAGTGCACGCACACTCAAGATAGCTGTAGCGGTACTGACAAAAATGCTCATAAACAACTAAATTATAAGTATCAGCCGCTTCTAACATGTCACGTTAGATAACTATCAAAATAAGGCGCAGATAAAACAACTACCTATGTAAAGCGGAATGTATACTTATTTTTATTTATTAAGCGCATGCGAGTCGAACACGATGGCAAACTAGCGTAAATATGACCACGATATCCTTAATATTGTATGATTATACTTACATTATGCTTTTAATCTTCTTAAAGGTAATGACGAAGGCCAAAAATTCAGGAATGGGGGACTTCTCGGCTTTTGCTCCCAAATGGTATGTATGTGACTCTACACTGAGAGAAAAATCATCACCAGGAATTAAAAAACAGTTCTGTACTGGGGGAAAGAATTAAGTTTTAGTAATAATTATGGACGTTTCACTATTTCTGTAAAGTTTATTTATTTCTACAAACAGCTTAGTAATCCCAAATATAATTTCAACAAACAGATAATAGAAATTGCAAGAACTAATAGAAATTGCAAAAGTCAATTTGTTCCTATTAGTTAACTCTCCTTGTCCCCGGATTAAGTTTATTTTTGTAATTCTAAGTGTATTTTTGTTGTACTTTTCTCTCAGTGTAACAGTCCAGAAGCCTTACCTGTTTTCTAATGGTAGGTACTCTGGAAAACTGGTATAGTTATTTAATTCGCGTAGTTTTTTGTTTCCTTTGGCCTATTTCATAACAAATAACGTCACTTACCGCCGCCAACCTGTTAATATTTTTATGAATAAATCTCGACGCTTATCGATAATATATTTTATCGATGTTTCATTTCGTCAATCATTAGTTTATATAAAAAAAGTTCTAGGGATTAGGGATATTATAACCGATTCATATTGGTTCACTTGACAGTTTGACTCGCGTGACGCCTCTGTTTCGTTATAATATAAAATCTGATAACATGCTCGCTTAGCCGAGCCATAGAAAAATAAGTTAGCGTAGAGTGCTCACTCCATACATAAAACGATACGACGACATACGACGATTAAAACCCATGTATAATAAGTGTTAAGCGAGCTTTGCCAAAACTATTTAATAAGTATTAACTTTTAAGCGAGTTAAATTGAGATCTTATTAATATTTAATACGTTTTACCATTACCTTCCATATAACTTAATATTTATTAACTAAGGAAACTGACGATGGGGATCCCAGAGCTGGCGCGTATTTCTCGCAACGAATCACCCTGGCGGTTCAGCGAGGAAACGCCGCCAGCGTAATGGGTACCATGCCACAGGCGGACCTGCTAGAGGGGTATTCTTTTTATAATTAGGTTTTTATTTTATAGGTAAGTTTCTTTTATTTTAGTATTAATTTTAATTTCTTTGTAGTTTTAGTTTATTTTAATAAGTTATTTTATATTCAATATGTTACATATATGTCTTTGCTATTATGAAATAAAAATAAAAGTTCTAGTTGTATCATAAAAAAAAAAGGAAACTGATGTATTAAGTAAGGAACACTCTAAGCTTATTTATTTCTCTATGGCCGAGCCGAGTGAATCCACGATGACTGGCGTATTAATCTTAACTGTTGGCATGAGTCAGCAATTCCATGTTTTTGTGCAAAAATTTACGTCACATAAAGGAGTAGAATAAAGTGCAAAGGGTAACACTTATTACAATTACAACCATGATACCGAACAATGATTAATTTTATGTTTAACTAAAAATATTATTAAATTGTACAACGGGACTTAATCTCGTATTTAAGTTTTAAGATTTACCTTCGACGTTTCGAGGACGGCGTTGTCCCGTGGTCTCGGAGAAAAAGTAACAAATATTATAATTACAACCACGATATCGCATACTGATTAATTTTATGTTAAACTAAAAATGTTATTAAGTTGTACAACGGAACTTAATCGCGTATTTAAGTTTTAAGATTTATCTCCGACGTTTCGAGTACGGCGTTGTCCCCGTGGTCTCAGAGAAGTTGTATGGGCCGGAATTGGCAAATAAAATAAAACGTCTAGGATATTTGCTGAGTCTTCTCCGAGACCACGGGACAACGCCGCCGTCCTCGAAACGACGGAGGTTAATCTTAACAATTAAATACGAGATTAAGCCCCGTTGTACAATTTAATAATGTGTAAAAATCGTGAAAATTTAAATCAGAACTAAAAATATGGCTTATTGACAGCTCTTTAAGACAATTACAATATGTTTTGTCATGTATGTAGAACTTTTAATAAATATGTAAAACGCTCTCATGGCTCTACAAATAAGATCTTGTCAAATATTTTTGCGGCCTTCGTTGTGTAACATATTATTGCAGGTGATTGTACATGATTCATAAATATGAATATTATGAAAATTAATATAAGGTAGGATCTTTGATATAATCTAACAGCAAACAAATGGAGTATGATAGTTGAGCGATTAGATAATACACAATTGCAGATAATGGCACACGTAGCATTTATATGTAGATGTGTAAGTGTCAGATAAAGTTTATCTGAAGTATATACCTATAATAATAAAATATCGATATCTTATCTATAAAACAAAAGTCAAAGTCCTTTCACACATTTTATTACAAGTAGGTAAACATTCATTTTATTCCAACTGAACATGCCAGTTCTTGAGAGAACTTACGACTAAAATTATAAGTTTTTTATTTTTAAGACATTCTTAATTTTAAAATATTATTTTAGCGTAGGTAAATAAACCTTAAAACGTTTTCGGCAATGATATGGTGACTGTCTTTATTTCCAAGTACTCTTCTACGCAGTCCACTCCTCTGAAATATATAAAATAAATAGTTGCATACATTGTTCTCTGAAAACAGTGTTCATCATTTCGTAAATACTTTCGGTCTAAGTTAATAGTGAGCCTGTTCTAGATACAACCTCACCTTTACAATAAGAAAAGGGAAAAGTTGGTCATCGCCAAAGGATCTCTAACCCTTTATTTACGGTTGTATAACATAGGCATAGTTGTTCCTATGGGGCAACTTGCCCCGACTAACGGGACATGGCGAAAGGTCCGATTTGAGCATCGTTTATTATAGTGTTATAGCTTATCTCGCATTGATCTTTTTCTCCACATGTATAATATATGTAGGACGTAGGTGTCAGTTTTAAAACATGTACTAACTTTTCACGCCCCACTCCAGAATCCTTAAACCCCCCGAAAGGAGTTTGCGCTGTAGACGCCAAATACGTATTAATCCTGAAAAACAACGCCATTTTGTATTAAAAAAGTTACGATTCCCTCATGAATTGCAAAGTGCATGTTCGTAAACATTTTTTTTAATCAAGCCAGTGGATATGACTTAGGTACATTCTACTCATTCACTGAAATATCATTCAATTTATATTTTTCGTATACCGTGAAAATATGATTTGCGGAAATAGTTTGATTTTTTAAAAAGGTCCAGAAAAAAGTGATTTATTGCTAGATTTATGATCCAGTAAGATTTTTTAAACTCCTATCAAATAACTCTAAATGTAGAAATGTATCATGTTTTATTAAATTACTAAACCAATTTATGGACAGAGGCTAGTGTGAGTGGCGAAAAATTAATATATGACCGAAGGGATTGTTTTAAATCGACACGAGTTGTGAATTACCGATTCGCATAAGTATGTATCGTACAACGTTTTACAGTACATATGGCCCTTAAAATTTTCGACATAGTTGCTTAATGTGGTAAGTAATTATCGCACTAGTGCGGTAAAGTAGCCCCATATGTACTGTATTAGTTACTTACCAAACGTTTCCGGCCTCCACGTGCTTACTAAAGTGCAAAGCATCATTGATATTCTTCGTGAAAATTCCCGATGCAAGGCCATAGTTTGTGTTATTAGCTCGATCAATCACCTCCTTGAGGGTCTCAAATTTGAAGATACATTGTACTGGCCCAAAAATCTAAAAAATGAGATACAAGTGTTTTAAATTGAAGCAAGCAAGTTGCCTAAAGAGTCGCTAAGCATACTGTTTTAATAACTAGGAATATTCTTGAAAACCCATTTTAGCCTTGACACTGATAGAAGGTTAAGAAGCTTTAGTTAGGAAATATAAATCTTCCTAGCATTTTCTGAAGTATTTAAAATATAATCGTTAAGTAAGCGACCCTTTGGTGGAATTATCTAAAAAGCAGATATTTCAAAGACTCTGTGGTATTCATGCCACCCGAAAAATGGGAGATTTAGTTTAGATGGGTAGTTCTCCCTCCCGCCAATACATGAACGTACAAGTACGAGCGAAATGCACGCGGTAATGATAACAAAATGACAACATTTTGATATCGGAATGCAAGGTCGAATTGACCTCACTAGCCTTAACATTTTAACCTTTGTAGTGTGTTACGAAAACGAGATTCTCGGGTGACGCAATTATATAGTGTCAAGTGACGCGTATCGCAACATACATAGAGTTAGACCAAGAAAACTTTCCAGCGATTTTGATAGCCCACGCAGTGCAAGTGTTATTTATACGTCATAATTTCATAGAAGTTCAAAATCTCTGCAGACTTTGGTTGATGAATCAAGAACGTCATCATTCATGAAGATATATGCGTTCTTTGTGTATTTGCCTATTTAAGGTAGGTACCTATTACCTAATCAAGATTGCTCAATGAAGATAACTCAATCTTACTTTGAGAAAAATGGTTTTTCCTGTATCTCTGACAGGAATAACCTACTGTTATCTACCTACCTGAATTCGATTTTAAATAAAAGGCAAAGAGGCTTTTCAAGTTAGTCTCTGAATTAGTTAGCACTACGACTAGGTACTACGACTGTAAGGGTTCCCATGAGACTATATACATATATTTAACCCGAAGAGTATTGTTACTTTTTGCTAAACATAACTGCTGACCCTTGTCACCGAACAAGAAAGTTTAGACAGTTGTCCATAGGGAGTTTCTGAGATAGTGAGAAAAAACGGTCAATAAGAGCATCAAAGCAGGGAAAACTTACTTACAGTACCTAGTGCATAAAATTCTTTTCCATTGTATACTTATTCTCGGAAACGTTCGTATTTATCATTCTAATTCAGTCAACCTCAGTACTTGTTCCGAGACAACGTTCACGACGAAAATGATAATGAGCTACATCTGAACACAAGTTACCATATTGACACATAGCTTTTTGTAACGTTGGCATTACTGGCAAATGTTTACGAGATGCAATCCATTAGTGTGACTTCTTGTTCAGTCCATAGTAAATCCATTCATGTGTATGTCTACATTTCTCAGTCCATTCTGATGAACGATTTATATGTTGAAAAAATGGCTATAAGACTTATAAGCAGACATAGAAGTTTTTCTAACAAAATAAAATGTCGACATATCTGTTATCGACGTTACCTTAACGTTACACATACTTAGATATTTATTATTATTATTATTATTTGTATGTCTTTGCCACATCTCGGGACCATGGGGTCCCGGACCTTTGGGAGGCGTACGTGGGGCCGAAGCCAACAGCGCAGAGGCCCTTTAAGACACTTTAATCTAAAAGCAAGGGATACACGTGGCGGATACCATCCCCGAACGCACAATGTGATACATCAAGAGATGGTCCCCGCCAGGTGCAAAGACTATTGCAGTGCAGCACTTTTGTGCTGCGATGGGAACTAAGGTCATGGGCTATAGATTTGAAAGTTGGATGGACTGGATAATGGGCTATGGGAGAGACTAGCGGACACCTGCCGTGACAATCAGTCTCAAAATTGTATAAGACAGGTGGTGACTCGCCAACTCATTGAGTGGGCCCCGCAATGGCCGCACGCACAGTGCGACAACAGGGCAACACTTTGGAGCGGCTGTGAGGTTGTCGAGAGGTGAGTCTGCGGTAGCCAGATCCCGGTAATCCGTTCAAGGGCCGCCGGCGTTATGACATTTTACACTTCCAACCTGGAGCATAGGTCCCGCTCTTGCGACTCCACTCTGGCCGGCCAATCAAGGCAAGCACAGAGGCGAGGGCCAGATGACAGGGCCCTCTGGAATAGGGGTTCGCGGTGTCGCCACTCACCGTCAGCTCGCCACAAGCTGCCCCCGCGGGGTATTATTATTATTATTATTAGCCTATATTATCCCACTGTTGGGCAAAGGCCTCCCTCTTACTCTTCCACGTATCCCTATCCTCAGAAGTCTCCCACCAGTCTCTGTCAAAAGCGTCAAGCTCGTCCCGCCATCTCCGACGAGGTCTACCGTGACGCCTTACAATTTGTGGGACCCAACGGGTGGCTGTTTTGGCCCACAGGTCTTCCGGCATACGGCTGACGTGTCCTGCCCAATCCCATTTGAGCTTGGCGGCAGATATTTATTACATGTTATAAAAAGATAGCTACCGCGAAATACACAACACGTTCGATATCTTCTTATCTTTTGATGTATTGGTAGTTTTCTATTCGTTTAGCACTATACACTACCGTTTACGTTTTAATTTTTAAGCACTGAATATTTGTAATAAAGAAATTATGTACCGCTTTGTAATTGATTTGCATTATTGAAATTTCTCGGTAACTTACCTACTGCAAGTAGAAGTTAGATAATATATATTAAATATAATCTACCTATGACTTAATAGCAGATTTATCGATGTTTCATTTTCTCAAACACTCGTTTTTGCCATAAAAACTTCTAGGTCTGCTTATAAGATACAACAGTTTGCTGCAGAACTGTGTGTACAGTCACCTGCAATAATATGTTACACAACGAAGGCCGCAAAAATATCTGACACGAATTTATTTGTAGAGCCATAAGAGCGTGTGACATATTTTTGCAGCCTTCGAAGAGTAACATATTATTGCTTATGACTACAATTTGACTGCAGGTTAAATGTTACCTCTTCTTTAGCTATGGTCATGTGGTCCTCAACGTCAGCGAAGACTGTAGGCTCGACATAGTACCCGGTTGTGCCGATCCGGTTTCCACCAGTCAGCAATCTCGCACCCTCTTTCTTTCCCTTTTCGATGTAGGCGAGAACTCTGTTCATGATCTCTCCGTCAACCTTAAGTTAAAGCAAGAAAAGCTTATCCTTAAAGGGTATTTGTAACGGTGAGTTTTGGGTCCGGTTCGATGAAAAGTCCGGCAAAAAGTATAGAAAATATTTGAGGTAAGGTCAGATGAACGCAACATGATGGTTAGAAAAGCCTAGCAAATATTCATACATGCACCTCATTCTGTCCTTAGATATTTCTGTTCACCAACATTTGTTAATGTTTGTATGTTTTGACATATACTTAAAAGAAAACCTGGTATTCACAGAATCAGTATCTTTTAGTTCTTCTTTACCATTACCATGTTTGTTGAACTGTTATTAAACTAGTGGAGGGTTTCCACCTCGAAACACGAAATACATAACAAAATTCCTTTCGTTATATAAATCGTATACTGTTCTGTTAAAGTATTTAAAAAGTATTGAAAAAGGGGTTTGTACCTGCGGGCCATGATCGACGTTAGGGTCAGACGGGTTGCCAATTTTAATATTCCTCGCAAATTCCACGGCCTTCTTTACAAACGTGTCGTATATCCCTGACTGGACAAACGTCCTAGACGCGGCGAAACACATTTGGCCCTGGTTACCGAAGACGCCATGCGCGGCCCAAGTTACCGCCAAATTTACTAAAAGGAAAACAATTGCTATACATATTACATAGGTATATAGATTATTTGAAAACACAATACATAATTATATTTATAAGGGTAAATCGTCAGTCGTTATATTAGGGTAAATCGTCAATTACCTATTGGCCACCAGCTAATAACTGGCCGAGGCCACCCTTCAATAACTAGCCACCTTATACTAAAATCAATTGTTTATATGTGAATAGAATTCATTTTTAGATTAGGGTGGCCAGTTACTAAACAATGGCCAGTTTCAGGGACGCAATTCCGTACCCGTCAAATTGCAACCTTCTACATCAATACCTACCGAATTCGTCCACTTTAATTCTCTTGACATACCATACCTATTTCAAATGACATACCTATGACAGGTCAAGGGCATACCTATTTCAAATCCACATTTTACCTGAAAATGGAAATACGAGTAGGGAAATTCGTCTTTCTGTTGTTTCCTTCGGGGTGGGTATTGCTAATCTGGGAGTCAATTTTAAGGCGTCGATTTCATTTGATTGCAAGGGGCCAAGGAACGAGAATTTAATTTAAATTTATAGTACGAAAAGTTCATAGTAGAAATACACGTTTTAGTTCGTGAGAATAAGTGGATAGATATTGAAAAATGAGTTCTGTGCCGTCGGAAAGTTCCCAAAATTGTGAAACGTGTAAACATGGGAAATATCCGGTTACTTCTCATATTTTTGTATAGGGGTTGAAATTTTCCGTTTCCAAAATGAAGGTTTCCTTCATTTCCTATATAATTTTCCTCAAGTAAGGATGACTCACGCTAGACCAGGTCGTGTACGGGCCGGAGCTTCCGGCGCATCGTTTTCTATGGAAAGCATCACGTGATCACCTGTCGTGTCATAGAAAAGTAAGCCCCGGAAGCTCCGACCCGGACACGGCCCGGTCTAACGTGAGTCATCTTATATCCGATAACTTTTGCAACTTTTTGAAAATTTTACGCAACTTGCATTTGTAGTTGTGGTTGATAAATCGCATGCTCCTCGCAAGAGTCGCAAGTAATTATGTTAGCAATATTAAAATTTGTTAATTTTCCGTAATTGCTGAATCAGGGTAATAAATTATAGGATAAAGGCACACTTACAGTCAGCATCGTTCATGATCACCAGGGGGCTTTTGCCGCCGAGCTCTAGTGTCACCCGCTTAAGATTCGCTTTTCCGGCCGCCTGCTGAATTTGCTTGCCTACCTACACATTAATTAGGTAATCTATTGTAATATTTTGTTAATAGTGTGATAATAAACAGTAAGTCTGTCATTATAGTAAATTAAAATAGTCCAGTGACAAAGGGGAAATACAATACAAATACTCTTTATTTCACACCAATATACATATTACTTTATAGATAGGTACTTCGAAGACGTTAGAATCGGACCAAGCTAACTCTGAATGCCATTTGCAATGACAAGAACATACGTCTCGACAAAAAATTTGATCTAACTTCTACACCTCGGCATTTTATGAATAACAAAACAATAAAGTCAGTGGCGGATTTGCAGTGTGGCCAACACAGCCCTAGGCCCCAGACCCTGAAGTACTAGAACCGCACCCTTCTCGGCTTCTTCTTTCTTTCTCAAAACCCATCATCATCATATAGGTATAGACTGTCGTCCCTAATATTTGCCCGCTCTAGGCCCGAGCCTTTTAACGATGTAGTAATGCTGTTACGCATACCCCTTGTAACCTAGAGGCGTCAGGGGTTATGTGGGACTCCCATCTACCATTCCTTTCTCTTAGTGAGAAAAGGGGGAGACGTCCTACCGGGCCTATTTAGGCAAATCCGCCACTAAAAATAGTATAGTACAAACCTCAAGAGATCCCGTAAAGGAAATTTTGGCAACATCAGGGTGATGGGTTAGCGCGGCACCGGCGTCGGGACCGAAGCCAGTCACCACATTGACGACGCCTGCGGGGACGCCTGCTTCCTTCAGTAGAGCCGCTAAGGCTAGGGAGGTTAGAGGAGTCTGCTCTGCAGGTTTTACCACTACTGTGCAACCTGAAACAGTTTAACCACAAGGAGGCCAAATTGAATTTATATATCGATGTTAAAATGGTTATTTTTTATCATTGGCCAGTGCGAGGGATATTTGACATGTGACGTTTGACGTATCGTGTTGATCTCCCGTTGATGTGGGAAAAATCATGCAGAGGTGGGGCGTTGCACATGTCCGAAATGCACATGCGAATGATAAAAATATGACGTCATGATTAATACCTATATCGGATAACTTATTATAGGTAAACACCTATCCAGACGGATATAGTGGACAGACTGACATTTAGGAGATATTAGAAATCAAAAATATCGGTATCGTCTTGGGTCGTCTCATTCGTTTTTCGTCAAGTTCTTAAATTAGTCCAATTCTGCTTCGTCACAATCGTCGGTGGCTTTCAATGTAGAATGAGTGACGAAAGCAGAATAGGACTAATTTAAGAACTTGACGAAAAACGAAGGGGACGACCCAAGACGATACCAAAATATCGTGTAGGTACATACTTCTAGTTCCAGCGGTATCAGCCATTATTTACAATCATTCTACAAACTATCTCTAAAGTTTATCACGGAGTTTAAAATTTGATTTAAAAAGTTTTATTATATTTACCTGCAGCCAACGCTGTGCAGACTTTATTTACAAACATTAATATAGGAGCATTCCACGGCAAGATCAAACCACAAACACCAACGGGCTGTTTCAGGGTATACGAAAATAGATCGCCATCTGAAAAAAATATCAAGTGAAATGGAGGGATGCAATTTCAAGTGATAACGCCATTATATTGATGAACTTTCAACATAAATATAATGTAAGGTTAGACGAGTCTAAACTGTAAACTACGATTAAGGTAAACGTACTGGTGCTCGACGCGGTCCCATTACATGTATGTATGTATGTATGTCACTTTATTGCACATAAACAGGTTTATGTAAAACGGACAAAAACAAAACAAAAAAAATGTACAAAGGCGAACTTATCCCTAAAAGGGATCTCTTCCAGCTAACCTTAATCACCATGTTCTTCATCATCACCAGTGTTCGGCAAACTTGGTGCCAGGCCACGGGATTCCTACTAGAAATCTTAATATGAACATGACTCAAATGCCGCGATCTTGGTCGAAAAAGTAATTTGAGTATTAGAATATTGAGTGTTATTTATTTATAAATAGACTTTTAAACACTGAATAAATGCATAAACTGTATTATTATTTAAAATCATTGATCCACTTTAACCGAGTATAATTTCAATTTCCCGTATAAATTATAAGTCATACTTGATATTTTTTGCACCATAATACCTACACTTATATATACTTATCTTATACTTATACATATATACTTATCTAAAGTAATAAATAACCATTTACTCGACTACCTGCATGGCTTGTCGAAGGTCACAGTTGGATTTTCTATTGTTTGCGTCTAAACTAAACTAAGACGGACGACAGACACGGCAAACAGTGTCCCTGTTGTAGTTAATTCTATCCTTTTCTAGTTTAATGATAAGGAATTGGTTGAGAACCCATCTCTAGTAGAAATATATTTATTTATATTCCTCGGACCATAAGTTCGCATGTTGTGATTTAAAGTTTATTTGTGCTTAGTGTTAACCTATTTTAAAACCTTCACCCCTGTTCATTGTTCATTATTATATTTATTATAATGTAATTCTATTTCATTAACTTATTAAAATTAGAAACATTGTAGAAGGAAGTAATACAACACTAATCCCGTAATTCCCACGGAATATTCGTATTAGCATAATGATTGAGGCACCAACTCTACCGACCACTGATCATCACCTTCAACATGTCATCTTGAAACTTAAGTCATTGTCAAGCATGTCGAGCACTAGTACGTTTACCTTACCTACTCTTTATTCTAATTTGGGTCAGAATATTAGTCCATGACGTCATATTATTCATATTTATTTATTTCTAACATTACGGCTGTTTTGAATGCTCGACTGAGCAACGCTACAAAACGACGAGCCACGTGTAAGTACCTAAATTATCTTTAGAATATGGAGCATATTTATTCACTGAGCACAAGGAATTTCATATGTGACCCTATATAAGCTCCGCAAGGGTATACCAATTTACCTACACACAACCTTAACAATTTATACACCTAAAACATCCGCAAGAGTCACTACAATGCTAGGTGAAAACCGCATGAAAATCTGTTCAATTAGTTTTTGAGTTGATCGCGAACATGCAGACACATACAGAGATAGTGAACTGATATTTCCACCTGCAGGAATGGTATCACCCTGGATCTTATCCGCCAAGCTGGCAGCATAGCGCGCTCCATTAACACCTTTCTGCACAATCCCTAGCACCATGCGGATGTTCATCCCGTTGTTGCAGCACTCTAGCTCGCCGAGGTACTGCGCGTCGCGTTGTATGAGGTCCGCAAACTTGTTGAGCAGCCTGCCACGAGCTGAGGCGTCCAGCAAACGCCATTTTGAGTCGCGGTGGAAGGCAGCCTTCGCCGCGGTTACTGCCAAGTCGATGTCAGCCTGCATGAAAAGGTTATGCTAATAATATTTATTAGTGCAACAAGAAAGCAAAGTTCACTCTGATTTCTAGTGCTAAATTGAGTTAAGTACTTGTGAAGCGAAAGATTTTATAATATTACGTTAGCTCAAGTACTTACTTACTAATTTAAGACGGTGCTTAATTGTTATATTTTTTATGCGTATTGTTCGAAATATTATGTTATAAGTATTTTATCTTTATATTATGAGTGTGTGCAACTTAGTTTTAGATTAATTATGGTTTTAAAAGTTACCACGCCCTAGTACGCCCATGTACAGTCGACGCCAAAGATATGTTTACACTTTTGCACCTTAATCCTTTGTAATAAGGCGAAGAGTGTAAACATATCTTTGACGTCGACTGTACATATGTACCTGCTGACTAAATAAAATAATATGTATCTGGAACAATTATGATTACAGGTAGTAGAGGCTAGTAGTACAAGTAGAACTACTATTGTGAAATTGTGTGATTCTATTTTTATGGATACATCTTCAATCGTGATAGTAGAGATAGACGCAGTTCAACTAACATTTTAATATGTTTTCACGCCACGTGATAAAATATCAACGTTGACTAGAATTATGGCTTATTTTTAATTAGTACCTACATGGTGAAATATTACGTATTTTATTACACAGCAAAGTTTGTTTGCCTCTCGTCTTTAAAACCCTTTCATCAGGAAAACCGCAAGAGATTACTCAAAAAGCTATCCCGTTACAAATCATCAATCATCACCGACGGGTGTACGGGCCCGATTCGGATTTTGAAATAGACATCTATTAGATATCTTTTAGACATCACCAAGATACGATAACGATATGTTTAAGATCTAACCTGTCAAATTTGACATTTGCGCGATTCTGGAGATACTCTTGAACGATTTCCACAGGATATGACGTAATCCAATTCACATCTAATATATATCTTACTTATCTAACGTAAAAGTGACATTGGTTGCCCAAATTGCGCTGCAAAAGAGAACTAGTTGATATCTAAACTATAACGTATCTAGAATGGATCTACTTAGTACGTGTCGTCTCTTGTGAATATCTTGAAGTTCGAATACGGCAGTATGTCGTACGTACGCGTCTTTATGAATAAATACATACCATTAGAATGTGTCCATGCAAATTTGCAGCTCGCTGTGAATGTTCTAGTATAGCTACTGTAGGGAAATCATCCTCCATACAATTTTCATTACGGGAGAAAACGGTTTACACTAACTAAGTAAATCTAAGATTATCATAACATATAATTTTGATTTTGATGTCGATCGCTTCAACCATATAGGTATTCTAGGTTTATAGATTTCGCCTTTTTTGAATAAAAAAAAAGTTGTATTTATTGCAAATTTTTAAAACAAGGAAAACCTATAAACCTACTTTTTCGTAGTTTTTAGTTTAACATACTAAAAAATCGTGGAGAATGGAATATATGTAGAAGTGGAAAAATGTTTTCTCTTTTTGCGTCTACGTGCTGTACTTCCCTCTGAAGTTAGCGAGAGTAATTTTATGAGTTTGATAAATAAAATCCTGAAGCGAAATCCGTTCCCATCTGTATACCTTGAAACAAAATCAATTAACTCCAAACAATTTATACGTATCAGAGAAAGTCTACTAACTTAATTATCTTCGTTGCACGAGAGTAGAAAGTATTCCCCGATTCTGGCCCCGCCTCTCAGTGGTCCCCGATCCTGACCCCAAGGCCGAGCCACCGCCCCTGCTCAACCTAAAAAAAAAAAAAAAAACAATTAGCCCCCCATTTGAATTGATTGCGCTAGGTCTCAGCAGTGCCCGGCGCCTCCTTCAGGGACTTACGAAATACGCTAATTAAACAATACACCTTGTTCACCACGGTAACAATAGGCTTATCGACCCTTTTCTATTGTTCGATCTCGACTCGGGCGCGCTATTGTGTTACCGAGCATACTACCTGCCTGGACCCTTTCCTTAACCCACCGACGTCTCCATTCATGCCTTCTTTATGTGTGTATACTGTAGGTGTTTGTGATAGGTACTTTGCAATAGGTATTAGCGATAGGTACTTATTTGTGATGCATAGGTACTGTAACTATCAACTCTAATAACCCGCATTATCTTATTACCTCTTGGAGCTATTTCGATTTATAAGGAATACATTTCTAACCTTCTTCTGACGTAGAATTTACACTAGTAATCCTTTGGCAGCCTAAACTAACCTTAACCTTTTACCAAACCTAACTTATTCTTCGAAAACCTAACCTAAACCTAACTTGACCAAACCTAACTAAAATCAACCTAACTCATTTCAAACTAACCTGCTTTCACCTAGTCTTCCGATATAAAGTAAACTCGTAGTTACTTGTTTCTTTCTATTATTTAAAAAAATAACGAGGCGTGTGAGGCATTTCTTGTGCACTTCATTGTTATAATAGCTTAATTGTTTTATTGATAGACGTCTATTATATTTTATACTGACAATGGATTTATTGTTTCCTATACCTATTCTTTTATAATTTGGGTTTGAGTAAAGAGAACGTCTGTTTAGATGAACTTGTTGATACATGTTACTTTGTGTGATTTAAAAAAAAGAACGAGACATGTCAACTGGTTTCAACATGATTTAGTCTAATACATCAACATTTCTTGTGCGTTGCTATTCATTGTTATAACAGCATAATTGCTTTATTAATAGACGTCTATTATATTTTATGCTGACAATGGATTTATTGTTTCCTATACCTATTCTTTTATAATTTGGGTTTGAGTAAAGAGAACGTCTGTTTAGATGAACTTGTTGAGACATGTTACCTTGTGTGATTAAAAAAAAGGAACGAGACGTGTCAACTGGTTTCAACATGATTTAGTCTAATACGTCAACATTTCTTGTGCGGTGCTATTCATTGTTATAACAGCATAATTGCTTTATTGGTAGACATCTATTATATTTTATACCGACAATGGATTTATTGTTTCCTCTTATGCTTTTGAATTTGGGTTTTAGTAAAGAGAGCGTATGTATTAGATGAACTTGTTGAGACATGATTTTAACGGTACTGTACCCTGGTCATAGTGACACAGTATAAAAGCCGAAGAGAAATGAGTTTGAGTAAGTATTACCGTCGTGGCAGTCCACTGTATCAGAGCTCCTTGTATCTATTGCAGTATATAGAAATATAGTGTTAATTCAACAGTGAAGTGTTTAAGTGTTTATAGAAAGACCCAACAATGGATGTAAGTATGTCTTTTATTACCGTAACTTACTTTGTTTTGTTTTCACTTGTGTTCTTTGTGTTTTAATTATCAAGATTGTAGACAGTGTGTAAATTATTGTTTTATATTGTTTCAGTTCACTGAAAATACTTTCAAGAACTATTACTACCCGGATAATAATAAAGACGAATCAAGCGATGAAGAGGGTACGCTTGGTTTCAAAGTTAAACAAGCCATCGCAAAGAAACGTTCAGGAAACAATATCGATAGTTTCTTTGAACGACCTAAAAAGCAACCCAAAATTGTGAAACGGTCTTCGAATGTGAGCAAAAGTTCACCAGACGGTGTTGCAAACTTATCATCCGGACAAGACGACGGGGCGTATGCATCACATTTGATTAAAATCGAGATATATGATATGCAAACAATTAAAAACGTCCCACCCATGGAACACTGGAAGCATGCGGACTTCAGATTGAAATATTTTGCGTTGGAAGACGATTTGGAGCTACAAAATACGCGAAATATTATTTATAACATAACAAAGCAATTAGCTTCTAAGGACAGTAGTGTGAAATATTTTATAGATAATAAGAAACAGTGATAGTTATAATTATTAATGATAGTAGTAGCTTAATGATTGTGTTAACGTATTTCTCATTTTTTACCTCTCCTTAAGTACATTTTCCATGTAACAGATTATTTTTATTGTATCACATTACAACAAGTATTAATTTAAACTTCTCACTTGTAAAGGTCACAGTCCCCACTCTTAGAAATCTTATACGTGTAGTCAATCAACTATTTAAATGAAAGAAAGCACTGTATGATTTCTCATTTCATAATGGACTCTT
The DNA here is from genome assembly GCF_963556715.1 of Cydia fagiglandana. Classification (NCBI taxonomy): domain Eukaryota; kingdom Metazoa; phylum Arthropoda; class Insecta; order Lepidoptera; family Tortricidae; genus Cydia; species Cydia fagiglandana. The sequence goes on along the minus strand of NC_085936.1, from coordinate 11,818,196 downwards.
TGAGCTGTGATGTCTACGATCTTGAACTTATCAGACTCTGTGAAGAAATAGAAGAAAATGAAGATCTATGCGAGGCTGCCCGTCTTGTGAGCCAACTTCACCGAGAGGCGTAAGTAAAAATATTCCTGTTCATACATGTTTATAACTCTTAACCGGTACCTGTTTAACAAAGGATGGGTCCCTGACTTGTTGTGACCTGAACTTATTGTTAGGATAAACGTGGGGTGGGAGAGGACTGGTTATATAAGCGGGGTATCTCGAGTTCATATCATTCAGTGTTTTGGTGCCGTGCTTGTATTGTGATATCCTTTTCCATAATGGTGTTTACTTATTATCATATTGGTCTCACCTTGCCTCGTGATAAGATTGAGGAATTAAGTAAAGAATTTATTGTATCATATTTTCATAGAAATATAAGAATGTGGTACATTTCAAACAAATTACCTCACTCGTTACTGGAAGATTCTGATATTATACCGTATTATACACCATGTGATGGGCATATAAAAAATTCCAAGGGGAATACTGAGTCATCAGATGTGATTGATGGAGTTTTGATGATGCAAGCCTATTGTCAGCAGTGTCGAAAAGACTTACGTTAGTATATACAACCAACCATTTTAGTAATTATTTTTATTTTATCTCACATTAAGATATTTATGTTTATTTTGTATTGTTATAGATCTTCTCAAATAGGACGGGGAGTAAAAAGGACAGCTGCAGTTTTGGAGACTGAAGAATTCTTATTGAAGAAAAACCGTCCAGCAGCTGCTGAACCTGTCGCATCAACATCATCCGAACCAGTTCCCGATGTCATTCTGAGTACAAATAATAATCATGAAATTGAATGTTCTGTGTGTAATAAGTTTGTCTCTAAAAGATATTTTAAAAATCATTTAAATAGTAATCTTCACAAAAATAATGTTTTAAGGGCTGACATTGAATGGGTTAATGTTCAGTTAATTGAAAATGCTTTTAAGAATAGGGTGGCCACTTACAGAATACTTTTAAATGAAAATGTTCACCAACCATTTACTCCCGAATCTATTTTACTAGGAAATAAAGATAAAATCTTTGCATTATTGGATCGTTCCCTCACTGATCACCATGCTTTAAAAGTAAACTTTATTTTAAATGCGGATTTTACTCAAGAGAGCAAACAAGTTAATAATACATTTGATTTCCAATTATGTAACAATGTAGTTGATGTTAGCAGCGACAAAGATGAGATTTTCGAGTCAGTTGTTAAAGATATATTAACAAAATTATTTAACTTTGAGAGAAAAGATAGTGGATGGAGTTTAGTAAAATTTAACTATCTAGATGTCAATGTAAACAAATTTAATCCATTGCGTGGTTCATCCTATATCGAATTACCACGTGATATTCAGAACAGAAAAGCAGTTATTAATGTAAAAAATAGTGATCATGAATGTTTTAGATGGGCTGTATTGTCAGGCTTGTATCCACCTACAAGTCATCGTTCAAACACTACGAAATCGTATATAGCGCATAAAAATAAATTAAATTTTGGAAATTTAACTTTCCCACTTAAAGTTGGAGATATTCAGAAATTTGAAAAAATGAATGATATAAGTATAAACGTTTTTGGTCTTGAATACAATTCGAAAAGTAAAATACATAACGTAGTAGGCCCATTACACTTAACAAAGTGCAAAAAAGCTACCCACTTGAACTTATTGTACATATCCAAAGACAGTAAGGGACATTATTGCTATATCAAAAATTTATCTAGGTTAGTATCTAAACAATTATCAAATACACAGCATGCCGCACATATTTGTGATGGTTGTTTGTCGAACTTTACAACTCGCGACAATTTAATGAATCATCAAAGAAACGATTGTTTCCATGTTTGTACACATTTACCTTCAGAACAGGATAAAAAGAAAAACTGGTTCAATGAAAACGTTTCCTCCAATATACTTACTTTCGATAATTATGAACGTAAATTAAGGGTACCTTTTGTTATTTATGCTGATTTCGAGGCCTTTCTAAACCCGATTCAAACAGGTAAAATTAATCCTACTACATCCTCAACAACAAATGTACAAAAACATGAGGTATATAGTTTTGGATACTACATTAAATGTTCTTATAATGATAAATTGTCAGTGTACAGAACATATAAAGGTAAAAATTGCACCCAGGAATTTATGAAGTATATGGAACAAGACTTAAAGGCCATTTGTAGGAGAAATACTTTTGTAAAAACTCCATTGCCTTTATCTAATGCAAATAATGTGCATATTTCTCAGAGTAGTACATGCTATATTTGTGATAAAAATTTAAACGAGGATTCAGTCATTTCCTATAATTACCATACTGGTATTTATGAAGGAGTGGCACATAAATTTTGTTCTGAAAAATACAGGGCACCTAATTTTGTACCTGTATTTTTCCATAATTTGTGTAACTATGATAGTCATTTTATAGTACATGGGCTTGGTTTGGTGGAAGGCGACATTGAACTGATTCCAGAGAACAAAGAGAAATACATTTCATTTTCTAAGAGCTTGCAAATAAATAATCGCACAGTTAAATTGAGATTTGTTGATTCACTTAAATTTATGTCCAGTAGTCTTGACAAATTGGCAAAAAACTTGTTGCCTGAACAATTTCATGAATTAAAATTGAATTTTTCATGCGAGGAGGATTTTAAACGCTTATTACGAAAGGGTGTATATCCCTATGAACACATGTCATCATACGATTCTTTAAACTTGACAGCTCTTCCCTCTAAAGATGATTTCTTTAGTTCCTTGTCTGATAGTCACATCTCAGAGGAGGATTATGATCACGCAAAAGATGTTTGGTCTCATTTTCAATGCAAAAATATGGGTGATTATTCTGATTTATATTTAAAAACTGATGTTTTATTACTAACTGATATATTTGAAAATTTTAGAAACCTTTGTCTTAAGACGTATGGATTAGACCCCGCTCATTATTATACTGCTCCGGGATTAAGTTGGGATGCAATGTTAAGAACTACAAAAATAAAACTAGAACTCCTAACTGATATCGATAAAATAGCTTTTATAGCGAAAAATATTCGAGGTGGCATATCACAATGTAGTAATAGATATGCGAAGGCTAATAATATTTTTTTGTCAGATTATAATCAAAATATCCCATCGTCATTTCTTATGTACTTTGATGCAAATAACCTTTACGGGTGGGCTATGTCTCAATGTCTTCCTACCGGTAAATTTGAATGGGTAAATACAGATACTGACTTTAATATATCTGATGACGCTGATCATGGTTTAATTTTAGAAGTTGATCTCGAATGCCCTAACGAGTTGCATGACTCTCATTCAGATTTGCCATTCTGTCCTGAAAACGTTTGTTTGGGTAATTCCAAAGAAAAAAAATTAATTCCTAATTTAAATAAAAAAACGAATTATGTCATTCACTATAGAAATCTAAAACAGTGTTTAAAAAATGGTTTGAAATTGAGTAAAATCCATCGCATTCTTAAATTTCAGCAGTCTATGTGGTTAAAAAGTTACATAGATTTGAACACCCACATGCGATCACAGGCATCATCCGATTTTGAAAAAGATTTCTTTAAACTAATGAATAATTCAGTGTTCGGTAAGACCATGGAAAATGTTGCAAAACGTGTAAATGTCAAATTATTAAATAACTGGGAAAATAGAGGAAAAACGCAGGGGGTTCAATCTTTGATAGCGAAACCTGAGTTCCATAGTTTATCCATATTCTCTGAGAATTTAGTGGCCGTTCAGTTGAATAAAACTAGAATATTTTATAATAAACCGATTTATTTGGGATTTTGCGTATTAGATATATCAAAAACTTTGATGTATGACTTTCACTACAGCTACATGAAAACCAAATATCCAGACAATCTTAAGCTTCTTTATACAGATACTGATAGCTTAGTATATCAAATTTTCACGGAAAATTATTACGCAGATATAAAATCAGACCTTAATTTATATTTTGATACATCTGACTATCCTCCTAACAATAAATATGATTTGCCGTTAATTAATAAAAAGCGATTAGGGTTTTTCAAAGATGAAAATAATGGTAGAATTTTAAAAGAATTCGTAGGTCTGAGATCTAAAATGTATACCTTAGATGTTGAAAAATATGACGAGAATGATGAGAAAACTGAAAAATACGGTATTTTATCAAAAGCCAAAGGAGTCAATAAATGTGTTACAAAAAAATTTACTCTTGACAATTACAAAACGTGTTTATTTAATAAAAATTTGCAACGCGCTCAAATGCTAAGATTTAAATCTATAAAACATATAATATTCACTCAAAAAATAAATAAAATATCATTATCGCATGAAGATACAAAACGATACTTATTAGAAAACTCTTCTGACACTCTTGCGTGGGGTCATTATAAAATACCGCAATAATTAAAAAGTTTCAAAGTTGTAATTTAATCACACAGAACATTCGAATTCCAAATTATTGTTTGTACATTGTATATTTTTAAGATATTACTTGTAAACATGTAAAAAAAATGTATGAATTTTATTTTATTGTATCTTTTAAGGTAGTTTTGTAAATAAGAAACAAAAAAAATTAATGTTAAAAGTGTGATCATATATAATAAATTTTTGTTTTTTACGTAATCCTTTTGTTTTTTCTACTATATCTGAGTTGTTTAAATAGTAATCTTCTTTCTGAATATTACCATTTAAAGTCCATCCGTTAACATATCAACACTCACCCACACACTCACACATACACATAGATTACGATATTTAATAATGATTCACTTTTATCATCCTTTCACCACCATTGTCGCAGGTCCTAGTGGCTGTGGTAAAACTCAATTTGTCACAAACTTTTTGAATAACTCCAAAGAGATATGTAATGTTGAATTTGATGAAATTATTTGGTGTTATGATGAAATGCAACCTCTCTACAATCTGGAAAATGTAAATTATAGTCAAGGAATACCAGATTTTTCAATTTTTGATGGGAAGAAACCTAAACTTCTTATTATAGATGATTTGATGAGAGAATCAGATGGACGAATCGTTGACATTTTTACGAAAGGTAGTCATCATAGAAACTTAAGTGTTTTTTATATTACACAAAACATATTTCATCAAGGTCGAGGTCAACGTGATATTTCATTGAATACAAGCTACATTGTATTTTTTAAAAATCCCAGGGATAAAACTCAAATACGCTACCTGTCACGACAAGTATACCCAGAAAACTCAAAGTTTGTGGACGAAGCCTACAAAGATGCTACAAAGGAGGCTCATGGTTACCTCATGATTGACCTGAAACAAAATACAAATGACATATGCCGTTTCAAAACAAAAATATTTCCGTTCGATGGGCATTGCACAGTGTATGTACCTAAAAAGGGGTTTAAATATGATAAAAATCAGCATATTTTAGTCAGTTCTACATGATGCATGCAAGAGTAAACACATATAAACATTTACTTGAAGCATTGCAGTTGCTTAAACCCAAATATCGTACTGCGTTACTTAAATCTTGTGACGATGAAGAGATCAACATTATTTGTGAGTGTATTTATAACGTCCTAAATGGGAAAATTCCATTAGATAAAAAAGAAAAGACGAAACTAAAAAAATATAAAGATATTTTAAGAAAATTAGTTTCGAAAGGGAAACATAAAATAAGAAAAACTGTTATAGTTCAAAAAGGAGGCGCATTTCTACCTATTATTTTAGGTGCAGTTTTAAGTGCTTTAGTGAACTCTTTATCATAAACAAAATGGAAAACACAAAAAAAATGTTATTAGTAGAATCAGATTTTATTGAAAGACTGAAACGGAATGAGAGTCCACCCGAAAATTCCTCATCTCGACTAGATGGAGAGATGCAAAAGATCCTTAAAAGTAAAATGAATGATCGCGAAAAGTGGACGTTATATTCTCAAGCATTACAAAGATTTCTACATTTTATTGAAACAGATCGAAAACCGTTTAGAATACCCATCGTGATGGAGGGGCTAGATCAAGTCATCAACGAAAGTAATGATATTATAAAAACAAAAGTGAACAAAAAGGAGGAGAATGAAAATAATGAGTCAGTTACAGATAATATAACTGAAGCAGCCACACCGTCATCGTTTAATACACCACCTGGTGAAATAAATCAAGAACTAATGCCAATTAGTCCATCAAAAATTATAAACATATTACCTAAATCTTATGAAAGAAAAGCTCGAACGTTGTTAGATTACATTGTTTCAAGTAAACCGAAAATTTGGTGGAAACAGACTGGTGAAGTTGTTATAAATAACCAAACCATTCAAAATAGTAATATTACTGATTTGGTAAGCGACACCGTTAGATGTCTTAAACGTCCTAAGCCAATTGGATGGGAAGTGTTTGCTTTACTTTTAAAAGATATCGAAGTTCCTAGGTCATGCATAGGTAATCCTACAAATTTAGCATTTATTAAAGGTACTCCTTTGATTGAACCCTTTACCCCCTCCACATCTGTGAAGACGAGAGCCTCAACAGATAAAGATAATAATACTTCTACACCTCTTGCTACACGGGAGCAAAAGCGATCCGGAAAGAAAATAGAGTGGGAAAGATGGACTCCTTATTAGACATTAACAGAATCTACTATGATGTCTCTAATCCAGCTGGCTATAGCAGTTTAAATAATTTATCAAAGGAAATGAAAGGTCAAATGAACAAAGAGGAAGTGAAAAAATGGTTACAATCTCAAGATACGTACACACTGCATAAACCTACTCATAGACGATTTACTAGAAATAAATACATTCTCTCGAACTTTAATGAACTTTGGCAAGCCGATTTAAGTGATATGAGTACTTATAGTCAATATAATGATGGGTACAAATATATTCTTTGTGTTATTGATGTGTTCAGTAAATATGCTTTTGCAAGAGCCATGAAGAAGAAGGATTCAGCAACTGTTAAACAATGTTTTGAAAGCATATTTACTGAAGCCAACTCTGTTCCCCGTCACATCCAATCTGATAAAGGTACAGAATTTGTTTCAAAGGCGGTTAGAGATTACTTTAAGAGCAAAAATATTAATTATTATACCACTAATAACCCCGACATTAAAGCAAGTATAGTAGAAAGGTTTCAAAGAACACTTAAAATGAAAATGTGGCGTTACTTCACTCATAAGAATACGTATAACTACAAAAATATATTACAAGATCTTTTACATTCTTACAACCATAGCTATCATTCTAGCATTAAAATGCGCCCAGTTGATGTTAGCTCTAATAATATTATGACTGTTTGGTGTAATTTATATGATCGCAAAAAAGATAGGCAAATTTCATCAGAAACTAAAAAACTAAATGTAGGTGATCATGTTAGAATCACTAAATATAAGCATGTGTTTCAAAAAGGTTATGAAAGTAATTGGAGTGATGAAATATTTATTATTGATTCGATTATTAACAGATCGCCACGAGTTGTTTATACAATAAAGGATTTAGAAGGTGAACCCATCATTGGTACATTTTATTCTAAAGAATTACAAAAGGTAACTTACCTCCCCTCCAACGAGTATAAAATTGATAAAATAATACGCTCGCGTCGAGTTGCTGGCAGAAAGGAAATACTAGTTAAGTGGCAAGGTTATCCTAATAAATTTAATTCTTGGATACCTGAATCAAACTTAAAGAAAATATGAGTGAAAATAGTTTTTATCTAACTTTGTTAAGTAATAGTTCATCAGATTACTACACAGATAACACGACTGCACATTTCTTAACTAAATTACCAAAGACCATTAAATTGGATGGAGAATGGGTAGTTGGGTTGGTGGAATTTCAATACCCTTGTTCCATGTATAATGTTCAAGAGCACGAAAACATCATTTATTTAAAGAAAACGGTGTTATCACCCACCGATAAAACTACAAAAATAGTGGATATAAAAACTCATATACCAGCCACTACATATGATAATATAGATCATTTTCTTCAAGCGTTTAATGAAAACCCACAGTTAAAAAATAACGTGAAATTTCGATATGATGGATTAACAAAACTGGTTGGAATAGCAACAACAAATAAAGAAATAACATCTATCATAACAACTCCGATACTAAGTTTGCAATTGGGTTTTAAACCGAGAACAAATTTAAAACAAAATACATTAGGAAAAAACCCTGCAAATTTATATTTAGGTTTACCATCTCAAATATTTGTTTATACTGATATAATACATCCACAAGTAGTCGGAGATGTTATTACTTCATTACTCAGAATAATACCTTTAGATCCAACTAAGTTCATTTATGGAGCTTATAAAACTCACATCTTCTCACCCGCTCATTATGTACCAGTTTTACGAAGAGAGTTCGATACAATTGAAATAGATATAAGAACAACGACTGGTGTCAGAGTACCATTTCAATTTGGATCTTCTTGCGTGAAGCTACACTTTCAACGAGTAAAATGATTTACAACAGATCGTCAGTCTCTTGTCCTTACGAACATTATTATTCACACCAAGCCGGCTCTGGGATAGGTATTGTCTATAAGGGAGTTCCATACCAACGAGGACATGGTATAGGCAGTTTTTTGGGTGGACTATTTAGATCAGTGCTCCCTTTGTTATCTAGCGGTTTAAAAACCATTGGAAAAGAAACCTTAGGGGCAGGGGTTGGTCTGTTATCTGATATGGTAAATTCTCGTCCTATGGATAGTTCCATTCGATCACGATTTAAGGAAGCGAGCGCTAACCTAAAAAGAAAGGCTGATGAAAAAATTGATTCTCTCATGTCAGGATCTGGGTATAAAATGTCGAATAAAAGAAGAGAACCGCTCATTACTCGAAAAGCATCGCGACGAAGAGGAAGTAAAAATAATAATAAAAATAACGATATATTTTCAAGTTAAATAATGTCATTTCTACACAGTCATTCATGTGAATGTGCAAAATCAGAATTAGATATATTTGCCCTTCCATCAACTCAAACAAGTATTGAAAGCGGACATTGGATTCATTACAAACCAATTTCATCTTTAAGTGATGATGGCCCCATTGAATTTCAAGTACCTGGATCAGGGGATGACTACATTGATCTATCACACACAATGTTACATATTACTGCTAAAGTGTTGAATCAAGATGGGACAAAATTAAAAGCAGATGCCGGAGTTGGACCCACCAATAACTGGCTACATTCCCTTTTCAACCAACTTGATGTATATTTAAATCAAAAACTCATATCACCCCCAAACAATACATATGCTTACCGTGCTTATATGGAAAATCTTCTCAACTATGGACCGGCAGCCAAAAAAACCCATCTTACTTGTGGGTTATGGTATGAGGATACCCCAGATTTTATGGATACCGTTGACGCCAACAACAAAGGATTTCAGAAAAGACTAGAATTTATCAAAGAGAGTAAGCAAGTGGAAATGATTGGACATTTGCATGGCGATATATTTAACCAAGAGAAATTCTTGATAAATGGCGTTGAATTGCGTATTAAGTTAGTCCGATCAAAAGAATCGTTTAATTTAATTTGTCATCAAGATAAAAAATTTAAAGTACAAATAACAGATGCTAGTCTCATTGTTAGAAGAACAAAAATTAATCCTAGCGTTTTGTTAGCCCATCAAAAAGTATTGGCAACAACGACTGCGAAGTACCCCATTACGAGAGCAGAAGTTAAGGTTCTCACAATACCATCAGGGGTCCAGGGTAAAACATTGGATAATATATTTCTCGGACAAATTCCTAAACGGTGTATTATTGGATTTGTATCAAATTCAGGTTTTAATGGAAATTTAGCTTTGAATCCATTTAATTTTCAAAACTATAATATGAATTCATTTAGTTTGTTTGTAGATGGTCATGAAATTCCTTCTAAAACATTACAACCGTCATTTAGTTCTGGTTTAATAGCGGCGGCATATCACACCTTATTTTCCGGAACTGGTATTCATTTTCACAACGAAGGTAATGGAATAAGTAGAACAGATTATGGTGGAGGTTATTGTTTGTTATGTTTTGATTTAACCCCAGATTTATCTGCTAGTTCAACTTCACATTGGAATCTTGTTAGACATGGAAGTGTTCGGATAGAAGTACGCTTTGATTCGGCTCTAACTAGCACCATTAATTGTATCGTTTATGCAGAATTTGATAACATTATTGAAATAAACAAAAACCGTGATGTATCTGTAGATTATAATAGTTGAAAAACATAATTATATAAATACAATGTTTTCTTTCGTTTACTTTATTTTGTTGTAGTCATTGTTTGCAGCATCATCAAGACAAAAATTGTTATTAATTAAGTAATTATGGATACTAATGAGATACAATTTTGTATGAAGAAATTAAACCCACTTTTTGAAACAAATGTTTTTGCTGCTAACAAAATACCTATTTGGGTCGATCTACCTGTCTTTATTGTTAGTAATTTGGACCCTGACACGAAACCAGGCTCCCACTGGGTTGCCATACACATTGATGTTACTGGTATAGGAGAATATTTTGATTCCTTCGGAAGGAAGCCTTCAGGTTACCATAACTTATTTTTAAAAAGAAACACCAGGCAGTGGTTTTATAACAATAAACCTCTTCAAAACCATTTTACTTCAGTTTGTGGTGAATATTGTTTAGTTTATTTGTATTTTAAATATCATGGAAAAATTATGAAAGATATGCTAAGTTTGTTTTCTGATAATTCTGTATGTAATGACCTTATATTAAGGAATATGTTTAAAACATTTTTTGTGAAATAAAATAATACGTGTACTTAAATAAGATTTTTTTATTTTTTCATATAATACAAAGACCATTCTAAACTATACATTTTTTTTTTTAAATTTTATTATTATCAAAATATTTCTTAACATTCTTTGTTACTTAAAAACGAGACGACACAAAAAAAATCTGTTACATGGAAAATGTACTTAAGGAGAGGTAAAAAATGAGAAATACGTTAACACAATCATTAAGCTACTACTATCATTAATAATTATAACTATCACTGTTTCTTATTATCTATAAAATATTTCACACTACTGTCCTTAGAAGCTAATTGCTTTGTTATGTTATAAATAATATTTCGCGTATTTTGTAGCTCCAAATCGTCTTCCAACGCAAAATATTTCAATCTGAAGTCCGCATGCTTCCAGTGTTCCATGGGTGGGACGTTTTTAATTGTTTGCATATCATATATCTCGATTTTAATCAAATGTGATGCATACGCCCCGTCGTCTTGTCCGGATGATAAGTTTGCAACACCGTCTGGTGAACTTTTGCTCACATTCGAAGACCGTTTCACAATTTTGGGTTGCTTTTTAGGTCGTTCAAAGAAACTATCGATATTGTTTCCTGAACGTTTCTTTGCGATGGCTTGTTTAACTTTGAAACCAAGCGTACCCTCTTCATCGCTTGATTCGTCTTTATTATTATCCGGGTAGTAATAGTTCTTGAAAGTATTTTCAGTGAACTGAAACAATATAAAACAATAATTTACACACTGTCTACAATCTTGATAATTAAAACACAAAGAACACAAGTGAAAACAAAACAAAGTAAGTTACGGTAATAAAAGACATACTTACATCCATTGTTGGGTCTTTCTATAAACACTTAAACACTTCACTGTTGAATTAACACTATATTTCTATATACTGCAATAGATACAAGGAGCTCTGATACAGTGGACTGCCACGACGGTAATACTTACTCAAACTCATTTCTCTTCGGCTTTTATACTGTGTCACTATGACCAGGGTACAGTACCGTTAAAATCATGTCTCAACAAGTTCATCTAATACATACGCTCTCTTTACTAAAACCCAAATTCAAAAGCATAAGAGGAAACAATAAATCCATTGTCGGTATAAAATATAATAGATGTCTACCAATAAAGCAATTATGCTGTTATAACAATGAATAGCACCGCACAAGAAATGTTGACGTATTAGACTAAATCATGTTGAAACCAGTTGACACGTCTCGTTCCTTTTTTTTAATCACACAAGGTAACATGTCTCAACAAGTTCATCTAAACAGACGTTCTCTTTACTCAAACCCAAATTATAAAAGAATAGGTATAGGAAACAATAAATCCATTGTCAGCATAAAATATAATAGACGTCTATTAATAAAGCAATTATGCTGTTATAACAATGAATAGCAACGCACAAGAAATGTTGATGTATTAGACTAAATCATGTTGAAACCAGTTGACATGTCTCGTTCTTTTTTTTAAATCACACAAAGTAACATGTATCAACAAGTTCATCTAAACAGACGTTCTCTTTACTCAAAGCCAAATTATAAAAGAATAGGTATAGGAAACAATAAATCCATTGTCAGTATAAAATATAATAGACGTCTATCAATAAAACAATTAAGCTATTATAACAATGAAGTGCACAAGAAATGCCTCACACGCCTCGTTATTTTTTTAAATAATAGAAAGAAACAAGTAACTACGAGTTTACTTTATATCGGAAGACTAGGTGAAAGCAGGTTAGTTTGAAATGAGTTAGGTTGATTTTAGTTAGGTTTGGTCAAGTTAGGTTTAGGTTAGGTTTTCGAAGAATAAGTTAGGTTTGGTAAAAGGTTAAGGTTAGTTTAGGCTGCCAAAGGATTACTAGTGTAAATTCTACGTCAGAAGAAGGTTAGAAATGTATTCCTTATAAATCGAAATAGCTCCAAGAGGTAATAAGATAATGCGGGTTATTAGAGTTGATAGTTATAGTACCTATGCATCACAAATAAGTACCTATCGCTAATACCTATTGCAAAATACCTATCACAAACACCTACAGTATACACACATAAAGAAGGCATGAATGGAGACGTCGGTGGGTTAAGGAAAGGGTCCAGGCAGGTAGTATGCTCGGTAACACAATAGCGCGCCCGAGTCGAGATCGAACAATAGAAAAGGGTCGATAAGCCTATTGTTACCGTGGTGAACAAGGTGTATTGTTTAATTAGCGTATTTCGTAAGTCCCTGAAGGAGGCGCCGGGCACTGCTGAGACCTAGCGCAATCAATTCAAATGGGGGGCTAATTTTTTTTTTTTTAGGTTGAGCAGGGGCGGTGGCTCGACCTTGGGGTCAGGATCGGGGACCACTGAGAGGCGGGGCCAGAATCGGGGAATACTTTCTACTCACGAGTGTTATTTCTTGCAAAATTAATATTCCGCATCGCGCCCACCAGTACTTGTTATAAAGCTACTCGACCAATTAAAGAAGGCTCCGTCTCCATACATATTATTAGCGATTAGTTACAATCTTAACTCGATCGGGTTATCATACACGAGTGCATTAAAATAATGAAAAATCACGCGTGTGCGGCGTGTTTAATGTCAAGGATTCTAAAAGCGTAAAGAGGAGTCTAAAAGCGTTTCAATAATTTCCACGTTACGAGCAAGTATTTTGAGAAAAAAAATATCTGTACCTGCAGGTTTTAAGAATAAATTTCAAATAAAATATCTACCCTATCTCCTTCGGCGACTTGAGCTATGACAGAGCCATCGTGAGGGGCGTAGGCGGCAAAAGTGTAGCCGCTGCAAGCGTCCACCCACTCATTATTGATGAACAGCTGATGCATTAAGAGATTAGTTCATTAGTTAATTTGTGGTGCTAGTGCTAGTTTTATAAATAGTAAATTGCTTGGTGTTTTGTAAACATGGTGCCTCGCCAAGGTGAAAATCGCTTTGTGTCTCTTTATCATTCTTCCATACCGGGTGTGGCCTGTAATATGAGCAAAAATTAAACTGTAGGCAGTACTCCTCATACGGGCCAACATTTGTTAAGCGACTTTTAAAAATAACTTGTGGTTTGATTTCTAATACACTTTATTCTAATCTAAGACGAAATGTATTGCGAATTTTGTTATGTTCAAGCCGTGACAAGCAACGTCAATCACAATGATATGGCATGGCAATGGCGTCCATTGAAGATAATATTTATTTTGTACGAAAAATAGGGAGTCTAAATACTTCATAATTTTCAAAAGTTGTTGAATAAAAGTGTCACCGTTTGAGGAGTACAATCTATGTTTTAATTATTTGCTCGTGTTACAGGCCACACCCGGTATAAGTGTGACAGTGACGCGTTCGCTACAAAGTGTAAACGATTGGCATGCTGGCTACGCACCCTGGTTACACTGTTTAAAAAAAAAGGTTGCAATATAGGTAGGTACCGTTATTATTAGGAGATATCGTTTCGCTACTACAACTACAACCCCAAATAGCACCTGGGCTATAACCGCAAAAATCGAAGTTCGCAAATTGTGGGCATTTTTCTCTGTTACTCTAATTACGCCTCCATTGGAGTAAAAGAGAAAGATCCCCGCAATTTGCGAAAAACGGTTTTCGCGGCAGCCCTGCTATTAACCTACTGTGGCCCATTTTATAAAGCTACAAGTTACAATTTACAAGCGGAAGTCTCTTTCTAACCCTATGTTTTAGAACGAGATTTCCGCTTGTAGTAACTTGTAGCTTTATAAAATAGGCCACTGGTCGACGTCAAAGATATGTTTACACTTTTCGTCTTATTACAAAGGAATAAGGTACAAAAGTGTAAACATATTTTTGACGTCGACTGGATAACGTTGGCTAGCTAGGGTACCTAAGGTTTTAATTAAACGATATCCCATAAATACTTACAATTTCATATACACAACAAACTGTACCTACCTACTTAAATAGGAAGCAGAAGGAAATACAGGGTAGGTGCTAGAGATCAAATAAAATAGTAAATATCGCAAAAAAATTAAGAACATTCTATTTCGTTCAATAACACTGAAAAAGAAACTATTCGTTTCAAACAGTTTTTTATCATTTTGATGAGAATATTCTTTGACGTCTCGTGATGATTATTCATAAAATAATAAACGGTCCTTATAATAACGAAACCGACTACCTTCTGACCTTCTAACAAATCAAATTATTTTATTATTATTAATATTTTTATTTCACCGCTGAACTACCGTCGTGGCGCTACGCCGTAGCCGATAACATGGATTTCCCAGTATGTAGCGAAAATGCTTCGCAGAGGCAACACGACAAACGTGTCGTGATTAGCGCTGAATGGGTTAAAAATCGATATTCTTAAGTAGAGTAAATACCTAGGTAATTTCGGGCCATATTTAACCGGTAACCTATTTATTTACCCAAATATACAGGTATTTATTTAATTGTTACCTACATATTTTTATGAACTATGCTATGACTGTGGTATTAGTTTTTATTTTTTCAAAAATAGCGATTAAATACACTGATTATAAATAAGTTAATCAATAAAAACGTTTTAAAAGGTATGGTACCTACTAAAGTAGATCTGACTGGGAAAGTTGGCACCTGTGAGGACTATTATTCAGACCCTAGAAAGTTGGCACGCTGGCAGCAGTAATTATCTTGATTATTCCTCAAGTTCGAAAACAAGTATTTGTTGTTTTCGAACTTGAGGAATAATCAAGATAAATACTGCTACAGTCAAAACTATCTATAAATTTAAAATTAATTTAAAACTTACCTTAGTATATTTGATCTCAGGCGCCATATTTAAAACAAGCTGAACGGTACACTAAATGGTTTATAATGTTGCTGCATAAAGAATGCAACCGAACCGAATCGAGTTATCTCTATGTAAATAATGATATTATTGACGCCGAACGAACTCTATCCGTCTCACAAGGTGAGGGCAACGGACTTGATTACTCTATTAACTATACTGACTAGGTTGACTAGATAATGTTACTCGTCCCAGAGATTAACTACCTACATGGGTAATAAAAACTGCTAAATCTCAAACAGTATGTGGCATCAATTAGAGAATCAACATCTATTTTCATTTATTTTAACTTACACACAACATTCAATACAAGCTAAATCGACAGGGGGCCCGATTCGGATTTTGAAATAGACATCTATTAGACATCTTTTAGACATCACCAAGATACGATAACGATATGTTTAAGATCTAACCTGTCAAATTTGACATTTGCGCGATTCTGGAGATACTCTTGAACGATTACCACAGAATATGACTTAGAGATCCAATTCACATCTAAGATAGGTAGCTTCCCAAGTAGCATTGCAAGCTGTATTGAAGTTTATTTGTATACTATAAGCTGTACAGTTAGGCTGTACAAAGGCTGTATAAGCGCTTATACAGCCCTTATAATTTAAAAAAGGCCCAAATTATACAGCCTTTCGCGTTATTAGAGCTGTAGAGTAGCTGTATAAGCAATACATAAGCTGCATAATAGCTGCATTACAGCTATATTTCGGTGTAACAGGAAACCTTAACACTACAGATAATCTCTTATAAGTACAATATAAGAATATGAGTTTTAAATGAGTTTTTAAAAATGATTACAAGAGAATAATAATCATTTGTGACGTCCCACGGGTAAAGGTACCTAATGGCGGTTGGCGCTTACGCTATTATTAATGTCGCTCTAATATTATTGCGGCGCTATGCGACGTAAGCGCCAGCCGCCATAAGGTACCTTTTGTCGTGGGACGTCACATTTAGGAAACTAAAATGTCTTAATCTTGTTCATTCGTAATATAGTAATGGCGACAATAAAGTGTTATAGTGGATGGTAAAAGTAAAAGTAAATATTATAGAGGACTTAAGTGGAATATTATACTATTTGTAAGTGCCGATTATTATTTATTGTGAACCTATGTATCTTTTCTGGCAAAATATTCACGCGCCTGCAAAATAACAAAGAGAAACCATAAGGAAAATATCAAAAATCGGTAAAGTTAGTGTTTGTTTTATAAATATTAATTCTAAGGCTAAAGTTAATTTATTTTAGCTGGTAATCATAACACGATGTTAGTCTGCTTAATATTTGCAAGTATTTCCTTAATTATATTTACAAATACTTTTTTTTTCATTGGAAAATGGCGACAATTTTTAAACAGCTTACAGGATAGTTGGAGAGCATTATAATCTTAGTAGCTGTGCTGTGAAATAAATGCGAGTGTCATTTACAGCTTTTGTAATTAAAACAGCTTTAGAATAGAAGATTTGTATTCGTTTGGCTGTATTTCGGTTCTCCGTACATAAGTTATAAGTCTCTTTAGAGATCCGTATAACAAATAAAAAACCCTTAGGTCCAAATGTATTTGGTCTATTCTTCGTTCCATTTCATAATTTTCTAAATTATTAATTTTGTTCATTACAATTTTTTATTCACGTGGTCGAAATATATACTTATACGAGTGTAAAATTACGCCGGAATAAGCGACTCTGTCAGTAATACAGAAAAAAGCTGTACTATAGCTGCCATTTATTCGTTTAGTTTTATAATACCCTTACAGACAGAAGTTATACAACTACTATTCTTATAGGAGAGTAAAATTATCCATAAGAAATAGCTTTAAAACGGGGTTGACAGATACATTTGTACAGCTACAAGTGCCAAGTGATACTACAATACAGCCTGTATACAGCTCTTACGATAAAATTAGCTTGTAGTGTTTCACAACACTTAAAGTTTTAAAACGGAGTTGACAGATACTTTTATACAGCTAAAAGTGCCAAGTGTTACTATAATACAGCCTGTATACAGCTTTTACGATAGAATTAGCTTGTAGTGTTTCACAACACTTTTAGTTTTATAGTAGATTATCTATATTCTGATAAAGCACCCCATGATTCCGCAGAATCCTTTATAATGATTTTATACAGCTTAAGCTGTATAATGTCTGTAAAATACCTTTTATACAGCTTAAATCTTTTCTGACACTCTTATACGTCTCTTAAATCACTCTAAGTTCTAAATTGGCTGGTATATTGATGTTGCCGACACTTCCATGCTACTTGGATTACTCTATCTAACGTAAAAGTGACATTGGTTGCCCGAATTGCGCTGCAAAACAGAACTAGTTGATATCTAAACTATAACGTATCTAGAATGGATCTAGTACGTGTCGTCTCTTGTGAATATCTTGAAGTTCGAATACGGCAGAGGGTGGAAGTGTTGACATAAAAACATAGGTACCTATATTTTCTTCTTTCGTTATTTTATTACAAATACAATTACGGTAATACGACACGTATAGCGTGACCCTTGTTAATTCGTTCAGAGAAGATCGAACTTCGTCCGAATTGCGTGCGAGGAGAGGGCTCGTGTAACTAATAAACAAGCTAGAGGCCTCTTGCGGCTCTTGCCTCTTCAATTACATTTTGGCATCAAATAGATATCTGAATAAAATGTAATTTTGATATCATTCGCGCGTGCTTCTCGCTCTTCTCAATACATGCACGGACAAGTACGAGCGCAGCTAGTGCACCCGCGAATGATAACGAAGTGGCATGCGTTAGTTATCATTTTGATCTCAAAATGTACGTTCGATTTGACTTCCTATAGTCTGAGTGTTAAAATAAATAGATAACAAGGCGCTTTTATCTGACATGGCTAAAACCTCTCTAATTGGATTGATTGAATTAATGAGATACGCCATTTTGTTGCTATGGATATTAATAGTTTGTTTTCTAAACTGTATATTTACTTGAACATTTCATTCGCCAGTATTGTACTATTTTTTTCGTATTATGACATAACAAGAAAACAATTCAAAAAGTTTGCTCATAACTGACAGGTACTAGATATTTCGGTCACGTTTTAATCACTTGATGCTGTGGATAAGACGGCCGCCGAGTTCTGACAACGACGTGGAGTGTGAGACTGACAAATGTTTAAGTATTTTATTTTAATTATTTACAGTGGATACCAACCTTAGAAGAACGCTAAAACGTGCGCAAAATACAGCAATATAACAGCATAAATCAGTATAAGGTAAACGTACTAGTGTTCGATATGCTAATGCCCAATAGATACCTTGCTGTCACCTGTATTGACAATGACTTAAGTTTCAAGATGACATGTACTGGGACCGCGTCGAGCACCAGTACGTTTACCTTAATCAAGAAATTCTATAAAATAGAAAAGATTTATAAAATATTTATGGATACGCTATATGTGTTCGTACTTCACGTAGGTAGTTGAAATGTGGAGTAGAATATTTTTATTTATAAAATGCGAATTTAATGCCATGAAGGCATTCTCTACCAGTCGACCTTTAGGCAGTTAAGTTGTAGGCGGTACAAAAACATGTGGTATATCTAGAATTCTAGATGATACAATTAGGTACTTGTACGAACAGAATACAATCATAAACATATACAAATATAAATATATATATTATATATTTATATTTGTGTATATTTGTGTAAAAAAAATGTCCTATAATGTCCTATATATGTAAATAATTATAGTATATATACATATGTACATATAAAATCAGATGAATTACAAAACAAAAACACTAAGAGTTTTCAGTACTTACTGCCAGCAAAGTGCTCACTTAAGGAGACTATTCCAAAGACATGCTGCCTGAAGTGAAAAATAATTGGACATGTAAGTAACCATCAGTTCGATGAGATGATATAGACAGAGAAAGATTGCCAGAAGAGCGAAGTTGACGGACACGAGATACACCATAGTTGTGGAGAAAATAATTTAGATATTCGAGTGACTGAAGATTTCCTGGATAAATAATATTTTCGCTGAAACCAATCAGTTCAAAGGTTGAACTTCTTTCCATTGAATAATCATAATTGAGCCATCCTTATTCAGACCAAAGGCAGATCTAGATAGCTTAACAAGAAGTATTTTCGGTAAAAGCAACTAGGTCAAAGGTTGAATTTCCATTCCATTGTATAACCGACCATCATTTTAGACCACAAACCGATTGCCAGGAAGCTTAGCAACTCATTACAAACCAGAGTCTTGAGTTTACTTTTAAAACGGATTTCCAGCTCGAAATGAGTCTGGCAGTTTGATAGACGCTTAATTGCAGAGTCGCGATTATTAAAGTGTCCTAATGTCTTAAGTATAGCTAGAAATCCTCTCGATTCTGTTTCAGCAATTTGATAAGGTTTTCATCTTGTTTTGATACGACCTTGGTGCGGTGTACTTTGCGAGCACCAATCAGCGTGAGCCGCGAACACGTAATGGCTCCTCTACACGATGGGCCAGCCCCGGCCACCCCAAGGGACGCAGCCATGCGGTAGAATGAGATAGCAATACCACTTTCTCCCTCTAACGCATAAATGTGTCCCTTGGGGTGGCCGGCGTTGGCCCATCGTATAGAGGAGCCATAACGCGGATGGTGCTCGTAAAATGCAATCAGAGGGCCTACCGCGAACCACTTTTGACGTCTTGCCTCTCTGTCGCACTTGTAAATTCTTACGTAAGTGTGACAAGGAGGCAACACGTCGACCGTGGTTCGCGGTAGGCCCTCTGGGCGTGTAGCCAACGTGCAAATCGTTAACGCTCCGTAGCGTATCGTAGGTAGTCATCTCTCATTATCACTATTCCCACTAGTGCGACAGTGACAGTCGAGTTTCCATCGCTACGTTAGAACTAAGCACCCTGACGTCTCGACATTACGCTAGCTCGCACTGAAATGAAATGATATTAGGTGCATAACTTAATTTTTACAGATTTTTTCTTAGAGCTTAAAACTATATTTAAAACAGAAATATTTCGCGGTCTTTTGTGATTTTGTAAGGATCGTACACAAGAGTTTAGAACACCAAAACGACAAGTCTATACAAGTTACATAACCTCTCAGAATAGTAAAGTTTACGATGGCAACTGATAAACAGCACATTCGGCACTGCATCTTATACGAATTCCAACAAGGAAAAAATGCTTCTCAAGCGCGGGAATCAATTTGTAGTGTTCTTCGTGACGACGTTGTATCTTATGAAACATGTAATTATTGGTACAAACGTTTTAGAAGTGGTAATTTCGATCTTAGTGACCAGCCGCGCCCTGGGCAGCCTCGAAAGTTTGAAGATGCGGAATTACAAGCTTTACTAGATGAGGACTCAACGCAAACGCAAAAAGAGCTTGCAGCTCAGTTAGGAGTCACCCAAACAGCTATTTCCAAGCGTTTGCACCAAATGGGAAAAATTCATAAACTTGGAAGATGGGTCCCACGTGTGTTGACCGAACACAACCTAGGTCAACGTA
Source organism: Cydia fagiglandana (assembly GCF_963556715.1). Lineage (NCBI taxonomy): Eukaryota > Metazoa > Arthropoda > Insecta > Lepidoptera > Tortricidae > Cydia > Cydia fagiglandana. The sequence continues at coordinate 11,797,148 of NC_085936.1, read as the reverse complement.
TGAACACGTGTCTTTCACTGCTTGCCCGGCAACAAAAAAAGGACTTCTTGTGGAAAATTGTGACGGGTGATGAGAAGTACATTTTTTACGAGAATCCCAAACGTAAAAAGTCGTGGGTAGATCCCGGGCAACCCTCTACATCGACGCCGAAACCGAACAGAAACTTTAAGAAAGTTCTTCTGTGTATCTGGTGGGACATGAAGGGTGTGCTTTATTATGAACTTCTGGAAACTGGTCAGACGGTGACAGCGGAACGCTACAGTCGACAGTTGAACAAATTGAGTGAAGAGCTGGATCAGAAAAGGCCATTTACTGGGCAAGGAAGCCGGCAAGTCATACTGCTGCATGACAACGCTCGACCTCACGTTGCTCGCGTGACTCAAAAGACCCTCTTGGATTTGGGATGGGAAGTTCTACCGCACGCGGCATATTCGCCAGATTTGGCCCCATCTGATTTTCATTTGTTCCGGTCAATGCAGCATGGCTTAGAGGGTAAACAGTTCAAAACGCTGGATGATGTGCGTAAATTCGTCGATGATTTTATCGCCTCGAAGCCTGCAAGTTTCTTTCGCGACGGCATCCGTATGCTGCCTGATAGATGGCGCAAGGTCATAGAGCACGATGGACAATATTTTCAAGATTAAGTTAATTGTCCACTATTTTTTTATAACTAAAAAAAACTACTTAAGAATCTGTAAAAATTAAGTTATACACCTAATATTTTTAGTGTTCCGTACAAAACTTTGTTTACGGAACCAGATGGGATCACTTCGGTCTTGTTTTCTTTAAGGCAACTAGCTGGCCCATACATCAATACTTCAAAACTAGTTTGGTGTTATTTTATCTAGTTTTAAAGTAAGTACCTATAACACATCTAACACTAAACACTATTAGAAATATTTATTTATGTATTGCTGCGTGTGAGATGCTTAATGCGTAATGACATGACTCAAAACAAAGAAAAATACCTCCTCCCCCTTGCGTCGTTATCCTCAGTGATGAGGGTCGTGACCTCCCTTCTGAATCACCTTCTCTCTCACAATTTCTCTCCATCTGGTTCTGTCCTTGGCGGTGTGGACAGCCATGTGGACTGGTGGAGTCAAGAGTGGTGCGGATCAGGGCTATAAGCGCGAAAATCGAAGTTCTCAAATTGCGGGCATCTTTCTCTATCACTCTTATTACGCCTTCATTGGAGTAAAAGAGAAAAATTCCCGCAATTTACGGATTTCGGTTTTCGCGGTAGCCCCTCTGGTCGGATCAACGTATTGGACTGCGTCGCATGAAAACCATATCAAATTATAAAAGCCGCATCTGTTTCAAGGTAGAGAGACCGAGAGAACTTGTTTATTTAATGCAAGTTGATGAAGTTGAACAATAACTAACTTTGTCTCGAAAAATACTTATTCGCATATCAAACTTGTTTTCACCACACCAGCTCGGAAAGGCTTACTTTGCACTTCAAAAACTGATAGCAAAGTTGCATTTTATTCACATGTGAGGCAAAGTAATCAAATGCAAATTTTGAGTTGTTTTCTTATGTTTGCTGGTAGAATTGACTTTTGAATGATGATTTTGGATAATAAATATTTAATAACATTCATTTGGATTTGATTTGTTTTGATTTTGTTTGATATTTTACATTTAATATTTGCTTCGGGTTGGTGTGGTGAAAAAATTTGTGTTTCACTCGGGGGCAAATTTTGTTTAACCTTCGTGCTTTGAAACCTCGCAACGCTCAAGATTCAATTTTTCGAACCACTCGCTACGCTCGTGGTTCAATTTTGGAATCTTTCGCTTGCTCGGGTATCAATATTAGCACGGGCGGTTAAACAACAACTTTGCCCCCTTACTTGTAAAACAAATAACTATTATCTACAGATACGTATATCATTAAACCCTATGATGGCACTAAGTTATTACCTATTAAGTACCTATACCTACTAACTTTTATCTAAATAAAATTGATTGCATATTTTGTTTAGATAAAAGTTTGCAACCTTAGAGGATATAACCAACGGAGACGCCATGTCTAAAATTTTCGGTACAAATTTGTCTGCCGTTTTTTGCGGGGGAGGGGCACATCAAATGTATAGGTACGTCATGTCAGATAAACGTCAGTCCATACATATGGTTGACATGTGGTTGACCATTGGCCGCCTATTTTCGACAGAGGGGAACGCCTGTTAATGGCGGCTTCATGGCAACATTCATTTAATTTTCACTTGGTAATCAATCACTAATCACCTTAAAGAAGGAAAAAGGTCTCCCTCGAGCTGTCTCGCTTGTCACGTTTTTTGGAGGCGAGTTCGATAAGAACAATAATCTTAAACAATCTATGGACCTTTCTTAAAACGAAAACTAAGTAGATACACATGATCGAGACAGTAATTTTTAGGGTTCCGTACCCAAAGGGTAAAACGGGACCCTATTACTAAGACTTCGCTGTCCGTCCGTCCGTCCGTCCGTCCGTCTGTCACCAGGCTGTATCTCACGAACCGTGATAGCTAGACAGTTGAAATTTTCACAGATGATGTATTTCTGTTGCCGCTATAACAACAAATACTAAAAACAGAATAAAATAAAGATTTAAATGGGGCTCCCATACAACAAACGTGATTTTTGACCAAAGTTAAGCAACGTCGGGAGGGGTCAGTACTTGGATGGGTGACCGTTTTTTTTTTGCTTTTTTTTGTTTTTTTTTTTGCATTATGGTACGGAACCCTTCGTGCGCGAGTCCGACTCGCACTTGCCCGGTTTTTTTAAGACACGGCACAAAATGTCTATTAAAATGTTGACAAAGGGGAAGAACCAAAAATGCCGCACCAGTGGTCATCTGAATCTGAGTAATTTAGACATCAAGCAGAATTTGCTGTATCGTTGATTTCCAGCCGTCGCCACAACACATAAACTACTATCGAGCCGAATAAAAGCCAAACAAGGAGTTAGGCCATAAAGCCGAAATGGGGCGTTATTCCTGTAATTTATCACACCGGTCTTCGCCGCATTCGGCAATAAAAGAAACAAAACCAGACAACATACATTATCATCACTCACGGCTTGATTTTGAATCTATGAAGCTTACGTAGCTGAAAATAAAAAAAAAATAAAAAAAAATAAAGCGTTTATTCACAAGCTTACTTACATCTAGATACAATACATTCTTCTGCCAAACCACAGAGCGGTTTGTTGGCAGATAATTTAATCTATATATATAAATGCAAGTGTCCTGACTGACTGACTGACTGACTGACTGACTGACTGACTGACTGATTCATCAACGCAGAGCCGAAACTACAAAAGCCAGAAAGTTGAAATTTGCACACCAGATTGCATTTATAAAGTGTACAAGAGATAAGAAGCGATTTTGAGAAATTCAACCCCTAAAAGGGTTAAAAAGGGGATGAAAGTTTGTATGGGGTTAAAGTTTTCTTTTAAGCCAGGAATTTGAAACTTCGTAAAAAGATATATTATTAAAATACAAGCAAACTAATTCCAGCGTTTTTGAAAATTCATCCCCTAAGGTGGTGAAAAAGGGGTTGAAAGTTTGTATGGATGTCAAAATTTTTTTCGAGTGGTGGAGTTGAATCTTTGTATTTAGGGATATTATTAGAAGACAGGAAAAGTAATTTCAGCGTTTTGTAAAATTCATCTCCTAACAGGGTTAAAAAGGGGTTGAAAATTTTAATCCATTACAAATGCTTTGAAACTTCTTAGAAAGGCATATTAGCCGATGACAAAAAAAAGTGATTGCAACGTTTTTGGAAATTCAACCCCTAAGGGGGTCAAAAGTTCGTCTTCGGGTGCAAATTTTATTTTAAGCTAGGAACTTGAAACTTTGTAAAAAAGTATCAAATTCAAATACAAGAAAACTAATTTCAGCGTTTTGGAAAATTAATCCCCCAAGGTGGTAAAAAAGGGGTTGAAAGTGTGTAATCTTTGTATTTGGGGATATTATTAGAAGGCAATAAAAGTAATTTCAGCGTTTTGTAAAATTCATCCCCTAACAGGGTTAAAAAGGGGATGAAAGTTTGTATAGGGTTAAAGTTTTCTTTTGAGCTAGGAATTTGAAACTTCGTTAAAAGATATATTATTAAAATACAAGAAAACCAATTTCAGCGTTTTTAAAATTCATCCCCTAAGGTGGTGAGAAAGGGGTTGAAAGTTTGTATGGAGATCAGATATTTTGTGTGTGCGGGACTTGAATCTTTGTATAAGGGCATATAGGTACCTATTATGAGAATACAACAAAAATAATTTCAGCAACCAACATCAAAATCCACTTGACTTAAAACTTCATACAACTTGCTAAAAAAGAAAAGTACTTAATTTCAACATTGCTAGGATATGAAAATTATAGGTACTAAAGATGTAAAATGTTGAAGATAAGATTCCACGCGGACGAAGTGTCGGGCAACAGCTAGTATAGAATAAATAATCATTAAGGCGTATCCAGATTAGTAAATTTTTCGCCAATTTGATTCAATTGTCCGATCGAATCAGGAAGTGCGGACGCAAATACCAATTGGCTCGCCGAATTCAACCGCCGATAATGACTGATAATAACGATATTACCGATAAAATGATCTGCGGACGCAAGAATACCAATTTGTGAGGCCAGTATTTTCGTTATGGGCATTTTATGAATTTAGAGGGTTCTAATATTACCATAAATCTGAAATTAGAGATTGACGCCAATTTCATTTGTGATAAAATTGACCGATTTGGTCAGTCCAGTCTGGATACCACATTATTTTCTGAAGATCTCTTTCTACTACATGGTTTCTCCGGTTATAGTGGTTATATGTATTACTAGTCCAAAAGAGGATTTCTGCGGAAAAACTGTTATTTTCCTGTCTATAATAAAGCATAAGGGTTCCTTTTGTACCTTTTTGGTAAGGAACCCTAAAAATAGCTTTCTGTTCTGTTAATTATTCCTCAATCGATAATATTTTCCATCTACCGTGCCTGCTCAGCCGTGACCACGGATCGCTTCATAAAAACTCAATTTACTTACAAAACCTAAATCAAAACCTTGCGGGCAATTTATGCCGTGTTACTTGCGTTCATAACGTGGTGATATTTACGGGATTTACGTATACTGACTTGTATAAGGGTCGGTTGCACCAAACTGTTACGAACGTTAAAGACTTCGCTAAATTTTTATGTATGGAAAGTTTCATAGTAAAGGCGCGGGGCGCGCCGGCTGACGATGATCAGTCTGTCAAATGTGGTTGGTGCAACTGGCACTAAATCTCGTCTCTTCGCGCAGACTGAACTAACGTATAATATACCTAATAGGTAATGACTGTTATGTACATGCACCTTCAATCAATATGCGACTAAACTCACGAAGATGCCGCGAAAAAATCTTTTTATATCCAATCCTATTCCTAATAATACTTCTGTTTATGCTACTATGCGGTGTTATTGTAAAGAATAGAATAATAAAGAGCAAAAATAATAAACCGAACCCTGTCATTGAGAAAAGTGAAAAGGTATTAGTATTACCGACGTTAGTGATAGCGTGCAACGCGTGGTTTTTAAAACGATCTTTGGATAGTCTTCGGAGTTTCAGACCAAATACAAAATACTTCCCTATTATAATAGTAAGCTCCTTGTCCTTCAACTGCCATCCCAAAGACACGCTTTGAGATGTTTATCAAATCATACTACACGGAGGAACAGCACACCGCCATCACCTTTTTGGAAATACCGAAGCATACCAGATACCAGAAACTTCTGGTCAGCACTATAAGTATGCCCTTAACTATGTCTTCAAGACACTGAAGCACAGAGCAGTTATCGTCCTTGAAGACAACTTGGATATTTCTCCTGACTTCTTTGAGTATTTTCTCGGAACTTACCCACTTTTGAGAAAAGATCCCAGCATATGGTGTGTGTCGGCATGGAATGACAACGGCAAACAAGGATTAGTGGATGCAAGCCAACATCATTTGTTGGACCGGACGGAATTCTTCCCAGGAAAGGGTTGGATGCTCTCATCTGAAACATCGAATGAGATCAATCAACTCAATTTCGAGTCAATTTTCCCGGGGGATTTTAACAGTGACTTTTTTCGCAATCCAGCTGTTACACGAGGACGTGTTTGTATTAGGCCGGAAATATCAAGGACTTATAAATTTGGGGTATATGATGAATCAAACAATGTAAAATTTATGCCCTATCGTCATTTAGACAACGAGCAAACATTATTGAACACAGAATTTATACCATTCACCCAGCAAAATCTTTCTTATTTGCATAAAGAAAACGAGCATATATTGTTAAATTTCGTATACTCTTGTCCGGAAACGACAGTGGAAGATGTTAAAACCGGAAAAGTAAATAGTAGTTCAAAATTTGTCCGGATACCTTATTCCAACGCTACAATGCTTAAAAGAGCGGCGAAGCAGATTGGTCTTATGGACGACTTCAGCCATGGTGTGCCTCGCACAGGGCTATATGGAATAGTGCAGTGCTCTATCAATAACCGCCGGGTTTTCTTAGCACCTGTCCGTAAACAATTCAAACCAATAACAGACTAATAAATTATTTTCTATAATAGTTATAATTTGTTATACAAGAGTGCAAAGTTGTATCGAGTGTGGACTTGAAACACGAGCTAGTGAATGGATTCTAGGGTTGAACTATACGAGCCAGGGTATGGATTCTATGGTTCATAAATAGAATCCTGAGCGAAGCGAGTGGTTCTAAAATAGAATCCTGAGCGTAGAGAGTGTTGCAACACACGAGACGTAAAATAACTTTGCACCCGTGTGTAACACAAAATCTTTTCACCTCACTAATGCAAGGAAAAAGAGAAATACAACAGAAATATGTAAAATCAGACTTTATTAACTAGTACACAAATCGGCAGGAAATCTTATGTAGGTACAGTCAGCAAAACCATTAGCTAACTTTTAACAGATATGTAGAGTTTGATCAAGATAAGTCTGCAACGATTTTGAAAGCACACGTAATGTAAGTGTTATTTATACGTCATAATTTCATAGAAGTTTGACGTTTAAAATAACACTTTCACAGCGTGGGCTATCAAAATAGTTGCAGACTTATCTTGGTCTAACTCTATACAGGGACGCCCCCTTTGTATGCCTCCATTCATTGAATAAGTATATCGAATGCTTTGACGTATTTCTCTCGCGATTTTTCGGGTAATAAACATTCATTAATCTGCAGTTTGTACGGCTTGCCGCAATTCTGTTGGCGTCAACTGTAATTCCTCTTCCTCACTTGAGTCACTCATATTTACACAGTAAAATCAAGAATTTGCGTATACATAATTTGCACGACGACGCCAGAAAAGTTTTAAATGAAGAATCAAGAAAAAAATTCATTCGAGTGCGTTCCGTTTCATGCGTTTTGAGTTTGCACTGTTATTTGTGGTGCGTCCAGGTCCAGAATAACTAAAATGGATGGATGAAAATAAAATTTCTTATTCCAGCTCTGAAAGGCTTACTTTGCACTTCAAAAACTGATAGCAAAGTTGCATTTTATTCACATGTGAGGCAAAGTAATCAAATGCAAATTTTGAGTTGTTTTCTTATGTTTGCTGGTAGAATTGACTTTTAAATGATGATTTTGGATGATAAATATTTAATAACATTCATTTGGATTTGATTTTGTTTGATATTTAACATTCAATATTTGCTTCGGGCTGGTGTGGTGAAAAATTTTGTGTTTCACTCGGGGGCAAATTTTGTTTAACCCTCGTGCTTTGAAACCCTCGCAACGCTCAAGATTCCATTTTCGAACTGTTCACGAACAAAACATAAAGATTTAATATTATTTTGTCTATGGCCAAACTGTCCTGGCAACACTTTTTTTCTTTAACGTCCTTCTCAAACAATCATGGCCATAGCATGTTGTACGGCTGCATAAAATTTGTGTTTTTATAATAATACACGTATGAAAAGTGATTTCCATGTTTTATTTCACAACATGGAACGTGGTCCTTCGAGCCGGATATGAACCAGCGAACCATTTTCAATTTTGGAATCTTTCGCTTGCTCGGGTATCAATATTAGCGAACAATATTATACGAGCGGTTAAACAACAACTTTGCCCCCTTGTAAAACAAATAACTATTGCACTATGTTTTTAATTGAATACGATTCAAAATAAAATTATTTAGCGTCCACGCCACCTGATTTGATTAGACAATTTAATCAGATACGGGGGAAAATTGTCCTGTCTGGACTGGCCTATTCATGTTTATTTTGTTTAAAAAAGTATCTAATAACACGTTCGGATTTCAAATATTCTTTGCACTCTTGTGGATAAAATGCAGTTTTGCTATCTGTTTTTAAGTAATAAAAAAGGGCTTTCCGAGCTAGTGAGGTGAAAAACTACATACATAGTACTCTGCTATATAACTTTTTTAAATACCATCGTAATGTGCATCCTTCTTTCAAACAAAACTCTTGCGTAGAGTTAACATATAGGTAGTAGGTATAGCTGATCAAGCAAATCTTGTCAGTAAAAAAAGGCGCGAAATTCAAATTTTCTATGGGACGACATCCCTTCGCGCCTACAGTTTTCAAAAATGCCGCCTTTTTCTACTGACAAGATCTGCTTGACCAAGTTTAGTATCCAGACGGGACTGATCAAATCAGTCGATTTGATCAGAAATGGAATTGGCGTCAATCTCCAATTTAAAATTTATGTTGATATTAGAGCCCTCTAAATTGAAAAAATGCCCCAGAACCAAAATACTGACCTCTCAAATTGGTATACTTGCGTCCGCATCTCATTTTATTTTATCGGTAATATCGGTCATTATGGCGGTTGAATTCGGCGAGCCAAATAATTTGGCTTATTATTGAACGCAAACGCGTCCGCACGTTTCCTGGTTCGATCGGGCAATTTAATCAGATTGGCGAAAAATTTACTAGTCTGGATACACCTTAAAATTGCACAACCCAGTTGTCATAACTGTCATATGTGACAAGTTGAAGAAAATAAGTCACCAAAGTTAGAACTGTTTATTTTATTTTTATTTTTATTGTTCGAAGTTTTAAGTTAATAAAACTAAAAGCGATTGAAAGTTTTAGAATTAACTGGTGTTACATTAATAAAGGATAGTTATTTATTTAAATTTCGCTATAATAACCCTGGTGTAAACGATTGTTTTGTTTTAAAAATGGAAGAAAGTCATGTCAACACATTCGCTGTATCTTTTGAAAACAATCGGGTGAGTGGTAAACATTATATGTAATTATACGAGAATATTTTATGTAATGAATGGGAATGGAATGGGTTGTAGAATTCATAATCAAGTAAGTATGTTAATACATAAGTAAATTAAAAAGCTTTTATATAAATTGTGCCTTGTACTGCTAGTATAAATGCCATAATGGCAGTGATAGCCTTTTTTATATCAATTACTACACTAATGAGTATAAAAACTGTATACGTAGTAACTTAAGACAGATACTATATGTTGTTGGAAGTTCAGTGCAAGGCAAATAATTTAGTGTATTGAAGTTAAGTTTTTTTCTGATACTTAAAATATTTACAGTAAGTAGCTATTATTTTTATTCAGAGCCCACTGTGTCCCACTGCTGGGCAAAGGCCTCCCCCCTCTTTCTCCACTCGTCTCTATTTAGTGCAATATCTGGCCAGCCTCTCAAGAAGGAGTCCAAGTTATCCCGCCATCGCCGACGAGGCCTGGGACACAGTGGGCTCTGAATAATAATAATAATAAGTAGCTATACTATAATAAGAGTGTTGCGACCCTTTGATACTCTCTATGTAAATAGCAGTATGATATAATGAGTTAATAGTTCAACCTGCCTAGATTTAATTCCCATCACTTAGCATGATCTTATTCTTTAGTATTGAAGTATGATGATTAAAAATTATCTCATGTCCTTTCTCGGAACTCGAAGTATCTCCTTACCAAATTTCTTCCAAATCAGTTAAGCGGTTTAAGCGTGAAGAGGTAACAGACAGACAAAGAGAGATTCTTTGGAATTTATATAAGTAGGGATTCACTGCAGAACCATCCAGAGCATAGACTAGGTACCAGAGTTTACTCCAAGCTCCATTTATTGCCACAGGAGGAAGTGTCTTAGTACTTAATTTGTATTCACAAAAATTTAAAAGAAACTGTATCAAATATTTTAGAAAATGTTATGACAGTTAATCAGGCCTTCTAGGACACGTAATATTCATGTCAACTGTACGTTACTTACTGCTAGCCTTTCTCCGCAGACGTTTTGTCTGGTTGCCCTTGGCATAGGCCTCTGCCGTATTCCTCCATGCGTCCCTGTCCAAAGCCTGTCTTCTCCATAAGGCTCCAACTGTACCTATTGCCTGATTAAAAGAATTGAAACCCGAGGTGAGCTCTTGGATGGTCTTTGTTGTTGATAAATAAGAGAAATATCTATATAATCTTTTAGACACAGCTAATTCATATTTTTCTGTTTTTAGCCCAAACACTTTTCTGATCCAGAAGATTATGTAATCCACTAAGTAAGAAATTGGTTTTAAAATTATCATGCCATCATGCGTGCGTGCTTGGGTGCGTGTGTGTGTATGTAATGCCTACGCCAGTTCTTGGGATTGATTGCCAACCGAACCCCAGGCTCCCATAAGCCGTGACAAAATGGCGAGACAACGCGAGGAAGATGATTATGAATAAAATGTGTAAAGTTTAAGACTTAAATTTAACAGCTGATACTGAATTCTGGTTGTCAAAGGTTGATGTTTGACAATTCAGTGACCACAAAACATATGGCACAGAACAGCGCCATCTATTTCAGCCCTTTCTTGCACTTTACATGTATTTTATCATCAATAGATCTTTGGTAGGATTTTGGTAGGTAGAGTATTGAATCTTTCGAGAACTGATTCCATATAAGCTACAAAAGGCCATTTACATTGTCGATGCAATATATAAACCTATAGAGAGTTTGTGTGGAAAGAGAAGAGTCGGTAGAATGTATTGGATCCCATACATTTCAGAACTCTTCTCTTCCCACACAGAATCTAGCCCGCGACAACCTAGATTCTGTAAACCATTTATCTATTTATATTTCAAGGGACTTCTACAAATAGCATCATAAGTACCTAAATATTATTATGATGACAAAACAATAATTTATCCACGCCAGTTTATTAATTCATCATATGAATGACAAGCTGGGACCTACAATTGTTCACGTATCTAATCTAGGAATGTATTTAAGTCAATACGAATGTATGTCTTCATGTTTAAGAATGCGCCAGTTACACAATAGTTGATTTAATATGTATCTTACTTAATTGGAGGTAATGCCACTAATTTGCTAATTGAATCCTAACGTCTCCTCCGATTAGGGTTGCCAGATGGTCGGGATTTGGCGGGATTCTCCCGATTTTTAGCATGTGTTCCCGATTCCCGACAAAGTGAAACTTGTCCCGAAAAACAGCTTTACGTTATAAAACAACAATTTCAAGTTCCGAACTGTCGCCGAGCAAGCGAACTGACGTAGTGCCAATAATGTAAAATATCGTTGTTTTTAATATAATCACTTTAATATGAATGGTTTTTTTTTCCCGAATTAAGTCCCAAAATCCCGATAAATAGATATTGTTTCCCGATATTAGCGCCTTTCGATCTGGCAACCCTACCTACGATTGCGAGCATTAAATCCTAGTCGCGACTGAGACTGAGCTAAGTGCTCTACTGACACAGGTGCTTATTAAGTTACTGTATTACACTTTAATAGGATCACAGAGGGGCTACTGCGAACTCCGAAGATCGCAAATTGCTTGCATCTTTCTATGCCACTCTAATTACGCCTTGATTGGAGTAAAAGAGAAAGATGGGCACAGTTTACGAACTTCGGTGTTCGCGGTAGGCCCTCAAAGTAGTGGCAGTGCCGCGGCACAGCACTGATGCCTCAAGCCGCACCTTGTCGCCTATTCAACGATTGTTAGTGCCTAGTGCCTATCCAAATTCTTGACAAGAGATGAAAATTGTGCTCAAATATGTATCGCATTTTTGAGGCGATTTCTGTACAAACAGATACTATTTGGAAAAAGTGAGAAGTGTAGCTTACATATGTAATTTTAGAGTCACTAATTCTAAAGCAACCGTAAAATATTCAGCTCTATTACTTTTTAATTAATAGGTACTTTATTAGTTTTTTTTTACAAACTAGATACTGCGATCTTAACTTAAACATTACGAAAAATCAAGCTCAAACAATAACTTTTTGTCGTAAATTTTCATTCGCGCAAAATGTAGAGTAAAAACTCTAGTGTGAACAACAAACTCATGTGGGGCAAAAACTGGTGGCTTTATTAAATGTGCACGTGTCTTGAAGTTTGAAGGAGCCATCCCACGAGCTGTTATACGTGTTTAAACTGTTCAAGTGAAACATAAAACTGCAATATGCCGCAAGCAACCACTTTAACGAACATCTTATCTGGAAACTTCTATACGATCCTAAACATAGGCATCTTCGTGTGTACGTTCGTAGAATCCTATATGTTCCCGTTCACTATAATTAAATGGATGATAATTCTCGCCAAATATAGAGACGTTGGGAGTCTGTTAAAAGGGTGTATAGCGAGTCCGGTTACGCCGTCACGGTCACGGTATAATTACACATTGAAACTGATGACTATGTACAATAGTCGGAGAGTTGAGGCACAAACGGTGACGCAAAGCGAATCTTATGTGAGCGTTGTTATGGAGAGCGATAGAGGAGAATCTTATGATGATATCCAGGTACATTTGTAGAAATAACCTCTTTATTTATAGTCTACACCCTCTCGTGCTTTAAAGTAGGCATGTGCCCAGCAGTGGGACGTATTTATATAGGCTAAATTATTTATTTATTTAACCTCTTTCTTTCCCCGAATCCTAATCGTTATACCTTAAGAGGAAAGCGGACGGCCGCTGCTCCATACAATCGTAGTCTTCATTTTCGTTTCTGGATATTGATAGTAAGGAAAATATTTCTACATAAGTTCATGTATATTAACCATTAGCTATGTCTCTACTTATGACTTTTTTCGATTTTTTTTATTATTGTAAGAATTAGGTCCATAAAAACATATTACATACAAATGTTTAAATGCGCTAATCTATATACAGGGCGTCCCACGGCTATGCCACATGGAGGGAAAGTACCCTCAATATTGTAGATGGAACATTTTACTGAAAGAAGACATTATTTTAATTTAAAAAACAATTTAAACTGCATTCATAGATTTTTTAATAATTACATGGTTGAACCGGGAATCAAACCCGCTACATCAGAAAAAAAATCACCCTGTAGCTTTATCATACCGATCGAAAGGCATCATCATAAGGATTATTTTTTGCTAAATAACATAGTGTCAGAAACAAAAGGAAGACCATGAATTTTAACATTTGATGTGAAATTTAGCGAAATAATCAAAAGAGTGCGGATATGTATTCAACAGATTGAGACTCATTTTGAGGATTAATAAATTAACCCTTTGACCGCCGTTGTCCGGTATAGAAGACAACGATAGAACGATACGCTGGCGCCGTCGTCTTGTATACAAGACACAAATTCAACCACTGAGTTAATGTGAAAATAATAACAATTGCAATTTCATTTACACTCGTGTTCATATTTAAGGTCTTTGTTTTTTCATTTATTTGCTTTTTAAGCCGCTATATAAATCCCTTCTTTTATAATAAGGCATTTAAAAAAATTGCTCCAATTTTCAACATTTTTCATGTTCCTCGTCGCCGTTGTCTTGTATAAAAGACAGCTAGGGATGGGAATGTTAACTCGATATGGGAATTTTTAAATTAAATATAAAGTCAGAAATATGTTTTTATCTAAGTATTTGAACACTTGTTAATCGCCAATTTTTTTTAACGAATAGTAGGTAACTACTTACTAGAATACGTAGAACGAGAGTCAGATAGGCATAACTATATTTAACCTTTTGGCCGCCGGACCTAGTCCGCAAAGACGCTCACTCACACGCCAGAGCAAATTTTAAGTAAACAACTAATAAAAAGTTTAGGGATTGCAAATAGTGATATCGATATTTACAATATTATGGTAAAAATCTTTTTAATTTAGCTTTGTTCTTATCCTGTTTTAATTTCATTCCAAATTGCCAAAATTAAACATATGTTTTACACCCGAAAATGTTTAAAATATAGGGATTTAACATAAAAAACAACCACTAAACAATGTCGATTCAAGACGTGATATCGCCGCACTAGGCTGTACGAGAAGTCTTTTATACAAGACAACGGCGCCCATGGACTGCCCGCAATGCAGACCGACAAGGACTGTTTCCGCGCGGATCAAGTAATAATAGTCTCTAGGTCAACGGCGTAAGCGCTTGTCGGTACGTAAACTTTATTGGCGTAACGTTAAAGCTGCGCATCATGTGTCGATAAAGTCAATATACCGGAACTGTTTTAGTGAAAATTACACGTGGGTTGAATTTTTAATGAGTGAAGATATTATTCCGGAATTAGAATCTATCATTATAATTTCAGTTTGGTTTACATTAATCTATAGGTAAACTCTTATCAAAAAAACGTTCAACGACTTGTTACAAAAAAATTACACATTAACTTCAATGTTATAACAATAAAAGTAAAGTCTGATAAACAGGTATGTCCCTGTACCACACTTGTGCGAAGCGGTCGCTGCGGTGTATCCCTTCCCACTAAGCTATAAAATAACATCAATTATTTTTTTTATTTATCTCTTCTGCAATTAAATAGTCCACAATCTACAATGGCAAATTTACTTGTCTGACTCTACTTTATAGAGCTAAAGAAGCTACCTGAACTTTAAATATAGTTATGCCTATCTGACTTTCGTTCTACGTATACTAGTAAGTAGTTACCTACTATTCGTTGAAAAAAATTGGCGATTAACAAGTGTTCAAATACTTAGATAAAATCATATTTCTGACTTTATATTTACTTTAAAAATTCCCATATCGAGTTAACATTCCCATCCCTAGCTGTCTTTTATACAAGACAACGGCGACGAGGAACATGAAAAATGTTGAAAATTGGAGCATTTTTTTTAAATGCCTTATTATAAAAGAAGGGATTTATATAGCGGCTTAAAAAGCAAATAAATGAAAAAACAAAGACCTTAAATATGAACACGAGTGTAAATGAAATTGCAATTTTTATTATTTTCACATTAACTCAGTGGTTGAATTTGTGTCTTGTATACAAGACGACGGCGCCAGCGTATCGTTCTATCGTTGTCTTCTATACCGGACAACGGCGGTCAAAGGGTTAAAGTTCAGGTAGCTTCTTTAGCTCTATAAAGTAGAGCCAGACAAGTAAATTTGCCATTGTAGATTGTGGACTATTTAATTGCAGAAGAGATAAATAAAAAAAAATAATTGATGTTATTTTATAGCTTAGTGGGAAGGGATACACCGCAGCGACCGCTTCGCACAAGTGTGGTACAGGGACATACCTGTTTATCAGACTTTACTTTTATTGTTATAACATTGAAGTTAATGTGTAATTTTTTTGTAACAAATCGTTGAACGTTTTTTTGATAAGAGTTTACCTACAGATTAATGTAAACCAAACTGAAATTATAATGATAGATTCTAATTCCGGAATAATATCTTCACTCATTAAAAATTCAACCCACGTGTAATTTTCACTAAAACAGTTCCGGTATATTGACTTTATCGACACATGATGCGCAGCTTTAACGTTACGCCAATAAAGTTTACGTACCGACAAGCGCTTACGCCGTTGACCTAGAGACTATTATTACTTGATCCGCGCGGAAACAGTCCTTGTCGGTCTGCATTGCGGGCAGTCCATGGGCGCCGTTGTCTTGTATAAAAGACTTCTCGTACAGCCTAGTGCGGCGATATCACGTCTTGAATCGACATTGTTTAGTGGTTGTTTTTTATGTTAAATCCCTATATTTTAAACATTTTCGGGTGTAAAACATATGTTTAATTTTGGCAATTTGGAATGAAATTAAAACAGGATAAGAACAAAGCTAAATTAAAAAGATTTTTACCATAATATTTTAAATATCGATATCACTATTTGCAATCCCTAAACTTTTTATTAGTTGTTTACTTAAAATTTGCTCTGGCGTGTGAGTGAGCGTCTTTGCGGACTAGGTCCGGCGGCCAAAAGGTTAAATTGATTAATTTGGAATTAAAAATGTTAAAATTCATGGGCTTCCTTTTATTTCTGACACTATGTTATTTAGCAAAAAATAATCCTTATGATGATGCCTTTCGATCGGTATGATAAAGCTACAGGATGATTTTTTTTCTGATGTAGCGGGTTTGATTCCCGGTTCAATCATGTAATTATTTAAAAATCTATGAATGCAGTTTAAATTGTTTTTTAAATTAAAATAATGTCTTCTTTCAGTAAAATGTTCCATCTACAATATTCAGGGTACTTTCCCTCCATGTGGCATAGCCGTGGGACGCCCTGTATATAAATGCAAGTGTCCTGACTGACTGACTGACTGACTGACTGATTCATCAACGCAGAGCCGAAACTACAAAAGCCAGAAAGTTGAAATTTGCACACCAGATTGCATTTATAAAGTGTACAAGAGATAAGAAGCGATTTTGAGAAATTCAATCCCTAAGGGGGTTAAAAAGGGGATGAAAGTTTGTATGGGGTTAACGTTTTCTTTTAAGCTAGGAATTTGAAACTTCGTAAAAAGATATATTATTAAAATACAAGAAAACTAATTTCAGCGTTTTTGAAAATTCATCCCCTAAGGTGGTGAAAAAGGGGTTGAAAGTTTGTATGCAAATCAAAATTTTTTTCGAGTGGTGGACTTGAATCTTTGTATTTAAGGATATTATTAGAAGACAAGAAAAGTAATTTCAGCGTTTTGTAAAATTCATCCCCTAACAGGGTTAAAAAGGGGTTGAAAATTTTAATCCATTACAAATGCTTTGAAACTTCGTAGAAAGGCATAAGAGCCGATTACAAAAACAGTGATTGCAACGTTTTTGGAAATTCAACCCCTAAGGGGGTTAAAAAGGGGATGAAAGTTCGTCTTCGGGTGCTAATTTTATTTTAAGCTAGGGACTTGAAACTTTGTAAAAAAGTATCAAATACAAATACAAGAAAACTAATTTCAGCGTTTTAGAAAATTCATCCCCCAAGGTGGTGAAAAAGGGGTTGAAAGTTAGTATGGATATCAAAACATTTTTCGAGCGCGGGACTTGAATCTTTGTATTTAAAGATATTATTAGAAGACAATAAAAGTAATTTCAGCGTTTTGTAAAATTCATCCCCTAACAGGGTTAAAAAGGGGATGAAAGTTTGTATGGGGTTAAAGTTTTCTTTTGAGCTACGAATTTGAAACTTCGTTAAAAGATATATTATTAAAATACAAGAAAACTTATTTCAGCGTTTTTGAAAATTCAACCCCTAAGGTGGTGAAAAAGGGGTTGAAAGTTTGTATGGATATCAAACATTTTTTCGAGTGTGGGACTTGAATCTTTGTATTTAGGGATATTATTAGAAGACAGGAAAAGTAATTTCAGCGTTTTGTAAAATTCATCGTAACAGGGTTAAAAAGGGGTCGAAAGTTTGAATCCATTACAAATGCTTTGAAACGTCGTAGAAAGGCATAATAGCCGATTACAAAAAAAGTGATTGCAAAATTTTTGGAAATTCAGCCCCTAAGGGGGTCAAAAAAGGGGACGAAAGTTCGTCTTCGGGTGCAAATTTTATTTTAAGCTAGGAACTTGAAACTTTGTAAAAAAGTATCAAATTCAAATACAAGAAAACTAATTTCAGCGTTTTAGAAAATTCATCCCCTAACAGGGTTAAAAAGGGGATGAAAGTTTGTATGGGGTTAAAGTTTTCTTTTGAGCTACGAATTTGAAACTTCGTTAAAAGATATATTATTAAAATACAAGAAAACTGATTTCAGCGTTTTTGAAAATTCAACCCCTAAGGTGGTGCAAAAGGGGTTGAAAGTTTGTATGGATATCAAACATTTTTTCGAGTGTGGGACTTGAATCTTTGTATTTAGGGATATTATTAGAAGACAGGAAAAGTAATTTCAGCGTTTTGTAAAATTCATCGTAACAGGGTTAAAAAGGGGTCGAAAGCTTGAATCCATTACAAATGCTTTGAAAATTCTTAGAAAGGCATAATAGCCGATTACAAAAAAAAGCAATTGCAACGTTCTTGGAAATTCAACCCCTAAGGGGGTTAAAAAGGGGATGGAAGTTCGTCTTCAGGTGCAAATTTTATTTGAAGCTAGGAACTTGAAACTTTGTAAAAAGGTCTTTGTAAATTAAAATACAAGAAAACTAATTTCAGCGTTTTTGAAAATTCATCCCTATGGTGGTGAAAACGGGGTTGAAAGTTTGTATGGATATCATGCATTTTTTCGAGCGCGGGATTTGAATCTTTGTATTTGGGGATATTATTAGAAGACAATAAAAGTGATTTCAGTGATTTGTAAAATTCATCCCCTAACAGGGTTAATATGGGGTTCAAAGTTTGAATCCATTACAAATGCTTTGAAACTTCTTAGAAAGACATAATAGCCGATTACAAAAAAAAGTTATTGCAACGTTTTTGGAAATTCAATCCCTAAGGGGGCTAAAAAGGGGATGAAAATTCGTCTTGGGGTGTAAATTTAATTTTAAGCTAGGAACTTCTAACTTTTTGGAAAAAAAGGTAATAAATTAAAAAACATGAAAACTAATTCAAGCATTTTTGAAAATCATCCCCCAAGGTGGTGAGAAAGGGGTTGAAAGTTTGTATGGAGATCAGATATTTTGTGAGTGCGGAATGCGGAACTTGAATCTTTGTATAAGGGCATAGGTACCTATTATGAGAATACAAGAAAAGTAATTTCAGCAACCAACATCAAAATCCACCTAACTTAAAACTTCATACAACTTGCTAAAAAGAAAAGTACTTTATTTCAACATTGCTTGGATATGAAAATTATAGGTAATGTAAAATGTTGAAGATAAGATTCCACGCGGACGAAGTCGCGGGCAACAGCTAGTTCTTCATAAGTCGTAAAAACGGCGTTCGATTAGCTATGGTTAATATACAAAAAATTGTGTCAAAATATTTTTAATAACGTCACAGAATAAATAATAGTACTAGATACAGAAGATTCACTCTCTAACAAAACTCGTCTGTTACGATCAGGACAGGTATGGCCGCTAGGTGGCGACAGCGCCACGCGCGGCTTAGGGCTAGCCACCAAAATTGGTGTGGAACGGATGTACTTTAGCTACCTGTAGCACAAAAGAGATAGGTACAGAAATCAATCTACATACAAAGCGCGCTCAAGCAACGCACACATAGACACTGCTCACGGACACGATATCTCGGACCAGTTGGGACCAGTGCGAGCGCGAGTGCCATCCGCTTGAGACACGCGTCTGTGAACTTTGTGTGCAATAATGGAGAAACAAAATAAAAAGTTATTATAACTGTACAGTGGACGGTTGTTTAAATTCAACATTAACCGGTGAATTGTCGTTTTTTAAGCTACCAGTGGTTTCAGAGAGAATGCGTATGCGAATTTATTACATCGTACATGAGAATGCGAATTAATTACACTTTAAAATATAATAATCGTGCATTTTGCCAATCTCGAAATCATCGCAAAATATTTTCTGTGGCAAATTTGTAATATAACAATGACATTAAAATTCAAATACCTAATTGAGTTATTAATGTTATTATTAATTTATATTTCCATTCTTCCCGTTTCATCCTCAACAATAAATCAAACAACTAGATACGAGATACTATACGATGGATACGAGTGCCACTACCACGATAGTTTTTTTTGTGCATAAGTCATAGTGCGCAACAATTGCAACCCTAGAGCGACCGCCGAGCGTAGGTATGAAAAGTAAAGTACATACATGTGATTGACTTCTGTACCTATCTCTTTTGTGCCTGTAGCAAAGCGACGAAATCGCGGAGTGAGACACGCCTGATAACGTCTATATCCAGAAAGGAAAATGAGGACTAGGTACGTTTGTATGAAAATTCGTTGCCGCGCGGGTCGTTCACTTTCCTCTTTCACCGCTAGCTTGTGTCCGGTGTTGTCTGTTTCCTATCATCTATTATAGTCATTATAGACCAAATGATATGTTAAGCATAGGCGTACCCACGGTGGGGCAAGGCGGGGCAATTGCCCCATCCTGGTCTCTGGCCATAAGCTAAGAATTTATGTTTCAACCGTACCCTGTTAGGCCTGTTACAACGTACCCAGCCTCCCCTTCTTCTACCCCACCCTTTAAAAAATGCTGGGTACGCCCATGATGTTAAGTACTTATATATAAATTATAAGTATTAACTTATATAATAGTAGCAGTAATCACTTATCTCAATGTGGATAAAACTATGGCAAAGTAAGTTATGCACAATATCTAATCAATTTTTGAAGTATAAAGAAAGACCTTTACGAGCTGGTGCGATAAAAACACAATT
Source organism: Cydia fagiglandana (assembly GCF_963556715.1). Classification (NCBI taxonomy): domain Eukaryota; kingdom Metazoa; phylum Arthropoda; class Insecta; order Lepidoptera; family Tortricidae; genus Cydia; species Cydia fagiglandana. Next base: position 11,776,687 of record NC_085936.1, on the reverse strand, counting down.
TTGTTTTCCCTTTTAATTATTAATTTTATATTAAATTTATTGTTTGTTCTTATAGCGGTATTAAAAATATATATGTACCTACTGTGAAAATGTGAACATAAACGAACGTAATACCTAGTTAATATGCATCAATAATGTTAAGTAGTTACGAGTTTCTGCCTATTCGTGTATAACTTTAAATATTCGGTCTAAATCCCCATGTAACTTATTTAAATACGCCATAAGTTATCTTATGATTAGGTAATTTCTTAGGTAAGTACATGATTGCTTATTTAAGTGGCTCAACTATGTACTAGAACCACTTAAGTAAGCAATCTTCTCGCATATTACGTATTTAGTTAGAAATAATGCTGTTATGATATTGCTACTTATATGATTTAATTACCCATCTGATTAATCTGCTATAACATTACACCCGCGCTGTATATATGTAGTTAGTTTTTAGGGTTCCGTACCCAAAGGTAAAACGGGACCCTATTACTAAGACTCCGCTGTCCGCCCGTCCGTCTGTCACCAGGCTGTATCTCACGAACCGTAATAGAACACGAACGGTCTAGTTGAAATTGTCACAGATGATGTATTTCTGTTGCCGCTATAACAACAAATACTGAAAAGTACGGAACCCTCGGTGGGCGAGACCGACTTGCACTTGTCCGGTTTTTAGCATTAGAAGACTACGCGATCTTTACGTGTCTATTGTCATTTTAAAGGTCAATCTTCTATGAAATTATGACGTATAAATAACACTAGCACTGCATATCCATATCGCTGCAGACTTTTCATGGCCTAACACTACGTGCAGTGAATTCCGTTATTGACTTATAATATCCTTGGTTTGTAGTCACTACTCTAAAACCATTCTGCCCAAGAAGCCAAAGGTTCTACGGGCAATGTGCTTAGCGTCTTCCAAATCTTCCAATGAGCCCTTAGCTGTTTATAAATCTTCTCTAAAACATTCGACCAAATTAAAATGTGAAATTATTGACTTTATATTTTTTCGGTTGCTATTTTTGAATATTAATTAGTTATCAGTAGCATTTTTTTTTATATAAATGCTATGACGTTTCGCTTTTAATTCTTTATAATCTCTTGTTATGTCAAATCGCGCTTCAGTTATAATCGATACCAATATTGGTACCTATATCTCCGCCAATACTTCGTCACACTTACATATATATTACGAAAAAGTCTCTTCTCCAACACATTTCAACCCTTCCAAGAATCCGTTACTCCGTCACACTCCGTGACTTCACTACTTATAGGTTGAAATTGGATTTGTATAAGTGAGCGTGAGGAGACAAGTCTCGTCGTGAGCTGTCAAGTATGACCTAGAATGCGGAATACTTTTTTAGGGTTCCGTACCCGAAGGGTAAAACGGGACCCTATTACTAAGACTCTGCTGTCCGTCCGTCCGTCCGTCTGTCCGTCCGTCTGTCCGTCTGTCCGTCCGTCCGCCCGTCCGTCCGTCCGTCTGTCCGTCTGTCACCAGGCTGTATCTCACGAACCGTGATAGCTAGACAGTTGAAATTTTCACAGATGATGTATTTCTGTTGCCGCTATAACAACAAACACTAGAAACAAAATAAGTGGGGCTCCCATACAACAAACGTGATTTTTGACCGAAGTTAAGCAACGTCGGGAGGGGTCAGTACTTGGATGGGTGACCGTTTTTTTTTTGCTTTTTTTTTGTTTTTTTTTAATTATTATGGTACGGAACCCTTCGTGCGCGAGTCTGACTCGCACTTGCCCGGTTTTTCTATCTCAACCACGAATATTTACGTACTATGCGAGCAAAAAATGTGTCTGTACAGAATTGCATACTTATGCGGTTTGATGCTTTCTTTCGGACAGATTTTTTCTGCTCTTCTATGATCATTTTGTGACATGGTAAAATCTTGATTAGCAAAAATGTAACTGTAGCATCCCGAACCCGGGAGAGATCCCGAATAATAACAATTTTCCTGGAAGACTCCCCCGACCTCATATTAGATTACTATTAATAATAATAACATATTAGATATATTCCGGTGTGCATACCTGGTATAATAGTAAATAGAACCTTTCCCTCTACTAGCACATTTTATAACAGCAGCAGCAAATAATCTATCATATTATTTCAGATACATTTGCATATATTTTTTAATAATTTTTCAAATTGGCTGCAGTGATTTCGATGGAATTTAAGGTGGCCACTGACGAGCCTTCCAACAGTCCAAATTGCGTAGCTGCAATCCAAAATATTAGGATGCCGTCCATTTGGATGAACCCATTGTAATGGCATCCATTTGGAAGGCTCGTCAGTGGCCTGCTTTACATTATACGGGCGTATCAAACCACCAATTCGATTATGCTAAAGTTAATTTTGAAAATATTTCGCGCGAGGTCCTTTCGGGCATATAGTGAAAGAGAAGGGCCTCGCAGATGTGATTTCGCCCACGGCACAGAATAAATAATAGTAGGTACTAGGTACAGAAGACTCACCCTCTAACAAAACGCGTCTGTCACGATCAGCACAGATATAGCCGCTAGATGGCGACAGCGCCACGCGCGGCTTATGGCAGTTATGGCAAACCCCAAAATTGGGGTCGAACGGATGTACTTTTAGCTACCTGTAGCAAAGCGACGAAATCGCGGAGTGAGCCACGCCTGCCCACGGCTAAATTAGTTCACGCTACGCCACTGATTGAAATAAACCTCTAGTTTGTGAGTGATGAGTGAGTTTAATGTAATAAATTATAAAATCCATCACAAGAATTTTAGTTTTGAGCGCTCCGTTTATAAAGACATTATTTAATGAAAATGATTAATTATACCGAAACTGTATTAAATATGCAACATCAGACTTACTTCAGAATAAACTCTATTTTCGTTTGATCAAAGAGACTAAATATTATGGTTGGTTTAATTAATACGCCGTGTGCGACGTGTCATCGTGTACCCTGTCGGAAAGCACAAAGTAGATATTGGGCTGAAGCAGTGGAGACACGCCTTCTTTCGGGCAAACTCGGCTCAGCATTGCTCCGAGCAATTATTACGGTCTGCTCCACTTGAGGTCCTTTTGCGTGCACGACCACAGATAAGATAATCACTTGAATTTTAACAACACTAAATAGGTAGCGGAAAGGGATAGTGCCATACATAAGAAAGGGATAGCATGACTTGTCTCTGAATCTCTGTCAAACTTCGGTTTTGTAGGAAGTGTCCTTTCTGTGCACGGTATACTGGAATCAGTTATGTAACGCTGCCATACATGACCCAAAAATTTTTTATTAAGCTATGAGCTTCATCACATCTGATATTTGAGTAATTCTAAGCATTTCTAGCCTGGGGTGGGGGGGAGGGTGGGGTACAAAGACGGCCGCCACCCGTCATCTTTAAAAAAAATCTATTCTGATCCTGGTGGGTACTAGGGCAAGTTTGGTATCATTTTCGTATAAACCAAAGACGTAGAATTCATTGCTGATATTTGTTTTTTTTAGTTTCATAGTAATTTTACAAGAAAAACGTAAAAAGGTGAAAAATTTGGTTGGAGATTTTTGCTACGCGGAGCCGAAACTACAAAAGATAGAAAGTTGAAATTTGCACACTAGATTACATTTATAAAGTGTACAAGAGATAAGAAGCGATTTTGAGAAATTCAACCCCTAAGGGGGTTAAAAAGGGGATGAAAGTTTGTATGGGGTTCAAGTTTTATTTTAAGCTAGGAATTTGAAACTTCGTAAAACGATATATTATTAAAATACAAGAAAACTAATTTCAGCGTTTTTGAAAATTCATCCCCTAAGGTGGTGAAAAGGGGGTTGAAAGTTTGTATGGATATCAAAAAATTTTTCGAACGCGGGACTTGAATCTTTGTATTTGGGGATATTATTAAAAGACAGGAAAAGTAATTTCAGCGTTTTGTAAAATTCATCCCCTAACAGGGTTAAAAAGGGGTTGAAAGTTTGAATCCATTACAAATCCGAGTAGACACACATTTCTTATTGCCTCCCAGGCTTGAAATGATTAGAATTACTCAAGGAACATATGTGATGAAGCTCATAGCTTAATAAAAAATTTTTGGGTCAACTCTATAACTGCTTCCGCTAGGTAGTACTATTATTAAATTTATTCTGTGGCTGAAGACGCGCGCTTCAGTTGACGTCTTTGGCGAGTTTAAAATATTAACCTTTTGAACGCCACACGGCAATTGACGTTAACGCAAAATCGTGACAACGACGCCAATGACGGCATTTGACGTCGATCGTTTTTTGATGAAAATCTACTGAAAAACACCCCACTTTTAGGTTGGCATTATTTATTCACAAAACTAAATTGTACCCCCGTGACGTCAGTGGCACGGCAAATGGATGCGCCGTTTGGCGTTCAACAGGTTAAGATACGAGTAACACAATTGGATTGCAGAGTTTGTACACTCGGTCTATTATTATTGTTCATTGTGTTATGATTCAATTGGTGTTTAATTAAAAAAACATTTTAATTAATGTCGTATTCAATGAGTACCTACCTAAAATTAACTAATTACGGTGCGACATACTCAACTACTCATTGTAAGATTCTCAGAGAATATACATAATTATTTTAAGTATCTTGTTCTTGCGATATTGTATTACACGGCTTGTGATGTTTTAAATTAAATCCATCAAGCAGAAATAAAATGATTCATTAAACACGTGCGAAAATTGATGCAAGAAAATGAGCAATTTCGCTGGGATTCATAATACGATAGCCTTGTAATTTAAGTACATAATTAAATAAATCTACTGGCTCTGTCTGTCAGTTAATTTTTCACCCCTCTATTACTACTAGCGTATTTTAATCAGATTAAGAGCGTAGAGCTTTAATGACTCCCTAGAGATGAACATAGGCCTTTTTAATTATTGGTTTTCTGTGATCAAAATAAATGACACGGTCCGAATATTAAGCAAATGGAGCCGTGGGCATAGCAGTATCTACGTGATTACATTATAAGTACAGTCAAGGAATTTAAATTCCGACCCATTTCGTACTTTGTCACAGTGACAATCAATATGAAAGCCGCTAGAGACCTCATACGGTTGTCACTGTGACAAAGTACGAAATGGGTCGGAATTTAAATTCCTTGACTGTACGAGGCTAGTAATTATGATAACTTAGTAGTGCGAGTTTTGACACAGTCACGTGTCACGTGAGCAATTTGAAATAATGACAACAATTAGTTTTAATACCGAATATTCACCCCCGACGAAACGGAGACGATATACATTTATGGTGCATAGTTTAGTACCTATGTATGTATCTATCTACAGGGTGATTCAGGAGACGTGAGCAGGACTAACACTGCGCATTTTGTAAATTATAAGCAACTCTTTCCTATCAGTATTAGCGAGGTTAACGTTAATTTTCTAGTCGTGTTGAAAAAAAAAGTTATTAATTTATTTACGACATGGATGGTCACCCTAACATTAGAATACTAAACTACCGATATTCTGTGTCAAATTGAATGTCATTACTGTCATCACGGTCTGGTTACTTTTGAAAACTCGTATCTCACTCAGGTTTGACATTTTATTTTCTTCGTAAAAGAGGTTTTATGTTTATTAATTAGGTCTTGTATGGTGACCATGATTGTAGAGAATTAAATTTGCCCTCACCAAAAAGTTGAAAAATAGGAAAAAGTGTGGTTGTTTCACATAAATACGACGGTGATCGATCAATTACCAGTTACTGAGTGTGCAGGATTAGTCCTGCTCACGTCTCATGAATCACCCTGTATATGCATATCGTCGCTTTGTTTAGTTTGGGTTATCGACTTATCTAAGATATTTATTTACATATCCATCTGTAAAAAGATCACAGAGAGAAATCATTCTTATTAAACCAAATCCATGTTTTCTTGAAGTTGTGAACCGCGAACCCAGCTTACACAGAGTATATTCGAAATATCCGAAACCCTCATCGATCGTACTTACTTGGGAACTAGCTTAATATGTATCGCTTCTCCCTAACATAATTACAATTTATCCAGTAAATATTCAATATCCTGTGCCTGCTGTCGCTCGTACTTAAAATGTAATCACTCACCCGGAGGTGTATTCTGATTGTAATAACGGATTATGAATTTGATCTTCATTATGGATATATATGGATATTCAGTTTTTTTTAATGGCTTCCATATATAATGATTTTACCAATAGAAATCCACATTTGCATATTTTCCAGCAACTAAGTATCATTGAAGGTGAGAATTGAGATGCTCCAGATTGCTCCCTGTTCGTCACTTGGGACTTACCTATATATAAATACAAGTTGAAATGACTTTGTACACCGCAAGACATACATGCGAACGGTCTCAGAGTTAGACCAAGGTAAGTCTGCAACAATTTTGACAGCACACGCAGTGCTAGTGTTATTTGCACGTCTTAATTTAGTAGAAGTTGACGCTTAAAACAACACTTGCACTGCGTGTGCTATCAAAATCGTTGCAGACTTGTCTTGGTTTAACTCTAACTACTAATTAGTTTTTACAAAGGTGGCGTATCTACTACAAACTTAGAGAATATAACCAACGGAGTGGTCATTAACAGGCGTTCCCCTCTGTCGAAAAAAGGCGGCCAATGGTCAACCACATGTCAAACACATGTATGGACTGACGTTTATCTGACATGGCTATGTTGACGTTACGTATACATTTGATGTGCCCCTCCCCCGCACAAAAGGGCAGACTATTTTGTACCGAAAATTATAGACATGGCGTCTCCGTTGGTTATATCCTCTAAGACTACAAATTATGAATTCTGTATTTCTTAGCCAGTTATACGGTTCTCTTGCGAATAAATTACATTAAGCAAACTTACGAATGGGTTGCTTGCGATTTGAGATAGGAATATGCGCTCATTTAACATTCTCCAGCTTCTAGCAATAACATTGTAGTAAACTAACAAGCTAGATTCTGCTAGGAGAACTATTAGGGACGAACTACTAAGAACTTTCATGTACTTACTTAGGAGAGAAGTGTTCGGATAAACTTTCTACCGGGTATATGGCCTGTAATATGAGCAAAAAATTAAACTGTAGGCTGTACTCCTCATACTGACTAACATTTGTTCAGCGACTTTTAAAAATAACTTGTGGTTTGATTTTTAATACACTAAAGTTTATTCTAAGACGCAATGTATTGCGAATTTTTTTTTGTTTCAGGCGTGACAAGCAACGTCAATCACAATGATATTGGCGTGGCGATGGCGTCCATTGAAGATAATATTTATTTTCTATGAAAAATAGGAAGTCTAAATAATTCATAATTTTCAAAAGTTGTAGAACAAAAGTGTCACCGTTTGAGGAGTACATTGATTTAATTATTTGCTCATGTTACAGGCCACACCCGGTATATTTGGTAGTATAACGTACGACGTAGGTACGGTTTGCAAAGGAGACCATGGAGTTTAGGCCCGCATATAACTAATCGCGTACACAGTCTTACTTTTTTGTAAAATAGGCAAATTATAATCATTTTGAATAAGAAACGGGATTGTAAATACAAAATTACTAATATATGCAAGCGGGCTTTTAGCTTATTTTTTCTACCCAAACAAGTTTAAGCGCAGCTGCACCATCTCACTAACCCGGGGTTAACCAGTTAAATGTGGAGTTACCATGGTTACCAGTACAATTTGATACTAGGTTAACGGGTTAACCCCGGGTTAGTAAGATGATGATAATATTGTTATTAGTATTATATTTCATACACAATTAATATTGTTCATGAATAAATAATGGTGATACATAAATACATACATACATACATACATATAATCACGCCTATTTCCCGGAGGGGTAAGCAGAGACCACGGATTTCCATTTGCTACGATCCTGACATACCTCTTTCGCTTCCTTCGAATAAATAATGATGATGATGATGATATTTTATGTAATGGCGTAATACGCTGTTAAGTATATTAGCTTTCATGTTTTCAAGTTATAGTAGTATACCCTGTAATGGACGTGGAACCAGTAATGGGACAAAAAAACATAATTCCTCTAAAATAAGTATCTAAAACTAGTTTATAAACACTGGCTGTATATTATCATAAATAAGAGTACTAGAGCTGTTTCCGTTTGAAGTTTCATTAAATTTGGTTGTTTTTTAAGAAATTGGCGTCAACCCAAAAGTTATCGTGTCACTGAAAAAAAATACCACTACGAATTCTTAACAACTTCGCTAAGAAAGGTGAGTTAATTTATTAAATTTTAATTAATTAATACTTGATGAAAACTAGAATGTGTTTTGTTAATTGCATTTACCATGAGATAAGGTATACAACACACTATGTTGTGACTCCACAGATGTAAAAAAAATAGTGGTATTTGGCCCAATCCCATTATAGGAGCTGTAAAACTGCGTGTCTCCTATGATGGGACAATTGACAGAATGATGCTTGACATGCCATAATTTCATGTTTAAACAATACAGAAGTAAAATGTAGTTACGAAATATGTCAATCAGGAGATATTCTCGGACTTCGGATAAATTAATATCGTTTTTCCAAACTTTTATTTAACTTGCCCTGTTAGTTAGTGTGGGTCCAATCTTGGTAGCTGAATTTGAGCCACTTTTCGATTTCCGATTCAGTTGAAATTTTGTGTAAGTACGTAATTAAGTATGCAAATCGGATGATAATGCAATATTATGAAACATGGACCTGATCTGATGATGGAGACAGGAGGTGGCCATGGGAACTTTATCGCAATAAACCCTAACTAATTGTGTTTGGGTATATTAGAATTGTCTCGATGGATCTAATACAATAATAATTGACTGTGGAAAGAAAAATACATTCAGCGATAAAAGCTTATACCAAAAATTGATTTTTTTGCCGTAACTTATTCCCCATTTCAATATTTTATACTGATAGAGCAATGTCCATTATAGGGGGCCCATTACTGGATCCACGTCCATTACCGGGGGCCCATTACTGGAGCTTTGGTGTCCATGACTGGAGAAAAAAAGCATAGTTTTAATTTGTTAAATATGTGGTAACTAATTGCAGTATCTTTGATACAACACGCCTAAAACATGAAAGACAGATAGGACTTTCATCTTTTAACACGCTAAGCGGTAGACCATTTACATGTATAAGGGAAATATCATAAATACTCAAAATTTCCTCTTAAATGTCCCATGACTGGTGCTGTTACTATATATTAAATATTTTCGGCAACTTGGCTTCTCAGCGAGATGTTGTTGAAACATTATTTGTGTTTCTTTTTATCGCCAGCAAATAATAAGAAATCATATTAAGCTTTACTGGCATCAAAGATTCTTTTACAAATAAAAATTATTACCTTTCCCGAACCCAAATTACTCGTAACGTTTGAGGGCGACTGCGTTTCAAATGTCATTTGGAGCGCAATAAATACTTTAATATGACACTAATAAAGTGACCCGCAGTAAAGATAAGGCTCGAATAAGAACAATATGACGACACATAAAAACTCCTACTACAGTTACTTTTACATCCTATCAAATGCCGTCTGGATTTAGGTTACGACTAGCTACCTACAATTGTTTTTGGCACTATTAACGTCAATTGTCATTTTATGCATTTCGGAAAACTAATTTAAAAAAGTTTTGAGACTTAGAAGAGAAGTTTTAAGGTTTATTCGTCAAACTTCGCCCTGTTGGGAGGGCCAGAGGGGGGGACCTCTCTGCCCTCTTCTGGTGTGTAATACAATATATAACCTATTTCAAAAAAGCTAGAGTCGGCTCTAGCTTTTTTAAAACGGATAAAGTTCAATGAAATTATGATGACACTGTGTGCTATCAAAATTGTTGCAGACTACTCTTGGTCTAAAGTCTAACCAATCACGTATCCTCGGCCGCGGCAACGCCACAAAGTTGTAGCGATACGATCGCACAATAACACATTATCACAAATGCAGCTCGCACACAAACATAAAAAAAAGTAATAATAATTAATTGCAAGAAAATGAGTCCATCATACGAACCACTATTCATTTGTGCTACGAACATGTACAGTGGCGTTCAAAAGTGCATGGACAGATGTCGACCGTAATGCCTTAACATTATACGGTTGAAACATGTCCATGCACTTTTGAACTCCAGTGTACACATGCAAACATTCTTATGCAATAAAGTTCAAATAAATATTTTGACTGAAACGAAATCTCTAGCTTTTAGGGTTCCGTCTTATTTTATTACAATTGTTAACCTTTTAAAGGGTAGTTCTCCGTCTTATTTATAAAGGACAAGTGTCCCGAGGACTTGTAACGCAACGTTGCACGACTCGATTTATTGGTTCAGTAAGTTCAGTTAAGTTGAATTATTATGGTTCAGTAAATTTGAAATAAATATCTCTAACTATGTCCTGCGAGCTCGTTTTACGTAAGTGCCTTCGCAAGGTACAAGTACCTATGTACAAGTTTGTCTCTCTTATGCAAGTTTCTTTAGACAAAAATATAACTGGGAGATATGATCCTCTTATTCAGCCCACTGTGTCTCTCAGCCACTATTTTTCCACTCGTCTCTGTCTGGTGCTATATCTAGCCTCTCAAAAAGGAGTTCAAATTATCCCGCCATCACCGTTAAAATAGATAGATTTAACCAAAATTAATCAAAATTTGCATCAACAACAATAAAAAAATTCACATTGCGAAACTGTAAGGGACGCAACCCAAAAAATCCATCAAGTATTCATAATAATAAAAATGTGGGATGTACGGAACTCCCCTACATGAGTTTGACTCGCGTTTATTATAAACCCTACATGTGTGATCATGGCAGTGACACGGAGATTTACGTAATAGAGTAGATTGTAATTTTAGATACGGTCGAAATAAAGTTAGTTTACAGTTAGTATTATCCTCGCTACGCTTGTGGTTCAATTTTGGGATCTTTCGCTTGCTCGGTTACGGGTATCAACATTAGCACAAAGAGTTAAAGAACAACTTTGCCCCCTTAGCCTCTTGTAAATAACTACTATGTGACTTCGGTGTTTTTTTTGTTACAGTTGACCTATTGTGGGCAGGATTGTCAACGAATACCACCTGCGCTGTGGAAAATGTATGGTGACAAAGTCAGATATTTAGACCTTAGGTGGGTATTACCAATTTTTTTATGTTTTCAATTTAATCCCTTTTGGTGTATTTGTCGGTACAGGTAGATAAAAAAGTTGTAGGCTACATATTATTCAAGGTTTGTAAGGATAGGAATTGACCCTAAAACGTTTTACGACAGTCGTAGCCGCTGTGTGCTCCAATTTTTATAATATCACTCCAATTTACTACAGAGTTTAATGGTCTGTATCATCTAGCTAGGCAGAATATACCTACCACCAGTGTCACGAGTACCTACAAGCTTCGTACACTATCGCCTTAAAGTGCTGATAGTTAGGCAAGGCTAATCAAGTCATCCTTTTCATGGTGACGTCTTATTAATTCTAACTCTGCAACAACTTGGTAGAACTTTGGTAAATGGTAGACTTGACAGAGTGTATCCCATGATTCCCAGCCACCATCAACTCCAAATCCTTATCATATCATCAAATTCCTATGAAACTATTACGTTTAGTAGTACTAGTAATCACTTTATTGCACACAACACAGGTTAACATAATATACGTTACGGTTATTGCCAGCAAAGACTGAACAAATTTAAGAAAGTTTGCGGCACTCCCAAATAAAATACATTTAGACAATTCAATTATTATTATATTCTTTATTATTAGATAATACCCATTATTTATAGTAACGACCACTGAAGTAAAAGCGTGGCAGTTTTATATCCCATTAACCCCCAAACTTTCTATTTGGATTGCATTTATATGGTAAAATAAAAGTGTCACGTATCGAACGTATTTTATCCACCTGTATTTTTGGACCGAATCGTAATCACTGGAGCCTCATTTTCATAATACAAGAGACCCGATAGAATCTCGCAATAAATGAAATAAGAGGTTTACGTGATTCTACCCAACACCCTCTTGTCCTTCTACGATATTTAAATCAGTAAACAACGCAATGTAATGGCTTTGTGATTAGGTGGAATACAAATTTTAAGAAATTTGTTTTAAAAACTAAACTAGAAGCCAGGAAATTAAAAGGGGGACGAAAAATATGGTTACAAATAACTAAAGCTTGTCTAATTTTCTGAAATGTTAAAATCAATCTAAATCAATGGCTCATCATCATCATCATAAGCCTTTTCGTCTATAGCAGACGATTTATGGTGTAACACCGGAGAAACACCGTTTTTGGTGGCTGAATAGACCGATGCGAGACCGACATGGTCTCTACCACAGGTCTGACAAGAGAAGTTTGCGGAAACCGGTACTGCGACACCCTGTCGTCGTCTTCGCCTCTTGTCAGCGAGTGCGGCGAACCAGGTCTCATCACAAAACTTGCGACCCTCCACAACACGTTTGCGCCATTCCGTCCGCTGCTCTGCGAGCCTCTCCCAGTCTCGGTGGTCGATATTGAAGGCAATCATGTCCCTCATTACGCAAACAATGGCTGGATCTTTGACATTTGCTGCAGCAATGCTGGACTGCAGTACAGTACAGTAACGCTGGTGAAGCCTATATCTGAATTTTGCCTTTATGTTACTTCGGGGCTATTCATAAATTACGTCATTTCAAATTAGGGGGGGGGGGTCTGAACATCGGATGACGGTAGCATGAAGTAGGAGGAAATGGGGTCATTTGAAGCATGATTTTTGGATGATTATAGGGAGGGGGGTCAATAATCCTCAAAAATCGATGACGTAATTTATGGACAGCCCCTTCTCCTATTGAAGTCTATTAACAAAGCGCTCTTGTGACCTGGTAACTGCAAGTAGGGTAATTCCAAAATAGATGCCCCACTTTTTGAAATAGCTTCATAGCTCAATAATTAATCATGTTATAGCAATGTGTTCTATACGAATGATAACTATAGTCCCTAATCTATTATTTTTCTGTACATGTTTTGATATATAATTAAGTCGTATATTTTGAATGAACCGTACTTTGTTTGACCTCTTAAAAATGGGATAGGTGCCTAACGTGGGGGATAGGCGACTCGTCGCAAAAATGAGTCAGAGAATATGAAATGAGCCTTTGAAAACAAACAAGCTAAATTAAAAGTTGTAAGTCTTTTGTTCTAGACGGTATTCCACATGTTCTGGTTATGCCGTTGATTCCTTTTTCTCCCTTCTTCTCTCCTCGAAGGCTGCAAGCATGTTTTCTTCAGACCAGGCGATGCTACGCGGGATATGCCCTCCTCCTCCTCTTATATTTACAAGCCATTTTGCCCCTCTGCAACATAATAATCATTTGATATAAGTAAGTTAAGGATAGATACCCTTCGAGACGAACTTACGGCACCTATGGCGATTAAAAAACGGGGCAACTATACGTTTCGCAGAGGATAGATGCCCTTTTCGCCGATAAGCGAGTTAAAATTAGGTATACGAAAACAAATACCAATACCACGCTCTTCGGAGTCTACTCATGGACTTTACGCGTGCGTTTGCGCTTATATTCACAGAGGCATGGAGGCTTGCTGAGGGAGCGCTTGCTATTATGTAATAGGGTTTTAGTCCCACAATCCTGCTACTAGTAGAAATTAAAATCGATGCATCTATCCCATTGGGGCATCTATCCTGAAATTACCCTATGTTTGCAGCTACAACAGCATCGAAACCTTGAAGGGCCTGGAGCAATTCCCACGGCTGGACGAGCTGATACTGGACAACAATGAGATAGGGGACGGGGTCGGGTTCCCCTCGCTGCCTCATCTGCGGACTCTCTCCCTCAATAACAACCGGGTATGTACGCTATTTTTCATTTCTCATGCTCTGAAAGAGGGTCATTGTTGTTCTAAAAGGTGTCCAGAGAATGATACGTTTCGGCACTAGAGCATTTTAGGTTCCAAGTACGATTTTATTATATTTTTTACGATAAGCAATTGTAATTTGGGTATAAATGAATTTGTTATACAATTTCCATTCTGATATTTGACTCCCCTTTCCATAAATAACGACACTTTTACCTAAATTGTTAATTGAAAGTACCTACCTTTTAAAATACTATATATCTTAGTCATGTTTAAAAAAAAAACATGCATTTTTTTTGTATTCGAAATGAAAAGTAGAGTCTCGGGTGAAAGGCATTATTTCAGCCTCGGCCTATTGGCGCTCTCACTGCGTCTACTATAATCACTGCGTTCGATTCCCAGGTGATAATTAAAAATTTGTTTTTAAATAAAAGATTGTTTCCTTTAAGTAAACTTAGATAACTTAAGACCCAAAGAAGTGGTCATTTCTCCATAGAAACGTACTCGACTGTTTCCTCCGTTGGTATTGATGCTAGAGCAATGATTTTTTCAACACAGATTAATATTGTCAATATTTGTGTCGAACCCTTTTGCTTTTTTGGATATTTTTGTTTTTTAAGGCGCTAGAGCCCTTCAAAAATGGCCAAAATGGCCTCATTGACTATGCCGCAATGAGAGGCGTAGTATTCAAAACTCATATCAATTAGCCAAAAAAGCAAAACGGTCCGACACAGATAATTTCATAATCATTTAGATTTCTAAATTTGGTTACGATTGGTTAAGTTTTAGAGGAGGAAACAGTCGAGTACGAAACGCAGGATTTTTCGCCTTGTCCTTATCGCACTAGTTTTAGGAGCCGCTTCCATTAGCGAGACTATATTTACCTAAAATATTTAAAACTCAGCTCCTGTTTCGTCTTAAAGATATAATGTACTTTCCCTCCACGTCCCATCAATTTCTTCCACCCTATAACTTGCGGTAAAATGGGAATAATGTGATAGATATACATACTTGGCTAGCCGATGTTCGTCAAGCATTTGAAAGCACTCTGCCACTCGTTAGCAGATAAGTACTTAGGTATTGTGCGAGTGGCAGTAATGACGACGTAATGACCCTGCGAAACAATAGGGCGTATTTACCAAACTAATTATTTTTTCACGATTTTCCTTGTTGTATTCTTATGGAGGAGGGTGTTCCTTCAAAAATACTGAACCGAAATTTTTATAGCTGTTTCCCACAGACTTGCGGGTTGCAGCGGGCAGTTTTTTGCGGGTAGGGTTTTTTGCAGGATCCCGTTTTAGTAGTATAGGTGCTAATATAGTAACTTTCACACGAGGATTCTGTTTGCGGGATCCTGCATGCATACATAAGACTGGATCCTGCAAAAAACCGTACCCGCAAAAAAACTGGAGGTCAGTGGAAAATGTGAAACAGCTCTAACTCCATAATGTAGGAATATCCTCAATAAGACCTCGGCAAGTAGTTGCATATACATCCCAATAGCACAGATTCTAGGTACTTACATAATAGCTTTACCAATAATATACCGGGTGTGGCCTGTAATATGAGCAAAAAATTTAACTGTAAGCTGTACTCCTCATACTGACCAACATTTGTTCAGCGACTTTTATAAATAACTTGTGGTTTGATTTTTAATACACTTTAAAGTTTATTCTAAGACGCAATGTATTGCAAATTTTGTTATGTTTAAAGGCGTGACAATGACAAGCAACGTCAATCACAATGATATGGCGTGGCGATGGCGTCCATTGAAGATAATATTTATTTTGTATGAAAAATAAGGAGTCTAAATACTTCATAATTTTTAAAAGTTGTTGAACAAAAGTTGCACCGTTTGAGGAGTACAATCTATGTTTTAATTATTTGCTCGTGTTACAGGCCACACCCGGTATAACAATTTGAACCTAACCAACTTGTGCTAAAGTTTGTATAGAGGTCGTAGGCTTCATCAAACTTTATCTAAAATACGTTGTTATTTGAATTATCAAGGTTGTTCAGCAAATTGCTTGAAACAATAAATAGGTTTAGGTAGTTCCCTGAAGGTTCAAGGTGAAATTAGTTAAGTTCAAGTATGAGGTTCTTAGTGCTTTGAATACTGAATACGGACTGATTTGGTTAAATTGTTTTATCCCTTTCTTACAAATACATAAGTTAAAATGACAGATAAGAACAAACGATTATTAGCTAATTAATGTTTACAATATTTTAACATTATCTTTCATTATTCTCTTTTATTTTAAAATTCAAGTGTTTGTTGTGTATATGTACATACTCGTAGTTGTTATTCCGTTCTGTTTTTTTTTGTATATGCGTTAGTAGTTAGTGGCAACTTTATTGGTGTGTATGTTACGGGTAATGTAAGAGGGTTGATTAAACTTAAGTTTACTCGGGTATAACTAGTATTACCCAAGCCTTTTGGGTAGAGTCCGAAAATTTAAACAACATTAATCTCTATTCGGGGTTTACCCGTAGGTACACACCTAGGTCTACCCAACATTGGCTGGGTAATGGTGTAAAAGTTGATTTAATTTTTACCCAAGCTCATATAGTCTAATAAAACATGGTCTTCTCTTCACAGAGTGACACAAGCTTACGTCACAATAACATGGCCGCTATATATAGCGCTATCGCATATTATCATATAGCACTGTCGCATGATGACGTAGGCTTGTGTCAGTCAGGTGACCTAGAAAAGACGGGAAGAGAGTACCAGGCGGAGTATATTATTATACCATGCCCAAGCTTTATGAGTAAAGTCGAAATATGAAATAAAAAATAGTATGTGTTCGGCTTTTACCAGTAATACTAATTATCATTGTTAACATTATTAGTTGTGTTTGCTCAGAGCAAAAAAAGGTCAACCACGGCGTTGCATGAACAAGAGATTTCCTTTAGCAGGATTGGTCCTTAGGACCCAAGGATGGATTTAAGAAGTAGAGCCACCCAGATTTTTGATGCAGGTGGGGGGTGGGGGGGGGGGGGTTTAAGCGTCTGCGACGTTTGAGGTTAATATTTTTTTAAGTTTAGGTTCTAAGTCAAGTTTAGTACACTCAGCGTCAAAAAAATCGCACATCTTAACTTTTTGCTTTCAAGCGGTTTTAAACCTTATATTATATAAGGCAAGATAAAACTATGGGTAATGTAAGAAGGTTGATTAAACTTAAGTTTACTCGGGTATAACTAGTATTACCCAAGCCTTTTGGGTAGAGTCCGAAAATTTAAACAACATTAATCTGTATTCGGGGTTTACCCGTAGGTACACACCTAGGTCTACCCAACATTGGCTGGGTAATGGTGTAAAAGTTGATTTAATTTTTACCCAAGCTCATAGTCTAATAAAACATGGTCTTCTCTTCACAGAGTGACACAAGCTTACGTCACAATAACATGGCCGCTATATATAGCGCTATCGCATATTATCATATAGCGCTGTCGCATGATGACGTAGACTTGTGTCAGTCAGGTGACCTAGAAAAGACGGGAAGAGAGTACCAGGCAGAGTATATATTATACCATGCCCAAGCTTTATGAGTAAAGTCCGAATATGAAATAAAAAATAGTATGTGTTCGGCTTTTACCAGTAATACTAATTATCATTGTTAACATTATTGTAAGCAACATAATAAACTGTTTAATTACATTTAAACACAATTATACAACAAACTTAAACTGTTAATTAAAAACAGATTAAGGCGTAGGTATACAATACATAATGTTACCTTGTAACAAACTTCCTCCACCTCCAGTCTAATTTGTTAATATACCTTAAGTTCCTAAGTAATTTCCACGTACTAACTACCGTAATAGATATATCATAAAAGTTAAGAACCAATTAGGTCTCTACAAAGTTTATCATTCGTGTCTAGTTTCGTCGTATTGTGATTGTGTGTTGTTATCTAAAATATAGTTTTCCGATACTGAGTTATCACTTGGGAGGTGGGAGGCAAGGCTAGCGAGTATCTTACAAAAATTATATAGATATGTGTCAAAACTGTCCGCCACACACAGTCAGACGCAGCACGGACACGCTAGAAAGGCGCATTATTACCGGGGGTGTCGACGGACGAAGGAGTAGAGGGCGTGCACCCAGTAGATGGTCAGATGTGGTCCAAAATATTACCCAGACTTCGCTCCAGGCAACGATGTAGATGGCCGAAGATCGAGAGGCCTGGAGAGCATTGATTAAAAGAATACGGGACTTGACGTGACTCCTATGGGAGGAGTCACGTCACGTCGCTCAGACAAGAGATCACGACCAAGAAGAAGAAGAAGAAAAACTGTAAGGCTGCGATGGTCGGCTCTTTATCATTTGTCACCACGGCTGTCACATTCTAACAAATATGTAAGTGCGAAAGTGACGCATGGCATGACAGGTAATAAAAATGCGACCATGATACCGCTTCTATATTTTGCAACTGTTGCACTGCAGGCAGGACGCGACGGGCATTATGTCATTGTCAATTTCCCAAATAAATATTAATATTACCAACAGCAATGCGGCAACCACAGCAACTCAATTTATCTGAGTAGCCGCTGCAGAATCAGCGTTCTGTCGTAATCGAAATGTCACCCTTACAAAGAAAAATACACACCACCAATACCACCATACACATACCGAAAAATAATAGTTCTCTATTCTGTTCCCGAATATTGAAAGTAAGAGTTTAATTTCTGAAAAGCCAATGAATGTACTTTTAGACTGTATCTATCAACATTTTATATGTGTGCGCATTTGTTTCAAAGATAAATCCGAGCCGAAATCTTTGTAAGACCCAGATATTTTTTCCTTTCTCGAATATCATTAGCGTCGGGAATTGGAATCGCCAAAATATGAATTCAACAATATTAAATTTCACAAAGCTATTGGATCAAATAAAGGTGTACATATCAAGTATGCTTAAAGTTATGTAATATGATAGAGGAAAACCCGACTTTGAAATAACATAAAACTTTTTCTTCTGCGAAGAGCTTTATTTAATACTCTTCGTAGTGTTTCTTACTTATGTAAAATTGCATTATATAATTATATAATAGCAAATGCTGACGCGTCTCACAATCACAATGTTTTAATGCTTAGCGAAGCTGGATAGAATAAAATACAAATATGTTTTTTATAAGATATTCCAGCTGGAGGTGACAATGCAATATTATGTCACCATCGAGCTGAGCTATGATGGAAACCTAAGGTAGCCTTATTACGAACTCTGTGATAAAACAACAGTAAAACAACAAGACTGGTACCAGTGGTACCTCCTTGAGTGTAGGTTCGTTAGAATCGACTCGATAGGAAGGCGACTGATTAAAAAAAAGTAGATTATATGGCCGGTCATTCAAGCGTCCGCGAAAATATATTTTTTGGCAAAAAAATAAATAATTAGTTCCTAATCGACTAAACAAAGCATCAATCATATCCATGCCCTTTCCAACTCAAATGCTACGCCACATTCTAAATTTATACAGGCATGAATTTTACTCAAACCAACATTACTAGGTTAGTTATATCTATTTACATACTTATGTAGTTATACATATATTATATTAGCATAGGTACATTACTTATCGGGTAATTCCATCAATGGACGGCTTCAAATAAATAGAGGTACTAAAGGATAGGACCAAAACAAAGGTATCGCGAACCGAAGTCATTCACCTTCTGAATTAATCTACGATTATAAATCACTTCCTACATAATTACCTGACTAATTACAACCGATATGTTGGGCCTGTGGGTTAAGGAACGTTGTATTCGGTTTCTCTATTCTTGCCACAGGTTATCGTACCGTAACTTTAGGTAAAATTAGATACCTACAGGCATTTAACTCGTCATTATGAAGTGATTTCCTATTTTTCATACAAATTAATTATTATTCTCAATATACCTACGCTATTATCATTGTAATTGACGTTTCTTGTCACGCTTTAAACATAACAAAATTCGCAACAGGTACATTGAGTCTTAAGATCAACATAAAAGTGTAAGTACTCAAAATCAAAATACAAGTTGTTTTTCAAAAGGAGCTGAACAAATATGTTGATCAGTTTGAGGAGTACAGCCTACAGTTTAATTTATTGTACGCCCCTTCGGTTACCTTTGTATTATTTTGGATTACACCGCCTGTATTTGTTCGAAATATACGAGTCCGTAAATATTACCTTTATTCTGCTATTACTTACTGTTGCGGTCCTTCCAAAAGTAATGGAAATTTATCAATGTGACGGATGAGATGAACAAAGAAAAATTTGGTACTAATGTGAAAAAACTTTCAGACTCACGGACGGCAATATTTTTATATCTCGGAAGCGGGTAATAACGGATGGTTTTTATTAAAGTTTTTATTTTATCGGATCTGTGAAAATAAGTTTGACTAGGTATTCTATTTTAGTTCTTTGCAAAAGCGTTTAGTTAATAATAACATTAACAACTGGTCATGAGACTCAGGAGCATGTGTAATATGTGTATGCAAAGCGTAATATACTAGAATTCTACACATTCGTGATACACATGGATTAGGTTACATGTTGAGATGGTAGGGGTAAATTTGATCCTAACAAAAATTTGCACTTAATTTGGCCATGCCGACCGGAATTTTATTTTTAAAACCATTTAAGTAATAGTGATTATGCTAAAGACTTTCATTCTAGATTCCAATTATCTTATATCGATCGTAGATAAGGCAGGGTTTCATTTTATAGCAACAAAATGGTTCCGCAAAAAAAACTACGTTTGAGAGACTTGACCGGAATAGATAAATTATAAAAAAATATATAGCTATTTTCTCTTACTGTCCCTTTTGGATTAAACACCCGATATATCGGGACGCAGTTCAACGAGGCGTAGACACGAAGTATTATCGTTGCTTCTTAACAAGAATACCTATTATGCCATCCCAAATAAGCTACAAATCCGCTTTCAACTTCCAAAGTTCCTGAACGCTCTGTGTTGAAAACCTTCTTAAACTATCCTACTTATATACGTACAATGTAATCCCTCGGATACGACTTTCGCTTGCAACTCTTGCGTTTTCCGCTTAACTTATTAGATTAATTTGATAGGTACGGACACCTTGGCATTGAAAATTGATAAGCCCCCACGTAGCCAGCTTATAAAGTTTAAACTTAACGACCGTGTCAAGGCTTCACACTTGAGAGCTCGCAATGCCATGATATTGGTTGGCTTCATCGAATAGAAAATAGCTGTTTTGTAAGACAGGACGCGAGATAGAAGAATTCGTTGGATATAGGTACCTTACTCACTTTACGTTTAGCGGTCCATAGATGATTCAGGAGATGCGTTATCGCTACTGTGTGATATAAGTAGGTAGGTATGTACTGAACAGTTCTGTAAGAATAAGAAATCGAGGATGTACAGCACTTTCTAATGGAATGTGTTCGGAATCAAGACCACAACTATTTGAGTGTTGGATATTTTGTACGACAGACGAGTGTAAGACCTAATGTTTCTTGAAGAAATGTTATCATTAACATTAACTGTATCGACTAGAAGAATAAAATTGCGAGTTTTTATTTTTTTGAATTTTTAGTTGGTTCGAGTCCCGGGCGAGGCAAGCGAGTTTTAGAAAATCTTTGAATGCATGTTTTGTTTCTTTTTAAAAATAAAGGGATGTCTCCTTTAAGTAAAATGAGCCAGCTTAAAGATTTAAGGTAGTTTCCCTCCAGGGCCCGACTTATCTTTCCACACTGTATATAAACAACGATTGTAGGTACGTTGCAAAAAAAATCATTATGTAAATAGATAGGTAGGGAGCAATCGAGCAAGATCGGATCAGATTGGTTAGATTCCAATTGCAATCTTAATCTACAACGTATTTTTTATAACCTAGAGCAGGGCTCTCCAAACCACGGCCCGCGGGCCAAATCCGGCCCGCGAAGCGTTCCAATCCGGCCCGTGGGAGCCAGGCTCCAGGGATTCAAAGTTTCTGAGACGCGACATGGCCCTCAGGTAAAAAAATTTGGAGACCCCTGACCTAGACGATCTTCATTGTTTATACTCACAAGCGAAGTGACGAACCGCCCAGTACTAATAATATTATTTTAATGACTTATGCTGTATTCTGCTCACTATATGTATGAAGTGTGATTCTGCAGTGGAAAATTATATGAATTAATTATTCTATCACAATAAAGTTATACACAACTATAATTTATGCAGGTTCTCGTTAAACGCCAGCGGCGGGAGAGCTGTCTTAAGGTTCAAGTTGCAGTTCAAGTACTCAAGTGAGCGTCTCAATTACTCAGAGAATATGATTTTTAAGCACTTCAATTAATAGATAAATTGCCTCGAGTCTTAGTCGAGTTGAGTCTTACTTGCATCGATAATTTGCAAACATTTATAAACTAAGGGCCACTTGCACCATTCACTAACCCGGGGTTAACCGGTTAAACCTGGCGTTACCATAGTTACCAGTACAATTTGACACTGGGTTAACGGTTTCACCGGTTAACCCCCGGTTAGGATGGTGCAAGTGGCGTTAACAGAACTTGCTAAATTGACTGATAAACAATGAATACCTACCTACCTAGAAATTGCGAGTTTCATAATTTTTTTTAATAGAATTCATTCATCTGCATAAATTTTATCCATTCATGCAGATGAATGCATTCAATTTTAAAATGCGTAGGTATGAAGTTTTGAAGCTGTGTGTACATACATATGGCGAAATTTTGATCGCGTAGCTTTATATTATGTATTGGCTATGTGCGAAGTGCGTAGCGAAATATAAGCGACGACAATATACGGCATGGAAAAATTGTAAACTTTCACGGAACGGCATCTCCATATTTTGACAGTCGCCATTACTATAGACAGACTGTAAAAAATCTGCAGCGATTTTGATAGCCCACGCAGTGCAAGTGTCATTTTAAACGTTTAAGCTTCTATGAAATTATGACGTATACATAACACTTACACTGCATGGGCTATCAAATCCGCTGCAGACTGTTTGGTGCGACTATGCGCTAATGTGTCCCATACCCGACAAGGTGGAGCCACAGTCATGCATGGAGCGAATAGTTAGGCACATATCAGCAGTAGACATGATTGGAAAACTCCGAGTATTGCGTTGCATCGTTACCAGACCAAGGTGAACCTTTAACCAGTTTAACCTTCTCTCGAGTCTTTGGATATAAACTGCACAATTTATCTGCTATTCTTATTAAATAAATAACTACCAAGTGATCTCAGTATCAATTTCTATTTAAAAACACTGAAGCGGTTCGTCGGCGTAGGCACGCGTAGGGACTAAAGCAGTGAAGATTGGAAAAATATGCATTGGAGCATAAATATACATAAAGCATAGAAGGTGATTACTGGAAATCGTAGTGAAGTTATTTTTTAATGTGTCACTTTGACATGGTTTCAGTTATTGCAGTAACTAATTAGAGCTATCGCTCTTTTTAATAGCGATACTGTAGATGGAGATACATTTTTTATTTAATAGGAGCTTAACAACTTCATAGAACATGGTTTCTAGAGTTTATTTTAGTTTAAGCGCTGGTGGCCTAGCGGTAAGAACGTGCGACTTGCAATCCGGAGGTCGCGGGTTCAAACCCCGGCTCGTACCAATGAGTTTTTCGGAGCTTATGTACGAAATATCATTTGATATTTACTAGTCGCTTTTCGGTGAAGGAAAACATCGTGAGGAAACCGGACTAATCCCAATTATGCCTAGTTTCCCCTCTGGGTTGGAAGATCAGATGACAGTCGTTTTCGTAAAAACTAGTGTCTACGTCAAATCAAATCATGGGAGTAGTCAAGCGGACCCCAGGCTCCTATGTGAGCCGTGGCAAAATGCCGGGATAACGCGAGGAAGAAGAAGGTTTCTAGAGTTTATTATTCTATTAATATGCATTGTAGTATTTGTGGATTCTCTCGATCGATAAATGTCATAGATGAGAAATAGATCCGAGGCCGATTGTTTTATGCTTCAGTAAGTTTATCTCATATAATATTTCCTACATTCTGTCCATTTTGTGCTAGAGATAATGAAACTATCAGAAATAATATTAATTGCTTTACTGAAGTGAAACCATACCGACTAACTTAAATAATCTTTCGCTTAAGAATACTTAAAGTAGGTAAATTGTATATTCTACATCTCAACATTGATAGACTTAGTAACAAAACAGATAAGTGCTCCCCCTTCAAAGTGCTTTGTTTTACGGAACGTCGGCTACACTTCAACGCACCAGCTTTCAAACCCAGTTAAATAGTGGCTGAAGTATTTAATATAAGACGAAAGGCAATGGATTCAAGCAAGCGTCGGCAAACTTTCAAACAACATAAACACCACAAAAGGAAACATTATGTTTCCTATATATGTCGGCGGCCGATCGTAAGATCAGGCATATCGTGAAATTCCTAGACATTTCGTGAAACGTGAAAATCTTTGACTCGTTCCTTGAGTCGACGGAGCCCTGCTACGCGGGGCACCTATTTCTGGGTAGTTTGCCTTTCGGCCATCTGAAGCAACCTAACGAACCTATCCTGCCTATATATTGGGATCGTCAAAACATTACACAGGAACATTACGATCTGCCTGATCTTATGATTGGTCGCCGACATATACAAGAAGATCCGCACCTCAATGGACTAAATACATACGGCTTACAAGTTACAAGACACGGTTTTCCGAGCCCTAGGGCATACGAGTAGGTCTATAACGGGGGTGGCACCACGAAGGTTTTAGGCGCTATAGGCATGCGTGGGGGCACACTCGTCTCAGTTCGAGAAAAC
Source organism: Cydia fagiglandana (assembly GCF_963556715.1). Taxonomy (NCBI): domain Eukaryota; kingdom Metazoa; phylum Arthropoda; class Insecta; order Lepidoptera; family Tortricidae; genus Cydia; species Cydia fagiglandana. Next base: position 11,752,101 of record NC_085936.1, on the reverse strand, counting down.
TAAATAAAAGTTTTTATAATTTTTTTGCTTAAGCAGGTATATATAGCAAAATAAATTAGTGATAAAAAATATATATGAAACACTGAAAGACATTTCTATTTTGTAACTATTTCATTTTGCACCTGTGCGGATCTACATAAGTACATACATAATACAGGGCTAATATTAAACTGAATTATTTGATTTCAAAGGTATATTGTCACAGAATGAACAAGTAGATATTGAATATTGAAGTATTACTACAGCCAGATGAAATGAGAGACGAATATATACTTAGACTCAATGCACCTAGTTGAAAACTTCGAGAAAGCGACACCCACTCACTCACTGCCTCACTTGTTAAACCTTTTTAGGGTTCCATACCCAAAGGGTAAAACGGGACTCTATTACTAAGACTTCACTGTCCGTCCGTCCGTCCGTCCGTCTGTCACCAGGCTGTATCTAACGAACCGTGATAGCTAGACAGTTGAAATTTTCACAGATGATGTATTTCTGTTGCCGCTATAACAACAAATACTAAAAACAGAATAAAATAAAGATTTAAATTGGGCTCCCATACAACAAACGTGATTTTTGACCAAAGTTAAGCAACGTCGGGAGGGGTCAGTACTTGGATGGGTGACCGTTTTCTTTTTGCTTTTTTTTGTTTTTTTTTTTGCATTATGGTACGGAACCTTTCGTGCGCGAGTTCGTCTCGCACTTGCCCGGTTTTTTAAATATTTTAGCTTCCAATATTGTACTATTTTTGAAGTTTGCAAATAATATTTCATAGGTATATGTTTAGTGCTCCCATATCAGCAGTTTTTTTAATGTTGCGTTCTGTTATGGCAGTTATCGGGTTTATAACTCACTAAAATATTCGATAAGTAGCTACATAAGGAAAATTCCTTATCATATTTTATTCTCAAGAGTATAACACCTAGTAATAAAGCTAAGATACTTTTGTGTAGGTACTCGCAAGAAACTTAAAAACTACCATTTACTTAGATTTATTTCTACTAAAGTAGTTCGAAATGTGGTAAAGTTCTATATTTATGCAAAGAAGGTATAATAAATCCCGAGGATATGAATCCCTCAATTGGTTTTCAGGAAAATAGAACTACCAATCTACCTACATATTTGTACAGTGCTATTGCTGTTTGTACACTGAATTCGAATTAATTTGATGCACGAAAATGTAGCATGGTTTATACATAGATAACCGGCTTGTAGTAGGTACAGTACAGTCAACAACAGAGCTATGAATACAGGCAAAGTGTCAAAAAATATGTATACAGTACAGTTTATTGCCTGTACATTAAGGTCGTGTATACATATTTTAACATAGCTCTGTTGTTGACTGTACTTGAGTACAGTCAGAATCAAAGTAGCGTATCAGACTATGCGTCAAAGGTGTGTACCATTCCCTAATAACCGAAAAAAAAAAGATATATGTAACTACTACACCTTATAAAACAAAGTCCCCCACCGCGTCTGTCTGTACATAATATTGATGTATGTTCGCAACAAACTCAAAAACTATTGAAGTGATAGGTGAAAACCGCATTTAACTATTTTCATGCGGTTTTCACCTATCAACAGAGTGATTCTTGAAGTAGGTTTAGTTGTTAAGGTTATGTGTAACCTGAGCGAAGCCGGGGCGGGTCGCTAGTATCTCTATTTTTTTTTCCTCGCGTTATTCCGGCATTTTGCCACGGCTCATGGGAGCCTGGGGTCCGCTTGACAACTCTCGCTAGGATCTCTATGTAGAAGAGTAATCGAGGCGGATACTTTTGGTGAGTTTTTTCAACCGCTACAATTGATGCTGATATACATACCAGGTGACCAGAATGAAGTTGCTAACATGTAGGTATTGAGGTTTAGAACATCATTGTATTTCCAAGGGTCACCTAACTTTTTGACCCGAGGGCCACGGCCGGACCTTCGCTTACTTTTCACAGATCGGATTGCATGGAATTTGACTCCTACCGTGGGCCAAATTGGCGGGCAGTATAAACTTTTGATCGAGCGTGCTCGTGTCGCCGGCGGTACGAAGTTACACGAAATGTTGTCTTAATTATGAGACCGTGGCGAAATGAGCCCGATTTTGTATGTATACATATATACGGCGGTTAAAGGCCCCTGTTCTAATCCAGTCATAACTAAATTCTAAATCTATGTAGGTAATATCGTTTAACTCCGATAGTTGTGATAAAATCAGGCTGAAGTCGTTTCGTTCGTTCGGTGTGATTGTATAACCTGTTTCAGGCCGAATACTTCAGTGAGCTTCAAAGTTCAGTGAGATCCAAATTTTCTAAATTCGGTAGCGACCCCTAAAACGAAATTTAAAATACTGAAATAAATCCACATTTGTTTTTTAGTGAAAGAGAACAATTTAAGGGGGAGAGACATAGAAAATTTCAATTTCGACGAAATAAGCAACACCCTACTGCCTATAGCACAAAACTCATACAAAAGCGTTTACGACTTATTATCCTTGTATGTGTTACTACCAAAGTTGTCTGATATGTGAAACGATTTATTTCATTTAACTGCGGTTGTTTGATGGTTTCGGATAGTCCAAATTTTGTGAAACTGTTTAATTACAAGGTTGATGAACTCTATTCTACAGAGCACTAAAAGTTATAGAGCGTCATGACATCATTACACTATTTACATTCGCATTTAGCAAATAGCAAACAAGAAATTATTGCACCACCGTGCGGCGTGTCCTTTATATCCCACAAAAATTGTCAAAAGATATACATATACACACAATATACCTATATAGACGTATACATTCAATAAGGAAAAATATGCCTGCTGAAATCTTACAACCCCAAACATGTAAAAAAATCTTTTCATTTATTTCATACATTACTTATATGAAATCACCAAAAGATATCAAACATTCCGTGAGGCGTGATTTCCTTGTTTGCAAAAAAACATTTCTACACAAGAAACGGAAAATTATCCTCATCTCATCATAAGTATACTCGTATCTTAGGATCACATGAGCTATTCTTATATGTACCTAGGACCACAATGTATTCTAAGACCTACCAACCGGCATGGCAATAAATAATCCTTATTCCTAAACCACTAAAAAATTTTTATCACAACCAATTTTTTTCAGATTACGGATCTGGAGGGATTCGTGAATAAAATCAGTGAATGCTTCCCGTCCTTGTCGTATCTAAGCCTCCTCAGCAACAAGGCCTGTCCCAACCAACTTTCAGACCTTGATAAAGATGAATCCGATTATCAAAGATACAGGTAAGCCTTTTTTTATTAAACTATAAAAACTGTCATACCATGGAAACGCATAAAGTTTGAACTATTTTTTATGGAGACAGTTAATTTTGTGAACCACTGCTTCGATTTTTTTCTTGATACCTATTTTACACGAAATTTTATGCTGGACAACCACTTCTTCAACTTCATGGAAAATATTTCTACACAATTTATTGTAGTTAATTAGGGTAAATCCTCAATTAATGGCCACTTTAATAACTGGCCACCTTATACTAAAAATAATTTCTATTTAACTATAAACAGAATTCGAATCGACAAACAGTCGATATTGAAATTTGTTCACTACATCTGTAACTTTTTTGAATATCGGCAGATGTCTATGAGTTTATTAAATCCCACGTTATAATTCACTCGCCTGTCACTATCCCAAACAAACACGCTAGAGCGCAAAATTATTGTCGGGTTTCAGGAAATTCGAAATTGTTCCCGACGCATCGATATCAATCTAAACACAGCACTGTAGGGCTACCGCCAATACCGAAAATCGTCAATTGCGGGGATTTTTCTCTGTCACTCTAATTACGGCTTCATTGGAGTAAAAGAGAAAGATCCCTGCAGTTTGCGAATTTCGGTTTTCGTGATAGCCGCCCTGGACACGTGGCAGGCTGGCAGGTTTATGTCTGCAAATAGAGAGGTGCGATTAAAGGGGTTCTACCCTCGTCAGTTACCTGAATATCTACTGCTGTCACTTTTCCACATTGGCCTTTAGATACAACTAACAAGATACAGATGTAGTGCATAATTGTTTTCCATTGTGTTTCCGTGAAAATACGATGGAAGATAATTATGCACTAAGTAAATCCGTAGGTACGTATTAAGAGGGTAATAGGGGTGACCGGTTCCCCATATACAGGATGTTTGGTACATCGTTTGACAAATTAAAACGGCAGATAGATTGAATCATTTGCTATCTTCTCAGGCCTTCTCATGTCGATTAGTATTTCAGTAGGCTGATCAATAGATTAAAAAGTTTTACCGGTATACCGGTACCGGTTACTTAAGGAGAAATTAACGTTCAGAGCATTATTCACGAAGGACGGAGGCATTCACCTGTAACTGACACTGGAACGTTTATTACCCGCTTCGGCGGTCATGTCTAAAGGCAGACCTAATCTAGATACGGAGGATTGCCAATAAACACGATACTTTATTTAGGTACCTACTACCTACGATATTAGGTCACGCACACACAATCCCTTAGGAGTTTTTTTATTATTGTCAGTCTAAATCTTCACCCAGAGACTAAAGGGAGCCCTAATATACGAAAAAACCGGGCAAGTGCGAGTCGGACTCGCGTACGAAGGGTTCCGTACCATAAAGCAAAAAAAAAACGGAAAAAAATGCAAAAAGAAAACGGTCACCCATCCAAGTACTGACCACGCCCGACGTTGCTTTACTTTGGTCAAAAATCACGTTTGCTGTATGGGAGCCCCACTTAAATCTTTATTTTATTCTATTTTTAGTATTTGTTGTTATAGCGGCAACAGAAATACATCATCTGTGAAAATTTCAACTGTCTAGCTATCACGGTTCGTGAGATACAGCCTGGTGACAGACAGATGGACGGACGGACGGACGGACAGCGAAGTCTTAGTAATAGGGTCCCGTTTTACCCTTTGGGTACGGAACCCTAATAAAAATGTTTGGTAACTCCTGTAACATATACAAGTACCTAACAGACATTTTCTGCTTCATAATGAAATTTGTTAAAACTCCGCAACATCACATAATGAGCAGTGAAGGATTAAGCGATTAAGTTATAATACGCCATGTCATGTGTAATTAATATGAAGTACCTACATAAATCTGTGAAGCAAGTTTGAAACAGAATTCGCTTTAGACATAGGTTAAATACCTATAAAAAAAACATATTTATATTGTAAAATTTCTATTACATTAAACTCGCATTTCAATAGATATACCTAAATAATATTTCTAATAAGCACGTATCTACTCCACCACCAACAATTTACTACCAGTTATAGTTCGTATTTTTTAGCATTAGAAATAAGGTAAACAATCTTGATGTGTCTTTTAATTGAAAAACACATTTTTGCAATAAGTTACGGCAAATATGTAACAATTATGAAACTAATACGATCATTTATATTCTTCTGCTTTCATAAGAAATAGTTATTGACTTTTAAAAAGAGTTTTTCCATTAAAAGACATGTCACGATCGCTTACCTTCTTACTATAGTCCGTTCAGAAGTAAGCTTGTGGTTCCAAATCCGGCACTTTTAGCGGTAATAATTTGAAGTAAATTATATGTATTGACCATGCTACATTAGATAATGCTATATTTAATAATTATTAACAATTAAAGAGCCTGATAGTTAAAAAAACCGGGCAAGTGCGAGTCGGACTCGCGCACGAAGGGTTCCGTACCATAATGCAAAAAAACAAAAACAAAAAAAAAAGCAAAAAAACGGTCACCCATCCAAGTACTGACCACTCCCGACGTTGCTTAACTTTGGTCAAAAATCACGTTTGTTGTATGGGAGCCCCATTTAAATCTTTATTTTATTCTGTTTTTAGTATTTGTTGTTATAGCGGCAACAGAAATATATCATCTGTGAAAATTTCAACTGTCTAGCTATCACGGTTCGTGCGTGAGATACAGCCAGGTGACAGACGGACGGACGGACGGACGGACGGACGGACGGACGGACGGACGGACGGACAGCGAAGTCTTAGTAATAGGGTCCCGTTTTACCCTTTGGGTACGGAACCCTAAAAACTGCACGCTTGTTTTTGTGGAGTTCTTTCTAATGCTAAAGAAAACGAACTATAGTTGTAGGTATTTATAACTGTATGTACATGTACAAGTACCTATAACCATAATGACTCGCTTGAGTTTACGGTACCTATAAATAGGTACAGTCAGCGTCGTATAGTAGGTAGCATCCAAAGTATTCAAATAGTTCGGTACGCCATCGCCATACTAATAATATGGTGTACCGAACTATGTATTTGAATACTTACTGTATGATGCTGACTGCATGTCATGACATGCAAGCACAGAATAAATAATAGTACTAGGTACAGAAGACTCACTCTCTAACAAAACGCGTCTGTCACGATCAACACAGATATGGCCGCTAGATGGCGACAGCGCCACGCGCGGCTTATAGCAAACCCCAAAATTGGGGTCGAACGGATGGACTTTTAGCTACCTGTAGCAAAGCGATGAAATCGCGGTGAGCCACGCCTGATGCAAGAGCAAGTTGTGCTTTAAAATTCCCTCAATCTCATCTCCCACAGATACTTCGTAATATACAAGCTGAGCAACCTACGTTTCCTGGATTCTCGGCGCGTAAGCTCAAGCGAGCGCGCGCAGGCGGAGACGCGGGGCTCGTTCATGCGCGTGCGGCGCCCGCTGCCCGAGCCCGAGGACACCAGGCCCCGCGCCGGCGCCGCGGGCCGGGTGCGACCGCTGCCGGTGGACTTTAGCGCGTTGGGCAAACACAGAGGTACCTACCTAAAAGATTACATTATACATATTCTAGCCGCTTCACCGTTTCGGTGCGGATGGCACGACAGGCGTGTCATCAATGTTTTTAATGAATGTACCTACTTAATGACTGGATGTACCTACCAATTAAAATGTAAAACCATCATGACATGTAACTTGGCGTTATAAATAAAGTATTTGTATTTGTATGACACGACAAGCGTGCCATCATATTCTATGGCGTAAGACACGCCTGTCGTGTCATGAAATAATTGTTCGCCGCCACAGCTAAAAGTTTTCGAAAATGGAAGACCTGCGAGCGCAGCACGGTTCCATTTTTATCGACTATCACTATGCGCGTCCCTTTCGCACTTACGTACTTGTTAGAACGTGACAGGCATGGTGACAAGCGATAAAAAGGCTACCGTGCTAAGCCGCCTGTTAATAATAACACATTATAATAGTGATTTCAAGATAGTGTAACATTAGTCTTCTTTTTCAGGAGCCTACGGCAAATGCAACTATAAGTACACCGGCAAGCACTCGGAGGGCAACAGGTTCATCGTGAACAGCGATTTGTGACGTCATCACAACCGTATCACTACAGTTGTCAAGTGAAATAGATTTTAGGGATTTGGGCCATACATTTTATACTTGTTTATTAATATAAAGTGTGCAGTGCGATCCGCGAGCATTAGGGTGGAGTGAAAGTGGCCAAATTTTTTTATTTCTTTTTTTCAAATTTCCTGTATCATTAATCGATGATCCTAAGTAAAATTCCATTCCTTTGTTGTGTTAAAGAATGGGCTGTATCTATGCAAATTGTTGTATACTAATTTAAATCATATTTGCTTAAACATAAAAGTTAGTTTGTTTTTTTTCGGCCCAAAGTACGATTTTGAGCTTAAGAGGGTGTTTGTACTATTGTGTTTGAGTTTTGTGAGAACGAGGGAAACTATAAGAGGGAAATTATTTAACATGCGTTGTTTAGTAGGTTATATTTTAAAGTTTTTATCAATGAAATGGGTCTAGATAATTTTTCAGTGTACTACCAAAATGTGAGAGGCCTCCGGACTAAAACTAACACCTTTAGCCGTAGTGTAAAATTAAATAATTACGATTTAATTGTCTTATGTGAAACTTGGTTGTTACCTGGGGTGCTGGATAGTGAACTGTTTGATGACCGGTATTTAGTTTTTCGTCGCGATCGTGACTATGTTAAGACGGGCCAGTCGAAAGGCGGCGGAGTACTTATCGCGGTCCGGCGAGATCTACTCTCAGTTCAGACTGCTGACTGGCAGTCCTCGGCAGAAGACCTATGGATTACGATCTCTCTTAGAGACCATCTACGTAAAAAAACTTTTCACCTGCATGTTTGTGCGTTATACCTCTGTGATCAGAACAGAGGTAACAAATTTTACACTCAGCTGTCTAATTTCCTATCTAAGCTCAAATCGGTAATTACTTTTTCTAACGTCTCAGATAAATTTTTGGTACTGGGTGATTTTAATATGAGTAGCATTCAGTGGTTGCCGGGTAATCCTGGTCTCCAGCCTTCAAATGTCACTAGTGATAAAATCAAGGAATTCATTGATGTGTTATATGATTGTAATTTAATGCAATTTAATAATAACCCAAATCGATTTGGAGGTATACTCGACCTAGTACTGTGTAATGACCTGGTGTGTGTTTCAGCGTCTGAGGATGCTCTAGTCCCTGAAGATCCATATCACCAGTCATTATTGATTCGGCCCGGTTTTATTGAACTTTGCTCCCTTCAGGCGCCGGTACGTACCACTTTTGCTTATAGCCGCGGTGACTACCACAATATACGTTCTCGTTTATCGGAGATCGATTGGGAAGTTGAGCTTAGAACTGGCGATATTGAGGCAGTGGTTGACTTTTTCTATTCTACTCTTTACAAGTTGAGAAGTCAATTCATTCCTACCAGAAAAAGCAAAAATACTAATTATCCGCCATGGTACACTCCAGCGTTAATTAAACTCATAAAGGAAAAATCTAAATTTCATAAAAAATATAAAAATTATAATAATAAGCGTGATGAGTTAACATTTAAATTACTTCGTCTAAGGTTGGTTAAAACAGAAGAACATTGCTATAAAAATTATATAAAATACGTGGAGGAGGCTATAACGAAAAACCCTAAATTATTTTGGACGTTCATGAAAGACAAAAGAAGACATGGCGCGCTACCTGCCACGATGACCTACCAGGATCAATCAAGTAGTGACGGGGCGGGAATAAGTGAGCTATTTAACTCGTTCTTTTCCTCTACATTTCTGAAACCCTCACAGAGCTGTTCCAGCGTGCCAGGTAATGTCCCAGATAGTTGTTTACCCACTCCCTGTGACATTTCTTCTATTGAAGTAGATAGCAACCAGGTTTATAAATTACTAAAGTCACTTGACCCTAACAAATCGGCAGGACCTGACACAATCCCGGCTACATTCCTTATTAACTGTGCGTGTGAACTTTCAACCCCAGTATCAATCATCTTCGGTCGTTCCCTTTCTGACGGGGCAATTCCAGTTATATGGAAATCTGCATATGTTACACCAATTCACAAATCAGGTTCAAAAAATAATATAGAAAACTATAGACCCGTTTCCAAATTATGTATCTTGGCTAAAGTTTTCGAGCGTATTGTTTATAATCAAGTTTATGTCAATATCAAGTCTATAATCATTCCTCAGCAACACGGCTTTGTCGGTGGAAAATCTACCGTCACGAATTTAGTGTCTTTTAACGATTTTGTTTCATACAATATGGGGAAAGGTAACCAAATTGATGTGATATATACCGATTATAGCAAATGTTTTGATCGAATAGATCATAACATATTATTATTCAAATTACAGACTCTGGGTATCCGTGGTGATCTTTTCAGGTGGTTCTCGGCCTACGTATTAAATAGAACTCAGGCTGTTGTTCTTAATGGCTTCAAGTCGTCCTGGATAAGGGTACCCTCCGGAGTTCCCCAGGGATCATTGTTAGGGCCACTTTTATTTGTGATCTTTATCAACGATATTGGTTCAATTTTTATCAATAGTATGTTTCTGCTTTATGCGGACGATATGAAAATCTTCAAAATAGTTAATAGTGAATTTGAGGCAAAATTATTGCAAGACGATTTAGATAGACTGGATTTGTATTGTAAAAACAACAATTTAGATTTAAATGTTTCAAAATGCTTTAGTATGAGTTTTACTAGAAAAAGAAATGTTTATAAAAGTGTGTACAAAATTAAATCACATAACCTTATAACTAAAAAGTCCTGCCGGGATCTAGGTGTCATTTATGATGATAAACTTACTTTTAATGAGCATGTAGAAAGTATTACTGACAAAGCCTATAAAGCTCTTGGCTTTCTGATTCGATCTGCTGGTGACTTTAAAAAAATGAAAACAATTAAAATCATATACTGTGCCTATGTAAGATCTCAACTCGAATATGCTTCTCAAATATGGAACCCGTTCTATAAGGTGTATGCAGAAAATATTGAAAAAATTCAGAAGAAGTTTGTTAGATTCCTCTCCTTTAAATTTAAGCTATCTATGGACAACTATCTTATGTCATGCAAAAAATTCCATCTTGTCCCTTTATTTAAGAGACGATTGGCAAATGACGTAAGTTTATTAATGAAAATTGCCCAAGGTACAGTCGATTCCCCGGATCTTGTGAGCAAAGTACAATTTTATATACCTGTCTCGCAACTGCGCAGAAGACCCTTGCTTCGCCTCCCTCTTTCTCGCAATAACATTCGTAAAAAATGTTTCTTCCCTCGTACAATTAGGTTATTTAATGAACTTAATGATATGCCCGATGTAGATTTGTTTCACAGCAAGATTAATAATGTTAAAAATATTATTTTCAATAGATAGTTAACGATACCTGACTTAAGTTTGCGTTCATAGTTAGTTTATCAGGAATATTCCTATATAGTGTAATACTCTGCTAATTTGAGACCTTTATATTTATGTTATTTAGCATTATATATGTGGAAGCTTGTAATTTGCATATAGTAGATAAGTCTATTAACCTATGTATATTAGGCAGTAAGCATCCCGAATAAAATAAAATAAAATAAAAATAAAACCTCTGTTCATACCAAAAATCAGACGTCTAGGACTTAATCTTCAGGTGGCGCACCTTGAAGGTAGTTTACAAAAAACTTTAATTTTTACGCTTAAGTGGCTCCCACTATTCGAAGTCGATTCACGATTTAACTTTATAAACGCGGTGTTTTTAATTGTATCGAAGTGTCATCTCGTATATGAATCGGTTTTATTCGAAGTAAATACAATTAATTGCTTGTGGCGAAGAAGTGAAAATTGAAAGTAAAGTGTTACAAAATGCCAAAAACTCGAAAAGATTTGAGGTGTCCTGTGTTTGGCGATCCACAAAAATTAAGTGGTAATGTGTTGCCGACGTATAGTGATGTGATTAAATATTACTTATGGCACAGAAACTATCTACTCGAGTTGAATAATGGAAAAGATCCTTCAGTCAAATATATTTGTGAAATAATTGCTACCGATATCGAAAATATATGGGCTAAAGCATTTATCTCTACAATTAGTCATCAACAAGTTGTCGCAAGATTGATTATGTATTACAACAAGTATAAAGGTGTAAAAAAACTGCGTAATGACTCCAAAAAGCAAACCGTTTATGAAGATTCTCTGAAAAGTTATTTGATATCGCAACATGTAAATGTATATCCAGAGAAGTACCTATGCAAATGTGTAACTAAAGTGCCTGTTGCTGAAGAATTATTCTTGCAAGACCAACGAACTGATCGCAAAATGTATATAGGGACTGTTGACAAGGTCAGTGCTGGAACTGTCAGACGTCCAAATTATATTTGAAGCAGATGAAGAAGTACTAGGAGCACACATGGATTTTTGCACAAACTGGTCATACTTTCGCTTCCTAATTTCACCTCGCTGGATAGATTGGGTCATCACCTTGTCAACAGTCCCTATATACATTTTGCGATCAGTTCGTTGGTCTTGCAAGAATAATTCTTCAGCAACAGGCACTTTAGTTACACATTTGCATACTTCTCTGGATATACATTTACATGTTGCGATATCAAATAACTTTTCAGAGAATCTTCATAAAAGGTTTGTTTTTTGGAGTCATTACGCAGTTTTTTTACACCTTTATACTTGTTGTAATACACAATCAATCTTGCGACAACTTGTTGATGACTAATTGTAGGGATAGATGCTTTAGCCCATATATTTTCGATATCGGTAGCAATTATTTCACAAATATCTTTGACTGAAGGATCTTTTCTTTTATTCAACTCGAGTAGATAGTTTCTGTGCCATAAGTAATATTTAATCACATCACTATACGTCGGCAACACATTACCACTTAATTTTTGTGGATCGCCAAACACAGGACACCTCAAATCTTTTCGAGTTTTTGGCATTTTGTAACACTTTACTTTCAATTTTCACTTCTTTGCCACAAGCAATTAATTGTATTTACTTCAAATAAAACCGATTCATATACGAGATGACACTTCGATACAATTAAAAACACCGCGTTTATAAAGTTAAATCGTGAATCGACTTCGAATAGTGGGAGCCACTTACCTAAGCGTAAAAATTACCAGCGTTTTACCTACCAATAAAACGCTTATTAAACAACTTACTCATTCGAAGCCTATAATAAATGAGAGTAGCAACACTGATTTCCGAGACTATGTTGGTTGAAGTGCCGTTTTTCAGTACTGGTCACCCTACATTCCCGCCATTTGTTTCCGTTTAAACCCCACCATGGCAGCCATAATGGATTCTCGAATTCAAATCGAGCTTCATTGCGTCTTATTTACACCAGGCAGCGATAGAAATAGGCTTCGAATGAGTAAGTTGTTTAATAAGCGTTTTATTGGTAGGTAAAACGCTGGTATTAACCAACTGTACGTCATTCGAAGCCTATAATAAATGAGACGTGTTTGTTATCGTCTGGTGGGGTTTATTTATGATTTCTAGCCAATGTGATGAAATGATCCTGAAGTTACTTAATATCCCAAGTGATTCCTTGGGCCTATTGGTAAGTATCATGTATGAAAAACAAAATGGCATGAAAAGGTATGCAGTCTTCAGAATCATTATGTTTCACTAGAAAAATAACTGGTAGTAAGTCTTATTTGGTATTATTAGCTGATATTGAACTGAAAGCAATAAAGACAAGTATATAGTTATGTATGTTCACTTACTACCTATTATGATTTATACAAAAGAAACCAAGCTAAGGAAAATCATATGATGCTAGGAAGCTTAGTAAAAGATACTTCTTAGCTCAGTTTCTAATCAGGGAAAGCCGGGATAAGCATAACTTGTGAGAAATTAAATGCAGACCTCTAGTACTAAACAGCATTTATTGTCAGACTCACAAAAATCATATAATGCAAAGTTTTCAAAAACATCAGCACATCAGTTTGTACACAATACCCAAAATATTTTATTTTGAGAAAAACACTTATGAAATACATCAACCACTTGTTAATATTAGACATATTTTAAACCAATCTCCTTATATTTATAACAGTAATCATTAGCTACCTCTAAGGATAATCACATTATCCCTTTGTCCGGCAAACTCCTGTAGACAGCTCAGCGGGAATATGAAACTTTAATTTAATTGACAGAAACTATATAAACTCTAGCAGCTCAAAATTGTGAATGTCAGCCGAGGGATTATATAATATGATAACAATGTATTCATACATAAATCTAATTCATATTTACATGTGTTAGCTTCTTCAGCTCATTAAGATTGATTAATCATCACATTCTAGTTTTCTACAATTATTTATAATTTCTATTTCTGAGGGATTAAATTCTTTGTGATTTAATAACTTTGCTACAATAACGATACAGCAATCTAGAGATCATATCATGCTAAAACACACTTTGGACTTGGTCCCTGTCCGTTTACACAAACCAAATGTACAGAAACATAAACAGACATCATTATAGAAGATCGTAAAGCACCAAAATGGTGTTTATAAACAAACAAATCAATACAGCGTTATAGTTTATTCTTGAGAAAAACTTAATGATATTTTCATTATAATATACATGTAAATGTGGTTATATTTATAATCAGTCATTTTAGTATAAATTATACTATTATAGAGGCACAAACGAGGACACCCCAGGTGTTTGGGGCAAGTTTATTGGTTGGATTTCACGGCGGTAAAAGCGAGTAAATGTGTCCTGGCTACGCCAGTTACCTTGTGCCAAGATGTCGTCTAGAGGTAGTTGTAGCACCCAGTTTTTGGATGCCACCGCTGGGCGAAGACTCCCTGGGCTAGCTTTAATGCCTGCCTCGTTTAACGTCCGTTTCACCCATCCAGCAATCACTGTACGTGATGCGGGTTTTGGTGGTCCACAGCAAGTCAGAAACAGGTTGTCGTTATTGCACACACTTCGCCGGTCTGCAGACAATGTAATGACCCGCTTCACCCAGTGAACTGGGTCAATATTAATGTTGTTTTTATTGCGCAATAGGCGCCAGCCAGATTGCCTTTGCCTCTCATTGTCTGTCTTGGAACCAAACATTGGAAAAAAGGAGACTGAATCTTCCTCTATTACACATCGGTTTTGATTTATTGACAACAATGTCAGGTCGTGAACCCTACGCCCTGAACATAGCAACAAAAGTGTTGCCGTCCTTTTGGAGCACTGAAATAAGTTATTATCATCGCATCTATTATTTATGAGATAATTAGTCAAAATATCTGTATCCCAAATTGGTGGTTTATATGTTTCGCGTGGTTTTTGAATAGCTATTGATTTTAGAATTTTCTTTACCAAGATATTTGAGCTTAGCCTGTCTGATAAATCGGGATTACATAAAGTAGCAATTGCCGATTTATAAACTAAAATAGTGCGATATGATAACTTATCTTTTTGGTACAAATCAGAGAGAAATCTAGCCAATTGTGACCCACTAGGATCATAAGGAGACGATATATTATTAACTGAGCACCATTTTAACCATTTACTCCATGCATTTTTATAGGTTCTTAGAGATGATTCGCGCCAACCTGATTGTAAAAGTAATTTTTGTTCTGGAGTCCAGTCTGTTAATTTACAAGTCCACCCCCACATCTCCAGACTTGAAGAGTCATTTCGTGGACTTTCTTGGGGGGCAGACCCGTTAGCGTATCTACTAAGACCCGGTGAAGGCGGTGTATTGTGAAAGGAGGGCTCAGGGATCTGTTCCGTATATCCGGCTTCCAAAATACTTTCTCCCATTTGGGAGCTACAATCAGATAGGTCCCTTTGGCCGAATTCAGGTGAGAAAGTACTTTCGGAATTAGGAATGGCGGAGGGAAGACCCATGCTAGAGGGAAGTCCCAATTTCTGCTGAAAGCATCGTGAAACAGTGCCTTTTGATCCAATATGTCCAGACTGACATACTGGGGTACTACATGAGCTGTTTCTGATGCCATCAGATCGACAAGGGGCACTCCCCATTTTTGAAATATGACTCGTGTTACCTCGGGAAGAAGATGCCATTCCGGATCGGTCCTGAGACGAGATATGTGGTCCGCTTCTCCATTGAATCTCCCTGGTATGTGGTGAGCCGTCAGGTAAATGTTGTACTGGTCCAATAGTTTGAACACTTTCCTGGTTATGCTCATCAGGCTGGTGGACTTCGTCCCGCCTTCCTTCCTCAAGTACGCTATTGTCGTCTTGTTGTCGCATTGTAACATCACAGACGAATCCTTTAGGTAAGGACCTCGTTCTCGCTAGACGTGGAACACAGCGAGCATTTCCTTTTGATTGGAGTGTAGGAGAGTCTCCTGCGGTGACCATCTGCCCGATAGTTGCAATTTGTCTAGCCGCGCTCCCCACGCCAAGTTTGATGCATCGGTCGCCAGAAAGTGATCGATTGGTGGCTTGTGTAGGGCAGACGGGCAGTTGTGATGTCTCAGCCACCACCTTAATTCTTTTAGACTCTGCTTGGGGACCTGATACCGGCGAGAGAAATTGTTGGCCGGTAAGCTTAAGGAAAATTGGATTAGATCTCGATGGTTTAATCGACCTCGCGGCACTACAAAACTTGCGAAGTTTATAAGACCTATGAGACTTTGAATCTCTTTTAGCCGAACCGATTGTCGAGACAAAACTTGAAGTATTTTCTCTTTCAATACGGTGCATTTTGCATCTGGGAGGCTCTTTATCCCGTGCCACGGGTCCCATGTGATCCCTAAATATTCTAGACGTCTTTGTGGGGTCAGTATGGACTTTGCATAATTTATCTGCCATCCTAGGGTTTCTAGGAGGTGTACAGCCTCGATTGCTTGTACAGATAGAATCTGCTTGTCTTGGTAGGCTAACAAAAAATCGTCTAGGTATACTATAACCCTGAGACCCCTTTCTCTTAATTTTTGGGTGACCCAATTCGACAAGCTGGCGAATACCTTCGGTGCCGTGGCCAACCCGAACGGCAATGACGTCATCTGATATATTTTGCCTTTGAACATTATTCGTAAGAATCTTCGATGTGACTCCGCAACGGGGAGATGAAAGTACGCGTTGGATAGGTCGATTTTTACTAACCAATCGCGCGGCTGAATAAAATCCGGTATTCGTTGGATATTTATCAGTCGAAACTTGGACACAATTAGGTAATTGTTCAAATTGCGCAGATTGAAAATCGGACGCATTGTCCCATCCGATTTGGGAGCCAAAAACATCGGGGATATGTAACTTGGGGATGGCAACACCGGCTCCAGTGCCCCGATTTTTATTAATGATTTTACAGCTACCTTCATTTCGCATGAGAATTTTGTTTGGTGCTTGTGATTTTTCTTTGGCCAACAAAGAGGCACTTTTTGTTTCAGAGGTAATCGGTACCCTCGAATCATTTTTATTAAGGAGTCTGGTGCCTTCATTTGCTCCCAAACATGAATAAATTCTTGAAGGCGACCCGCTATGAAAGTCTGCGCGACCGAGTCAGAATTTTCGCTTGCCTCGAAACCTTTTGTTGTCTCGACGGCCTCTAAAGTTAGAATTTGGCATTTGTTCGTCATTTTTCGGGGTATTACGATTTTTATTATATTTCTTATTTTGTTTGCCATCTCGATTTTGCGAAAATCGTTGCGGCATATAATAAGGCGCTTGTTGAGAAAGCGGATTCATAAAATATCCTTGCGGAGGATATTGGTAGTATGGGAAACCATGCGCTGGTGGAGCTGGCAAAGGTTTGCCAAGATAGCCCGTATTAGGATAATTGTTTGAGCCCTGCGCGGGCTGTCTAGCACGAGACGGTCCGGCTTGCGCAGCCGGCCAGTTAGACTTTGATGGAGTTTGACTTGGTAACGGCCAAAGGGTGTTCGCAACCCCGCCGTTTTTCTCCAGCTCGGCTGATAGCAATTGCTTATCAAATAACGCTTCGCAAGTTGGCGGAATCTTACGAAGGCTCGCGCGAACGAATTTGTCCTTGACGTATCTCAGAATACCGTCGCGTCTTTGTTGAATTAGATCTGCTCTATGTCCACATGCCATTTGGAGAAGGTCCACGGAAATTTTATTAAACGACCCAGCAATAAAAATTTCGTTAAGTTTCTCTCTTAAAACAGCTACAGTAACATCTTCAGTAGATGAGGAAATCCACGAGAGTAAAGACTCTAACCCAGATTGCAACGAATCCTTTTGTTTGATTAATGCCTGAGTAATGGCGGCAAAGCCCTTCTCAGTAACACTAAGCGAGATATTTCGGTCGTACGGTTTCAATTCATCGTTACACTCGGTTTCGATGAAACCTGGGGTTGAGCAATAAGTTTTCTGGACCTCCGCGTATCGCACGTCAGCCCAATCAGGCGCGCCAAAATGCTGGACACTATTTAAAAAATCAATATGAGCTTGGCATGATTGAGGAACTGTCGGCTCTTTTACAGTAGTACTAAACGGCAAATTAATGCTTAAATCTGCCGATTCAGTTGTACCCGCGCCACGTGTTTCATTGTCGGGGCAAAGTTCACCGCTGACATTTAGGCTGATGTTATCGTCCCCATCGTCTGAGCTAAGATTTGACGAGGGCATGGGCATGGGCGGCGGAGCATGTGGGTATACCATTGAGGATAAAAAGCGTTTTACCTCACTCACCTCTTTGGCGAGGTTATGAAACATACCATCCTCTCGACGTTTCCTTTTTGAAGATTTGTGTGGCGCTCTCCGTTTCCTCTTTGAAGGCCCTGGTATTGACGGATCCACCGATTCCATGCTCGTTTCCGAGCTATCTGAAGATGAGGAATTACCCTCGTCGTCGCCCATCGTACGTACTGAAAAACAAAACTAATTAAAATCTATCATACGAACGGTTACACCGTTAAAATTTTTTCAAAATATATATAAATAGATATGAATAATGAAAAAATAGGCACTTATTTTTTACCAGATCGCAGAAATATCGAGCGTGCTTTCTGGTAACAACCGTCTAGTCGGAAAACAAAATTGCCAATGAAGCTCGATTTGAATTCGAGAATCCATTATGGCTGCCATGGTGGGGTTTAAACGGAAACAAATGGCGGGAATGTAGGGTGACCAGTACTGAAAAACGGCACTTCAACCAACATAGTCTCGGAAATCAGTGTTGCTACTCTCATTTATTATAGGCTTCGAATGACGTACAGTTGGTTAATAAAGATTTTTGTAAACTACCTTCAAGGTGCGCCACCTGAAGATTAAGTCCTAGACGTCTGATTTTTGGTATGGACAGAGGTTTTACTTAGGATCATCGATTAATGATACAGGAAATTTGAAAAAAAGAAAAAAGAAATTTTTGGTTACTTTCACTCCACCCTAGCGAGCATGCTATAAGTACTAGTAATATGTAGGTACGTACAGCAGCAGAAGCAAGTACAGTCAGCGTCATATAGTAGGTACAATAGGTACATAAGGACTGTATCGTTTATTATAAATACAGATAAAACCTGGTCTAACTGTTGACGTGTGTATTATTTTGTATTACTATGTTCTTAAGGTATAATCTGGGGGTATTTTT
Organism: Cydia fagiglandana; assembly: GCF_963556715.1. Classification (NCBI taxonomy): domain Eukaryota; kingdom Metazoa; phylum Arthropoda; class Insecta; order Lepidoptera; family Tortricidae; genus Cydia; species Cydia fagiglandana. Next base: position 11,733,296 of record NC_085936.1, on the reverse strand, counting down.
AAGACATATCTGATATAAGAATGTTTTACATTTATTTTATTTTAGGGACTTTATGATGATTTTAATACCTTCTAGCAAATGTAATTCGGACAAGCCTATCGAGCTTAATTTGAGACTATTTCACCGATTCCTTAGTACGATTTAAAGAAACAAAAGGTTAATATGCTGCCAAAATATGCCATCTAAGTGTCCTTTTCATGATTGCTCAATTGAACATCCACAGAATAAATGTGGTGTATTTTATCTTTACATGAAAACGACTTTTTATGCAACATTTTGGATTCCCGTCAATTTCTGACGCCAGGGAAATGACGGAAACAGCTAAAAGAATCTACCGAAATCCAAAGCCTAACGGACATTCATGGCGTTGAACCATGGCTAGAACAGGTCGATAGAAACGCTCCATGATGGTTATATTGTATACCAAAGTCGGGGTTGTCGTAAGTAACATGCCATATTTTCAAAAAGGCCACCAAGCACAGATCCAAAACTTTTTTCCAACTAAAAGAAATGATTAGACTATGCCCAGATGTTTCGCTTTACGAATCATATGTAATTGCTGTTTACATAGTACGATTTTTTTTGTGTAATACTTATCTTGTTCGCAAACCGTAAATTTTCTTGTAGTATTTGTCCGAAATCGTTGTAGTTACTCGGGAGGATTGGGTAAATATTGTCCAAACCATATGCTTTACGTGATCTCCCAGGACGAAATGTTACTTATTATTAAAGCACTAATTAAACTATATGTGTAATTTTTTAATAAAAACATAATACCAGAAAAAACGGCTAAGTAAAGTTGTATTTATAATAAACGATACAGTCCTTATTCAAATAGTTCGATACACGGTACACCATATTATAATTTGTATTACCGAACTATTTGAATACTTTGGATGCTACGTACTATACGACGCTGACTAGTCAGTAGTTAATATGTATAGAGGGACAAAACACATTTTATAGACTAGATGTTTTTAAATGGTTGTAAAATGGCATGATTTTCGGAATTAATTTCAAGATCCTGTTTGATCTTTATTTAGTCCTAAAATAAACATCCGGCATGGTCAAATTAGGTTTATTATTCAAAAATCAAACGAATATTAGTTTAGGAAAAAGGAAATGGGGGCAAAGAGGATACAATTAATTTTGTTCTTGTCCCACTGATATTTAAAAGGCCTCTAATATAATTATTTTGAGCAGCAGTCACGATCTCATTGTCATTTTTAGTTTCTGATCATAAGCTACCTAGCATAGCACTTATGCATTTATTTTAATTGGTTGTTTTTTTATGATATTATATTCAATGGGTATGTACGTTAACTTACTATGTAAGATGGCGTGTAAGGTACACAATTATGTTATATGAATTTATGTTTAATACTTCAATAAACAATTTTTTAATGAAATATGTTGTTTTTAGTTTAAATAGGACTCTATTTGTATTTCTTAATTCGCCGAATCGTTTAATCTGTAGGCGTATGGAAGAAAAAGACAAACACATTCAAAAACTTGAATAGGGTCAGGCAAATTTTCCGCGCTGTTTGAATCCGGGTTGCAAATTCCACTGCATTTTAAGAATAGTCATATGCAGTATATGTGTAAGTTGTTACGAATTGTATGATTATATTACTTAAGTAGTTTTAATTCTAAAACTCAGTCAAACTTATATTACACCACAATGCCTCTTTAGCAACCACCTTAGAAGAAGACTTGTTCGTAAGTGAATTTTGTTACGAATTTATAAAATAAATACACTAACGACCCGCCCCGTCTTCGCACGGGTTATCAGTTACAAATTATACACCTAAACCTTCCTCAAGTATCACTCTATTGATGGATGAAAACCGCATGAAAATCCGTTAAGTAGTTTTTAGGGTTCCGTGCCCAAAGGGTAAAACGGGACCCTATTACTAAGACTTCGCTGTCCATCCGTCCGTCCGTCCGTCTGTCACCAGGCTGTATCTCACGAACCGTGATAGCTAGACAGTTGAAATTTTCACAGATGATGTATTTCTGTTGCCGCTATAACAACAAATACTAAAAGCAGAATAAAATAAAGATTTAAATGGGGCTCCCATACAACAAACGTGATTTTTGACCAAAGTTAAGCAACGTCGGGAGGGGTCAGTACTTGGATGGGTGACCGTTTTTTTTTGCTTTTTTTTGCATTATGGTACGGAACCCTTCGTGCGCGAGTCCGACTCGCACTTGCCCGGTTTTTTTGAGTTTATCGCGAACATACACACAGACAGGCGGGGGACTTTGTTTTATAACATGTATAGATAATAAAAAATCTTATGTGTTACATATTTTAGATTAAATTACACCTAAAGGAAATAAATACACTGTATAGTTATTCAAATATTTATTTTATTCATTATAATGAATATTCTGAACCGTTAAAACCTTAGGAATGCATTAAGTGGGTACAGCGTAGGTACGTAAAAATAAATTAAGTACTAAAAATTACCTCAAAAAATTTCGCTATATTATACAATGTTAACTACGGTTTATCATATAAACCATTATACAATTCAGTTTTTACTTCACTCATGTATGTACATTATAAAATACCTAATATGCTTGTAAAGTATAATTATGTATGTACATCAAAAACTAAATGCAGTTATTGGCTTGACAATCTAATTATGTTGTCTATATTAAATTTCTCCCTTTGTTATTTGCGAGTAATTAGGCCTTAATATTTAAACTGTTGTACAAATAATAAAAAGGACTAAAATAAATTAAATCTGGCTGGCCACAAATTTTAATTTTATATATTGTAAAAACGTAAAATATTGCATTTATATTGTAATCACAGATCCTAAGGCATTAAAACGTAATCATTATGCGATAATTTACTGTGTAGAATGCACCTGTTTTAATGTTCTGTAAACACGTAGAAAACAAACACATAATATGCAAGTTGTTTTTGTCTAGCCATATACGTATACCTACACATCCGTAGGTCCTACCGAACAACTATTACTACGGCGCCAACCCCGAATTTGTAAAAGAAATTATGTCGCATAGAAAACATCGACATATGTGTCGCTTAACTTCAAACTCGGGTAAATCCCTTCGACCCTCCAGCAATCTACCCTATTACCTTTTTTAATACCAAAATCGCACAATATGACAGATGGATTTACCCGCGGGATGTATGAAACAGCGATTTTGGGGTTGGCACCATACTAAAAGATGTTCAGTATGGGCATACTCGCCTCTGAGAGCTAATTATACAGGTTCAGACAGGTACTATAATCGTTTTAATTAAAGTATATAAGGCACTGGTCCCACCGCGAGCTAGTAAGCTATGAGCTATCGGCTATAAACACGAACAAAAGATAAGCACTCCCGTGTAAATAAAAGAGACACGGCGATATTTATAGCTCACCGCTGGGCGAGTAACTATAAATATCGCCGTCTCTTTTATTTACACGGGAGTGCTTATCTTTTGTTCGTGTTTATAGCCGATAGCTCATAGCTTACTAGCTCGCGGTGGGACCAGTGCCTAAGAGTCGATAGCTACAGCTTACGTGTATAAGCACTGAAGGTTTTATAGAATTAGAAAAAACTATATGTTTCTCGTTATTTCAGGCCATTTGTAATTAACATAAAATATAACCAATAGGACTAGGTACGATCATAAAAGATGATACATCTGATGAAAATAAAAACCAATATTTTTAGACCATAATAAGTGCAAAGCCATAATTCAGCAAATATTTTTTTATAGATTTAAGCTTTTATTAATATTGTGTGACCTTTATTTTGTGCATGATAAAAGCAATATAAATAAATTTAGAATGTAGGGTAAGTTAGGCAACGTCTATCACATCGTAACCTAATGCTACCACTATAAGGGTTCCCCCAAATATGTCAACGCGGAATCGGCAAAATCCGATGGAAAAAAGCTTTATGTCTGCGCAATAAGAGCGAAAAGTCGTCGTTCGGCTCGGCTCGCATCGGCCGGCGACGGCCGACGCGTCGTCGGCTTCTTCGCTCTTATTGCGTGGACATAAAGCTTTTTCCTATCGGCTTTTGCCGAATGCGCGTCGATATATCTGGGGAGACCCGTATACTACAGCTTCGCTCATCGTCGTTGCAGCATCGCATTCTATACATATATACTAAAATAATTTATTATGATCAAATTCTTTATATATTTATAAAACACATTGGATGGTACAACACAACCAGACAAGCAGTCACAACATAATTACAATAGTTTACTATAAGCATGTATAGGGTATTTTCTCACCAATTTGCTTTAAACACTTTTCAAGCTCGGAATTAGCCTGTACTATTTATTAGCAATTGGTTTATATCGCCCATAATCATTTATAAAAACTTAGGGTAAGAAATTTAAACGACTCAGTATAGGAAAGTCTTGACTCGAAGCAGGCATCATCCAATTTACCTTCATTTCGTTCAATGGCAATCAGTTACAGTTTTAAAGTTGCCCATACTGATTCATTTGAATTCTTCACCCTGTATATAATGGCATCATAGTCAATCCTTTCAATCGATACCACAATTATGTCTATACTATAATGAATAATAATTTTCTTACAATAATATTATGTCAAATAAATGATTTAGATATGTTTACAAAAGGTACATCATACGATACAAAAAGTTAACATTTAAATCATTTCTGTACATATAGAAAAATATATTAACTATATGGCTCTCGATACATAATGTAATTTTTTACACCACATACTAGTTCAAATGAAACTTTGGTTCAATATCTCCTATTGTGTTAACGCATATAACATAATTTCAATGTTTTACTGGAATGTGCGAATCACATAACGAGGGTGGCAAACATCACAATATTACGTAAATATACATCTCTCGCCCCGTGGGACTGTGCGTGATAAAAAATGGCACGAATTTTGTAATGATACATAGCGCGTTATACTTAATCTACGACATTTATTACCATATTTGTCTAGGCAGTACTTGTTGAACAAATCGTACAAAATTCTATTAGTTTCAAGAAGACAAAATGGGTACCATAAAATCTTTTCATGCAAGATCTGATATATTTTTATTAGCTGCATATTTATGTAGGTATTCAAACAAAATTGACATTATTTATGAATAAATATCTTGTATCTATTTAGAGCAGCCCTTTTACATGCTAAGAATTAATATAAAAAAACTGCTTCAAAATTTTCAGTTAAAAAAAAATACTAGATGACTCATGAATAGATTTTAATGTTTAGGTACACACAACGTACGATTTGTCATTAATAAAAAAATATCGGTGTTTCCAATTTCGACTTTATACATTCAGCCATGGCACACCTAAGTACATTCACAAAAAATCACTTTCGCTATAATAAATGTAAACATGCATCACATTATAAAATTTCATTACGTAAGAGTTACAATGCATACATCCGATCGCGTCACTAAAATCGAGTAAAGCTTTCCATTACATTTTAGAAATATCATAAGAAATAACCATGAAGAATAGAGGCGACATAACGCGATTATAGTCTACTCAATATTACTTGGCGTGTTTCCATTTTTTTTTTGTCGTACTCATAAAAAACTCCCACAGAAGAAAAATATAAACAAGACAGGATTTTTTGTCAACGTTATGCCATTCTCTGCAATATAATATTATTTATGTGGATAAATCCCATTTTTTTGTACTTAGTTTATGTTTTTAAATAATGACAATTTCATTTTAGTCTCCACATATGTCAAATTGACGTTTATTAAGTGATTACATTTCGAATCTAAATTTTGTTTCTAGAGGAAACCCGCCAAAAAGTATAAAATAGGCTATACCTACTTAGACCATTACTAGGATCGAATGGTTTCGCTAACTACAGAAGATGTATGCTGAACATTCTCTAGAACACTTATTTACGCACAGTTTCATACAACGCACGAAGTCTGAGCGGGACACATTTAAAACTCGTGTTAACAATTGAAAGTTGCTAAAATTATCAAGTTTTCCATATCACGTTCAGATTCGGCGCGTTACAGACTGTGCCAACTATAGTTCGTTTTTTTTTGCATTAGAAAGAACTTGCAAGAAGGTAAGCGATCTTGACAAGTCTTTTAATTGAAAAATGCTTTTTAAAAATCAGTAACTAATACTTATGAAAGCAGAAGAATATAAATTATCGTATTAGATTCAAAATAGTTACATATTTGACGTAACTTATTTTTAAAATGTGTTTTTCAATTAAAAGACATCAAGATTGTTTACCTTATTTCTAATGCTAAAAAAACGAACTATACGTACAGATGGATTCACGAAAGCTGGCACGAATGGAAAAACTAAACTTTCATTGTATGACTGTAAAATGTATTGAACAATCTTTTCCCATCGTATTTTCTCGGAAACGTTCGTATTCGCTACTTCAGTCAACCTCCGTATTTTTTGTATCATCTGTATCAGTATACAGTCAGCAATCATTTTATTAATTAATGTGATACATACAGACTCCGTGCACACTGAAGGAGGCAGTTAGTAACCCGAAGACTCTTCTAGGCTTCATGGAGGAGCTGGGATGGCTAGAGTAGTGCTACCTCGTTTTCACGCAAAATAGGCACAATGGTTTTCGACTTGCGGAAAATGCCCAATATAACTAACACACAGATATTTTCATTCACTCATTCATTCCATTCGTGCCAGCTCTGCAGGTGCGTCCTACTATGTCTTTTCATACTAATTGCTCACATTAGTAAGGAAAAACACATAATTGTACTTGTTTATATGTGAATCGTACTAAAAAGAGTCTGATTAGAGCACTCACTCGCCCGGGTGGTTGGCCTCGATGGCTGCAGTAGAGGCTACACCTGCGTGACGCAGTGCGCGAGTTTGTGGAGCTCGCTCTGCAGCGCGACGCGCTTCTCCGTCTCGGCTGCGAGCTTACTCGTCAGGTCTTCGATGGCTGCGTTGAATTTTGCGTTTTGTACTTCTAGTAGCTTCTCCAGATTTGATATCTGTGGTGACAAAGAATATACATCACATACAAATATGAACTGTGGGCTTCAGGGTGGTAATCCACCTGTCCAATTTCTTTGTACAATGTGCATAGCGTGTCCTCTCATTGGGCAAAATGTGAGACGCAAAAAATACACACTGGACCAATATATGACAGATGGCAACCCCAATATAAGGAATATAAGTTTTTGGCTTAATGACCTAAAATTTCATCTAAGCTCAAGCTCACTTTGTCGGGATATGCTACAGAAAACGCGTTATTTCAGTCTATCGTCAACAAACATAAAGGCATTATTTCGACGTAAAGTCAAGTGGGGTCAAGAGAAATAGTTTATTTTGCTTGAGACAAGAGAAGCTGTATGAGGAAAGTCTTTACATATAAGTATTTTTCAGTTAAATTTATTTATGCATTCGTTTTATTTCTGGTATTATCATTCAAACTGCTATTTTCCCTGCAAGTGTTTCTCTTGCTCCATAGTTTCTCTTACCCCACCTAACGTTATAAAAAACAACCCTCCTCTCCTCTCCTCTGTCTTCTCCAACCGGATACCTGCCTAATAAAACGGATCATACCCTATTATTAAGTTGCGCAACAAGCGTCTCGACGGAGTCGCTCCGCTCCCGCTGCCTCCTCTCCAGCGTGGTCGCCTTCTCCAGGACGGCCGGCTTCTCAGTTTTCTCCTCTGTCTTCTCCAAGCGCTCGGTGGTGCTTTTCTCGAACACGCCCGATTTGGTGCTGCTCACTTCGTTCTTCTCCGATGTAAGGGTGGTTTTCTCTGTTGGGTGATGATCGATCAGTTATTGATTCATAATTATCCCGTAAATCATATTAGTTATTTACGATACAAGTGCGAAAAATAGAAACGAGTGGCGAATTTTAAAACACGATCGAAGGGAGTGTTTTAAATCGACACGAGTTGCGAATTACCTATTCGCACGTGTATTGTACGACGTTTTACAGTACATATGGCCCTTTAAAAATTCGACGTCGTTACGTAATGTGTTTATTATAGCACAAGGTGTCGTAATTGAGCACCAGATTTACTGAGAAACAACTTTATATTTTTATTTGCGGGTCGCTTCCAACCGGCACGTATGGAGGTCCAAGGGGGAGGCCTATGTTCAGCAGTGGACGTCTTATGGCTGAGATGATGATGATGATGAACTTTATATTATTATAATATAGCGAACTTTTCGCCAACGGCAGATTCGGACGGACCTTATCGTGTCTACATCGAACCTTTTATGTGCGTTCTAGGGTTTTGTGGCCAAACCGAACTACTGACAAGCTCTCACTTCAAATCGGTAGGTAAAATAACAATCGAAAACTACGCGTCGGCCTACCGCCGTCAATAGGAGAAAATATTATATAGGTCGCGCAGCAAGCGCTGAAAGTAAATAAGGGCTGGTTTAGACGGCGCGTGAACTCGTATACGATTTTAGTTACATTGAGGACTATTGGTTGCATCCAATTCAGCCAACCAATCAAATATCGCAATGTAATCTCGCATGCGAGTTCTCGCACCGCCTAAATCAGCATTAAGTCGTATGTATACGTACGGATATCGATTTTAGCGTTCTTGTTGTCGTCATAGCTGCTGCGGACACTGGCGGCGGGCGGCGGCGGTGCGGCGGGCCTCTTAATGTCGTCGAGCATGCCCAGCAGCGTGCGCCCTGCAATGTACGGGGAGGTCAGGACCTCAGGCACAGAATAAATAATAGTACTAGGAACAGAAGACACTCTCTCACAAACCGCGACTGTTACGATCAGGACAGATATGGCCGCTAGCCGCCAAAATTGGTGTGAAACGGATGTACTTTTAGCTACCTGTAGCAAAGCGACGAATTCGCGGAGTGAGCCACGCCTGCCTCAGGACCTTGTATTTCTTTCTTTTTTTTAAAGATTAACAATAAAATCCGAATGTAAAGTTGGTCGTATGCATATGTCTTTACCATTTGATAAGAGACGTACATTTGCATCTACCTACTAGTGCGGTGGCGATCCTACCACTAAATAATTAAATTTTTTTGACAGTATGTCCTGTCTGAATATGACACGTTCATCAAATCAGGTTTGCTAGCCGCACTTTTAATGGCTTGACCAGTGTTTTTCAAACTTTATGGGGTAACGGCCCTTTATGACCACTAAATTTTTTTCGCGACCCCCCTACCCCGTCTCTACGTTTTTCTATCTATGTATATAGAGCATGTACGGAAAGAGAAGAGTCGTGAAGTCTATGGGATCCCATACATTCTACGGCTCTCTCCTTCCGCACAGACTCTTAACAAATTTCAAGCCGCTTGACTATTTGATAAGATAATAATTATTCATTAAATAAATGATAAAAGGGGTTGTGGCAGAGTAGATATGACGTTAGACTTTCAATTAGGAGGTCGTGGGTTCAAATCCTGGCTCGTACCAATGAGTTTTCGGAACTTATGTACCACTAGTTTTTCGGTAAAGAAAAACATCTTAAGGAACCTGCATACATCTGAGAAGAAATTCAAATGTGTATGTGAAGTCCCCAATCCGCATTGTGCTAGCGTGGGGACTATAGCCCCAAGTTTTCTTGCGCATGTGAGGAGGCCTGTGCCCAGCAGTGGGACGTATAAAGGCTGAAATTATTATATTTATAAATAAATTAATGAATGTTAGAAATACCCGCAGCTGTAGGCGAATGGACCGGCCTGGCGGCGGGCTCGGGTTCCTTCGACGCCGCCGTCTTGTTGTCCGCCGAATGACGCACTTTCGTCTGGAAAATCATTATACATTGTTACATCACTGTTAGCACTCCTTGGATGGGGTATTTACATTGATATACATCAGGGATAGGGATTGCAATCCGGTCCGGCGGATCCAGTAATCCGGCCGGATCCGGCACATTTTTCATGATACCGGATCCGGCAAAATTCACCGGATCCGGTCCCGGATCCGGTAAAGTGAATCAATGCGCTAAAATATAAAATAACAGCTTAAAACACTGCTAAAATTTAAAAGTTCTCGCCAGTATTCGAATTTTGTCGCTCGCAAACAGCAACACAACAACTTGTTTGTTAGTTGACGCCAGTCTTCTAGCCGACGAAATATGTGTCGTGAGATTTCCGTGCACCGTAAGTACTGGATTGGTTTATATTCAATTTATTGTGTTGTTACATTGTAATTTAATGTACATGTTCTTGCGTTTAATTTTGTACAAACCATTTTAGCCCACTTATAATAAGTGTTACCTGCATTTAAAATATAATGAATAAATATTTATAAAATTAAATAGAGAAATATATGTTGACTTTTGACGATCGGTCTGACCTAGCCAGTGGGTAGTGATCCTGCCTGTGGAGCCGAGCCGCGATCCTGGGTTTTCGAATCCGGGTAAGGACAATTATTTGTGTGATGAGCACAGATATTTGTTCCTGAGTCATGGTTGCTTTCTATGCATTTAATTTTAAGTATTTGTATATTATATATCGTTGTCTGAGTACCAACAACACAAGCTTTCTTGAGCTTACCGTGGGGCTTAGTCAATTTGTGTAAAAATGTCCTATAATATTTATTTATTATTATTATTTATATGTTATTTTGTTATTATTATGCTACTAAATGTACTTGTACAGGTATACACGTTTATTGATTTTGTTTGCTAAAACTAAAATGGTTGAATTGAGAGCACCTTTTTGTTGGAAATGTGGGTTGGGCTATAGATATTTTAAGAGAAAAAAGAAGATTTTATTTGTGGTTAAGTAATGAAAACATTGATTTTTGAAACTTAAAACAGCCGTCATCGAATTAAACTGTTGTGAGACATACTAACATTGAATAATTTACGGTTTAGACTCACTTGTTTTTAGTCACTCGCGCGACATGTTTCGGAGAGCCTAGGTCTCCTGTTAAGACACCCGTTTTATTAATCCATTAAAAAATATCCTTAACTTCGCATATAACGCTAAAAACATGATAAAATACGTGACTTGATGAATTTTTTATCCGCAATACCAATCCGGCCGGATCCGCCGGATTGAGGCCAAAATCCGGCCGGATTCAAAACCAGGATTGCAATCCCTAATCAGGGATGTTGCGAATATTCGCATCCGCATCCGCGGAACATCCGCATCTGCATCCGAATCCGCATAAAATCGATGCGTAGCGGCGGCGTAAGTGCTAGGTAATTTTGTCATTATATATAACCGTATATATAGATCCCGAAAAGTTGGCCAAGTTACTGTTTATGAAATAAAACGCACCTATATTCTTGCTCAAATACTAAACGGTTCGTTTTTTTTTTAAATAAAAAATGCTATAAATGTAATATTTGACGTTTTTTAAGTACCAAATCTTGACATCCGCATCCTCATCCGCGGATGTGAAGCTTTAAATATCCACATCCGCATCCGCGGATGTCAAAAAATCTGCATCCGCAACATCCCTGATATACATAATGTATTAAAAAATATGTTGTTTAGAGAACAGTATTAAGATATTCGTTTCTAAACTAAGCACTAATCGACAAATTATTTTGTGAAAACATTGTTGCGTGCATATGATTTCTATAGATGTTAACGTACATACAAGATTCATTTCAAAAATACTTGTACCTGAATATAATGAGACAATCATAGTGGACCTATTAGATTATAAAGGATTTACTATTTATAATATAATCATGAACCTCTTCAAAACTCTCCAGAACGGACATTCTGCTGCTAATCGATGACGTGCTCTTTGACATTTCCATCGAGTGCGACGATCTCTTTTCTTCTAGACCGACCTCCAAAATTCTGGAAAACAAAGAGAGTAAATGGTAGAGAGAAGTAACATGAATGGCAGTAGCTATATTTAAGATTTCTGGACAGAAAATTGAGTGTATTCGTGCACTGCAGGGAACTAGCAGAGAAAGCACACTCGCTTCTGCGCCCTTTTGCCATGGCTTCTCCTTCAAACTATGGCTGCAAATGATCCGGCCTTTAACTTGATAATGTAGCTAAGATTTAACCTTTAACCAAATAACCACTAACGTACGAATGTGGTACGTCTTCAAAGTAGTTATGAGGTTTGATTAAAGTTCCTAAAAAAACGTCAGCGGTGAGGCCGCAAACCGGACGCACGCGGCGTCGTCCACAACTGGCTCATTCCGGCCGGGCGGCGCTCGCGGTGGTTGGCGCCGCTCGCTGGACTGAACCTGTTGTGGACAGCAGCGGCGGGCCGCCGCGTGCGTCCAGCGCGCTTAAGGGTTAACTAGACATATAGGGGTGGGTACCTGTCGGTGCTGCCGGTGCCCTTGGCGGGCTTGCCGTCGAAGCTGGTCTTCTTGGCCTGGTTGAGCTTGAGCTCCTCCATCCACGGCGCGCGGTGCTTCTCCCACTCGCGCGCGCGCGGCTTGATCTCCTCCGCCCGCTCGCCGGCGGCCGGCTTCTCGCCTGGAACTTCATCACATATGTTAGAAGCTTTTATTTAGTTTCACCTGACCGTTGTCTGTCTGTGTGTAATCAAATCTTGCAAGTTAAATTTGATCCACTTCCCGGTTTCCGATTGAGCTGAAATTTTGCATACATATGTAAGTCGGGTGACAATGCAATATTATGGTGTCATCGAGATGATCTGATGATGGAGACCGGAGGTGGCCATAGGAACTCTGTGATAAAACAACGAAACCTAATTGTGTTTGGGGTTCTTAGAATTGTCTCGATGAGTATTAGTTGCCTGTGGAAAGAAAAGTACAGTCAGCGATAAAAGCTTGTACCAAAAATGAAATTTTTGCCAAAAACTTATTTTATTTTTTCCACTCCCTTACTTATATTTATCATATAAAGCAGCGGTCGGCAACGAGCGGCCCGCGAACCTCTCATTTTCGGCCCGCGAGCCATTTTGTATGTAATATTGCCAAACAATAATGTCTGATAAAGTCACACATATTAACAAAAGTGCGGCCCGCGTCAACTTCCTTAACTACTATGTGGCCCTTGGCTGCTTTAAAGGTTGCCGACCGCTGATATAAAGGATCGTGCACACATCTTTAAAACCCTACCTTATAGTAGTCAAGACAAGTCTTTAGTATATTTCTCAAAAACCCATTTGTGCACACACGCAGTATCTTTTTGGCACTTTTCGATATTTCGTGTAATGACCACTTAAAAAATATTGAATTGAAATACATTGTTGCCAAACGTATTTTAAATGTCATCTCTGACAAATAAGTGAACCATAGACATATTTTTTAGGGTTCCGTACCTCAAAAGGAAAAAAAAGAACCCTAATAGGGTCACTCGTGCGTCTGTGTGTCTGTCCGTCTGTCACAGCCTATTTCTCGGCAACTACTGGACCAATTAAGTTGAAATTTGGTACACAAACACATATGTAAATTAGTGACCTAAAGACGCACACATGTAACGTAAATAAATGAACGCGAGTCCGACTCGCACTTGGCCGGTTTTCTTGTTTTATCGATCACATTTCATGGACCGGTTAATCCCATAGAGACAAAAAAATGTTTTCAATTTGTTCAAATCAATTAAATTTTTACATATGTAATTATGATTACCGGCGGCTTGAAACCACTGGCGTTTATGTTTAAGAGCCTCGGAGTTACAAAAATTGTTATTGAGATTATTTTTAACGTATAATCCGCAGTGTGATATCAATATCACATATCAATAGTATTGCTACTGTTAGCGACTGATCCTTTTTACACATTTTACAGACATGTTACATCCAAAAAATCATTTCAAAATAAATCCATTATAATTACCTTCGTGTCCATTACTTAGTCCAATTTGTTGTGGGGTATCATCCCGCAACGCTTGACTAGGGGGCCGCCGCCGCGGTGCTTTTACTCTGAAATTCAATTATCATTCATTAATTTTAGGTCCTGTGCCCTGTTTTTCAAAAGTTTGTAACTTGTAATACAAGTGGAAGTCCCTTTCTAAGAAAAGCTGTCAAAAAGGGACTTCCACTTTTTATTACAAGTTACAAGCTTTGTCATAAACAGGGCACTGATGTAGTGCATACTCGGTTACACGTGAAAGTGCAATTATTCATTTAAAAATGGAATGTAACTACTACTGCAGAAGGCTCAAATTCCTTCGAGTCCAGTAAGACGCAAATTTACTGACCGTCCGGCGCGGGGGTCGTTGAGGATGGAGTGGCGCTCGACGTGGTCGAAGGTGTTGTTGTTGGTGTTGGTGGTTGTGTTGTTGGTGGCAGGCTTGCTGGCGGTGCCGCCGTCAGGTCGGTCCCACTCGCAGACATTCAAACATGGAATGTAACTACTACTGCAGAAGGTTCAAACTCCTTCGAGTCCAGTAAGACGCAGATGTACTGACCGTCCGGCGCGGGGGGCGTTGAGGATGGAGTGCCGCTCGACGTGGTCGAAGGTGTTGTTGTTGTTGGTGGCGGCAGGCCGGCTGGCGCTGCCGCCGTCAGGCCGGTCCCACTCGCAGACATTCAAACATGGAATATAACTACTACTGCAGAAGGTTCAAATTCCTTCGAGTCCAGTAAGACGCAGATGTACTGACCGTCCGGCGCGGGGGTCGTTGAGGATGGAGTGCCGCTCGACGTGGTCGAAGGTGTTGTTGTTGTTGGTGGTTGTGTTGGTGTTGTTGGCAGGTTTGCTGGCGCCGCCGCCGTCGGGCCGGTCCCACTCGCCGCCGCTGCTGCTGCCCGAGGATACCGTCGTCGATGACTTTTCTTTATCTCTGTAACAATAATTACAAACAATTTCAAAGGTGCAAAATCAGATTGAGATTGAGATTGAGATATTTATTGATAAAATTATAAATAATTTTACACGTCACACAGCAGAATATATACATAGTTATCACTTATTTAAGTTATTAGTTACAATGACATCAGCAGTTCTCAACATAAATTCACTTATTGTATAACAAGCTAAACTAATTAACATTTTCTTAAGTTTACTTACAAATATTGCCTCACTAGCTGAGTTAATGACCTCTTTCGGAAGTGTGTTGTAAATTTTTACACCCATGACACCGAGTGACTTTCGAGCCTTGGCCAGTCGGCAGCGCGGGACCAGCAGGAGGTGCTCGCCGCGCGTGTTGCGACCGTGGTTCTGCCCACGAGTTGTATATAGCCCCAGATTAGACCTTACATATTTGCAGGCTGTTAGTATATAAACACATGGCAGCGTAAGTATTTTGTGTTCTATAAATAATGACTGCGCTGGATAATCATAGATGGATTGCAGACAACTGGAGTTTACTCATGTCGGAGGCCAAGACTCATTTTTGGTCGCTACGCCATTAAGTAGTAGTAGTAGTAAAATCAGAATAATGTTGTATACAGTCAGCAGCAGAATTTTCTAAGTGGGCGAGATTTTAAAATTATTTTGACACGCTCTTATTCTCTTAACAATAGAGTCGCGTCAAGATGATTTTTAACACCTCGCCCGCTTAGCAACTTCTGCTGACTGTACATGAAGCTATTATCATACATCCTATCAATCCCTTAATCGCACTATTATATTCGCATTTTCCCCCGCCCCGCGTCACCGCCGCCTTATATGAGTCGGGTCAGATGGGAATGATTCATATGAATGTACGGTCAGCCAAGAAAGTAGTCTACCACTTTTCGACTCTATCAATCAGATAATAGAGTCGAAGTGGTAGACCACTTTCTTGGCTGACTGTACGTATTCCCAACTGTACTGTAAAGTAGAAATCAGTATTTATTATTTAACACAAAGTGTAATTAAGATCAAAAATAATGACATTTAAATGGCAGGCTACAATAGCCTCCTAAGGCCCAAGGACAAAGATAAGATAAAAGATAAAAAATAGTTTATTCAAGTAGGCATATTACAATGAGCTTATGAACGTCAAATAAACCTTTACCGGCTCCAACCGTACACCTCTGCCCCGAGAAGATTTAAATCCCCCCTCAATTGGAGGAGGGTATCCCAATATGGGACCGGCAACAAACTCGGCGGGACACATCTTTTCAAAACATTATTACATCTTATAATTAACATGCATTACGAGTAATTAAGAAAAATACAATTTAAATTACTATATAATTCATGCAATTATACTCAGTGAGTACATAACTTTATAGAATTTGATATAAAAAATAAACATATATGTACATGAAATCACAAATACGTAGCTCTTTCAGAAAACGTATCAAATCTTACAAAAGGAAAAGAAATTAAAATCAATAAAAGAAATGAGAATACATATTATATGAATCTGACTGATTGTTATGAGATGCTTTCATACAATTTGATGTGCTTTCTTACCTGAGCTGAGTCACCTTTAACTCTACACATAATACAATATTTTTAATTGCTACTTGTCGTTATTACAGTTTCTGGTTTGGACCATGCATGTTTGTCTGTCAAGTAGTCCTAGACTCTGTAATAAGCCTTCAACATCAATAACTTTTTTAAGTAATTCTTAAGAGCTGGAAAGGGTAATCTTAAAGCATCCTCAGGTAACTTGTTATAAAAATGAATGCATTGCCCAACGAATGACTTATGTACTTTACGAACACGAAACTTTCTGATAGCAAGCTCATTTTTATTTCTAGTATTATAGTTATGGACATCAGAATTCTTAGTGAAGGAGTCTAGATTCTTAACAACATAAATAATACTAGCATATATGTATTGGGAAGCTACAGTTAAAATATTAATTTCTTTAAAAAGTTCTCTTAATGATTCACGCGTCCTTAAATTATATATAGAACGAATGGCTCTCTTTTGTAAGACAAATATAGTCTGTATGTCAGCGGCTTTGCCCCAAACCAGAATACCATATGACATTACACTATGAAAATAACTATAATAAACAAGGCGAGCTGTCTCAACATTAGTCAATTGTCTAATTCTCCTCACAGCGTAAGCGGCCGAACTTAATTTGTTTGCTAGTGTTCTCATATGAGGACTCCATTGTAGATTTTTGTCCAATGTTAAACCAAGAAACAGTGCTTTATCTACCATCTCTAAGCATTCATTATTCAAAAGTATCTTAGTATCGACTGGTTTAACATTCGGCAAAGAAAATCGAATGCATTTAGTTTTCTTAGCATTAAGAAGCAAATTGTTCATAGTAAACCAGTTTAGTACATTAACGAGTGTGCTGTTTACACTGTAATCGGTAGATTTACGATCAACCTTAAAAAGTAATGATGTGTCATCAGCAAAAAGAACAATTTCACAAAGATTTTCTACTACACATGGCAAATCATTTATATAAACCAAAAACAGGAATGGACCCAAAACAGTAATCAGTAATCAGTAATCAGTGTATTTATTGCTTTCATAGGTTATACAGGTTGGTACATTGTATTGGTTCAGCTATGAAACCCTGTAGGGCACTGCAATATAACTTAAATCTAACTTAATAACTATTGCTTAAGGCTATCTCTAATACATTTTTTTTAAATAACCATACGATCATGCATCATATTATATTCATATATATATACATCTTTTAAACAGTTACAATTTTTTTTTTAAGTTGCGGTATCTAAACTAAACTACTATATTAAATACTATTACTATAATTAACTATCTAAGAACTCTTGCACTGAGTAAAAACAGCTGTCTAATAAATATTTAGTTATTTTTCTGTTAACAGAACAGAACCTTGTGGCACTCCTAATTGGACTACAGTACCGCTAGACCGGGTTTTGTTTACAACAACTGTTTGTGTTCTGTTGCTAAGGTAAGAAGACATAAAGTTTAGGGCATTTACTGACAGACCATAGTGTTCTAATTTCAAAATGAGCGTTCCATGATCCACACAATCAAATGCTTTAGAAAGATCACAAAATATGCCAATTGCATCACAAGAATTTTCCCAAATATCATAAATATGTTTAATAAGTACCGAAGCAGCATCGGTCGTGGAACGGTCCTTTGTGAAACCAAACTGATTGCTTGTAAGTAAAGTATGTCTGTTACGTACCTACCTATAGTACCTCATCAATTCTATGAAATCTAAATCCTATTCAAATGGAACAGACTCGCTTTTGCTTTATTTCGTTCAATTTTCTAACAACGCAAAATCAACTCTATATCCTACACTATAGGTTCAAATTTCAACGGCTAATTAGAATTTTTCATTTGTATGGCTGGGTCTATCCTAGTTAACTTACTTGTCTGTGGACAGCATCTTGTTTTTCAATCCGCTGAACAGGCCGGTAACGCCGGACGTCGGCGTTGGACTTTTCTTTAATGGCACTGGCGGTTTCTTCCCCTAGAAACGTTAAGATTACAAATTAGTAGGTAAATGCAGTGGCAGATTTGCCCTAAGGCACAGTAGGCCTGGGCTTAGGGCCGCAAGATATTTAGGGGCGGCAAATTGTGCCAAAAAATCGCTGATGGTAACGAGAAATAACTCAAAATGTAGTCAATATTATGGGCGCCTTGAAAGGGGCGGCTACAGGGCCTCGGGCCAAGCGGCAAACGACTGCAAATCCGCCACTGGGTAAATGTTTTACCGTATTACATACTTATCCGAAGTTTTCCTATCTGCTAGAACTTGCATTTAAGATGAAGCTTAGGATGGTATTCCACATATCCAATGTTATTGCGTGTCACTCTCTCATTAAGCAAAATGTAAGACGCAATAAACATATTGTATAAATAATTAGAAACACTTGAAAGCATTATCCACCACTTCATCACTCAGATACCTACTTAATTTGAATTCTTATTAACGTGGTATACAAATGCGAGTTAACGCAAAACTGTAAACAGTTGAAGAGATATGAAACTAGAACGCGTTTATTGAAAACCAAAGATCAAGGGGTCATCGAAGATTACTGTAGCGTAAATGGAGAACAAATTAATAAAACATATAATAATTAGAAATGGCTGACACAAATATGTATTATATTCATGAAATTTATATAAAGTTCAACTAAAACTGTTAACAACATATCTATGAATAACGTTATTAACAGTATTAGTAATTTTGATAAGGATTTTCGCGGAATTCCTCCACAGTGTAAGTACATAGAATGCGTGACATGTTTCCGCTGATGACTATTTGGACTCGGGCTCAGCCCTAAGGGCTCATTTAGACGATGCGAGAACTCGCATGCGAGTTTAATTACATTGTGGGTTTTGACCGGTCGGTTGAATTAGACGTAACCAACAGTCCGCATTGTAACTAAAATCGCACGCAAGTTCGCGCGCCGTCTAGATCAGCCCTTACATATGTATCGGGTGTTGCATATAATCGGACTTTTTATTGATCGGTTTTGTCGCCATACTTACTTGTGAATCTGGCGTTCCGTCCGAGTTCGTCTCATTATGTATTATCTTCTCGGACTCGCTCTTATTTGTGTGCGTGATTGTACTTGTAGTATTGTTCTCCTTGCTTATAGTATTTTCTTTGTGCGTACTGAAAAAGTGAAATCATGAGAAAAAGTTAGGAATATCATTATTCAGCAGGAAAATCTTGTAACTCCAGTAGGGTAAAGCTTGTTTGACTATGAAAGTATGTAAATATTACTGTAACTTTGTACGCAAAA
Source organism: Cydia fagiglandana (assembly GCF_963556715.1). Classification (NCBI taxonomy): domain Eukaryota; kingdom Metazoa; phylum Arthropoda; class Insecta; order Lepidoptera; family Tortricidae; genus Cydia; species Cydia fagiglandana. Next base: position 11,713,818 of record NC_085936.1, on the reverse strand, counting down.
GGGGGCAAGTATCTCAGTAGCGGACTGTAATATTACACAATATTATTAGTGGTCCTCTTCAAGAATTTAGGTTCATGGCGCGATCAACGGATGCGCACTGATATCGCAATAGATATTATTTAGCGCGAAGGACACCCCAAACGGGGGTTTCCTGTGAATAACAAACTAAACGGCGTAATATCGCAAGGTTGAAATGAATAATTTTTACACTTAAACTTTAAAAAAAATAAAATTTATTGTACATAATTTTGATTTAATAATTATAATTGCAGTGGTGCCTAAAGGGCGCTAGGCAAATCGTCTTAGGACTAGGTTTGAATTTGAACGATATGGCGGGTGTTACAGCCAAATCATGAAACTGCGGCGATTCATGACATGCCAGATATTTCATTATGGCGAATATTACAATCAGCCGCTGACCTATAGGTACAAGAAGTAAATATACTAGATACCTTATTTTAGAGGTGGTCAGTTCTTTGACAGAGGCGGTTTTTTCGGAGTACTTGTTTAATACGGGGTATATCGAGGTCTTGCTGGGCGGCCGGTCCGGTTTCTTTTCTTCCATTGTGTCATGTGTAACTGGAAACAAAAGCTGCCGTCACACATTCCATTTCTAATGACAACTGCACTTTTTAAAATCGTCATGAGCAACCCCAAAACCGAAATCAAATTGCATTATTTAACAACAGGATTCCATTATCAGATATCCAACAGTGTTATTCTACAGCAGCCTTTCAGCTTCATCCAATTAGTTTTTCGTCGTCAACCGACTTACGTTTATGCAAGTTACACTTCAAGTGCTTTAGTTGACATTTAAATATTCGTTTACACTCACAGACATAAGGGGATAGATGCAACAAAGTATTGCTTTAAAAATGCTTCTTTCTTCTTTATATCTTAAGAAGACATAAGGAGACGATATCAATACCATATCGTATTATTAGAGGATGCAATAAAGTATAGTTTTGCCCTTTCCTGGCAATAGTGTAGGAGCAATCTCAAGTTCATCTAAAGTAACATAACAAACTGCATTATCCTTTCACATTCCTTGGCACCACACAAATAAACTGAAAACTTCCAACACTTACTATCTATTGTGTCAACTCCCATTTTGAACTAAATAAAATTGCGATTTAATGGAAAAACACTGTAGCGTAGCGATTACATCAACGCGAGTGAGCCAACTGCATTAAAAAAGACACAGGCACGACGTGATGAGGTAAGTTACGCAAAATCACGACTACGCTAACCTTCATGAGAAATGTCAATAGCAGAATATCGAATATTAAACCACCGTGGGCGGACTGTTTACTAACAACTCCACGAGATTCTCAAGACTAAGTATCTCTTAAGAAAATTTAAATAAGGCCTATTATCGCATGTTTTATGACTGTATGGTTCGCGTTTAGTTTATGTTCTGAGTTAGCGCGAGCTCGCGCTGCGTCTTTTTGTTTTCTCGGTTACCATAAAAACGTACTGAGCCTCAAACAACGGGCTTTTGTTGTGTTAATGTACAACCGTTTATAAAAGGAAGTTAACTTATCAGTGGCGTAAGAAAGATGCCGATGATTGACCTAGCGTGTGAAATGTAGTTCGCTTTCGAAATTAGTTCCAGTTGCGTGACTTGTCCATGCTCTTATTATTAAAGGTTAAAGTTAAACTATGCCATAATAGTTGATTTACGGGTAATTTCCCTGAAATGGGGTTTTTTGTTTGTCCAACAAGTCTCCACTGCCGTCCAGCGTGATGGAGATTTTTGGACCACGCTTGTAGCGCAGAATGAGGTCTATTAGGCTATAACGTGTGTGCATATATTAGTCGTATAGCATTTTTGTTACTTCAAAATGAATGTATTTTTATATGCGAAATTATTTGATACTAATTTTCGGAATGTATTTTAGCACATACTAAAATTATAAATGGCAGGAAGCTTATCTAAGAGAAATTATCCTATCTCTGCAAGATATTAGCAATTGTAAAGTAAAGATATTTTGTAGATAGTACGCTATTGAAAATAAATGCCATCAAAACACAGGTAAGTATATTTTTTTCATTCAAAATGCAAGTAACTAAATTTTGTACGAGTATAACAAAAAGCAATGGAGATACTTTAAATTTTCTTTTAACATTATTTTTCAGACGTTTCGTAATATAAAGAGTTGCTAAAGCCTAGCTACCCATATACCTATAAACACAACAACAACGTACCATATAAATAGCGCTATACAAATACCTAAACACTCGTCAAGTAATTATTTATTATTTACTATAAACACTACACACGATAAACTGAAAAACGACATTCGCGAGTAAACAGTTGTCATTTTGTGTGGTAATCTATTATCGACATCGTTATCGTTTACAGAAAATTACACCGCGTAACTGATTACTCTGATTAGGCATTAGATACGATCACTTCAGCGTAAAGATGGCTTGGCTGGTTAATTTTTAACTCCAAACTTGTGAACGTACTCTGTCCTCACAATTTCATAGTCTCATAACAAGGTGCTTAATTTATTTTGAGAACTCGTAGATTTATAGTTCGTTTTTATTAGCATTACAAATAAGGTAAACAATCTTGATGTGACTTTTTATTGAAAAACACGTTTTAAAAATAAGTCGCGGCAAATATGTAACAATTATGAATCTAACACGATAATTTATATTCTTCTGCTTTCATAAGTAATAGTTACTGATTTTTAAAAAGCGTTTTTTAATTAAAAGACCTGTCAAGATCGCTTACCTTCTTTCTAATGCTAAAGAAACGAACTATAGTGTTTATCGTATGTATTGAACTATATTCTTGTAAACTAAGTTCTTTAAGTACCCTGATGGCTGGTTGAATACTTAATACTTATTTTATAATTTACCTTTTATATCAACAAGTGATATCGCAATAATAAGACACTAAACAGGTATTTAATAATCTGATATTAGCATTAGCAAGAACCACTATTAATTAGAAGATAAAAAAGCTATCACTAGCCATTAGGGCTAACAGGAAAACTTAAGTACTAGGCTAATAGTGAAGTTTATATGTCGTAAAGTGTAAAATCGCGAAATGAAGTCGTAACCTGTGTAGGTTATTTACTGTTACTGTTCGATCGATACACCAGGGTATGGGTAAATAGTGACAGCGGGCGACATTACAGAAAACGATGTCAATGCAACTTAGTTGTAGACGAGAGCGATTTAACTTGTAACTTGCGATTTAGGTTGTAGATAATATATCCTTACATTTACAAAACATTTCTATCTGTCAACCGGTTATAGCATATTCCATCGTTAATAGTAATGTAAATGCTTATTGCTTAGTAAAAATGTTTCATATAAATTTTCGACTTGAGCCCGATTTAGACGATGCGATAACTCGCATGCGAGTTTCATACCATTGCGGGTTTTGATCGTTCGGTTGAAATGGACGTAACCAACAGTCCACAATGTAACTAAAATCGCATGCGAGTTCGCGCGCCGTCTAAATCAGCCCTTAGCGTCAGAGGCGTCGTAGAGTCGGAGGACATAAAACTGTTACCCCCATAAGACTCAATGTGTTGTAATGTAACGGCCATTTGACATTTCCTTAAATAAGATGTTCCACACAACTACTTAAAATGCATATTTTAATATACTTGGCCTTCGCTTCAATTTCCTGCATCATGATTAAAAATTTGATAAAACTTAAGATAACTTTGTTTATACCGATTTATAAATTGAGTAATTCGGATGGCATTGATGTCTCATACAATAAAATCCGGTTACTTTCTTCTATTTCTTTTTCAGAGCCGCAGCGTGGCAAAATACACATTATTAGTGATGTTTATTTTCACATCCAATAAACTTCAAACCATCAGTTACCTCAATACCAAACATTTCAGTCTCAAGGGGAAAACACACTGCTACGAATTTAATTTTGACACCGCGGTGGGAAGCGTTATTATAATTATTTTGTCATTTTGAATTCTGTGTTTTTTGTTAGTAATGCAATAGAGTGTAGCAAATATACCTACGTAGGTTGCATAATTATCATGTAACTTTCATCAAAAATTATGTTAAGTAACTCTTTTACATAAATATTCGGTTCTATCGGACGCCGGCAAGTCGTACAAAACGTGGAACTTAAAAACTCGTAAAAACCAAAGCATCCAGCAATTTAATCATGTTTCAGCAACGCGTTTTCACCCTTTTAACCCTTGTCCAAGGCATTGGCCCAGCTTTAAATGAAACCCATTCATTTGAATTAATTAATGTCGAAGTTGAAACGATGCCGAATTCGACATAAACAATGATGTTTTGTGCTCAGATGCCGGTCCTTATGTTTGAATTACTAATATTTACGGAAATATAGTAAATCAAACTGCTATACGTCATATTACTGGTACAAAGAGACTTAATAACTGACTAAATTGACTTGGCTTAACAATGTTATGAATGAAATATCTATATTATACGCAGGTTATTATAGGTTTCATTTTAGTTCCATTTCTACTTAAGGTTGACTGGTAGAGAATGCTTTTGGCATTAAGTCCGCCTTTTGTGCGATAAGTTTTCTTTTGTGCAATAAAGTTTAAATAAATAAAAGAAATACTTTGACAAATTTAATTAAATCGGACAAATTACGATAATAGGTAGGTACGTATAATTCTCAAAAAAATATATTTGTACTAAGCGACGTTGAGACTGTAAAGAGAGTGGAGTAGCAATGTCGAGGTCACGCTCGAATCAGGGTAGGCTCATGATTCATGAATAACCAACAAGTGTGGGAACGGCAGTAATGGTATCCATTCAATTGTTATTTACAGTTCGCAACCCGCCAACCTACATGCGGACAAGATAAGGCTTGTTTAATTATAAAAACTATTTTTAGGGTTCCGTAGCCAAATGGCAAAAAACGGAACCCTTATGGATTCGTCATGTTTGTTTGTCCGTCTGTCTGCCTGTCCGTCCGTATGTCACAGCCACTTTTCTCCAAAATTATAAGAACTATACTGTTGAAACTTGGTAAGTTGATGTATTCTGTGAACCGCATTAAGATTTCCAAACAAAAAAAAAAACAATAAATTTTGGGGGTTCCCCCTACTTAGAAGTGAAACTCATTTTTTTTTTCATCAAACCTATACGTGTGGGGTATACATGGATAGGTCTTCAAAAATGATATTGAGTTTTCTACTATAATTTGTTTCTAACCTGAATAGTTTGCTCGAGAGCCACTTCCAAAGTGGTAAAATGTGTGTCCCCCCTGTAACTTCTAAAATAAGAGAATGATAAAACTAAAAAAAAATATAATGTACATTACCATGCAAACTTCCACCGAATATTTGTTTGAACGAGATCTAGTAAGTAGTTTTTTTTTAATACGTCATAAATCATAAACCGCAATTTTATTATATTACTTGCTGCTACGGAACCCTTCATGGGCGAGTCTGACTCGCACTTGGCCGCTTTTTTAAATATTATTAACAAGTGCGGTTTGTTTAATTTTCCGTACACAATTTTAAGAAACGTGTTACTTGCGGAATCATTTCAGTACCTGTGTATCTTGTGTTATTGTTTGTTATGTGTGTGTGTAAACAACGTAGACTCTGACTACGCTAACTTTGCACTAATTTGGCATTGGCAGTAAGAATGCATACCTACATATACCTATTAGCTCCATACCTGACTTAACACTTGGCATGAAAACTTAGCGTTGTCCGACTCTATAACAATAGACGACCTAGGGTCTAAAAAAGGATGCAAGATAAAAATACAGATAAAATATTGCTCCGCCGTATCGGCAAACTGTTGTGCCGATACAACCCGTGTGATCAACCATATCTGGTCATATACGTAAAAGATCGCGGACTAGCGCAATTTGGATTATACTCACAACATGCATAAACGGAATACAGTCAATGTACACTCAAAATGTCTTAAGACTTAAATAGGTACCTAGTTAGTGTTTACTAGATAGCTTGAGGCTAGATGTTTGTCGTTAGACTTCTGGTTATAATATACCTAGTCCTCTGAGCAATCAAGGCTTTTTCCTCTCATGAACCATTCCTTCTTCATCTTTGGTTATAATAATGAAGCGGCTGCACAGTAAGGCACCACAAGAGGCAACATCTTATTGCTGTGTAAAGCTGTCACTCACCAGGTGGCAGCAGTTGCACGAAGTTGTCAGGGAAGAGGCCGACGCGGCCGTGCAGCTCGCCGCGCCACCAGCCGCGGTCGGGCGCCTCCTTGGACACTATCGTCACGATGTCCCCCTCGCCCAGCGTCAGTTCGTCCTCGTTCACCGCGGTGTACGGGAAAAGGACGCGACATAGCTCCTTGACTGTTGAAGAGAGATCAAATTGGTACTTTTGCGTTGAACTCGATCAAATACGAAACTATTCCTAACATTTAACGGTTTTATGTACAGTCAAGGAATTTAAATTCCGACCCATTTCGTACTTTGTCACAGTGACAACCGTATGAGGTCTCTAGCGGCTTTCATATTGATTGTCACTGTGACAAAGTACGAAACGGGTCGGAATTTAAATTCCTTGACTGTACTTGAGCGTCATACTGCACCGTTGGCACAAACATCTGTTTAGTGCATATTTGTCCCAATCCCAACTTTCGTGAATTTACCTACTCGGATCTAGATATTTGCTCTATCCTCCTAAGGCCCAGCCATACAAATGAAAAATTCAGAATTTGTCACTGAAATTTGAACCTATAGTTCAGGGGATGGAGTTGATTTTAGTTTTGTTTGAAAATTGAACGAATCAAAACAAATGCAACTCTATTCCAATTGAATATGATTTAAATTTCATCGAACTGAATATGTACTATAGGTAGGACCTTAGGCCTTAGGAGGCTATTACATCATGATACACGATCAAGTCCTTACATTTACTTGCAGTATTCAAAATAGATATATGCAAAATAGCACTCTCGTAAACAGTAATAATGTTGTAGAATTTTTAAATATGTTCATATACACAGCTAATTTTTATTTTTAAACTTACTGTACTGTACACTGTAAATTACTGGAGGGGTACAATAACTTAAGAGGGAAATGATGATTTAAAGCGAGGTATCCCCTTCTGCTAGAGCGATCAACTCATGTGAGTCATCCTTAAAACAAATAATCTAAAGTACTACATCAGTACTGTACAAAAATGTGGACGACATAAAACCAAAAGAAGATGGTACCGCGACGGGTACGCGAAGTTGGATGGATGAATTGCCCAAGCCATCTCTTACGTGTCAATTTAAGGTAAAGATATCAGCTTTGGCAAATGCGGGCTCGAAGACGGTGGTTTCATACTGAGGCGACCGTGAGTCCAATAACATCGCGACAAAGTCGCATGGGAGCATTGCCCAAGACGTCTATACGTGCCAATTTAAGAATTTAAAGTTACCAGGTTTGGGCGGGAGCGCAGGCGCGGGCTCGAAGGTGGTAGCCTCGTACGGGGGCGGCTGTTGGTCCAGCATCACGACGAAGTTAGAAGGGAACACGCCCACGCGGCCCTGCCGGCGCCCTTGCCACCAGCCTTCTTCAACCTGACATAAACAATACATTTTGAATTAAATATACCTGACGAGGCTGGAAACATATGATGTAGAAATCCGACGAATCGTTGGGAACTAACGAACCTGGCTAGATCAGGCACGAGAGCTTGAAACGAGTGCGTCATACAGTGCCGGTCAGCAAAATATTATTAGATTGCATGATATACGCAATTGCGAACGACTCATATAAGTCATAACATAGTCTATTGACTCACTACCTGCTTAAAGCTTTGCGGTAAGCCACGAAGATATGGAGAAATTAGTAGAAAAGTAAGAATAACCTAATATGGCGACCGGACAACCTTTTTCGAAACAAAATTTACATAATTGCGCAAATCGGTCAAAATTTACTATTGTAAAACTTAAGTCATTGACAGATGACGCGGATATACGATTAATTTGTGATGTGACATCACCCAAGATAAACAGTGTATCGTATGCAAACACCTGTTTGAATAACCTTATTCATTTGATTTATTGAGTCGGAGAGACTTCTTAATGTGACTCTACTGATATGTGATTGATACTCGTATGATCGTATCCTCTTAATTAAGAATATCTTCGCTTCAGACTTCTTATAGTACGGGCAATATATTTATTTAAATTTTAGGGGAATGTCATTAAATAAATTAAGTTCATTTTAATAATTGATACTATGATGCATGTTTTGTTGTTTCCTATTGACAATGAGTAATATACGTATTCCAAGCGATGATGATTATCAATCTGTGACACAATAATATAAATAGGTGGGTATATTTATAGTTTTATTTCATGGTAAACTGTTTGCCTGTTACACGATGATATTCAAATGAACAGTCGTGTAAAATCGATAGGTAGCTAATTAATAATGTCGACTGCAGCGCTTGACAGTTGTTAACGTTTGATTATCGTATGGACGTCACTTCTCTTGAAATAGATCAAACCGGGCAAGTGCGAGTCGGACTCGCGCACGAAGGGTTCCGTACCATAATGCAATAAAAAAAAACAAAAAAAAGAAAGAAAGAAAAAACGGTCACCCATCCAAATACTGACCACTCCCGACGTTGCTTAACTTTGGTCAAAAATCACGTTTGTTGTATGGGAGCCCCATTTTAAAACTTTATTTTATTCTGTTTTTAGTATTTGTTGTTATAGCGGCAACAGAAATACATCATCTGTGAAAATTTCAAGTGTCTAGCTATCACGGTTCGTGAGATACAGCCTGGTGACAGACGGACGGACGGACGGACGGACAGCGAAGTCTTAGTAATAGGGTCCCGTTTTACCCTTTGGGTACGGAACCCTAAAAAGATATATTTACGTGATGTTTTCACGTATCATAACTATCATAGTTTAATTCATATCATATCATATCATAATTTATTTATATTATTTATTTATTTATTTATAATGCAAATCAAGCATCCAAACCTTCAACCACATCGTGGACAACCGTTATAACTACTCACCAACCCTCGTGAGCATGGCGACGCGTCGCTTGCCTCTTACGTGTAGATGCCGCGCACGTGTATAGTCCTATAGGCCAAGCACATGGTTGGCGCGACAGTATCTCGCGGCGAGATAGACTACCCGTCTTTATCTACGTTAACAAAAGAGGGACGGGGTAGCCTATCTCGCCGCGAGATACTGTCGCGCCAAACATGTGCTCGCCCGGCTAATGTACCATGATTATGATGAAACTCTAAGTTTGTAGCTTACCTCCCCGAGCACATCTAGCACGTCGCCGACGCAGAGCGGCAGCTCGTCGGGGTTCGCTGGCTGGTAGCTGAACACCGCCCGGCAGCGCCCCGACACGCCGGTGCTGCTTCTGGACCAAACATTGATATTAAGTCAGGGAAGCTAAGAGTTCCAAATCGGTAACACTATCAACATTTCAAAAATAGATTTGTTAAATGAGTATCGCGGGGGCGATGAGGTTGAAGCGGACTTGCGCGATCTTCAAGCCTGTAAGCCTGGCGGGAGATTGCGCTGGATCGAGACAATTGGGTACTCGTGTCGGAGGCCAAGACTCATTTTGGGTCGCTGCGCCATTAAGTAGTAGGGAATAAGTATCCTACAATATCCTACGTGACTAGGAACTAGGAATACACAGTTTCTAATATTTATTGCTCTCATTCTCATTAATCCTGCGAGATCTGCCCTGAAGACCACCACTAAGCTGAATTAAGTATCAAACACGATGACGGGGTTGGGTAAGATTCCCTTATTTTAACCTTATGCTCTGTCAAGAGAGGGCGTATCGTATCGGTTCAAAGAGGTTTATCGCTTCTACATTTTTACTTTACTAAAACTTACGAAGTCGGGACTGATCCATTAATATTTTTAGCTGCTGGATTTTTCCGTTTAAAGCGATACGAGCGACGAGAGAACGACCAACCGAAAGTGTACGAAAACATATTTTTTGTGACTGCTCGATTTTATTTATATGTATGAATATATGTATTTCTTCCGCTGTTTATGAGAGTTAACACAGTACTGATATCCCCATGGCTTTAAATAACATTGTAGGAAAATTGTCATGAATCATAATTGAATAGGTATATGAATTAATAACTACCATCATGCCGCGCACGTGTATAGTCCTATAGGCCAAGCACATGGTTGGCGCGACAGTATCTCAATTTTCCATATTCACTGATGCGTCGAAGTGCGGTAAAAAAATAGGGGCTGCCTTTTTTGATCCTTTTAGTGCCACAAGAGCACAATATAAAATTTCACCTGGAGTTTCTATAATGGCCGCGGAACTCAGTGCGATCTATCAGGCTTTAATGTTTGTTGAAAATCAAAATTATCCCAATGTGGCAATTTTCACGGACAGTAAAAGCTCCATTCAGCATTTAAACCGGTGTGCCTCAGGCGAACGGTGCTTTTCGCTGGCGTACAAAATCTTGATGCAAATTTTTAAGCTCCGTGATTGCGGAAGGTGTTTGAAAATACAATGGGTTCCGTCACATATCGGCTTGGCGGGAAACGAGGAGGCTGACCGGTTGGCGGCAGCGGCTGCTTCTGAGGGAATTGAGTTTGATGTCGCTCCAGACTTCTCAGAAACAGTCGCAAAGTATAAAAGTAAAATGTATGGTCGCTGGAAGGAGTTTTTTGATGAAAGATCGCATGAGAAAGGAATCTGGTACAAGACCATTCAATGTGAGCCTCCTCGGATACCCTGGTGGGAAGTTGCTGAATTAAACCGGGCGAATATTGTACGTGCTCACAGGCTTCGGTCCGGACACATTCCATTAAATAAGTTTGCTCATCTGATGAGGAAAGCAGAGTCGCCCAACTGCGATATCTGCGACTCTGTGGAGGATGTACAGCACTTCTTAATGGAATGTGTTCGGACTCGGGACAAGAGGGCACAATTATTTGAAGCTGGGGGCTATACAGCAACAGATGTTGGGGTTTTCCAGTCGATATTGGCGGAACCCCTATCTAAACATGCGAAGTTCGTGTACCATTTGTTTGATATCTAGCAACACTAATGTAATGTAGAGTAATGTAATGTAGAGGCCCAACGGAGCCGACATGTCCCATAGATAAAGGCTCCTTCTAAATACGTAGATAAAAAAAAAAAAAAAAAAAAAAAAAAAAAAAAAAAAAAAAAAAAAAAAAAAAAAAAAAAAAAAAAAAAAAAAAAAAAAAAAAAACTACCATCACAAATATTGATATAACTTGCGACTCGCCCGGCTTCCCACGGGTTACACAAAGCCTAAACCTTCCTCAATAATCACTTTATTGATACGTGAAAACCGCATGCAAATCAGTTCAGTAGTTTTCGAGTTTATCGCAAACATACATATGTACACATAAACAGACAGGCCCGGCGGGGAGCTTTGTTTTATAAAGTGAAGTGATTGGTGAAAAAAACTGACAATACGACAAAGGTAGATTTTGATATTAGTCTGGCAGCTATTAGTCACGTCTTTTGATGTATGTTGTCTGGCACTTCGTACATTAAACAAAACAGACGACAAGGCAATCTCCAGTATGTAAATAGGTACCTACTCACGTAAATAATTTAAACGGCTGCTTGTGGTAACAGTGACCTAGATTGTAAAAACGGTCGAAGAAGAAATGTGCTTTGTGATTTATTCGATAAAGTGTACACTTAGGTCCATTGTATTATACATTTTGTATGTTGGTAAATAATACCGTTTAATACGCCCCCTTTTAAACTAATCTAAGGATAAAAAAAGTCAAATTGTAGGTAATATATCTAAGGATTATCACAGCAGCCCAAAGATATCCACTGCTGATCATGGGTCTCACAGAGATTGTTACAATACTCAGTCATCCCTCTGACTTACACCATGAAACCGACAATCCCGGCGAAGACCTGGAAACTTAGGACAAGGCCACCCGTATTCGCTGCGGGGACCTGCCCCAACTTTGTAATATACACCTACTAGACACATCACATATCCGCTTCTATCCGACAAAGAGCAACCGGCCGCCCGTATTTCTAGCGAGGACCGATTGACTCACACAAATGATACAACACAGAAAAAAAAACTCAGCCATCCCTTGCCGGCCTCATCTAATGTTCATCCGGAACCTTTCCGAAAGGCCCATCCAAACCACTAAACACGATAAATCACTGTCATCATCATCATCATCATCATTTCAGCCTATATACGTCCCACTGCTGAGCACAGGCCTCCTCTCATGCGCGAGAGGGCTTGGGCTATAGTCCCCACGCTAGCCCAATGCGGATTGGGGACTTCACATACACCTTTGAATTTCTTCGCAGATGTCTGCAGGTTTCCTCACGATGTTTTCCTTCACTGAAAAGCTAGCTAAAATCACTGTCAAACTCACTAAATACCTATTTTTTTTTGACACTATAGGGTTGTAACATAGGGTTTCTTCTAGCGGTTGCTGATGCAAGCTGCTAAAAACTCAAACTTACTTATTCCCAATAATTTCAATAATCCAGCAACAACTAACTTAAAAATAAGGACTGTATCGTTTATTATAAATACAGATAAAACCTGGTCTAACTGTTGACCTGTGTATTATTTTGTATTACTATGTTCTTAAGGTATAATCTGGAGGTATTTTTAAGCCATATCTGATATAAGAAGGTTTTACATTTATTTTATTTTAGGGACTTTATGATGATTTTAATACCCTCTAGCAAATGTAATTCGGACAAGCCTATCGAACTTAATTTGAGACTATTTCACCGATTCCTTGGTCCGATTTAAAGAAACAAAAGGTTAATATGCTGCCAAAATATGCCATCTAAGTGTCCTTTTCATGATTGCTCAATTGAACATCCACAGAATAAATGTGGTGAATTTTTATCTTTACATGAAAACGACTTTTTATGCAACATTTTGGATTCCCGTCAAATTCTGACGCCAGCGAAATGAGGGAAACAGCTAAAAGAATCTACGGAAATCCAAAGCCTAACGGACATTCATGGCGTTGAACCATGGCTAGAACAGGTCGATAGAAACGCTCCATGATGGTTATATTGTATACCAAAGTCGGGGTTGTCGTAAGTAACATGCCATATTCTCTAAAAGGCCACCAAGCACAGATCCAAAACTTTTTTTCCAACTAAAAGAAATGATTAGACTATGCCCAGATGTTTCGCTTTACGATTCATATGTAATTGCTGTTTACATAGTACGATTTTTTTGTGTAATATCTCGTCTTGTTCGTAAACCGTAAATTTTCTTGTAGTATTTGTCCAAAATCGTTGTAGTTAATCGGGAGGATTGGGTAAATATTGTCCAAACCATATGCTTTACGTGATCTCCCAGGACGAAATGTTACTTATTATTAAAGCACAAATTAAACTATATGTGTAATTTTTTAATAAAAATATAATACCAGGAAAAACGGCTAAGTAAAGTTGTATTCATAACAAACGATACAGTCCTTACAATGTATTTCGAGCAAGGGCCACAGCTCAAACAGCAAGGTAAACCATGTGTTATCAGCGCCTTATCCAAACTGATAAGATACATGTTCATTATAAATACAGCTAATCAAAAAATTATCAGGCTAAAATAGCAAAATGTACATAGGGAATGGTAGAGGGGATAGAACACAGCAGAAAGTCATCTCGCTTGTTTTAACAGCAGTGTAGCTAAGAGCCACTTGCACCTTTTACTAACCCGGAGTTAACTTTGAATTACCAGTAGGTAACTAAACCATGAATTACCAGTATAATTTGACACTGGGATAACGGATTAACCGGTTAACCCCGGGTTAGATGATAGTGCAAGTGGGCCAGTAACATTTCTACCTTAATACAGAAGATGACAACGTCACGATTCGTTTTAACGTACAACTCTAGGATATTATAAAATAAAGTTGTTCAACTACTTAATAGATTTAAGTTAACGATTGCATTTTTACTGCTATATTAGCAGATAACCTAAACAATTAGATAAAGAATCCCATACCTAGTCACTTGTATATTCTTTAACGACGAATACTTCGGTATTTACACTTCCAATTAATAGTCAAAACAAGAGAACATCAACATCGGAAATTGATGGTAAAACCACCACAACCAGTATTTACTAACACGACACCACACGTGATGTCCACTAGCGACTACCTTATACTATGATCTAATCCTACACATATTGTTATACGTACAATCTAAATATAGGACGTACATATACCATAAATTGACACAGTTGAATGACCATTTGTAGACTTTATTGCAACGAGATAAGGTCCAATGGTCAGTTAATAATGGTGTGAGTTGCTGTTTGTATACTAAATCATATGGTCGTCGAGTCGTCGTAGCAAGTCGAATGACATCATTTACTCTAACAGTTACTTACGAATACCTATACCTACTGTGAGGAACAAATGAAGGCAATACTTCGAAACTACCTCACTTACCATGTTTTTAATATTACAATAGTCGCATTTTGTCACCGTAAACTATGCACGAGCAATCCTAAAGCGTCACTTGCGCGTTGCCGAGTTTTTATCAGTACCGACTGGGCTCTCCAAACTTCGACCAGTTAGCCTGCTATTTGGCCCGCCCGTATAAAAAAAAGTCAAATTCCATACAATCCGGCCTGCAAAACGAAGCAGCTGCTGCAACGATCCCTGCTGTACTTAATATACTCTCTGGAAGCCTTACTCGCCACCAAGACCGCCATCATATTTTTATATCATATCGATGATTTGATAACATACATACGGAACAGATATATAGAGGCATAGAATTGTTATAAGACTGTGGTTTTCAGATAGACGAAAGTACAGTCGACGTCAAAGATATGTTTACATTTTTCGCCTTATTCCAAAGGGGTAAGGTGCAAAAGTGTAAACATATCTTTGACGTCGACCTACCCCAGTTAGGCAACTCCAAATACGTCCGAGATGACATTCCGCTGTGCCCTACCTCTCACTCGTGTTGCGGTTATGATTTTATTATGAGGAAACGTTTTACGTCCTAATCTTATAATTAGAGTAAACTTTCACCTAATCGATTTCTATGGAGATTAGCGCTAAATTATAATAAAGTATAAACAAAACAGAACCAGTTATGTTGAATCACAAAAGTTACTTATGTGTGTCAGTGAACTAGAAACATAAGACTCGCATGGCAATTGTATCCAAACCAGTTCCTGGAGAACTCGAGTGCGTATAGAATGGTGTGGGGACCCACAGACATATATCTTAATATAAAACCAGTTTCGTCATTTAGATACTAATCGAGATCGGACAGCCTAAACCGTTGAAAGTAGGACCTTGAAATTAAAAACAGATTTTCTTCAAACAAAGTAATTTTGTACACCCCAACCCGGGTTAACGACTTCTACGCGGACAGAGGCTAGTATATGTATACTAAGCTAACATAAATAAATATAACGACATGACATAGTGTAGGTATAGCAACAGAAAACATACACGTTACAATGCACGAAGTCATAATCGAACACTTAAGACAATACGATCATAGGCCACAATGGAACCATGTCAAGTCAAATTAAATAATAACAAATAGAAAACTAATCTATACGTACTTATTCCGTAACTTCAACAAAGTTTGAAAACCGAGCAAAGTTAACAAACTTTGTGTGTAATTACCAATACTCATCTTTAGGCATTTTTCATCGATTTTGTTTTTTTTTTCGATTCTAAATTGAAACAGTTTTGTTTCAAATAGGACAAAGAAGGAAAGATAAACAGAAGCGCCATAGGTATCTGTTACTTCTTTTTCGTTTTTGTCAAGTTCATGGGCCTCCAAACTGGCCTCTCTAGTTACAAGAGTCTCTCGAGGTACATAATAGAATAGAGAACATTCACCACTTGAACTACTTC
Source organism: Cydia fagiglandana (assembly GCF_963556715.1). Classification (NCBI taxonomy): domain Eukaryota; kingdom Metazoa; phylum Arthropoda; class Insecta; order Lepidoptera; family Tortricidae; genus Cydia; species Cydia fagiglandana. The sequence goes on along the minus strand of NC_085936.1, from coordinate 11,697,975 downwards.
TGCTGTTGACGGTTCTTCGGGAGCGCATTTAGGTTATCAATTTAGATATATATCTGTGGTAAAGAACAGTGGAACCCGCTGATGTCTCGGCTAACAGTACGGCAAACACTAGCTAGAATATGACCTTTATGGAACCTGTTCATTTATAGGGGCATAAAGCATATTTACCGTAATGTTCAACGCTTCATATTATTAAATCTCCAGAGTAAATAGCATATGCAGATCGCTATTGTAAAATAAAATCAAGGTTCATTACACAAGGAGGCAGTGAATCTATTGAATCTATTCATGCGACAAGTAGGTTCAAGCGAATAATTTGCACATGGCCTCTAAGCTCGTACAAATTATCTAAAATGGCAATGAATGAGATAGAATTTAGACCTCTTTTCGATCAAGAAAACGTTGTTGACCCTCTTCACCAGTAAATACAGATCCCTATGTTGAGCGCAAGTCTACTCTCATAGTACAAGAGGCTTTAGCTTTTTCAAGTCGCACGCATTTTTCGATTTCTTCGCTGATGTACATCAGGATCTGGTAAGTATAAAATTACGTTTACTCTACTTGATGTTAATAAAATATGGTGAAATTGCCGTATAAAGTTTTCATTGCTCTTATGTGTAATGATAATCGAAATTATTCAGCGCCTGTAGTAGAGTCGTGAAAGGTCACGTCAGCCTGCATTTTTAAGATTACCCTAAAACGTGAGCTCGTGGTTCGTAGCTCCTCGAGAGTCGAGAACGGGCGTTACATATTTAACTTTATATACTGAAAACATTTCTTACGAGCACTTTCAAACAGTCATCCTGAATAATATAATAAGAAACATGAATGTCCCGTTTTCACCACTTGGGTACGGAACCCCAATAATGTCAGTCTCTACATCAATAGGTGAATTTGTAAAACATAATTCTCTTCATGCAGCAACAACAAACTACTAACGTACAGTACGGAGGAATCTCTGCCATGATTCACACTCGCCGGCCTTTGTAATCTCTACAAATTAATCTTGATTTTGTTGACACCCGCTAAGTAATTGTTTGAAGCAGAATGTAGCGGTACGTCCACCTACACTACTGTACTGCTTTATACTCTACAGCTCTGGCTCTGGCGTAACCACGATTGGAAAATAAGTTCCGTTTTTAACTTTATTTTGTCAGAACAAGGTATATAATTGAATGATTTTTAACATGTAGTTACAGCGTCTTAATTGTGTTAATGTTTATTATCACCAAGTAACAATGAAGTTAACAATGAACGGATTTAAGCGACCGTAAAAGTTTAAAACTATAACCACTACGTTCCGTATTCGCTATGTTTACATGTTGACCCCTTGGGAAATTATGGAGTGATTCGCCAGCCCACGTAATGGTTTTAGAAATTCAAGACGAATGCTGACGATAAACATTCCATTCCTTAGCAGCATATACAGTGAAACCTGGTTAATTGGCACCTGGATAAATGGAAAACCTCAATAATTGCAAGCAAAAGCCCGGTCCCGGTCCCTTGAGACCAAAGGGCCTCTATAATTGAAATTTTGGAACCTCTATAATTGCAATTTAGTTTTTGTGCTTTTCTCGTAATTTTGCCTCTGTAATTGACGATATCGCAACTAAGACCTCTATAATTGACACTGTGCTAAAAAATCCGCTATTTTTGCTCTTCTTTTTACCTCTATTATTGAAACGAGTCTTACTTATTACCTCTGTAATTGAAATAATGTAGTTGTAGACAGCAGAAACAATATTTTAATAGCAATAATCATTTTATTTATATCTCCATCCAGAATTCAATTTATTTATTGGGTATCTATCACAGCCTGTAGTAGGTGAAATAGTTTAGATTAAATCAAAAACAAAGTATGCTTTTTACATTCTAATAAAACTTTCTTCTACAATTCAAGGGAACTTTTTAAACCCAAATGATAAGAAAATAAAGTAATAATTAATATAGTGTAAAAGTGCAAGTATAGTCAGAAGCAATATACGAGTATAAACCAGAAAACCAGAACGTAAGCGTGTAAATCTACTTTCAATGGTTATTTGCACCTCCATAAAAGAAATTTGTCAAAACGCAACCTCTATTAATGAAAACCTCTATAATTGACACAACGATTTTTTGAACCTCGTTAATTGACACGACCTGCATAAATGAAAAACCTGGTTAATTGACAAAAAATGGCAGGTCCCTTGAGATTGCAATTATCCAGGTTCCACTGTAAGTAAGAAAGCTTTGGCTTCCTTTATTTTCTCATAAAAATGTTTGCTCGTGCTTTATTAATTATTATGTTGACAAGGTTGACCTCATTTATTCGACACTTCGGCGTCTTGTTTTTACAATAATGAAGTGTTTTTACCTTTCATGGTATGTCTCATGTGGTGGTCAAGAATCGTGGGTTCAAACCACGGCTCAGCCTCAAATAGGTAGAGCAGAAAAAATCGTTTAAAAAAATGCGAAAAGATTACTAATAATGTCAGGATGACAACGAAAAATTATTGATATAAAAACTCACCTGGCGCTGGTCTGGTCTGTGGTGACGGTCACGAAGTTGTCCGGGAACATGCCTCTGCGCCCGCGCAGCTCGCCGCGCCACCAGCCGCCCGGCAGCCGTTCCACCTCGCGCAGCACCTCGCCGGGCCGGATGGTCAGCTCGTCCGGCTCGGACGCGTCGTATGCGTAGTTCGCTACGCAGGTCACTGCCAAAACAAGACTGCATTAGCTACTGCCAGGCGTGGCTCACTCCGCGATTTCGTCGCTTTGCTACAGGTAGCTACAAGTACATCCGTTGCACACCAATTTTGGTGGCTAGCCATAAGCCGCGCGTGGCGCTGTCGCCACCTAGCAGCCATATCTGACCTGATCGTAACAGACGCGTTTCATTAGAGAGTGAGTCTTCTGTACCTAGTACTCTTATTTATTCTGTGCTACTGCTCAATAGATGTTACACTATCACTCGGTAATGCATTAAAAGTTGGGCTGAGGTTAGTAAGGGCCCCCACATCTGGCGTCTTTCGAGCGTCGGCGTCTGTCGGCGTCGGTCCAACGCTATGGAAAATGACGTCGCTGCGCAGTTGCGTCGACGTCGGCCATAGAATTGTAGACGCCGACGCTCGAAAGACGCCAGATGTGGGGGGGACCTAAATCTGATTTATATTATGATGTAAAAATTATAATACCCTCTGATAAAGTCCCAGAGAAATTTCTAAGTTTTATAATTTAGTTATTTACTTTAAGGCCCCATGGGTTCAGGTTCTTCTCTCACTCTCACTGAGCATAAGCGTGAGCGAGACTGCTGTGCGTACCCAGGAACGCGGATATCATGTTTTTGAATAGTTCTATTTAGGTTTTTTTTTTTTAAGTAATCGGCGAATTCGATAAAAAATAAAATTACGCATTTTTAGAAGTATTTTTCATATTTTTAACTTTTGTGTCAAAATTGTTAAAATTCTTTAAGGTGCGTTAGACCCATGTTCATGATTTTTAGTGTTCCGTACAAAACTTTGTTTACGGAACACTTATGGGATCACTTCGGTCTTGCAAATCAGTTATTTTTCTATCAAGTGAGTCAAGAAATCAGGTGTTGAATTGTTGAAGTTAATAGATGATCTAAAAAACCCCTACGATTTTTCAAAAACGCTGCTGGCTGAACATACTGTTGCTTAAGTAAGGGTACAAAACTCAATTTGATTTTGCAGCAACTGTTAGCTAAGAATGCAGTGTAACTGACGTAACAGCAATGTAATGTGTTCATTTTACTAATGTTATTATTGTATACAATACAACATTAATAAATTAATTGTCATATCAATTATCTACACCAAGATAACATACTAAACTGCGCACAATATTAAGCATCTGATTCCAATTTATTTTTATTGCAGAGGTTTTATAAATATCATTGAGTTAGTAAGTTTTTGATTGCTTTGAACCTTTTTATAATGCTGATATTGTTTCATAATGTTAAGAATATGTATATTTTGTTGACCTACAGATAACCGGTGGACCAAACATGTCACAGAATGGTTACCAATAGACACACCGAGAAAACAGAAAAAACCGAATACTAGATGGAGAGATAAGCTACGAAATTTCAATAGATTCTGGTGGAGAACAGCACAGAATAGGAAGGAATGGGAAAAACTGGGGGAGGCCTTTTCCGCACACGCGGCATGCAAATGAATAAAATAAATTGAAAAACAATAAAAGTTAAAATTAATAATTTAATAAATAAGTATAATAACAAAGAAAGTGTAAAAATAACAAAAAACGCATGAAATAAAGGCTATTACTATTACTATTACTATATTTTGTTGTATCAATGATACAAATATGAGCGGGCAAACCTGATGAGCCGAGATATTTTTTTATATGTGACATGTGTTGAGTGGAATTCTTATTTGAATGAAAAAATAACTAATAGGGTTTAACCGCTCACCCCTATGTGCCCTATAAAAACCAATAGCAATACAAAACTTAGTATTAATTAACTGATATTTACAAAAATTGTAAAATAAAAATACATTGGAATCAAATACAAATATTAATATTATTTCCATAGTTTTGGCCTAGGGCTCTCCAAACCTCGGCCCGCGGGCCAAATGCGGCCCGTGAAGCGTTCCAATCCGGCCTGCTGCCAGCATTCCAACCCGGCCCGCGGAGCCAGGCTCCTGGGGTTCAGCCCTAACAGCAGTAACCAGATACTCGCTTCCCCCCCAGCGATGATGGTGGCCCGCGCGAAAGTTTCTGAGGCACAATACAATATGGCCCTCAGGTATAAAAGTTTGGAGACCCCCGGCCTAGGGTGTATAGGTTCCACAATGTACACCCTTTAGAAGCAGAAAATCTATTCAAATAACCTCTATCAGCCTCTATTCATGACCGAAGTTTATATCAATTCAACCTATATTTTAATGTCGTACTGTTGGGCACAGCATTATTTTAATGAAAAGAGGGAACCTCAAGATGCTGATGCGATCCTTTTAAATAAATCAATAACATTGTATGAAACAAAGATTATGATTGGATTTGTTAGCAGAATTATTGTGTCAATAAGTTAGTGATACAGACCAAAGATATGGAATTTACACACAGGGCATGCAGTTAGATTCATGTAAAAGCAATACATAAGTGGATAAAACCATTTCCAAGAAATTAATAATAACACAATTAAAAAGTAGAAATTTAACACCTAAACAAGACAGATATGGAACCAAACATATGAAATGATTAGTAGGTACTTGTATACTTGGTTTTGTATACTGTCTGCAGTAATCCTCAGCATTATGTGACTCAGTGCTCCTTTATGACTCCTTATTTACATTCTTATCACACAAACAATACAAAGTTGACTCAACATTTGTTCCCAAGAACTTTATACTTGAGAAATACAGTACAGCTCAATTTTTTTGATTGAATACAGTTATGAAATGTTGCTGCGAAACTCGAGAAGCTTTCAAATGCTATATTAAGGTGCGTCCGCGTTATGTTTATTAGAATTCCGAATGCATATGACATCACATAGGTAGCCAGCAGTATGACTCATTCAACAGACTCGAGAACACTTCAATACATACTTAATCATAGAATCAATCTACCAATACTGAGATTAAATAAAAACTATACCTAAAAATACGTTTAAGCGAAAAGATAAGATAAATCCAGCGAAGCAGATTTTGCAAATTGTCACATAAGACCGCTGACTGTTTAAGATTTATGGAACTTCCGGCTAATAACTAATGTAAAACTTTAATGCATGTGCATCAAAAATAAGTTAGGGCAAACTACGTCAGCTGAATTGATGTCGCGTACGGTACAGTTATTTTATACATACACAAACAAGACGATAAGTTAAGATTTTACATACCCTTCTGATTTGCATTGGTCTCCATATTTGTTATAAATAAATATCACATGTTCACAACACAAACACCAATAACACTGACTGTACCCGAATTATTATTTACGCCGCGACCTACAGTGAATACAACACGACTTAAATTAAAATAAGGGCAAGCGCGAGAAGAAGTAACTCGACATGTTTTTTTTTAATCACGTCAATCTGGTTGCTACCACAGATAACACTGAAGGCTTGAAGTAGGCGATGTTTTCGTTTGTTGTTTGTGGATTTTTTATTAATTTTTATACATAAAAAATATCCCCGGAGAAATACAACCAATTTTATTTTAAAGCTAAATATTATAAAATACAAGTTGAACCATTTTTTTGTGGGATTTTCTTTTTGTTTTTGTAAGTTGGTGATGATAATAATATACTGGGCTATAACCGCAAAAATCGAAGTTCGCAAATTGCGGGGATTTTTCTCTGTCACTCTAATTACGCCTTCATTGGAGTAAAAGAGAAATATCCCCGCTTTTTTCTGAATTACGTTTTTCGCGGTAGCCGCTCTGGATTTATTTATACATTTTTAATCTTTACGTTGGTAGTAATATATTTATTTCGTTTTTGATAAAAGCCTTCAATCTACTCTAATCCTATATGACCTATATATACTGTTTCTGTTTACTCTATGGTATACGAATACGAACCGAGTTATCTCGGTGGATATTTATTTTCGATTAAAATATACTGAGATTAAACAACTAGTTCACAAAATGAACAGGACCATACTCTCACGAGCGTTGTTGCTGAATAGCATAAGAAATACAGCTAAAAACTCTAAGCAATCTACCAGAAACTCTGGTCATGGGTGAGTGTTGTTATGTCACTGATGTCAAAGAAAATTTGATGAAGTCCTGAAGAGTATCATTATCATTATTTATTTTATACTCACGCTCACGAGTATCATTTAGATTAAACTGAACCCTTTCCATATATTGGTAAATCTTTATGGACCGTCGATTTTTGGGTGGGAAGGGGGGGAGAGGGCTACCCCCCCAGTCCAACCCCCATGGAGATATCCATGGTTAAAGTTTGTATGGAATTACTATGAAATAAGGGATTACAGCAATATTTGAAGAGGGAGGGGGTGAGGGTAACTTTTTATGCTATAAAATTGGTTGATGTCCAAGGATCAAATTATTAACATCATGTTCCCATAACTGCTTTTTACATATTACTAGCGACCCGCCCCGGCTTTGCTAGGGTAGTACCATAAACCTTCCTCAATAATCACTCTATTGATAGGTAAAAACCGCATGAAAATCCGTTCAGCAGTTTTCAAGTTAACAAACAAACATACAAACAGGCAGATGCGGAGGAGGGCTTTGTTTCATAAGGTGTTCTTTTTGGAACTTATATAAATTACCCCTTAGTTTCCTTGATTATACTAGAAACAAAAAATATATTTAATATAAAATGCCATCTGTGTATTTTCAGGTCTTGGTCATACCGTGTACCTCCACCGCTACCCTCCAAGAGTGTGGAGATGAAAGCCAACATTATTGGTGGACTCTGCTGGTGGTGGATCCTTCACCATATCTTTACTGAACCTGAACACATTTATGTAAGAGTATAATATGTTAAGAAATAATCTAAAACTGTACACTAGCACAATGCATCTTGTCTCCATAAACTGGTTTGGCTGTATGTGTATTCAGCATTATTCTAAGATCCTGCAAACAGCATGCGGCTTGTTAAATCTGCAATTGTATCCGAGACACCAAAATAATCAACACTTAGGGGATTTAGACCCACAGCTTTTGTTGCACATTGACATTTCTATAACTGATCATTTCTACTATGGTGGCCTGGTGGGCTCTTGTCTCCAACAGCTTGCTGACTGGATAAATCTAGACCTGTCTGTGTATCTATACCACTCCCTTTCCCAGTGGCATTTACTAAAGAGTTTGCAGCGTGTGCTAATGAGATGAAATTAGTATTAATTGTCACTTCAGTAGTTACCACAGTTGACAGGGACCCACCTTGTCAGACCTCGTGGCTGTCTAAAAAAGGAGGCAAAATATTTTAGCACAGATTCCATAGAGGCATATTTTAGCACAGATTCCCTAGTTTAGCTACTTATATTCGCTTGGTCGCAACCCATAGTTTGGGAAGTGCTGCCATGTGTTTGTATGTTCGCAATAAACTCAAAAACGACTGAATGGATTTTCATGTGGTTTTCACCTATCAATAAAGTGATTCTTGATGAAGGTTTTGCTGTATAATATGCTAAACTCTGAGAAGCCGGGGCAGGTCGCTAGTAATAATTATAAATTAATATTATCTTTGAGCTCGGCGTCAGCAAAAGCTGGCGGGATACCGCTCTGGACCGATCAAAGTGGTGTGCTCTTGTGTTGGAGGCCAAGACTCATTTTGGGTCACCGCGCCAACAAAGTAAGTAAGTAGTATTATCTTGAAAACAGCATGAAATACTTATTCCTTGTATGTTTATTGCAGGGAGAATGGCCTTACATTGACCCGTCCACCTGGACAGATGAGGAACTTGGCATCCCACCTGATTCAGCTGGACCATTGAAGAAGGAATAGAAAAATATTACCTAATTCATTAACTTGTTGCAAGACATACAATCATACATAATGTAATACTTCCATCTCAACATAAAGGTAGCAGAATTACAATTGTAAAGAACAACAACAAGCTAATGATTTGTACAGATTTATTTAAATTAATTGTAGCATGATTCATTAATGTTATAAATAAAAAACAAAACTTATTATGTATTAGCTTTTTTTTCCTAAATCTAGTTTTTGCACTTGGTAAGTATCAAGTAGTGTTGAAGTATATCAGAGCCTACATAAGCTTGTAAGTATGGAATACAATAGTAAGGTATATGTACTTTATTAACGTGTTCTGTGCTTGTAAACTAAAGGACAAAAATAGTCTGCAGACTGCCATTGCCTGTCTGCCTTTTTCTGTAGTACATTGTGTAAGGATATCATTTTAAACCATCCCTTTTTTTTAAAGATTTACAATAAAATATTAATAATAGAATGCAAAACAAATACATCAATAACGTTTCATTTCACTAAGTCATTGATTTTGACTCGGTTCTGCGAGTATCGGAACGGCCATTCGAATGTCAGAATGAAAAAGTTGAAAACGGGCATTGGATTACGGTTGTGAATTTAATAAGTATTAAACACAGTTTGTCATCAAATTCTGCGTTGTTTACTACCTGCACATTACTGTTAAGCCTGCTGTCTAAACCGATCTGCAGCAAAAGATCTACAAGAGGCTTAACCTTTTAAATCCGAAGTGGTAACAGTAAGTCGCGCTCACAGGTGAGTTTTTAAAATATATTTATATTAAACCAAGGAATATCCAAAGAGAACAGTCTATTTCGTTAATTGTGTTATGTGAGGAATATTACCAAAATACTATTAATGTCAATTCAGCATATACTTTGTATAAATACGGGACCTGACATCTTGATTCACAAACAAACGTTTTGCGTTTGACCATGAAATACTGTCCAGGGTAACTTGACCCGGAGATACATAAAACTGTTTCATTATGGAGATTGGACTTATATTGGTCAGTTATAATGCTAAGGTTGATGTGTGTTTATAAGTACTGCACTGAATGAAGACAAGAGTAAATGACTTTTGTATGCAGGAGACGATAACCAAATTTAGACTTTAGTATATGATTATAAGGGTCAGATATTACTTGCGTGAAATGAATTCATTATTGGTAATTTCCTCACAACAGAATTATATTTTATTGTCTTTTTAGTATGAGTCGTGTAACTTTGCACCTTAAGTTTTATAACATTATTACTTATTTTGCACTACTGTAGTGGGTGTTTATATAGGTATAATAGTTGTCAATGTGACAGAGTGTGCTGTAGAGAGTTATTGGCATGATTAAAACAAATATGATAATGAATAAATATACCGGTATATAAGGATATTGATTTCTTTTAGAACGCTATATACCTAACCTACCATAACTTGCACTAATGCATTTATATTGATTGTTTGTACTTACATATACAGTTGTTAACTCAGTTCAATGTGCTGCAATAATATTTTGTGCTTGGTTGTGTTACTTGTGGACTAAATATTTACTTGGGCTGAAATAGTCACCTACTTTTATGCTTATTTTACAATACCTACAAGTACCTATATGGAATGGTCTGTTGATTTGTGGTGGAATTTGGATTGTACTGATATGTGTACCTATTTTATTGATATTTCACTAAGCGAAGAAAACATACCTGACATCATATGGTTCTATCTATACATGTATATATAAAAAATACTCATACTGATTAACTAATGAAATGTTTTATTATCCTATTCCTTTTCCTTATTACTTACGTATGACATGACTGGTACTATGCCATTTTATTCTACATTGATAGTTGACTGAACATAATGCCACGGAAATCAAAGCGTAAGCGTAGATCTTATACGCCACCGCTCGACACTTTGATTGATAAATGCAAATCATTCATAAGTCGCAGAGATCGAAAAGTATCTCCTCGTTCTAAAAGAGTAAGACAACGGAGCACGAGTCGCCAGCATACACGTTCTAAAACAAGAAGCAGTTCGCGCACCAGGCGTAGTTATCACCACACCAGGCACGGCGACACGCGTTCACGAACGCGTTCCAGAACACAGAGACGTTCGCGTTCGAGACGTAGTGATCGTTATGCCAAACGAGAAGATTCGCATTCACGGTCGCGTTCCAGAACACAGAGACGGTCGCGTTCAAGGCATATTGATCGTCATGCTAGACGAGAAGACTCGCATTCACGTACGCGTTCTGCGACGAAGAGTAGTTCGGGGTCTAGGGATATGGAGCACCATACAGAACACAGAGGTAGACGGTCGCGGTCTCGGACACGTGGCAGCCCGGATCGTCAACGCAGTACTCGCCGATATGTGAAAAGTCCCGTATTTAGAGATGATCGCACTACAGTTCAGCAACTAATTGATGCGCTTAAGGGCCATGGAACTGGATCATATCCTAATATGCAGAATATTATACCGGCATTTGACCCTAGTACAAAGGCACAAACCACTAAAACATGGTTAAGGAAAGTAAATGAAACCGCCAAAGTATATAAGTGGACTGAAAGTCAGACTATATATCATGCCATACCTAAATTATCAGGAGTCGCTAAACAATGGTATGAAGGATTGTCGACATCCAATTTAACCTGGGAAGCGTGGCAGAAAAAGCTTCTTCAGTGTTTCCCAGATGACAGGAACTACGCTGATCGTTTAATTGAAATGATTGATAGAAGGAGCAAGCGAGATGAAACCCTTGAACAATATTTTTTTGATAAGGCAAAGTTAGTGGCCCACTGTAATATTAAAGGAAAGGATGCAGTCGATTGTATAATACAAGGCATTTACGACAACAATATACGCTTAAACGCTCAAGGATGTGACTTTAAACATACAGATAAGCTACTCCGGTATCTGCGCAATGTATCTGCGAAAAATGTACGTGACGCCAAGAAGCCGATACCTCAATCAAAAGTTGCGGAATCTAAAGCCACCGGGAACTCAAAGTTTACTCGTACTACTAATACAACAAGTACTTCGATAAGGTGTTTTAACTGTTCGGAGATAGGTCATGTAGTATCAAAATGCCCAAAACCCCTTCAAAAGTGTCCAAAGTGTGATCGTATGGGACACTTAGCTGAGAACTGTAAACGTTTTCCAAGGAACGATGAGCGGATTAATAATAAAACAACGACTGATACTGTTAAGGTACTGAGAATAGAGACTGAACACGGTGTGCATGATTTATACGTAAAGTCAGTTAAGCTGTGCGACAAGGACAAAATCGCTTTTACTGATTTTGGAAGCGAATGTAGTCTAATTAGAGAAAGCACTGTAAAAGACCTAAACCTATCGATTACTACCGAAAATAGACCCATGCTTAAAGGCTGTTTTTTCGGATCTACACTACCTAAAGGAAAAGTTAGATTACCGGTTGCTATAGACTTTGTTAAAGCCACAATTGATGTTTTTGTTGTGGAAGATAAATTTTTAAATACAGATGCTCTAATAGGTCAAAATTTCACAGAACTACCAGAAGTACATGTACAGAAAAATAACACATCTCTTATTCTTTACTCTGTAACGTTTGACGCAAATAAGTTAGGAGTTCATGTTAAGGCGAACACCATGATTAATGGTACAAATACTGTTGAAGTATACTGCGATCCAGAATACACGGGATACCTGTATGTACCTGGAAACACGTCCTTCAAAGTTGGAGAAGAAGTAATCGTTTTACAAGGAGTCTACTATTTCGCCAAAGGAATTGGACGTATATTAGTGATAAATTTTTCTAACAAAAAAATTACATTAAACAGAAATAAACTACTTACGCGGGCACGATTTCTACCCTCGACCGCAGATGAAGGACCAGAACAGGCAAAAGGGGAACTAGAGGTAAATATGATCTCAATGACTAAGAATAATTCTAATACCGAAAAGGACGCATCTTTTATAAAATCTAAATTCCCTATTACTATAGACATGTTAAATGTTGGACCTATGGTTTCGGATGCTCAAAAAGAAGCTTTATTAAATCTAATAAACGAGTACCGCGAATGTTTCGCACTAAATATGTCTGAGTTAGGCACGACACCCATATCGGAAATGCACATAAAATTAAATGACGAATCACCTGTGTCTTACAAACCGTACCGATTAGCTTACAGTGAACGAATGGTAGTACGTGATCTTGTTAGCGAACTCTTGGAACAAAATATTATCACGGAATCAGATTCGAGCTATGCCAGCCCCATAGTGCTAGTTAAGAAAAAAGATAACGATTATAGACTCTGCGTAGATTACCGTGCACTGAACAAGAAGACTGTCAAGGATTCTTTTCCAATGCCGGTAATTGACGACCATCTCGAACGGTTAAACGGAATGAAATATTTTACTTGTTTGGATTTAAAGTCAGGTTACTATCAAATTCCAATGTCTAAAGAGTCACAGCACCTAACAGCTTTTGTTACACCAGATGGCCACTATCAATACACTCGGATGCCGTTCGGGCTGGTCAACGCACCTGCCGTATTTCAACATATGATAAATAAGGCGCTAGGAAAAGACAGATACGATTTGGCGATACCGTATATGGACGATATTCTGTCACCCGCCACAACTATTGATGAGGGTTTAGACAAATTGCAGAAAATACTTAAATCACTGCGCGAAGCTAATCTTACTCTAAATCTAAAGAAATGTTTTTTCTTTCACAACACGTTAACATATCTAGGGTATGAAGTATCAGACGAAGGCTTGCGCCCAGGTCAGAAAAAAATCGAAGCAGTAGGTTCATTCCCCACACCTATGAATGTTCACCAAGTTCGTCAGTTTGTGGGATTGGCAAGTTTTTTTAGAAGGTTTATCCCCGGATTTGCGGTAGAAGCCAAACCTCTTACAACACTGACTAAAACCAACGTCCCTTGGGTATGGGGAAGTGAACAAGAAAACGCTTTTCAAAATCTAAAAGCAAAGTTAACAGAACGTCCTCTTTTAGCATTATACGACCCTACATATATAACAGAGGTACACTGTGATGCGAGTAAGTTAGGGGTGGGTGGTATTCTGTTCCAAAAGCCCGATGAAAAGTCACCACTTAAGCCAGTGGCATATTTTAGCAAGCAAACTACAAAGGATGAGGAATTTCTACACTCCTATGAGTTGGAAACGCTTGCAGTTGTGCTGTCGCTAAAAAAGTTCAGAACGTTTCTTATAGGGGTACAATTCAAAGTTTTGACTGACTGCAATGCTCTAAGAACAACTCTGACTAAAAGAGACCTCATTCCACGTATTGCAAGATGGTGGTTGTTACTGCAAGAGTACGATTTTACAATAGAATATCGCCCTGGAGCTAATATGCAACATGTCGATGCCCTTAGCAGAAACCCCATTGCTAACCCTGACGATGATGTTTTAATGGAATCACGAGAATTTGAAATCATGCATATATCTACAACTGATTGGCTATTGACTGTACAAATGACTGACCCCAAAATTAAACATATAAAATCGGTTTTAGCAAGTAACGAGAAAGAAATAAAAGATATAACTAACAACTATGTTTTACGTGACGGCAAAGTTTATAGACGAGTAGGTGAACAATATAAATGGGTTGTTCCAAATGGTGCTAGATGGCGCATATGCCAATTGTGTCATGATGAAGCGGGTCACTTTTCAACAGAAAAGACTATTGAAAAGATGAAACACGACTACTGGTTTCCGAAGTTAAATAGATTCGTCAAAAAGTATGTGTCTTCTTGCATGAATTGTGCTTATAATAAAGGTACCACAGCCAAACCAACTGGCTATTTGCACCCCATCCCAAAAGGCGATCAGCCATTTCATACAATGCATATGGACCATCTTGGACCATTTATTCGGAGTAGACAAGGAAATATGTACATATTAGCTATCATCGACGGTTTCAGTAAATTCATATTCGTAAAAGCGGTTAAGAACGTTAAGACTAAAACTACTATTAAAATACTACAAGACATATTTGACACCATAGGAGTCCCGAAGGTTATTATCTCCGATCGCGGAACTAGTTTTACGTCGTCATCATTTAAGAAATATATCAAAACTATAGGTTCCAAGCATGTCTTAAACGCTGTTGCAACGCCACGAGCTAACGGGCAAATTGAAAGATATAACCGGACCATATTGGGCTCGTTAGCCACTATGAATCATGGCCAAGATGAACGTGATTGGGACACACGGTTAGGTCGACTACAGTGGAGTCTTAATAATACTCAAAATAAGACGACGGGCAAAACACCTTCTGAGATAGTCTTTGGACAGAGAAGCGTTAACACAACTGAAGCCGCTGTACTTAATTCTTTGGCCGAAACATCTACGGTAGATGTTCAGCCAACTTTATCTGAAATTAGAGAGTCTGCTAAAGAAAACACAGAAAAGAATCAAAACTACATGGCGAAAACATTTAATCAGCAGAGAGCTCCGACTGTATTTTTCAAGGAAGGAGACCTGGTAATGATACCGAATCACCACAATCCTGCTACTGGCAAGAGCAAAAAGTTATGTCCAAAATTTAAGGGGCCCTTCAAGATAACTGCTGTACTCGACAACGACCGCTACGAAATATCAAGCATTGAAGGACACTCTAAACGCAAGTACAAGAGTATTTATCCGGCAGATCACTTAAAAAGATGGATTACATTTCAATGTGACAAGGAGACTGACACTGAAGTAGTATCATCTGATGCGTCAACGTCAGATGACGAATAAAAACTATGATTACATGTAGATGACCATTAAAACAAAAACTGACAAAGTTGTCTTTTTTATTATTAGTGAATGCAATACCTGACATGACATGACATGACATGACAGACCTTCCTATTCCCACAACCCTTTGATTACAGTTACCGATAAGCTCTGCGGCGCCACCTGTGCGCCAACCATGCAAAAGATTGTATGCTGCCAATCGGAATGTTGATGCCGAAATGCAAGCAGTACTCAATGGTGAAGGATGGTGAAGCATTAATGATGCTCAATAGATAGTGAAGGATGCCGAAATGCAAGCAGTACTCACATTGTGAAGGATGCTGAAGCATAAGCGGTTCTCACTAATAGTAGTGCTCAATAGACAGTGAAGGATGCCGAAATGCAAGCAGTACTCACATGGTGAAGGATGCTGAAGCATAAGCGGTACTCACTGATATGGAGTTACTCTACTGAAGAAGGATGCCGAAGTACGGGTGTCAGTTTCTCGAGTTAAGGACGGCCGAACCACAAGCGGTACTCACCCTATGATAGCGAATACCTACCTACCTTCGAACAAGGGCGGTAACAGTTTTATTTATATTCAGTATTACTATTCGATATGACTTGATACAGCTATATGCCATATCTACATTGTAACGTTCTACTAACATGGGGTTCCATAAATCAGCAAAATGAATGAAACTCTCAAATGGATTATATCGCCATATATTAACAATAACTTATAAATAGAACTGCTGTACAATCACAAATTTCAAACCAATTAAAGCCGAAGATTTAGACTAATATTATACACTAAAATATTGTAATCTTTCAGGCGAAGGCCGTCGCCAGTGGATCCCTGGCCGAAGCTGCCTTGCCACGCGTCGCGCACTCGTCGTACTGACCTCGGTGATGAAGGACACGCTGCTGCTCCACATCTACATGCTCATTATGTTGATTTGTAGTTTTTTTTTATGTTTGAACAAAACTGATGCTAATTATTCCAGAAATCTTTTATACTGTGTTGTTTTATCTATTTCTCTTTTACAACAGTCATTAAGAAACATGGAATTCTGTTTTCCTTTTTTATTTAGTATTGTATAACTACTTTTTTAAAAAATGTGAATCTTAAATACGAGAATCTATGTATGAGGGCATACAGCTGATACTCGAATGGCCGGCCAGGAATGGGGACATTCCTATCTGAGGACGGCCGACTGTAAGGATATCATTTTAAACCATCCCTTTTTTTTAAAGATTTACAATAAAATATTAATAATAGAATGCAAAACAAATACATCAATAACGTTTCATTTCACTAAGTCATTGATTTTGACTCGGTTCTGCGAGTATCGGAACGGCCATTCGAATGTCAGAATGAAAAAGTTGAAAACGGGCATTGGATTACGGTTGTGAATTTAATAAGTATTAAACACAGTTTGTCATCAAATTCTGCGTTGTTTACTACCTGCACATTACTGTTAAGCCTGCTGTCTAAACCGATCTGCAGCAAAAGATCTACAAGAGGCTTAACCTTTTAATTGAATAGAATAAACTTGAACTTTGAGATGCGGCATTTCTTTGCGTCTTTCCCCTGGCAGCAGGTCTGTTTTTCTTCGGGTGACCCCTCGTGTTCTGCTGAGGCTGTTGCGGATGTGATTCGGCAGGGAATGGAATATTTCATTCCGTTCTCCGACCTATCGCTCGATCACAAGACCCGAGCTTGGTACAATTCGGACTGTGCTCGAGCCGAGGCTCTTAAGCAGTCTGCATACCAGGCTTGGGTACTAGCCCGCGATACCAAAGCTGGAGCACAGAGGGTTCGCGCGAAGAAAAAAGCCTTTAACTCAGCTGCCAAGTCCTGCAAACGGGTGCTTCGAAAGGCTCGATTCGACCACGTCAGTCGAATAGGGGCCAAACTCGCCTCCTACCCTCCTGGTAGCAAGCGGTTCTGGTCCCTGTCGAAAGCGGTCGAATCCAACTTCTGCCGACCCACATTGCCACCTCTGCAGAAACCTGATGGGACACTGGCCCACTCCGCGACAGAGAAAGCTAACTTGTTTGCTTCTCTGTTTGCGAGCAATTCACGTCTAGATGCAGGCTCAAAACTTCCACCTACGCTACCTCATTGCAGTTCCTCTATGCAGAGAATTGCTATACATCAAAAAGAGGTACGCCGAGCTCTGCTGAATCTTGACGTGAATAAGGCCAATGGACCAGACGGTATACCTGCACGTGTACTAAAGCAGTGTGCGCCTGAGTTGTCTCCTGTACTGACACGCCTGTACCGCCTCTCTCTCCAAACAAGAACGGTGCCGAAATCCTGGAAGCTTGCAAACGTGCAGCCAGTACCCAAGAAGGGTAGTCGTGCTGATCCCTGCAATTACCGACCAATCGCCATTACCTCCATGCTCTGTAAAGTCATGGAAAGGGTACTTAACGGCAAACTGCTGGCATACCTCGAAGCAAATGATCTGCTCAGTGACCGTCAATATGGCTTTTGCATAGGTCGGTCTACTGGGGATCTTTTAGCGTATGTCACGCACTACTGCGGCGAGGCCATCGAGAGGAACGGTGAAGCGCTTGCTGTTTCACTGGACATCTCGAAGGCCTTTGACAGGGTTTGGCACGCAAGTCTCCTTAGCAAGCTTCCTGCTTACGGCATCCCTGCTGATTTTTGTAGCTGGCTATCTGATTTCTTGAGTGAACGGTCGATCAGAGTAGTTATTGATGGCTGCTCTTCGGACCTCATGGCCATTGACGCCGGTGTTCCTCAGGGGTCTGTTCTCTCCGCAACCCTTTTCCTGCTCCACATTAACGACATGCTGCAACCCAGCATTGTAGGTTATGCAGATGACAGTACGGTTGTTGAGAGATATTTGGCTAGTGCAGGGGACAGCAGGGAGGATATACGTTCACAGAGAGAGGCCATGGTTGAGCGAATGAACTTGACCCTTAGTCTCGTTTCCCAGTGGGGTGATGACAATCTGGTCACGTTCAATGCCTCCAAAACGCAGGCGTGTCTATTTTCCGCTAAACGGAGTCCATTCGACCTGACTCCTTCTTTCCGGGGTGCATCTGTACCTATTGCCGACAGCCTGGAACTCCTCGGCATGGA
This sequence comes from Cydia fagiglandana, assembly GCF_963556715.1. Lineage (NCBI taxonomy): Eukaryota > Metazoa > Arthropoda > Insecta > Lepidoptera > Tortricidae > Cydia > Cydia fagiglandana. The sequence goes on along the minus strand of NC_085936.1, from coordinate 11,679,692 downwards.
GCTGAGTTCAGTCCTCGGCTTCGGCAGCTTCATTGAGTCTAAAGCACAAACTGCGGCCAGAAAGCTGGGCGTCCTAAATAAGGTGAAGCGATACTTCACACCTGGACAGCTTCTAACACTTTACAAAGCTCAAGTCCGGTCGTGTATGGAGTATTGCAGCCACCTGTGGGATGGCTCAGCTAAATACCAACTCGCCGCTTTGGACTCAGTGGAGCGCAGAGCCAGGAGGATGATTGGCGACAAGAAGCTAACGGCTAAGCTTCAGACTTTGGCCCATCGGCGGAAAGTCGCCAGCCTGTCGGTATTCTACAGGTTGCACTTCGGGGAGTGTGCCCAAGAGCTACACGAGCTCATTCCACCGTCCCCATTCTACCATCGGACTTTTAGACGCACGGCCGGTTTCCATCCTTACTTGGTAGATATTCCGCCAATTCGCACTAAGCGCTTTGCTTCTACTTTCCTTATGCGCACTGCCAAGGAATGGAATTCCTTGCCGGCGTCTATATTTCCGTGCTCTTATAACCCGGCAACCTTCAAATCAAGAGTGAACAGGCACCTTCTGGGCGAGCTCGCTCCATCGTAGGCCACGTCTACGCCTCGGCTAGTCTGTGGCCATGAGTAAACCCATGCATAATTAAAAAAAAAAAAAAAAAAGAACTTTAAGGCATAAGGGAAATGATGTAAAATTGAACTAATCACTTTGAAACTAAGTTCAAAATCATGTGATAAATTCCCTGTCTTGTAAAGACTTGAACTAATATGGTGCTAAAATGTCAATGGAATAAAAAAATACTAGTACATTTTCAGGTACATAATTTTATTCTTATTCCGCTAATCTAAAGATCTACTACTAGAATAACAAGGTTACTTTGGCCGACTCTTACAACAAGGCGTGCCTGTACCTTTTTCTATGATTGCATTATCATCATATGGTATGTTGTCTAATTTTAATGTGTCTTCAGTTATTCTTGCCTCTGCAACAGAAAATAATTATTTACGAACTAGAATATTACAATTATACACATAAAATTGATATATTGTGCAAATATCTTACCAAAGACTCCAGGTTTAATTTCTTTTGCTTGTATTATTTGTGTCCTTAATTCTCTTTCTACATCTTCTCCAAAGGCAATCATCTGAAATAATAAAAATGTTCTAATTTGATAAACAACAAAAACGTTGCTATATGCATATGTATTATATCTAAGTGAAAGTTATATGGCCAAATTTTGGGCAGTTTACCCTAATATTGACATGATTTCATTTGTTAACATGTTTTTTTGTTAAGTGGTACTGTATTACCTCGATAATTCACATTATGGTTTGTTATCTTATCAGGTTGTGCTATTTGAATCTCTTTCCTCAATATGTCCAATGTAACTGGCATAGGGACTAGGGTTGCCAGATGGTCCGGATTTGGCGGGATTCTCCCGATTTTTAGCACGTGTTCCCGATTCCCGACGAAGTGAAAATTGTCCCGAAAAATAGCTTCACGTTACAAAACAATAATTTCATGTTCCGAACTGTCGTCGATCGAGCGACCGGCGTGGAGCGCGTAGCTAACGTAGTGCCAATAATGTAAAATATCGTTGTTTTTAATACAATTACTTTAATTTTCCCGACACCAGTCCCAAAATCCCGAAAAATTTATATTTTTTCCCGATAATAGCGCCTTTCGATCTGGCAACCCTAATAGAGACACAACACCATTATAAGTCTTAAAGTTTGTAGTTGTTAGCACAGAATAAATAATAGTACTAGGTACAGAAGACTCACTCTTTAACAAAACGCGTCTGTCACGATCAGCACAGATATGGCCACTAGGTGGCGACAGCGCCACGCGCGGCTTATGGCAAACCCCAAGATTGGGGTCAAACGGATGTACTTTTAGCTACCTGTAGCAAAGCGACGAAATCGCAGAGTGAGACACGCCTGGTTGTTAGGTTTAGATTAGATCAATAATAGCAAACAGGTTTGCTCAATTTAAGAAAAAAATGGGTACCTTATCATTATTTTACTTACAGCCTTTATTGCCTCTTCATTGTCAACTCCTTTGTTTTTCTTAAATTCTTCATTTATTTTTAACCTACCAGCTGTTAATGCCATTTGATCTCCGTTAAACACTTTGAGCCTAGTTCGATGGAGTTTTTTAAAACATTGCAGAACCTGAAAGTTTTAAAAATAATCATCAAAACTTAAAATTACCTATTAAGTTCCATTGAAATATATTCATGAAGTGAATGACTGTGTATGTGTGAAGTTGAAAACAGTCTAGTCATGAAACTGAGATTCAAAATACTACCCAATAGTAATAGTTAATCCACTTCTAATAAATTCCTAGCAAGGCCTAGCCTTAATATGTTTTTATCTCAGATGTTTGATACAAAGTAAGCCTTTTTAAACTGTAATAAAAGGCTTACTTTGTATAAAACCTATGAGAGTAGAATATTATGCAGTAAAAATTTGTCTTTCAGTTATTTAGTAGTAAATAAATCGCACTTACATTTCTTCTCAGATTACTCATTATGTAACAATTGCGAATAAATACTGATTTGTTTAGAATTTGCTATCAGCCAAACATAAAAATTTCGATTCGAATGCGTTGAGACTATTTTATTTATATCATTATAATAATATATTTTTTTATTTTTAGTTGACGGAACACGGACAGCACGTCGACATGTCAAAAGAAACTTCAATTTCAATCGGTAACGTAACACGGCTGTATTTTCCTATTCAAAACGCTTAGGGCTTCCTATTTCTACTTACTTTACTCTTTGGCTTCCGCTAAAAATGAATAATCAAAATGTTGTTATCTGCCTCTCTATCGCTCTTGCACATGTGCGATAAAAGGAAAGAAATTTCTATTTCGTTATCGGGCGGAGTGAGAGAGGGGCAGAAAAAGAAATTTCGTTTTTCGTGGTAGGGCCTGTTTGTAAACGAATCGTGGTGAAAACAAAGTTTTGATAGCAAATCAACTTTCTTCGTAGAAAAAGGTATAAAATTTAAATTTTGTATGGGAGACTAGTGAGTATTATATTCTTGGATGGGAGATCAGATCGGATGTTTTTTTCAAAATTGCCACCTTTTTCTATTGAGATTGAGAGAAATGGCGCTAGACCATAGGATGAATTCGTTTTGATACTTTTAATCCAAAAATATAAAATATAGCAATCAACGCTTTTAACTTATTTCCATTATTATTATAATCATTTATTTGCTTAGTATGGTATATTTACACTGTGCTGTAATACCTACTGAGCGGATCTCAAAGAATAATTGTCTAGGTATCACTCGCTGGCAAGACTACATACATATACCATTACGTTTATGTTTTACAAGTATTAAAGACGTGCATAACGTGTGTAATCAAGTGGGACACATGAAGTTTTATTAAGATATGTTTTATTAAAGAGACGACTAAATGTAAAAATGTCGTTTAACATTTTACTCCTCCAAATCGTATCTTTTCTAGTAAGTACTTAATAGCGTGTTATTCATAATACAAACCTATTTATATTAGGTACATATTATTATTTTGTACTATACGCGTGATATTAATTAATTACAACACCAAAGCGAATGTAGTAACAGTTTACATGATGACTATAGTATAACTAAGTACATTTCCATTCATATCCTTAAATAAGGTACCTATATTTGTACAGTTGTCGGAATTTTGAAACCTCTTCAAACATTTGTGTTTTCTGGGTTAGGTGATTAATATTTGAACTTCAAACGAGTGAGCGAAGCGAAGGTTTTACATTCAACTGGAAACACTCGGCTCGGCTGGCTAGGGGCACGTCCCGGCATTTAGATGTATTTAATTTAAACTAAACTATCAGAGGATAGTTTGTTACGCAATAACTTAAGAAACTTGATCTAATTTAAACGAAGTTAGGTAAACGTGTAGTTGAGGACATTATATTTTATTCATTAAATTAGCGAGCAAGCCCGATCAATGGGTTATGGAGCTAGAAGGCCTAAAAGCTATTTGAGGAGGGTCTTGCTATTCTGGTCAACTTCTTGACTATAAGAGCGATTTAAGCCAAAGGGTACTTACTTAAATTATTCATTTTATATTTCAGGATATGTTTGCTGTAGCCTTGATTGTTCCACTGGTAACGGCCCATGTGCGAACTCTTGGCGCCGGCCACATATACGTGGGAATTTTGGGCGCAATATACCCCGCATGCCAATTGGTATCGGGAACCCTGATTGTAAATATAAAATTTTCTATAACCTTATCGATTCGTATTACAATTATTACAAACTGCAAGTTTTTATTAAACCGTAAAATTATTCAATGTTAGTATGTCTCACAACAGTTTAAATTCGATTATTGCAAGTTTTTACTTTGTTTCAATAATGTTTGTATGTTAAAAAAAAAACATGTTTAGCTATAGTTGGTCAAGCAGATCTTGTCGGTAGAAAAAGGCGGGAAATTTGAAAAATGTGGGCGCGAAAGGATATCGTATCGTAGAAATTTGATTTACGCGCCTTTTTCTACTGACAAGATTTGCTTGACCATCTACCTATATTTTATCCACTGAGCACGCAAAAAAACAACATCGCATCGCAATTTAAAAAAAAATCTTTTTAATACAGTTGCTCAAAAAGTGCTACTTTACGTAGCTGTTTAGCGTGCGGAAAGTTGGTTATCTCGAACTAGTGCTTTTTACTTTTCCAATTTTTTTAAATTTATACTTGTTCCAATTCACGACTACTTATTGATGAGTGTTAATATTAGTTTCCTTTAAACGTCGTAATCAGCATAAAAACCTACCGTTAATGTAAGAATACGAAAAATATTACATATTTCATATTTAATTACTTACCTCTTCATCATTATAACACGTTTATTTTTTAATATTCAATATTGAAAATTCCGTTCTTAATAAGTTGACTGAATGGAACGGAACTCGGAGTAATTAACAATGGAGCCGCCATTAACAGGCGTTCCCCTCTGTCGAAAATAGGCGGCCAATGGTCAACCTCATGTCAACCATATGTATGGACTGACGTTTATCTGACATGACGTACCTATACATTTGATGTGCCCCTCCCCCGCAAAAAACGGCAGACTATTTTGTACCGAAAATTTTAGACATGGCGTCTCCGCTGGTTATATCCTCCAAGGGAACGGAATAGCTGCCAAACGCCCATAGATATAATATACTTAAAGACGACGTCTAACCGAGCTGTCACTGTTACCACTTTTGTTTAGTGTACGATTAACAATGTTTTTCTTATTTTTTCGCAACTGTATTAAAAAACGTCGTTCGATACACGTGCGGAAATGTCATTCTTCACTCGTCCCGAGTCTTGCCACTCGCCTGCGGCTCGTGGCAAGATATCTCGCTACTCGTGAAGTAATGACATACCTTCCGCACTAGCATCGAAATGTACTATATTGCTGGATTTATAAACTATTGTTAGTGAAAATAGAGTCGGTATTCTTATAATCAAGAATCTAGTAAAGGGAGTCCGGAGGACTTGACCAGGTGGGAGACTTGATCCAATTTATTTAAAAAATTCTAAAAAATATTATATATATTTTATCAGCACTCCAATATCACCTATCGTATTTGTCTGGACACGTGCATGCTAAATAATTAATATTTACACTTTTCTTTATACATCTTTTTTCTTTATAATAATGGTTCAAGTCTCCCTCCTGGGCAAATCTCCTGGATTCCCTGACATCTTTAAGATGGTTGTGAATTAGGACCTTTTACAACGTGGTTAGTACCTAACCAAGATAAAAAACGAAATAATATAATTAAGAAAAAATAATTGCTAAAACGATGAATGAATAGAGTATGTAATAATATATAAATTATATAAATAATTAGATTCTACGTCTTAAAATGTTACATTTTTATTTATTTTTTGTTACAGGGTAGTTTAAGTGACCTTAAAGGGAGGAGAATGGTACTAATTATGACTTTGTTATTATGTGCTGTATGCCAAACCTTTCTGGGTTTTATTAATTCACTTTGTTTTATATTAATAGTGCGGGGAATTTTAGGTAAGTGCATCTCTGCTTGTAGATAATAGTCGGACCAATACAGGGTGGGTTTCGATAAAATGCACATTTATTTTAAATGGATTCAAATTGTGCAATATCTAATAACCCATTTTATCGGTGAAAGTGTTTCCCTTTTTAGGTTTTAGTTTATTCACAGAATTTTTGACAATTAGGTACGGTATAGGATGGGTTCAATAAGAATTACTATGGGTGGACTGGACGAGTGCTGGTTATCTTGATTCTTATATCAGTTTAAGCGCACGACAAGGTTCTTTACTATATGTATTATAGCATGCTATAATTATAAGTAGGTACCTATATATATGCATATTTCTTATGTTTCAGGCTTATTTAAACAGACTGATGTTTTGATCAAAGCTCTTGTACCTGACTATGAGACAAATAAAAAGAAGCAATCAGAAATATTTGGCAAAATAGCTGCCATGTCTGGAATTGGTATGATCGTAGGCCCTTTTGTTGGAGGACACCTAGCAGAAGGCTTTCCAGAACACGTGTTACCTTTGGTTGCTATTATAGCTGGGGGATGTTTTTCTGTCAGTGCAGGTAACATAATCTTGTGCAAATGCGAATTACTTAATTAATATTTAAAGATTTGTCCGTTCAATTAACTGCAGAGGTTAAATATTTTTACAGTTAACTAACCTACGAGAAAAGACTAATTAGTATTTTTTGTTTGTATGTTTAGGTCTTGTGTACTTGTTACCAAACTCAAAACATGACGAGAAGCAAAAAAGTAAGGGATCTACATCCAAGAAGAATGGTTCAACAACAGTAATCCAAATAGCACTTAATGTATGCAAAGAAACAGTATTAGAATTGTTTAAAATAGATTGGTCTAAATATGGGACAATATTTTTATTTGTAGTTTTGTTAGATTTTACTATTTTATTGCATTTTTCTAACTATGTTTATTATTTAAAAACAACATATGGGCTTACACCTAAGTCTATTGGTTACATTATATCTTTAAAAGGCCTTATACGATCAATGTCTAGTTATTTGATAGGATTTATTAATAGCTTTTATACAAAAGATAAAAAAATTCGCACTAGAAACGCTCATGCGTTTTTGGCCACAAGTATGTCAATGTTAGGATTTATTTTTTCTTTTAATATTTATATTTATGTTATTTTCATGATACCTCTAGGGATAAGTGAAGCTGTTGCTAAGTTGGTGTTTTTAGAAATGGTACTGAAAAGAGGACTTGGTGAACACAGATCGACCTTGATTGGTGCCACAAATAGCGTGCGTTCTATGTCTGGAGTAATTGCTCCCATAGTATCAGGCGTGATTGCACAATATTTAGGCGTACCATTTGTTATTTATGTAGCATTTTTCATCAGTTTACTTGGTTCGCTTATAAGTTACAGGCATACGAATATTGTAAAAGAAGACTGAAATATTGTTGAAATACATTTACTTAGCATTATATAAGTTTGTATTATTTGGTTTATGGGTCCCGGAACTGGGTATTACTAATATAGTCGGTCAAGCCACATACATATAGATGGTCAAGCAAATCTTGTCAGTAGAAAAAGGCGCGAAATTCAAATTTTCTATGGGATGACATCCTTTCGCGCCTACATTTTTCAAATTTGCTGCCTTTTTCTACTGACACGATCTGCTTGACCCAGAATATTAAATGTATTAAAGCAACGGAAGCTGTTCCTGTCGCGGTGCGGTGCGGTGGTGCGGTAGTCTGTTACGGCTTTAATGATAGAAGACAGCTTAAACTAATAACGCCTTATAAATCTATGGAAGACAGCTGTATTTTCCTGTGCACATATTAAAATAGCTGATATCCGATTTTAAGAATTCGGCGCTGAGTGATGTTCTGTATTCTTCGTAAAGCCTAACAAGTTCCTTTTTAGCCCTCGCCACGTTGCGGATTTTCGATGGAACTAATTTATTTTAATGGCAATTATTTTGTTTGACATCCGACATTGAAAGTCATTGAATGTCACCGATGTAAACAAATCGAAAATGATTGTAAATGGGCATTTCTCAGGAGGGCCGTTTTTACGTGTCCGGGGCAGTAATTGATTGAATTTACTGTTCAATAAATCTGAATTAATTTAGGCATGATCTTCAGCTTATATTCTGTCTGGAACACTATCAAATTATTTATTTATTATTTATATAATACAAGAAAAATAAATCCAAATGCCAAAAATGATGTTCGGTGGGCGTGTCCCGCACCCAGATTTTATGAAACAAAAAATTATTACTCAAGATGGGGCATTAGATCGGAGTTATTATGGGTATTCACGCATAGGGTATTAGTTAGCTTATCATATTCTTTATATCACAATAATGTGTTTGCTCAACACATTGAATAAAACCAAATTTACGATGTGTCCCGGGCTAGTGACTGATATCGGTGTAATTTACAAAACATGTCAGTACTCCTTCAAAGTTGTAGACCAGGAACTCAGTGTCTCAAACATAGTATGCTTTAGTTGTGCCTTAACCGTTGAATAAAGTAGAGGTACAGTCACAGTACAATAAAGTGATTTTTTAAACGTTTCTCCGTCCTTCGCTGGGTTTGGTCCTATGTTTTTTTGAGATCGGTGGTGCAATTTACTCCGAAAGTTTTAGTGCAATTATCGTTATGTGAGTGATTAAGAAGTCATCGAAAGTACGTAAATCCACCATTATTACATCTCCTCTGTATCGTTCATGCTATTTCTGTAATCGCTAAAAAGCGATTAATTTTGATATCGCTGGTGTTGATTTCCCTGGTTTCGGTGGATTTTTTGACCACCGATATCAAAAAAGTGATCACTGAATTCAAATCCTGCTTTGTAAACTAGTTTGTTGTACTAATTTATCATATCTAAAAAGTGAAAGATACGTTGTACAAACGTAAAATTATGTTCGTAAGTAAATTATGTCATAGTAGTCACAAAATCACTAGTTCACTATGAGTAGTTTTTTAAACCAGACGTATAGACCCAATGTTTCTTTCTCTGTCTTGATATTCTTTTCCAACCAATTAAGTAAATTATGTTCGTCGTCCTCTGTATCACCGGAGGTCCTACACCTCGATACCTTTAAACATGTCAGCCATGTTAAATAAATGTAGTCAATTAGGTCCCACTTCTTTTAAAATAACTTGTGTATGTAAAGTACTATGCAAGGTGAACCCAAGGGACAGGATGTACAGAACAAGGGATTAAAAATAAAATAGCATTCTAATGTCGAGATCGCTTCAAAGGCACTGAGCGTACCTACTGATCGATATTTCTAAAGGATAGCCATAGACACAAATTGAACACAGCAAATGTTTTAACAGTCCTCAATGTCTTATGTCTTTGTCAACAACTTTGTTACAATTTAGCTCAAGTGTTTGAGGGTGCTGGAGATCATAATTAATTGGTAATTGGATCTTCAAGCATTACTCGACTACTTCAAATATTATAGTTTTAAATTGACGGAGTTCACGCTTTTAAACTCTTTTATTAAAAAAATACTTGTTTTCCGTATTGCATCACATTGCTTTATAAGTACATTAAATATTTAATGAGCATTGAACACCACTCAAGAGTGTATTGTTTATCGGGTGCAAGTAACATAAGTTTTTTTTAGATGCGTGTGCGGTCGGATTGCGTGAAACAAACATCTTCTCCTTCATGGATATAATAATGCAATGAATAAATGATTATACCTAATGTGCGAATTTGTGGTCGACAATGTCGACATGTCTGAAACTCGTTTCAGGGCCACACATCACCCTATTATATGAGGCCAGTCATATAGTGTGGGATATCTTCTAGAGATGTTGATTTACAAGCCATAATTTGGTTATTTTAAAATCTTGAGTCTATATCTATTAAATTTATGTAAGCTTTCGAGATCATTAGCCTTGTTACATCGCTTATCAACAAATAGGATTGAAAAATATGATTAAAATAATTATATAATTGATATATAAAACCTAAATGTGATTTTGGTGTAAGCATTATTGAATTCGGTGACGCAAATTGAATTCGGTGACGCAAATTGATTTCAGTGCCTGCACATGATTTCGGTGTTTTTTAAATCTCAAATATCTTGAAAACTATAAGGTTCTAATGGAGGCCTCCACTACCAATATTTTTTATATTAAGGGTAGATTTTAGGAAATAAACTTGCATATTATATAAGTTAAAAAAAAAATTTGGCACCGAAGTCAGGCACCGAATGTCATCTCTGAGAATCGCCCAAATATTTCAGGATAATAATAGATTTTGCAATCAAAATGCCCAAAAAAATTCACACCGATGCTAAACAAATAATTTTAAATACATTAAAATACTTGCGACAGAAAAAGGATACGGGATTCAGTAGCATTCCATTAAACAATGTTGTGAAATTATTTGTTGACATGACGGGTACTGATTTTCATAGTGAGTTTGTAATAAACTGGTTAGTTTTGTACTAAATATGAATATTAATTATTAAATTATTATTTTTCTCATTTAAGGCGTCTTTAGTGCTATAATAAAAAATATTTATTATAAGAATGAGCCATTACCACCACGAGTGACTGAATCTGGTAAATATATATACGGAGGTCGAATATTTAGAATCAAATTATGGCGGATAGGTAAATTATTCATACTTAATTATCAACTAAACATGCTCTTTCGATTGGGAAACATACTTCTACAACTCACATGTACATAATTGTATACCTCACTCGCTCTTGCACGATGCCAATACACACTGTCCCGACTATTCTTGACGTACACGTATTGTTGCTATATGTAAGCTGTTTGTAGCGACATTATATCAGGGCTAAAAAAGAACTTGTCAGGCTATAACAAGTTTATTTTAGAATATTGTGTGAAAAATATAATTCACACCAGCATATCGCGTCTGCAGTAAGTCAGATAACCAGATTAACTCGGGATGATAATATGTGAAAATCTGAACGCTCATATAAAAGTCAATGACATTGACAGCTGTTGCCTTGAGTTGACGTGTCTGCCATAAGTCGGTATTTCCATGGTATTTCGGTATAGATTGGCCGGAAAAAAAGAAATATATAGAATATGAAGGGGATTGCATGCAAATTATAGTAATACGTCATTATTATAAATCTATATTCGAATACGTGAATATTTATCAGCTATGTGTATTTTAACAATAACATAAAAAATGACTTTTACAATCTATCTTCTTCAATGCGTTGCGTTTGTGGTAAGTACATTTAATTTTGCTATCGTTTTATTATTGCAATACAGTTTGTGTATTATTCCTCCTACGTCCTGTTACTAAAATTCGTACACGTCACCAAAACTTTAAAACTTATGCATAGTTATTTGGATACTATATACAATACCAGAATCACAATTATCTGTTTCTTTTATCAACGCTGAGAATTGTAGTGTCATGTTCTTGTCTTTCTTTATATAACCAGGATTTTCATTTGCGTTTTCCTTAACCTTTTGCTTCACCTTTTTATACATAAAATATATATGAAATAAATTAATAAAAAGTTTTGTGAATGTTTGCTGCTGCATGATTGTTGCTATTTGCAGTGATTTAAATGAGTCTGAACAGTCGAAACTTTTTGTTTGATGTTAGCAATGTGTGAATCACAATACTATCTGTATTACACTGAATACATATATTATACTTGAATACATATAAGGTGTATTCGGGTAATACTGAATGTCGGATAATTCCGAAATTCAGATGAAAGTCACCCTTAATTCCATCATAATAAAAGTCTCTTTTCGGAATTATCTGACAGTTTTCGACATTCGGAATTACCCGAGTAAACCTTATATATTTTCATATTTGAATTTCAGGATCTCCTGGCAGTGAGCTTGATAGTTCCATTGATTGCCAGTCATGTGAGGACCTTGGGTGGTGACCATGTCTATGTGGGGCTCCTGGGCTCAATATACTCTGGGTTTCAGCTGGCTTCGGGACCACTTCTTGTAACTATAATAAAATTTCTTATAATACTTAATTTTTTATAATGCTTAGCTCCTAATCTTTGAGAAGTATGCTCAAAAGCAATGAAATTTAATTTAACCCTTCAATGCATGATTTTTTCTTTTTGCCTAAAATTAATATAATTATGTGTTTATTGTTTGCTGATTATGGGAAAAATGGTAATAAAATTATAACATCGATTTTCACTGCGAAATTTGTGTTAAAAGTTGCATAGGCTAAATCATATTCATGTAAATATATAATTTTCAGTAAGAGATATAATATGATAAATCCTACTATCATCAGAAAGGTACACTATTTGTGATACAATACACCTATGATAGAGTTTTTAAATATAAAATAATTACAAACCCCCAAAAAAACCTCCAAAATCACATAAGTACTAAAAATCATCAAAATACTGGATTTTTTCAAAGTTTTCTGACATTTCGTCTTAAAACGAATGTAATTTTTATAAATTAAAATATTGCGTAAATTTATATAAAAAATCGGAAAACGGCTTAGTTTTACTATTGAAATAATATATAAACGGACATATGTATATAGGTTTTTCTAATTATGCATAAAATTATATGTTTTTCTGGAGGCTACATCCTACACTATGCATTTAAGGGTTAACTTACATTTATAGATGGGTGTGTCGCGGATTTATTTTATTACCTTTATTTACCATCATTTCAACCCAGTTTTCAGTGGTCGTGGTTGCAGCTAACTCTGATAGACCCATCTGTAAATATGAGTCAAAATGCGAAAGTTTTAAATATTATGGGTTTAATTTGTCTGGAAATTTCCCATTATAGTGGCCTTTTTATTGCTCTCCACTTGTGATTGTATAAGCAGAGATAAAAACTTATCTATGAAAGGTTATGTTATGTAATCCCTACTAATATTATAAATGCAATAGTAACTCTCTTTGTTACCTCCACACTTAAACCGCTGAACCAATTTAGATTTCATTTGGTATAGAGATAAATTTGAGTCCTGGGAAAGGACATAATACTTTTATTCATCATCATCATTACGCAGACACATCCACAGGCAAAAGCTAAGTAGTAATGAATACATATATGAAAGTAGAATTTAATAGGGTGGTGGCCCACTTCACTCTTGCCTAGCTCACCACTGGACTTCTAGACACTATCTATAAAAATGGTGAACATAGAAAAGTTGTTTTGCTGTTGATTATCACTTGTATGGTGGTATTCTCTGGTCACTCTAAATTATCAAAATAATAGAATTGAACGGTTTCTTCTTCGGATTCTTCGCTGTATCTAAGAGAAAAAGAATTGCCCGCTGCTATGGAAGTCCTGATTGTTACCTACTGCATTCTAATTTTTTGTAATATTTATAACTTCTTAAGTATATTATCACTTTGTTTCAGGGCAGTTTTAGTGATCTTAAAGGGCGTAAAGTTGTACTGATTGCTACATTATTAATATGTGGTCTGGCCTATGCTGCTTTGGGTGTTACTAGTTCACTAGTTGTTATACTAATTATACGAGCAATTTTAGGTAAGTTAGTGTTGTTTTTCTCATTAAGTAGACTTTTAATTTGGTATAGTGACATGCACTGATTTTTTGCTAACACATTACTAGTAAGTACTAGTAGTACTATCTTAAAGACACTGGATATAAAAAATATTAATAAGCGAATAAATGTTAAAAAATACATAAATTATGTTACAGGCCTATTTAAGCAGACACAAATATTGACAAAAGCATTAGTGCCAGACTATGAGCAGAGTGAAAAGAAACAGTCCGACATTTATGGCAAAATGGCAGCCATATCTGGAGTTGGTATGACTATAGGCCCAGTTATTGGAGGGCATATAGCAGAAGATCATCCAGAAGAAGCCTTTAAACTGGTTGCAACCATTGTTGGGATCTGCTTTATTGTCAATGCAGGTAAACAAACTTGGGGATTTTAGGGTTCCGTAGCCAAATTGCAAAAAACGGAACCCTTATGGATGCGTCATGTCTGTCTGTCTGTGCGTCCGTATGTCACAGGCACTTTTTTCCGAAATTATAAGAACTATACTGTTGAAACTTGGTAAGTAGATGTACCTATTCCGTGAACCACATTAAGGTGGTTCGCTTTTCATACAAAATTCAATCAAATCTCATTAAGTAACTACACAGTATTAGTACACAAATATTTCCGCATTTATCTTCTTTCGAATATTCGTTTGCGCGAAATTAACAGGAAAACAATGTTTCATACAGAAATCATGCAAAAATCATAGTTAACTTTTCATCAATTTTACGTATGTGTGTGTCACAAATGTCGTGTACAGATACATTTGCGACGTTGCCATACCATTTCCGACGTTGCCGGGCTGACCACGGCTCGAATTTGGAGTGCCGTCATGTTTAGTGCAATTTTGTTGACACTGATATTTGACAGGTAGTTAATTGACCTAAGCGAGAAGTTCGTCAGCTTAGCTAAGAACTATCATGGCGTGTTATGCAAACAGTCGCTTTTTTGCTTGCAAACGGAAGATTCCCGGTTCGATCCCCAGTCATTGTATGCTGGAACATAACTTTTTGTATTTTTGTTACACCTACATTTCGTATTGTTTTTTTATTTTTATTTAATTTTTCTTATTATCATAAATCGATTATTAAGTATAGGCTACACGTATTCTTTAATTTTTACAAAGATAATTAGAAATTATACTCTTCCTAATCTCTCTGATTTTTACAATCAGGACATCCTCACTGCAATAAAAACCGGGCAAGTGCGAGTCGGACTCGCGCACGAAGGGTTCCGTGCCATAATGCAAAAAAAAAAACAAAAAAAAAACGGTCACCCATCCAAGTACTGACCACTCCCGACGTTGCTTAACTTTGGTCAAAAATCACGTTTGTTGTATCACGGGAGCCCCATTTAAATCTTTATTTTATTCTGTTTTTAGTATTTGTTGTTATAGCGGCAACAGAAATACATCATCTGTGAAAATTTCAACTGTCTAGCTATTACGGTTCGTGAGATACAGCCTGGTGACAGACAGACGGACGGACGGACGGCCGGACAGCGAAGTCTTAGTAATAGGGACCCGTTTTACCCTTTGGGTACGAAACCCTAAAAAGAAGTGTATAAAATTTCCTGTGGTTAAAAATAATGGATTTTGTCTATAAATGAAAAACACAATTATTACTATAGTTTGTTTTTTTTAGCATTAGAAATAAGGTAAACAATCTTGACGTGTCTTTTAATTGAAAAACACATTTTAAAAATAAGTTACGGCAAATATGTAACAATTATAAATCTAATACGATCATTTATATTCTTCTGCTTTCATAAGTAATCGTTTTTGATTTTGTAAAACCTGATAACACTGAGTATGTGGGGGAAGCGCTGCTGGCCTAGCGGAAAGCAATTCGGAGGTCGCGGGTTCTAACCCCGGCTCGTACCAATGATTTTTCGAACTTTTGTACGAAATAGCATTTGATACCTACCTATTTATACACCGATACCTATTTTTCGGTGAAAGAAAACAATGTGAGGAAACCGGACTAATCCAAATAAGTTTACTCTCTGGGTTGGAAGGTCAGGGCAGTCGCTTTCGTAAAAACTAGTGCGCATGCCAATTCTGGGATTAGTTGCCAAGCGGAGATTGAATATCTGGGAGACCGACCAAAGCTTACAAAACATAAAAACTCAAAAATGCGCGTTTTCTCATAGACCTAGCTAAGAGATCAAACCCCTTAAGCAGGCCACTGACGAGCCTTCCAAATAGATGCCGTTACAATGGATTCATCCAAATGGACGGCATCCTAATATTAAACATTGTACGTTTATGACATTCACGGACCGATTTTGGATTGCCACCACGCTATTTGGACTGTTGGAAGGCTTGTCAGGGGCCACCTTTATAGCAAATTTCATCGAAATCGTTAATAGAGCCGTTTCTGATACCATCCAAATATATAAATAAATAATTATATATCTAATAATTGCTCGTTTAAAGGTAAGATAACACAAAGGAGAAACAAAAAGAAATTACCTACTCGCACCAGTCTTGAGCCCCAATCCTCTTGCACGTATTTCCACGAACATACCGTTACGCTATTGCAACATACTTACGTTGTGTGAAATTGTCTACTACAAGGATCACGGAAACACTGTTTGCATGTGTGAGTAATAGTAGGAAAAAGCGTGACAGCAACACTCCGTCAAATTAAAAAGGTGGTTTTTGCACAATGAAGTATTCAATGTTTTATTTAATAGTTCAATATTTACTTAAAGAGTGCGCGAAACATACTTTTAAGTATACAAATACCAAGACCATTTCACAAAAAAATAAAATCTGAAATTTTGCAGAAGTGGTGCCATCTAGCGAGAGTTAAGTTTTGAGTAACCTAGGCGAACCACCTTAAGATTTTAACACAAAAATAGAAAATAACAATAATGATAAAACTTTTTTTAGTTTCAATAGTAGTCAATGTATATAAGATGTACATTGTACATTACCATGCAAACTTCCACCGAAAATTGGTTTGAACGAGATCTAGTAAGTAGTTTTTTTTTAATACGTCATAAATCGTAAACCGAAATTTTATTATGTTACTTGCTGCTACGGAACCCTTCATGGGCGAGTCTGACTCGCCCTTGGCCGCTTTTTTTTACCTATGATAATTGATAACATATTCAAGAAAAATTATACTTTAGCAGATGTATCACTAGAAAGGTTGTATAATTGTTACTGCATGGTCATCATGTCATCAATGATTGATGCTTTCTTTTGAATTTACTTTTTGGAACAACACACTCACTTGCACCATCCCACTTACCTGGGATTAACCGGTAAACCCTGGAATTACCATGGTTACCAGTACAATTAGACACTGGGTTAACCCTGGGTTAGTGGGATGGTGCAAGTGGCGCTTATACAGTTAAAACATGGAAGAAAGAGAAGAATAAGAATGGTTAATGATCACATCATAGTATATCTGCTACAGGCTTATCTGTGCTAACAAACCAATTAATTTTAGTACTAATAACAGTAATTATTGATTGAGATATGACATTAAATTTGTTAATTGTGAGTATCTAATATATATTGTAATTGTTTCAGGTTTGGTGTATTTATTACCAAAATCAATATCAGAATTGCAACAGGCAAACAAACCAGTCAAAGAAAAAATTACATCAAAAGGAATTGTACATAAAATAGTTAGTAGTTGTAAAGAATCAGTTTTAGAGTTGTATAAAATAGAATGGTCCAAATATGGGACCATATTTTTTTTCAAAGGATTGCTTGGGTTTGCCATGTCATTATACTATTCAAATTATGTTTTGTATTTAAAAATCACTTATAAATTAACTCCCAAGTATATTGGGTATATTATATCATTCCAGGGCATAATAGGATCAATTTGTAGTTATTATATGGGATACATAAATAGCTTTTATACAAAAGACAAAGATTACAGTGTTAGAAACTTCCATGTATTTTTAGTTTTATCTTTGTCAATATTAGGATTGATTAATTCTTTTAATATTTATATGTATGCTTTATTTTTGATACCTCTTGCAATAGGTAATGCAGTTGGTAGGTTAGTAACTTTAGAAATGATACTAAAGAGAAGCCACAATAAACACAGAGCCGCATTAATTGGAGCTTCGAACAGTGTGCGGTCTCTATCTGGTGTAGTCGCCCCAATGGTAGCAGGCTTTATTGGACAGTACTACAGTGTTCAACATGTTGTTTATGTAACATTTTTTGTGATTTCTTTAGGTTCTCTTGCAAGTTACAGGCACAAAAACAAAAGAATAAAACAAGACTGAAGTTTAAATAAATCATTTGTTATGTTTAAATGTGTTTAATTTCCTTTGAGGCGTTTTTTAATATGCACAATACAGTCTAACATTTATATTAAGCCTAATAAACCATATGCGAAGTTCACTCCTTCTCAAATGCTTGCATCTGTTTCTTTCTCATGTCCGCGATTAGTTGCTGTATATCCTCTCGATCTGTTTTGCTTTCTGGTGGGAAGATTTGTCGTTTAGTATTTGTCACCCATTCTTCGAAATAAGTTGGCTGGTTGAAAAAGTGGAATAACATCACGGGAAAAGACATATACATCGCCATCCTTCCGACTTCGAGTTTCCAATTGCCCATGATAGTGTTTTATATTGCGATTACAACAAGTCGATATGATGTAATAATAATGTTCAATATTTCTCGTATTCTGAAAATTTGAAGTAAATATTGTTCTTCTTGGTTATGCTAATATCAATGTCGAAACCACAAACCACAAAACGTCAACCAGAGTGCCTACCGCGAACCACGTTCGACGTGTTGCCTCTCTGTCGCACTTGTGAATTCATACGTAAGTATGACAGGGAGGCAACACGTCGAATGAGGTTCGCGGTAAGCCATCAGGGCGGAGGTGCTTTTAAACATGCATTTACTGCGGTTAAAGATATGTCTCAAATAGCTTAAAAAAAAGAATTAAGACGTTTTTCACCTGTTTAATTCCATGGCCTTTCAGTAAATTATTACGCATGAGATTACGCACAGAACGCACGGTAAGCGCGAGTCACAGCGGCTACCGCGAAAACCGAAATTCGCAAATTGCGGGGATCTTTCTCTTTTACTCCAACGAAGGCGTAATTAGAGTGACAGAGAAAAATCCCCGCAATTTGCGAACTTCTATTCTCGCGGTTACAGCCCAGGTTATACCTTGCAACAAAATAAAATAGCTGGCTAAGTAGGAGCAACGAATTCAATCGGACAATATTGTCGAACAGTCTGATTAAATAGCTAATTTGATTGTGCGGTGTGGATGCAAATAAGAAATTGGTAAGTCCAAGATAAGTCTACAACGATTTTGATAGCACACGCAGTGCAAATGTTATTTAAACTTACATCATAATTTCATGGAAGATTTTATCAAAATCGTTGCAGAATTGTCTTGGTCTAACTCTAACGATGTTCTTATATTTCGTGACACGGAACACGGTCCTTGCTCGGACCCGAACTCTGATCCATCTGCAACGATGAATGTAAGCTAGTGATGTACCGACTATTGATTTGGCCGACTAGCCGACTAGCCGACTAATCGGCGCTCTGATGGCCGATTAGTCGGCCGACTAGTCGGCTAGTCGGCCAGATCATTAGTTTCCTCTAAGTTCGGTTCAGATGCAGTTAAAAATAGTCGTTTTACCCCTATCGTCGCACTATTCATCTATCTAAATGCAAAACAGGTGGTAAAGCCAAAAATGAAAAAAAAAACCTAAGGCTATATTTCAGACGACAACCGGACAATCGGACATAAGAAAGCGACCACACTGTCAATAATTCGAACCAAAGTTTTTGTAAGCACCCATAATAGGAATTTGGGTAAAATAGGTGGAAAGCTTATGTTAAATATTAGCTTTTTGCCCTGTTTTTCTGTCACTTATAAAGTGCCGACTAATCGGCCATTTTTGCCGACTAGTCGCCGACTAATCGCCGACTACAAATGAGGCCGGATAGTCGGCTTTCCCGACTAGTCGGCGACTAGTCGGTACATCCCTAATGTAAGCCCTTTCCATTAGAATTACGTAATATACTGAAAAAAAAAACACATGACTTGTCAACTTGTCCGTAGAAAAATTCCAATTTCGCGCCTTTTTCTACTGGTGCTAAATTTTGATTTCATTAAACTAATGTTCCCACCTCACGGGAACCAGTAACCAAGCAGGTGCGGCGGCTAAAGCGGCCGAAAAGCTCAAATTCCAGAAGTACAGGGGTCTCGGCCCCGAGTATATTTTTATGCCATTTCGGGTTGAGATAGTTGAGACCTTTGGCTCGTGGGGTCCTAATGCTGTACAACTTTTTAAAGAGCTTGCAAAAAGGCTTATAGACTTCACTGGTGACCGAGGAGCTGGCAGCTTTCTCGCTCAACGTATTAGCTTAGCAATACAGCGGGGAAATGCTGCCAGCGTCCTCGGCACCATGCCAAAGGGGCCCAATTTCTTGGATGTATTTTAATTAAATTTTATTTTATTTAGTATTCGTTTTTAGTTTTAATTTAGTTTTATTTTATAGATAAGTTAGTTTATTTTTATTTTTAATGTTTGTATATAAATTATAAATAAATATACTTAAGCATCTCTGGATGTTGGACCACTATTGACTTTGTAGTTTCCGTGTGAAATTCCTGTGGTTTACATATAGCCAGGCAGACGGATGAGACGAATCACGGGGGCGCCAGCGACGTGGTATTAAATTACGTTGCTATTACAGGAATTTACGCGGTGTAATGGGGGCCATTATCTGCTACTATATGGATGGTTTATATCGTACTAGACACGCATTTCAATTGTACTCATGTAATATTTTTTGCATTTTTACTTTAAAAAGCCTAATAATAATATTTTTTACCTACTTATACCGAAATGGTTTATGGTGCCCGGAAGCTGTAATCTACTAAAACCTTAAATTAATTTATTCCAAAAAATATTCCAATGGGTTATCCTAAATTTAGATACGCCGTGTTGTACTCGTGCCTACCTACAACAATTATATATCTGTACTAGGTGACGACTGTTTAAGCATTAGTTTAAAGTAACGACTTTAAAATGGTATTGTAATAACTACTTAGAGGCAGGCATTATAGTGAAGATGAAAACAAATGGGATGCATCCCAGTTTGCGGTCACAGGATCAGATGCGAACAGGAATGTAATTTCCTCAGCATTCTCTTATATCATACTGAAGATTATGATAGATATATAATAAGTTCATTCACATACATAACATACTCAACGAATGTATTTTATATAATGCGTAATTATTTGGGATTTTATCTAGAAGACCATGTCGGCTCCGTTTAGAGTCTACGTTACATTACATACTTAAAACAGTTCATAAATAGGCATATAGTAACAGCACCAGTCATGGGACATTTAAGAGGGAATTTGGAGTATTTGTGATATTTCCCTAATACATGTGAATGGTCTACCGCTTAGCGTATTGAAAGATGAAAGTCCTACCCGTCTTTCATGTTTCAGGCGTGTTGTATCAAAGATACTGCAATGAGTTTCCACATACTTAACAAATTAAAACTATGCTATTTTTCTCCAGTCATGGACACCAAAGCTCCAGTAATGGGCCCCCCAGTAATGGACACTGCTCTATCAGTATAAAATATTGAAATAGGTCATCAGATCTGGTCCATGTTATCATAATATTGCATTATCATCCGATTTGCATATTTAATTACGAATACAAAATTTCAACTCAATCGGAAAACGGGAAAGTGGCTCAAACTCGGCAACCAAGATTTGACCCACACTAAAAAACGATATTAATTTATCCGAAGTCCGAGCATACCTCCTGGTTGACATATTTCGTAACTACATTTTACTTCTGTATTGTTTAAACATGAAATGATGGCATGGCAAGCATCATTATGTAAATTGCCCATTATAGGAGGTATGCAGTTTTACAGCTCCTATAATGGGATTGGGCCAAATACCACTATTTTTTTTACATCTGTGGAGTCACAACATAGTATGTTGTATACCTTATCTCATGGTAAATGCAATTAACAAAACACATTCTAGTTTTCATCAAGTATTAATTAATTAAAATTTAATAAATTAACTCATCTCTCTTAGCGAAGTTGTTAAGAATTCGTAGTGGTATTTTTTTTCAGTGACACGACAACTTTTGGGTTGACGCCAATTTCTTAAAAAACAACCAAATTTAATAAAAATTCAAACTGAAACAGCTCTAGGACTCTTATTTATGATAATATACAGGCAGTGTTTATAAACTACTTTTAGACACTTATTTTACAGGATTTGTGGTTTTTTGTCCCATTACTGGTTCCACGCCCATCATAGGGTACACTACTATATATAGATAAATATTATAGCGAACGTAGGGGCTTTATGCAATATTATGTAATTTTCTTCATGTGCGCATTAGTCCACAAGTCAAAGCTTTATGCAGAATATTATTTAAAACACTAATACCTTGCTGATAGATGAGCAGTGGATCCTGATACGTAATACCCTGGACCGTTAAAACCGGCCACTACATAAAGATGTCCTCTAGGTGCAAAATTAATTGATCTGGCTACAGCTGAGGGCTCTGCATCTACACACGCAGCCTATTAGGCACGGTCGTAAATTGTCATATTAAAGAGCGCTTAATTTATGTACAAATCGGCTTACAACTGTTGGTTTTGCATTAAGATATTATGGACTATTAAATTGAGATGTAGGATGCTAAGTCTAAAGCGGAGGCGGCGTTATGATGACCTCTTGCTGGTTATATGTACATATCTGATAATGGAAAATCGTACATGTTTGCGTGCGTAGTAAAAGTATATAAAATCCAACAAAAATGTGTCAAGCTTAAGACAACAAGAATGACCGAGCTGCGACTGATCTGTGTATACAGTTTATGCGCTCACAAGTAATTTAACTTACTTTAATTTAACTATTTTTGTAAAATTTCCGCTACCTAAAGATTGTCCGGAAGAGATCGCTTTTTAGCGATAAGATCGCCTGTTGTTTTTATTGAGGTATGCCACCTTGTACATAATGCTTTGGCTTCAAAGTGGCGTCTATCCTATTAAAGGCTACGATGACCATTTACCAACAAGCAAGCGGTGACTATTTCACCATCTGCATGGTATAAAATTTATACCATGATGGTGAAATAGTCTCAATGTCACACGCATCATTCGCCGAACCTATTTCTTTAAAATTGCCAGGCAATATCTGGCTCCCCACCGAAGAACACAGTCGTGTTCTTAAACTCCATAGAGGAACCGAGGAAACCCACCTATTCCAAGGAATCGCTTTATATCGGATTGCCGAGGGAGCGGTCGCGATCAGCCGGATGATATTTAGCTGTCCACGCGGGGTATTGCAACTGTAATAACATGCAATGTAGAGTGCATTACCTATCAGATGCCGTGGTCTGCGCTGCGAGCGTGCCAGTGCTAAATGTGGGCCCGGCACGATTCCGATTCGTTATCAATTCTGCAGAGGCAAAGATGTGTAGACGCGACGCTATGGGAAATGGTGTTGACATTTTTCAATGTTGGCATTTTAAATATTTTTTTGTCAGCAAATGGGTATCTTTACCATAGTCTGTGCGGAAAGAGTCGTGGAATGTATGGGGCCAAATACATTCCACGAGTCTTCTCTTTCAGCACAGACTCTACGAAAAACGTATGTTTGATGAAATGAAGTTCAACTTTTTGACTTTGCTTGGAATGTTGATGTAAATCTTTGTAACTAATGATGCTACTACGACGTTGTGTGTAAATTCTAATTGATTTTTCAGTTTCAGTCACGGTTGTTGGGGTAGAATATAGCCAATATAGATACTTACTTATCTGCAACTTAAAATTTATTCAGAACTGTGGCGAAATCAATTGTTTTGCGAGATTGACAATCAGTTTTGATGGCTTATAAATGATCTCATTTATTTCTTAGTGCCCTGTTTAACACCACTTGAGCTTCCGTTTACATTATCGTGAGTTGCTTTTATATCATGATGTCCCAATAAAACAGCCATATATATTGCATTGATGACATTTAATATTGCGAGTGTTACGAATGTCGTTTCCAAATGGAATATAAAATCCAAATAACTACATATACTACAGACCAGCACTTAAATATTTATTAATAGGGAAATATACTTTCCCGTAGGCGGTGTCGTGGCGAGCAGGGTTACTACATGACTTGACAATGGAGTAGATGTTAGAACTTTTAAAATGAATGGTGATCTGACGGCTGTCTTCGCTTGGTATCGTATGTTCTTGATTATTGGAAATTTACTTTAGACGACTGGGAAATTAACTGGTACTTTACTTTTAGTCGGGAGGAGAGGAATATGGCTAAATCCCGCTCGTGCATGAAAGGACGCCTTTGCTGTGCCCAGCGGTGGGTGGGACGTAGCTCGTAGCTATACCTATTGGGTGAACTAATATTGTTAAAAAAAATTAGTTGAATTTTACATTACCTACTTATATATGTTACTTTAGTTACATACTACATTAGGATTATATTGTTTTATTTAATCTTCGTACACAAAAGACTTATAAATCTAGAACGAAAATTACTTCTATAATTATTTAGGTATCATCTTTTCAATAAAATCATTGATAAATATATATAATAATTTTTAATAGAATAGCTGACTTTTTAACATAGCGCGGAAATACACTTTAACGATTATAAAATTAAGTATATATAGTAACAGCACCAGTCATGGGACATTTAAGAGGGAATTTGGAGTATTTGTGATATTTCCCTAATACATGTGAATGGTCTACCGCTTAGCGTATTGAAAGATGAAAGTCCTACCCGTCTTTCATGTTTCAGGCGTGTTGTATCAAAGATACTGCAATGAGTTTCCACATACTTAACAAATTAAAACTATGCTATTTTTCTCCAGTCATGGACACCAAAGCTCCAGTAATGGGCCCCCCAGTAATGGACACTGCTCTATCAGTATAAAAATTTGAAATAGGTCATCAGATCTGGTCCATGTTATCATAATATTGCATTATCATCCGATTTGCATATTTAATTACGAATACAAAATTTCAACTCAATCGGAAAACGGGAAAGTGGCTCAAACTCGGCTACCAAGATTTGACCCACCCTAAAAAACGATATTAATTTATCCGAAGTCCGAGCATACCTCCTGGTTGACATATTTCGTAACTACATTTTACTTCTGTATTGTTTAAACATGAAATGATGGCATGGCAAGCATCATTATGTAAATTGCCCATTATAGGAGGTATGCAGTTTTACAGCTCCTATAATGGGATTGGGCCAAATACCACTATTTTTTTACATCTGTGGAGTCACAACATAGTATGTTGTATACCTTATCTCATGGTAAATGCAATTAACAAAACACATTCTAGTTTTCATCAAGTATTAATTAATTAAAATTTAATAAATTTACTCACCTCTCTTAGCGAAGTTGTTAAGAATTCGTAGTGGTATTTTTTTTCAGTGACACGGCAACTTTTGGGTTGAAGCCAATTTCTTAAAAAACAACCAAATTTAATAAAAATTCAAACTGAAACAGCTCTAGGACTCTTATTTATGATAATATACAGGCAGTGTTTATAAACTACTTTTAGACACTTATTTTACAGGATTTGTGGTTTTTTGTCCCATTACTGGTTCCACGCCCATCATAGGGTACACTACTATAGGCACTTTTAATCAACTTTCTCTAAGTAAATACTATCAGTTCATTCATGATAAACATACGTAACTAAAACGTATGAATCATTGAATGATAGACTGTCTTTACTTTGTAAGGTGTCTCTGTAACTTTCATCAGTCCCAAATACAGAATGGTAAAAGACGTTTGTGAGGAGTATTATTGGATTTCGATTTATAACCATGATTGACTTTTAAGTTTAGGGCAAGCGACAATAAAATAAACCATTAATAAATTATTAATGCTGTAGTTTAGCATACGTAGCTTACGTAGGTACGATACGAATAAAGGAAGCAAGTTTCATGCTAAATTGGTTCTTCAATACTTACGCTATAGTATTTCAAATTTAGCAAGACTCCTAAATGGCATGACAATACCGTGTGGTGACTGTATGTTTGTACGTAGTAGAGTCTGCGCGGAAAGAGAAGAATCGTGAGTGTAGGGGATCCCATACATTCTACGACTCTTCTCTTTCCGCACAGACCCTTATGTAGGTATTCGATTATATTCCTGCATAATATTCCTATCACTTTTTATTTATACTTAATTAAATCGTCTGGTAAATAAAGATATTTACCAGACGATTGTTGGCACTAGTCACTAGCACATGATTTTTGTTTCAAATCAAAATTATTCCAGGACTTTAGGGGCCTTTAAAGTCAGGACATGATAGGTAGATAACGTAAATCAATCAGGCATTCATACGGGAAGTACCTATATTATGACTGGTAAAGCACTGGCAGTAAGTTTGGGTTTGGCGCTGCCGCATCGAATGTATTGTGTTAAAATAGATTGCAACCTTTCCTTTACTACCTATAATATATTTAATACGCCAAAAAGCAAAACGTTTTGTTGCGCTCCCGAAGCATGCACTGCAGGGGTCGCAATGGCCACAAAGCGATTTCAATTTGTACCATTGCATAATTTGGGAAACTTTAAATTATTCGTATTGCATTATGAATGACACCGTAAGTAGATGGGAGATAACGTCCCAAACATTACGCAAGCACTGTTGTTTCGACCTTGTAGTGCAG
Organism: Cydia fagiglandana; assembly: GCF_963556715.1. Taxonomy (NCBI): domain Eukaryota; kingdom Metazoa; phylum Arthropoda; class Insecta; order Lepidoptera; family Tortricidae; genus Cydia; species Cydia fagiglandana. Next base: position 11,653,454 of record NC_085936.1, on the reverse strand, counting down.
TTTGCAATCGTTTTGAACTCTTAGTAACACGCTTTTTTATAAATATCAACAATTCAATTTTCGGTTATCTCTGATCAAACTTGCCAAAACAAGACGTGGAATATTGCTTCGTACGCAATGGAATAATCGACTATCACGATGACTCGTGTTGTGTTCTGCGGCGGTTAACTTCCTGAGTGCCGTTCGTGTTTTGTTTTGTGTTTAAAGTGCATCTTAGTACCTCGGTATTCGTGAGAAATGAGGTCCAGACAATGCTCATTTACTTCGCGCAAATAGAACGCACATACGCCGATGTTTCTTAAGAGAATAAATCACTTTACAGTTAATTTTGTACCTATTTTCTTGATGTTTGTAATTTCACTTATTTATTGTTATTCCATCTAAACAATAACTTTACCAATAACGGAAACATAAAATATGTAAATATGTAGGTACCTACTATTAACGGACGTGGTGGTTAGTTTTTGAATGTCCGTATTTTCCCGGTTCGACCCATCGCTACCTTAGAAGAACGTTATTTACGGAGAGAACGTAACGATTGTAGGTACCTACATAACGATATACTTATAATATTTCCAATTGTTTTCACTTACCATTTTGTCAGAGAAAGTTATTGTTTCAAACAGCATCTAATGAAGCAAGACACAATCGGTCCAAATAAGAACACGCAGGTTATAGAAATTAATCTCAAGGAAATGATCACCTGAGCCATAGTTTGTTTCCTTACCTTTCACTGTCCGGTGCCGTGAGCAACATTTAGATGTTAGCACCTGTTTTATCATGTGCTTGATAATGAATGGGAGGTTTAAATATAAACATAAATTAATCTTACTTGACATCTTACTTAATTTAGAATTATGTCACTAGATGTGACCGCGTTTATCAAGAAATCATCTTTAAAAGTAACGTAGTAAGTATTGTCTAAAGGCAATAACTAGGAACAAATTATTGGATGCTAGTCATATACCTATTAAACACTTTTATCCGATTTATGTTATATCCAGAAAAAGGTAGGTATTTTTTACGGCGATTTTCTTCCGTGCAATTCGTAGCTATTTAGATGACCCTCAATTAAATTCTCATTGCCATTTCCAAACTTTAAACTTTTATGTATGAGAGAGCCATTCATGAGCATATGCTAATTGCTTCATACCAGACAACGCAGCCAGACACTTTTTTTTCATAAAAAATGGATTATGAATTACATAAGGCACAAAAACCGTTACGAGACCCCTTCGCAGACTTGTATAAAGGCATCTTAATTTCGCAGGAGTCCAGGAAGCGCTGGCATCATGAGCGGTGTTTGGAGCCTCGTAATGAGCCCTAATGCGGCCCCGAGAGTCTAATTTGAGCTCCATTATGTTGGAAATTGTTTTTAAAAGGCCACCAATTTCGGTAAGTGTGTAACACAACATTCAATTAGTGTCCGATCCAGTTATCCGATTACGTGTTTGAGCGTCGCGCTAACACCGGTGGAGTCAATTTAATTTTATTGCCGGTGCAGATGGGACATTACCATGTGTATAAACACGAATTCAGTTTGTATTAATTTGTTACTTTAAAATACCGTTGACCATAGGCTATATACACCCATATTTTTACAGTTGACTGTACCTACTGTAAATTTATTTTTCTTAATCCATGATAAAACAGTTCAAGTAGGTAGACTGTTGTAGGATTTATTCCATTAAAATTAATATTACAATATCAACTTTACTTAGTATCAAAACCGATTTCAACTACCTATTAATTGGCTATTACGATCGGCGCCAATTGCTGCTAATGTTATCATTTACTCTTGTTGTTATTGTTCCTTTAATCGATTTATTGGTCTCGAGTGGTTTCCGACCTGACAACAAACAGAAGGGAAGTGCCTTGAATCAAAAGCGCATTAAATATGTATGAGCTTTAAATATTTTTATTACAATATCGATCATATCGATATGATAATTTTGTGAGGGCTTGAATCGCTCATCTATATTGGATCGATTGAATCTCGGGCGTTAAGGTCAATTTCTTTTGATATTTAAATGTTGTTGGGATGTTGCGCGTCATCTAGGCCATTCTGGGCCGTAATGAGGTGTGGAATGACAAACTACCCTCCTCTATCACCGCCCACCGTCCGTTGCTATAATGAAGCCAGCATCCGCAGGCGCACGTATCGTATGTACCTTACTCGACGAATCTCTATCTCCATGTAGAGTTATTATGATTATTGATTGCATGATTATGTTTTTGGGTCATTAGAATATTATAATCATATAAATATATGTATAGGTAATCATCCATATTCGATATAGACAATTTTCTATACCTATTTCTATGTTGATAAACTTATACATGAACATACATACAAATAGACATACATATTTTTTATATACTTATACATATTTATATAAATTTATTTACTTATAACAGGGCTCTAAATTAAGAGTCCATCAACGTGCACACTAGCGCCATTGCTAAATAATCGTGATTATTTAAATTTAACAAAATACAGTATGTAGCAGCCCCCTTTTCAGGGTTCCGTAGCCAAATGGCAAAAAACAGAACCCTTATAGATTCGTCATGTCTGTCTGTCCGTCACAGCCACTTTTTTCCGGAACTATAAGAACTATAGTAACAGCACCAGTCATGGGACATTTAAGAGGGAATTTGGAGTATTTGTGATATTTCCCTAATACATGTGAATGGTCTACCGCTTAGCGTATTGAAAGATGAAAGTCCTACCCGTCTTTCATGTTTCAGGCGTGTTGTATCAAAGATACTGCAATGAGTTTCCACATACTTAACAAATTAAAACTATGCTATTTTTCTCCAGTCATGGACACCAAAGCTCCAGTAATGGGCCCCCCAGTAATGGACACTACTCTATCAGTATAAAATATTGAAATAGGTCATCAGATCTGGTCCATGTTATCATAATATTGCATTATCATCCGATTTGCATATTTAATTACGAATACAAAATTTCAACTCAATCGGAAAACGGGAAAGTGGCTCAAACTCGGCTACCAAGATTTGACCCACACTAAAAAACGATATTAATTTATCCGAAGTCCGAGCATACCTCCTGGTTGACATATTTCGTAACTACATTTTACTTCTGTATTGTTTAAACATGAAATGATGGCATGGCAAGCATCATTATGTAAATTTCCCATTATAGGAGGTATGCAGTTTTACAGCTCCTATAATGGGATTGGGCCAAATACCACTATTTTTTTACATCTGTGGACTCACAACATAGTATGTTGTATACCTTATCTCATGGTAAATGCAATTAACAAAACACATTTTAGTTTTCATCAAGTATTAATTAATTAAAATTTAATAAATTAACTCACCTCTCTTAGCGAAGTTGTTAAGAATTCGTAGTGGTATTTTTTTTTCAGTGACACGACAACTTTTGGGTTGACGCCAATTTCTTAAAAAACAACCAAATTTAATAAAAATTCAAACTGAAACAGCTCTAGGACTCTTATTTATGATAATATACAGGCAGTGTTTATAAACTACTTTTAGACACTTATTTTACAGGATTTGTGGTTTTTTGTCCCATTACTGGTTCCACGCCCATCATAGGGTACACTACTATATACTGTTGAAAATTGATAAGTATTCTGTGAACCGCATTAAGATTTTCACACAAAAATAGAAAAAAAAAACATACTTAGAACTTACTGAAACTTAAAAAAAATATTTTTCATCAAACCCATACGTGTGGGGTATCTATGGATAGATCTTCAGAAATGATATTGAGGTTTCTAATTTCATTTTTTCTAAATTGAATAGTTTGCGCGAGAGACACTTCCAAAGTTATAAAATGTGTGTGTCCCCCCTGTAACTTCTAAAATAAGAGAACAATAAAACTAAAAAAAATATATGATATATACTTGGTCAAGCAGATCTTGTCAGTAGAAAAAGGCGGCAAATTTGAAAAATGTAGGCGCGATGGGATATCGTCCCATAGAAAATTTGAATTTCGCGCCTTTTTTTACTGACAAGATTTGCTTGATCAGCTATACATTACCATGCAAACTTCCCCCGAAAATTGGTTTGAACGAGATCTAGTAAGTAGTTTTTTTTAATCGTCATAAATCATAATCCGTAATTTTATTATGTTACTTGCTGCTACGGAACCCTTCATGGGCGAGTCCGACTCGCACTAGGCCGCTTTTATTTAAATAGGTACCTGTCTTTCGTGAAATTTAAATAATCACGATTATTTAGCATAATTTGGCGCCAGTGTGCACGTTCATGGGCTCTTACAAAAGCCCCCAATCGTGAATACAAGGTCAGTCAAAACGGTGGCCGAAATCGGCGAACCAAATTGGCGTTTGTGTCCACGCAATTTAATCAGATTAGCGAATAATTGTTCCCGTCTGGACTGGCCTTAAGCCCCCTCCAGACTATGCGCGTGAATCGCGGGCGAAGCCGCGAACGCGAGTGTGGAGTCGATTTCGCTGGTCTGCGTTCAGGACTCCACACTCGCGTTCGCGGCTTCGCCCGCGATTCACGCGCATAGTCTGGAGGGGGCTTTAAGCCATCTCATAAGCCCCCTCCACACTCGTGCGCGAATCGTGGCGCGAAGCCGCGAACGCGAGTATGGAGGGGGCTATATACGTAGCTATTTACGAATAAAACTAAAACAGTAGTATGATGAAGTGAAGTAAATTCATTTTATATTGAGTTTAGATTGTTTCGTTAATTACGTCCATTTCATATTGTCACGTGTGCCACAAACCGTGCGTACAAGCTTGCGTAATTGATGTCAAAACTCCATGAAAACAAGGTGGGTCGGTAGCTTGAAAAAACGCCTCTTCAGCTGTCAACGTCAATATTTGCTGTTGTCATTGTCAATGTCATGTGTTCATGAATAGTCCTCAGGTACTTTGCTAAGTATTTTGATGTTGTGCCACAAAATGATTAATACTACTACGTTGTGTATAAAATAATAGCGTACACCGACCAGTAAATAAGTCCGCCGCCGAGCTAATAAATTATTTTATAAACGAACATAAACATAGAAGATGAAATATGGATCAACTCGATATTACATTTGTAGACAAAATAGCTGAAAGCTGTGTGAAACTTTATAATGAACTTCCAAAGACCGGAAAACCTGTTGACGCCGAGTGGACCGTACTATCCTGTATTATACAATACGATAACAGAACGGAGGAGTTTGAAATAGTGTCTCTAGGCACTGGATCGAAATGTATAGGTGCTTCGAAAATGTCCGCGACGGGAGATATCCTCAACGATAGTCACGCTGAGGTATTTGCTAGAAGAGGATTTTTGATATATCTCTACGAAAATATGGAGCACGCTTTAAATAGTAAGCAATCAATATTTAATTTAAAAAATGGATTGTTTGAAGTAAAAGAAAACATTAAATTTATATTTTATTCGTCTCAGCTGCCTTGCGGAGATGCCTCTATCTTACCTAAAGTGGGAGAAGAGGAACAGTATGGTGATGTTCTACAGAGTATGAAAAAGCAAGCTATGGAAGATATTTGTGATGTAGAATATAAAAAAGCTAAGTCAGATATTCATAGAACTGGAGCCAAGTGTTTACCTGACTCGGAGCAGGATTCTAAGCAGCCGGGGGCAAGTTATCATCTACTTGGGCAGGTTCGCACTAAGCCGGGCAGAGGGGACCGGACACTATCGGTGTCTTGTAGTGACAAGATGGCTCGATGGATCCATGTCGGCATCCAGGGTGGCCTTATAGACTTATTATTAGCCAAGCCTATTTTTATCAATCACTTCATTTTTGGTAGCGGAGTACCATATTCTCATGAATCTTTGACAAGAGCTTTGTTGAAACGAAATGCAGATGAATCTTTGATTCAACCTGATATATTACCACAGTTCTACCAAAGCAAGCTGGTGTTCCCTCACATTAGAACTGAACAGAATGTAAGACCAGCTCCTGGCAGCATACTTTGGACGAAATCTATGTAAGTATAGTAAAACAATGTTTATTTCCGTATAAATCCAGTAATTTACAAACATTAAAATGACTAAAAGTTCCACTTAAAGACAAGTTATCTAATTGTAACTTTTTATTGGTTGGTTTATGGCATTTGCATAGAAATTCTGTATTTAATAATAGAGAATGAATATATATTGTAATTAATTAATTATTGGCATTAATTATTTAATTATCATTGTAGTCATAGAATTATTATTGTAAGGTGCTCATCTCAGTGTTACTGTTGATTATAAGCTTATATTTTTCTAGCAACGTCAGTAGGAATAGAAGTACCTATATCCTTAAAAAATGGAAGTCTATTTTTCAACCTCATTGGCAACTTGTTTTGTTATGTTAACATTCTATAATTAATAATAACACGAGTTAAAAATCGCCTACTCCAGAGCACACAGTCCCTGTGGCCGAAATCGGTCAGGAGAGCATCATCATCATCATCATCATCATTTTATTATTATATTTTTTTTAGAGATGCAACGGATAGTTGTTTGGCCGGATACCGGATACCGGATATCCGGCCTGCACAATGGCCGAATATCCGGTATCCGGCCGCCGGATATTCGGCCGGCGGAACTATACCTACATTTCGGTTTTTCAGGTGCGCATTCTGCAGGTTTGACCTGTTTCCTAGCAAACGTTCGCGCGGACTCATTTCTAGGTTCGAAATGAGTGCGCGTGCAAGTCATTGGAATGATTAAATTGTTTTAAAATAATAAACAAGTACGATTATGACCGTGTCTGTTTCTTAAATCCAATTTGTTTACTCCGAAATCAAGCAATGTTACTATCCGGTATCCGGCCGGATAGAAGGTCACTATCCGGTATCCGGCCGGATAGTAAAATAGTGGCCGGATAGGCCGGATACCGGATAGTAACCGGATATCCGGTGCATCTCTAATTTTTTTATTTATTGACACAATTAAGATTTTTTTGTTTAAATACACATTTTATTTACAATTTTGATTTGTTAGAATAACCTTAAATTCCACAGTTAGACTCTAGAGTCTAACCTAATAACCTCAGCAGGCTAGCCTGATAACATTTGTATTGTCACTTTTTATGCAAATGTTATTTTTGATTTTACTTTTTTTTTGATTAATGAGTTTTTTTACAGGGGAGTGGAGGTAGCGGTACAGGGGCGAAAACTAGGTGTTACAAAGAAAAAAGCCAAATTGCTGAGCAGTTCTTTGTACATCAGTAAATATAATATCTACAAAAGATTTCAAAGTGTTCTGAATAGAAGTGAAAAAGTGAAAAAATGTATTGGATTAGAACATTTGCAAGATGTCCCATATATTGAAATGAAGAAGAAGTCAAAGAGGTATTTAGACAGATGGGAGTTAGTAAAGGATATATTTTTTAAATCATGGACAAAGAAACCGGATATGTGGAATTTCTGTATAGATCAAACCTAATAAAAAAAATATATTCTGAACAATTTTTTTTTTAAATTTGCCCTCATTTTATTTAATGACATATTATCATTGTACTTTAAAAGCAAAGATTACCCGCAGCAGCGAAAGCTGCGCAAGACAGAGAGGCACAAAAACGGGGTGCTTAGCCAACATGCCAATTGTTAACGATCCGTAGCGTAGCGTAGAAGTAGTCATCTGTCTATATCACTTCCATATGTATTAGTGTGACAGTGGCAGTTGCGTTTCGTTCGCTACTGCAAAACAGATAAACAGGTACATACAGAAGTCACTTTACAGTACTTTTCATACCTACGCTCGGCGGTCGCTCTAGGGTTGTCAACTATGGCTTATGCCCAAAAAACTATCGTGGTAGTGGCACTCGTATCTATCGTATCGTGTCTCGTATGTAAACTGCAAAACGTAATTCAAGACCAAAAAAGTAAGAAAATGTTGCCACTGCAATAATTTGTTTGTAAGATAGTAAATTCATTTTGATAAATAATTTATTCATTAGTAATTTTACTCCTACTATTTAAAAAAGTACTTTTAAATACAAGAGTCGCTAGTAAAAAAGTGGCAACATTTCTTACTTTTTTTGGTCTTGAATTACGTTTTGCAGTTTAGTTGTTTGATTTATTGTTTAGTATGAAACTGGAAGAATGGAAATATAAATTAATAATAACTAAAATATTTTAATTTTAATGTCATTGTTAAATTACAAATGTGTCACAGAAAATATCTTGCGTAGATTTTGACATTGGCGAAATGCACGATTATTATATTTTAAAGTATGATAAATTCGCATTCTCATGTACAATTGTTTACAGTAAGCTAGTGGAAAACACTTGCAAGGCATTGAGAAAGTTAGAGTCTGTACCTCATTTAAGAGGCTTTTTAGGATTTCGCAGTTCAAGTAGTTACTCTTGAAAAAGTTGCAGAATCTTTCCTCCATTGATATGACAAATTTCACGAAACTGTCTGGTGGTATAGTTAATAAAGTTTCGGTGCCATCTTTGCAATAATCTTTATAACGGGTGAATGTAGTGCCCTGTGAATAGTTTTGTGCATTGTCTTCTCCTTTTACATAAGCCATAAGCTCATTACATTCCTCGTGGTAATCTAAGCATTTCTTCAACAAATATCCACTGACGTAAACTAACGCGTTTTTTTCCGGTAAGTCAAGTGTGGCATAATCCGTAGTAGATATTAAATTACTTTTGACACAACTTTCATTTTTAGTAGATACCATTGTCGAAGTGGTTTCTGGATTACCAGCCTCATTGGCTAAGGGAGCATATAATTTCTCACCATCTAGTAGACATTTTGTTAAATCTTCTTTGCAATCACCACTTTTAGGCGACTTTAAAATATTTATGAGAAATAATTTCCTGAATGCTGAAACCAGCTGCCAGGATGTTGGTTCCGTAGAATTTTCATTCTTAGTACTAATCTGACCAAAGAAGTCTTCTAAACAGTCCCGATTTAATCGGCTGGTCAGTATATAAGAGAATCCTTCAATTCTTAAATCCTCAGACAACATTAATAAAGACTTTAAGGTTATTTGGAAACCTTCAATGAACTTTACTGTAGATGTAACATTTCGGCCATTATTTGGGTGAATTAATTTCAACGACGCAAAGAAGTTCAACATGCTATTAATATATGCAATCTGGTATTCTTCGCCACAAAATGCGTTTTGATATTTATTTCTTCCATAGCGAGATGATGTATTCAAAAAATCAAACAAATCATTCATAATTTCAATCATTTTAATTGTGCCTTCTGCTGAACTTTCTATTCTTCCAAAGTCCCTGTATGTACTTATGCCGGCTGCAACGGTAGCACTAAGAACTTCCACAGCGTACTTTACCTTCGTCTTTTCAAAATCTGTGGGTTTAATATGACTATCTGTAAGCTTCGGGGCAAGTCTCAGTCGTTTCAACTTATCCATCTCATAAAACTGAAGTATGTGATACCATTTCGCCACATCGTTTTCAAAATGAAATTCATAGTTAATCAAATTATCCCGTACTAATTTGATTAAGTGAGGTGGATCAAATATACAATATATCTTTCGGTCACCAACGAAAAAAAAGGGACTTTCTGCAGATACTGATCTTTTTTTGGCGCTGTTCAAAAAATCAGAACCCATATCTGACACTAAACTTCGAACATGGAAACCAATTGAAAAAAGTTGTAGGATTAGCTTGTCAATCCAATCTGTTACGCTTAGATAATTTTTACATTCAGCTAATAATGCAAAACCTACTGGATGCTTATAATTTTCAAATAAGCCATGGATCATTGCTACTAAAGCGTACTTCGCGGGCTCAGGAGATTGCACACCGTCAACTTCATGGAAACCATATATTCTGTCTTCTTTAATATTGTAAAATAAATTCGCTTTAATACTCATGGCATCAACGACAAGTGTACAATTTCTATCCATATCACTCATATATTGCACTTTGGTATTAAGAACATCCATCAGATGGCTATGAATTTTTGTAGTTACAGGCATATACATTTTCGTTAGTGTTTGTTTACTTGGTAAACATAAAGTGTCTTTTAACAAACCATATGCCTGAGGACTTACGTAGTATAAATTCAAACAGAAAATTTTGTAGTCCAAATTATTACTGTTCCCATGTCCCTGAGTTTTAATTCTGGTCTGTTGTTTAACAACACGCGCAAAGGTTGGGGTCAAAAATTTATCACATAACTTAAAAAACGTGTTGGCTTCAGACTGTGTATTGTTTGTTATTTTTAGCCTCTTTCGGCATCTTTGAACTTCACTTAAAAGTTTTCTTTTTCCAGGAGTATCATTTGAAAGGTGTAATGGAGTTTGTACTTGAGCATTCGTTTCCAAATCATAATCACACTGTACATTTGCATCGGCTGTTTCAATAATTGCTTGACTTCCTTTATTTACAAAATTATTCGGTAACGGTAGGAGGAATCGTGGAATTGAATTTCTTTTTAACAACTTTCGACTTGAATTTATTGTAATGCAGTCGGGACTAAAATGAGCTTCACACACACGAGCACGACAGCAACTTGAATCTATTAAATCTTCTCTATGGATCAATCTCAGCCACTCAGTTCGCCTGAAACAAGATAAATAAAGATATAACTTTAATTATAAAAAATACCGGAACCTTAAAAATAATCGGCCAGACGAATTAATATTAAAGTAGAGGGGGTGACTGAGGGGGCAACTCCAAACCCGGAATGCCTATAGCCCGTAATAGCAAAAAACTTATCCTACAAAACAAAACAGTAAAACTTTAATAATAGTAGGTATTACAATACAAAAAGTTTACATAACAGAAACATTTTACGTTCATTTATTTTCATTATAAAAATCCCTAATAACTTTCCATTCCATTGCCCTATCCGTTTTAGACCTAAACCTATCAAATTACACTAAAAACAATACAATATCTCTACACAAACAAAAAAACATGTTTTCAACTTAACTTTCAACGTAAGGTGGCGATGGCCAGAATTTACCTTACACCAATTTAGTTACTTCGTCGGGTCGGGGTGCTTAGCTGCCTACCTAACTGTTCTGTTTAATGGCTCCTCTACACGATGGCCAAACCTATTGGTCCAATATGTTGGGCGAACGTGTAGAGGGGGTAGTGGTGTCGGTTGGCTTATGGCGCGCGGGATGGCGATGAGAGTTGGCCGTGGTGTCGGAGTTTCGCTGCACATCAAAGAGATTGGGCAAGCGATGGCGGTACGCATCTACACGTGGCCCAATCCACTCCACAGTGCGTGCTCGAACGCGGTCGAGTGCGGACGTTTGTGCTCAGTATCAATTTTCGATTTTTTAAATTAAAATGACGAGGCCGCGTCATGGAAGTAATGAAAGAATAGGAAATTTACGCAGACAGTACATTTACAATTTAAATAAATAAGTGAGCGTTTTCCAAAAAAAGTGTACATTTCATTCATGTCTTCAAAATATTGACTTCTTGGGCTCATTTTACTCAGAATCATCTGTACACAGACATACATGAAAAAAGTGTCCCAAAATTTTGTATGAATTTTTTTTTTCCAGTGCGTCATGTTCATACAAATAAAAAAAAAATTCATACAAGAATGTGACGATCTGGAAAGGAAATCTTTGGACACATTTTTTCATGTATGAGGCGTGAATGTACAAATAATTCTGAGTAAAATGAGTCCAAGAAGTCAATATTCTGAAGACATGAATGAAATGTACACTTTTTTTGGAAAACGCTCAAATATAGCAATACATACTTATAGTTAAATAGATGATTTTTGGATACATATCTAACTAATAGTTAGTAACTATATATAGTAAGTACCTACATAGCACAATTTGCACAGCTATGTTGGTAAGCTAGTAACAAAATTAAATAAAAATTATAATATGCTCTAAACTACTCTAAAGTAATTTAAGCAAATTATAAGGTAACATGAAATTAAAAAAATATATTTAAGTAATTGCAGCTTCTACGACATTTTTTAAAATTACTTGATGATAATAATGGTACGTAGCGTATCTTAGATAAATTGCTGCAACGGCTTCCACGTCCATCTTGGAAACCGGTTAGATCACAATCACAACTGAATGTCGCCATCGTGTAGATGCGTTCCAATCACCACAAGGTCATCTCGCTGGCGCAGCGCTCGGCCATAACGTTAAACGAACCATCGAAATACAAGCAGATACCTACTTACCTCTCTGAAACCACTGGTAGCTTAAAAAACGACAATTCACCGTTTAATGTTGAATTTAAACAACCGTCCACTGAACAGTTATAATAACTTTTTGTTTGTTTCTCCATTATTGCACAAAAAAGTTCACAGACGCGCGTCTCAAGCGGATGGCACTCGCGCTCGCACTGGTCCCAACCGGTCCGAGTATCGTGTCCGTGAACATTGTCTATGTGTGCGTTACTCGAGCGCACTGGGACCGCGTTCGACGTGTTGCCTTCCTGTCACACTTACTTACGTACGAATTTACAAGTGCAAAAGAGAGGCGACACATCGAACGTGGTTCGCGGTAGGCCCTCTGTATGTAGATTGATTTCTGTACCTATCTGCTGTTTAGTGTCGCTACGGAGCGTAATCGATTGGCATGCTGGCTACGCACCCAGGGCTGGCTTGTAGTTCTCGTGCCACGCGTAACGCGTGAATTTGACGCCATCTCGAAAACAAGACAATATATTGTAGATTATAGACAATATAGACAATTAAATGTAGGGTAACGCCAGTATCCTACGTGCTAACGTTTAATAATAATAACCCAGTCACAGAAAAAGAGCGCCCTTTACTTCTGTCAAAGTTACAGCTGTCAAAGTTATTACAATATTTTGCATTTCTTAGTACCTATTTCTTTATATCCTAAGAATAGAATTTAGGATAGTAATTCACTAAATATCTATAAAATGTTAATCACAGTAAACTGACGCTGCATCTATTAAAAGGTCAAAGGTCCCGATTGAAACAAATGAGGCCTTTAGGCCATGGTCGTTCTTAATCCCCTTTTCGCGACCAGATAATAGTTGCCAAACGAATCATCGTAACTGTCACACCCGACCTGTTGACTAGACAAGTAGCTAAGCGTTACGAGATCGTCCATTAAGGATTATGTCAGCTAACGTTTAGCCTTTGGAGCGCTACCAACTTATCTGCCCCAGTAAAAGGCGATGTCGTCGCAAGCGGATAGGAGCTAGTACGTCGCGAACTGGGTTATTAGCAAAACTTACTGACAACCGCGGTCCGCGTCTGTCCACCAGCATAACTTTGGCTATGAATTACCTAAGGGCCTCCCCACATCTGGCGTCTTTCGAGCGTCGGCGTCTACAATTCTATGGCCGACGTCGACGCAACGTCGACGCAGCGTCGACGCAACTGCGCAGCGACGTCATTTTCCATAGCGCTGGACCGACGCCGACAGACGCCGACGCTCGAAAGACGCCAGATGTGGGGGGGCCCTAAGACGTCAGGAATCGAGTCCCTATATGTATAAATAACAACACCGAGATCACATAATCTTTCTTGAATACAAACTCCACCTAAGGACCTGCCACACGTAGTGTACCTAACTACATGTATGTATACTATACGGTTCGTGCGTAAATAAACGTTATAGTAAAGACGACGCCAATAATATGTGCCATTTGACTAGGTTTTCTGTCGAGCGACTATGTAATCGAGTCGCCACTAAGTTAAGTTCCAAACTTGTAATATTAGTGATATTACACTTGGGCCTATATAGTTTGTCGCATTTGTGAATTACGTAGCTGTAGTTCCACTTTTCGCCACTATTGCAGTATCATGTGCCAGATGGGTACTAATTACCATCTATTTTGCATTCTCGTGACGAAATCCTACCGTTTAACCCGAGCTACCTATTGTCGTGGGTTTAGAAATATGCTGACATTTATACGATTCCGATGCATTAATAATGTTGTCTCGCTGAAACGATTAGTATTGTTGGATATGATCTTACAGTGCGGGTAAAGAGATTCTCATTTGCGATAAGTCGTTGGGTAAGATTCTGAGGTAAAATTACGGCTATTATTCAATTATGGAGCTTTTGCAGGTACTTGGTTCGTTAGGTACTTACACTTAGAACACAGAGTAGTAAAAACTGACCTCTGTTTTCTATAGTTCATTTTTTTTAGCATTAGAAAGAACTCCACAGAAGTAAGCGTGCAGTTTTTATCAGGTTCTTTAATTGTTAATAATTATTGAATTATCTAATGTAGCATGGTCAATACATATAATTTACTTCAAATTATTACCGCTAAAAGTGCCGGATTTGGAACCACAAGCTTACTTCTGCGAAGTTCTTTCTAATGCTAAAAAAAACGGACTATAAGCAAAGGTAAAAAAACTCGTGCAAGAGATGAATCTAATTCTAATATAATAAAAACCTTTACAAATAATTCAAGCCGTTACGTTGAATGTGAACAATTTTAAATAAAGAAAACAGTTTTAGGCGACAGGTTAATACGTTTTTTTTTTACCAAGAACAATCCCAAGATAACCGAATTAAACGACACTTCAAATTCAGATTACGGCATTAACTCTGCTTGTAAATAGAGCTATTGTTTAAGTAGTAGTATCGTACCGAAGTACCAAGTCCCTACTAAGCCAGTATCGTGGACATACATAATTACTCTCATACCGAAAATCGAACTTTAATCAAGCAGAATCAAGTACATAAAAACCGTCCTGTTAGAAATAAATAATTAATAAATTCTTTATAATTATTTTTTTACTACGGTATTCACCTACGGTTCAGTGTGTCCTAGTAACTTTTCGCCTTAAGATACCTATTACATATTACATATTATTATTAGTGTCCTCAGATGTCCGCATTCATTTAGCGCTCATATGCTAGCCTTCGCAGCATTTTGCATTATCTTCTAATGTGATGTAATAGCAGTGTTTTGTAATACGTACCTGCTCGATTGAATGTAGAAATGAATCGCTCGTCATTAATATCCCCTCATTAGGTATATTGTTTAGCAAATGTGCTACGAAAGAGGTTTGAAGTTTTGAGACCTTGTGCAGTTTCACGCGGTTATAAATGCATTGTGTTGATTGTGTGGTTAGAAAATTGAAGGCACAATGCGGCTAACCTCAGTTAGGCTCTACATTCTTACTACAACATACACCTATTTAATGTGATACAGGTAGAGCTGGAGCTGGTAAAAAAAAACATTTTACTTAGATAGTCTATATTAAAAGTCATTAATCCAAAAATAATTTACTAGTTTTGTAGTTTTAGTCTAGTTACCTATTGATGCGATTTATTTTATACCCACCTAACCGACGTCTGTTAGCCTTGTCGAAATGAATAAGCTATAGGTAGTTTTATACAATAGATCCAGGGCGCTGATGCAATAGCCTACTAAGGCACATTCGGATATAAAAGTGTTATAATTTCAATAAAATCTAAATATCTTCATTTATCATAGAAGGCAATTTAACAAAAGTACATGTTGATTTAATATTAATCTCCATACGTTCATCAAGCACTACCTACTTGTTGAGGTTGAACGAAAAAATAATATAATATGGTTTTAGGCGAGTCTAACGAAAGCTATCATCGATATGATAATTGATATAGGCATATTTTTAACTAGGTAATATTTTTATTAGTAATAAAGTGTAGGTACTCTTTACATTTCATTAAAGAGTCAAAAGGGTCTCTACGTGTTGTCTTCGGCTTCGCGCATGCCTCCCAAATGTCCGGAACACCATTGTTCTGTGATGGGAAAAACATACATTTTATTATAACACTTTAAACTCGCGTTTTGTACACATATTTAATTACACACGGGTCTACCGCGGGGCGCGGGTGAAACGTCGGAATTAAAGGTAAAAACAATGAAATTATATCGCGGTAGACCCGTTTGTGTCATTAGACATAGGTACATTTTATTACTAATATTCTAGATAGTTTAGTTCGTGTGAGTTAATTAGAACGGTACAAATGTAACCTTACGTTGCGTTGCCTATGGTAAGCTCTAAGAATATTTACCTATGCCACCAAAAGTAAGCCTCAACTCTGTTCGTAGTAGTTGCCAACAAGTTATTGGACGTTTGTTACTCGCGCCTGAAGTTTACTACGCTATATACTTAGCTATAATATAATTTGTGGTGAATTTGTGTGTGGTTTTCTGAAACAACGGTCCTGACGTACTTAGCTTTAGTTCTGCTGTCAACATTACACGAAAAACATCACTTAAAATCTCAGGATTCTTTCCTCTACCATTAAGAGTTACGCGCGAAGCCACCAATCGCGAGCCATAATTTTCATGTTTTTTTTTCCTTTTTCAAATTTTTCCTCGATTTTATACCGATCTCGGTTGGTCCGTGACAAAGATTGTAAAGAGCTTTGCTATTGCGGAAGGGTTTCACTTGAGTGATTCGCGCACAAAACGTGGATGAGCTTATTGTCAACTCATTCCATTGTCGCAGATTGACCGATACACCCACGTTTCGGAGGTCCCACTAAACTCCCGGAAAGAACCTCACTCATCCGACACTAGAGGACGCCGAGGGTTAAGTAAAACAAATGGGAACACGTCGCGCCCACACTCATACGGATTTATTGGTTATTGATTGCCATTGGATTATTATCACTGACATTGAGAATCTAAGTGCAGTCGGCTTTGTCTCACATTGTTTATTTACGTCTCGTGTGCTTTCTTTGAGGCTGATTCATTCTCTGGTGCTTGAGTTATATCCGCTTATATTTGAATTGCTCACTTTGTAAGTTTGTTATTATGTCTCGATAGCAAGCGCCTGAGACCAAATAGTTACAAGAATTTCTTTAGAGTAAGCTGAGAGCAAAACTGAAGCGTCGTTGTGACGAGAAGTAATCTATTTTTATAAAATCTTGCTCCATATCTGTGTTATTACGTCCGGTAAGTGAACCATATGGTTATGATTGAAATTAACAGGCACTATAAATTTCTGCTCGTAATAAAAGGGCGGTGGAGGGCGTAGAAAGTGCTCGGGCGGCGAACAGGCACGCGCGGGCAACCTTGTAAATCCCATAGCTTAGCTAGCGCTGGCTATAATTCGTATCAGCCGAATCAACATAACGGTAATCTCGAATTACTCATTGTTGTTCTCCATCTTAAGGCTCACTTATACTGGTTCGTATTGAAGCTTATGCTCACCTCTACTCGCTATACTCTGCAAATAACAATGCTGCTCACGAGATGTCAGGCTTCAGCGCGATTTCGACGCCTGGCTTCACCTGGTTTGTCATTATTTCGACAAGTACCAAGCCGAAACGGCCAGCCCGTTCCGTGTTCAGGTTCACCCGCTTTCTACCGGAAGGCAATTAAAAATAATTTGCATTTCTCTTTTTGTCTGCCAATATTTTTATGTGAATCAATCGCTACTGTTTCAAACGAGGTCGCATAATTTTATCAATCCCGTATATCATGTCGAAATCTCGTTAACTTTTGAATGGTTTTTATACTTCATTTCCTGATTTTAATCTTTCTCATAGTCAATGCCGTCACTGACCAAATCGAGAATGTAAATATTGATTACTACATCAGTTTTACTTTCGATTCAGTAACATGACGCCCAAAACCACCTCCTTAACACTTTAGGTAAGCCTGAGAGATTACCTTCCCACATATCATCCTCCGAGTACGTAAGTCCCCGAATATAAAGATTAATGACATCGTTTATTCAACTTGCGAAAAGGTTAAGTTACAAATAACTTAAATATCATTGCGTTAATAAACTAGGGCACGAGAAACAGCCGGTAGCTCAAGTATTTTTGTAAGTCAAGAGGAAAACGGTGAATCGTTTCGATATTTTTTCGCCGTCACTACACGTGGCAAATTCAGTAGACCACGATAAGAGGATTTCTGTTTCCCGTTGTGGCTCGGTTACGAAAAAAGCAGCTTATTCGATTATCGTAATCCGTCCGGTACGTTGCCCCGAACGAACGTGCCGCTAGGTCGGTAATTCGTTCAATATGGTTTCACCTGAGGTAAAATCCAGCATTGTGCAATTTTAAATTTGCTAACCCGTGTGAATGATGACCTCGGTTATAGGTAAACTTGCCTGATAGCGGCAGTGTGTTTTTGAAACACAAGTCATTTGAGGTTAGGCGGTTCATAAGTTTGCGCGGGCCGGCGTCATGACAGCACAATGGCGTTTCTGGGGCATAAATCATAACAGGTGCCGTGTGCGCAGCGCGCAGATCCTCGGATTTGCTTCGCAGGTGTTTGATTTGTTTCTGAAGCCAGATCAGGACCTGCGCTGTGGCAATCTTTTATGTTTACTGCCTGCCTTTGTTTAAAAGGTAACGGTTTTCCTATCGGGCTGGTTCAATAAATCTCTGTGTCCTGACCCTCGGGAACTGTATTGTACTGTTTTCATGGGAGGGAAAATATCTAAGCTCTTGTATTTTAGGTTGATTCTACGTAGATTAAGCAATAATGCTGTCTGAGAGTTGCAGAAATCGTTTGACTTAGGAAGCCTGTTTAATGTCTTCTGATGTGTAAGTTACGGGATAACATAAAGCAAATGGACAGGGAGCTTAAATCTAAACCGATGTCGTACATGCAGGCTTACGCAACACACTATTGGAAATCCACTGTCTCTAAACTTTAACACCGCGTGGTCAACGTTGTTAAATACGCAATCGGCGGATACTAGGCGGATACTATTTACCAACTTGTAACTTACCCCCTTATTCATTAAACTTTACGGGCCTGATTTAGTTAAATTATGGTTTATCCTTTTCTTACAAATACATAAGTCAAAATGACAGATAAGGACAAACGATTATTAGCTAATTGAGGTTTGTAGCGCGTTTATGAATAGGGGGGTTACTGGTTAGTCTCCAATAATGGTTCGTATATTACAAAAAAAAGTCAAACATTTCTTTTATTCGTTATAAATTTACAGCAGTGCCCTTAAACATTATAAATATTTACCAAGTATGATGAGTGCAATAAGGAACTAATAAGTAATAGGTAAATAAATAATGTCAGTTGTTTATTATTCAATAAATATAAAATTTAGTGTAGCTAAGCTAATGATAAAAATGTAAGTATGTATAGGTTTTTCCCAATTGTACGCCTGGGCATCCAATCTAGTTAAGATATTGGATTAGTCGTCCCGCCGTCTTTATAGATTTTGCTGTCAATCTTACTATTTTCTGAGTATAATTGGGTTCTTATGTATACTTATCCTTTAGGTGACCTACATATTCGCCAAATTGATCGTTGACCTAGGGACCTCATCGTTAACGATCCGTTCTAGAACATGGAAGTCCCAGTAAACTTCCACGAATTCAAGCGGTCCACGGTTATAGTAATGTTATTTTATAATGCGTTAAAGCCGTACTTCCCTTTCAGCCATAAAGCTATGAAGACTATTGTGTAACAGAACAGTTATGTCGTAAATTGGATGCTCCTCGTGAATTCCGCTATCGGGAGGCGGGGGGAGTGTCCACTCACGACTTATTGTTTATCCACAACAAATTGCCACGGTCAGATTCCGAAGAAAGCTGACACTTGACTAAAACTATCAGTGATATAAAAACCATTAGGTACGTTAGTCCCACATGTAATACGAGGAGAGAAATTACTACCGACCTTATTCTTGGTATTAGCTGCTTAACTCAAGATTATCAGAATCATTGCAGATTTGTAGTTAAGTATGTCATCAGATATTATAAAATTAGTTTCATGATTTGCTGTGCAATATACTCTAGTTTAGTAGCATAAGTCAAGCCTATAATAACAATTTAATTCGGCATAAGGGTATCAACGATGCCAGTTTGCAAAACAAGTATTTAATGAAATAAGTGTAAATTGAACGTTAGTTCACAGAAACGTAACAGTAAAAAATTCGTTCCAAATATACCTAGGACTTCGATGGATAGAGATGTGCAATAAAAGATATGATGTTTCCATGAACCAGACTCTGTAGAGTGAGCTACAGTTATGCCATTGTGAGGTCCGTTGGGGTACTATACCTTATAAAGTATAGATATTTCAACGGATCATTTCCTTGTAAAATTGGTCAATATCGATGGTAAACACTGTGTTCCATGGCCATCATATTTTCCAAATTTAAAAGAACTTATATGTACTAAATTTGGGGGCGCTTACAGCGTTGTACATTGGCGCAGAAAGGTTAACAAAACCGTTCGCCGCTCAACCCGACGGTTTTGGGTCAAAGGTATTTATTTACCTAACAGATGTATTGAAAGATAGCCCTTTTCGTAACTCTTGGAGGCTCAAATAAAATAACCAACAGATAATACCGCCTTATGTCCCGTTGGTATGTCCTTCGGCCTTTTTGGAAAATTTATTAAGCGTTAACATTTCATCATTGAGATATACGCGTGTGCGTTTTTTACGTCGTCAAAAGGCATTATCTTTAAATGTTAGTGTAGTTATTTCAGTACTCGTTATGAATTGCCGTCTGTTTGGTGCGATGTGAACTTACTGTAGCCCTTATTGAATGCTTGGCTTTATTGACGATGGGTATTATTGAATTACGATTTTTCGGTCCACGTTTCGTTTACGAATTGTCGTGCTATAAATTAGCGAAACAATATCCGCAGACCGCGTGTCCCCGCTATAAATATGCCGGTTTTAAACTTTCTCATCATTTAGTTAGTTACCGAAACTGGGTCGTGATAATAACCCCGGTTCATCTGGATGATTGATGAAACGAAAGTGTTTAATTTTGTGAAAATATATTTTAATTTGTAATGTAATAAATGTCGAGAAATGCGAAAAATGAGATTTAAAAAAAAGTTGTCAGTGTGCTTCCGCCGCGCTGCTGCTGAGCTTCTTGTGGTAGTTATTTGCACACAAGTTTAACTTCCGGTATCAATTGATATTCGCGCTTGTATGTTTTGTGTCTCTTAGTTTGGCTATTAAGTATAGATATTACCTTCGTATTTGTAATATAGTAGTCTCTGTGCCACTGTACCTTGACACTATATGACGATTTCACTGAAATAGGACTTCACAGAAATAACACTATATTACCGTTCTAGTTTTAAATTATCTGATAACTCTGTGCATCTAAAATTAAAAGAAACATTAACGTTGGTATTGATATTAGAGCGGAATAGGGTCTTTTCTCGCACAAGTTTGCGCTAACGCGAATCCAAGTAGGTAGGTATGTCCGGAGTAGGTCCGCTAATAATCTGATTGCGTAAATTAGAATTACATTTGAATTCGATTGATAGAAACAGAATGTAGGCCTTGGCGATCGTGATGGAGATCTCTGGCTAGCAGCTCGTGCACCGACCGTGCGCTTTGTCTGCTGCTTGATATTTATTTACCCCCATTTATTACTGAGACTCATGCTTTCTCTGTTGTCCGAACATCGCCGCTCCGACTGCCCTCGTATACAACCGACGATCGGACATAAATGGAGCATTTACCCTGTTAATGGATTTCTTGTAGACATTCCGCACTCGGTACCGTATCAACATGCCAGGAAAATTGAATTACAAATATCATAAACCAGACGGTCAAGGTATCGCTTATGATACGTTTTTAAAATGAAACAATTATGAAGGGTGTAATTACGTTTAAAATACCTATCAGGTAGTAATGACGGTTCTCTAGCAAACCCCTTATTTCTCTGTAATAACCACGTAGTTCAGTAGCGGGGAATTTAATCTTGACATTATAAATACCGGGGCGATTACGTCGTTTTTGTGTACAAACCGGCTGGGAGTGCGCAAAATTGAAAAGGAATTTTGTTATCTTAGACATGTGTGCCGATGTTTTAATGATGACACACTTTTGGGTCTTTTGTCAGATGCGTGGAGTAACCGATGTTGCTGAATAAATTTATTTTAGTATTGACAGTTATGCAATGTTCAGAGAAAATCTTGTAGGATTCAAAAGATGTAGGTAAGTCTTATAGTGCATCTTAGATTATTTCGTGATCGGTCCAGACACCAGGCCCTTCATGGTAGTTTACAATAATACGTAATATAACCAGCTATACGGGTACCTAAAGGCAGTCGGGCAACCTGGTAACCTAAAGTAAGTGTTACTTTTTTCGTAAACTCTGCAATGATACGAATCCTTAGTGGTCCTTTAGTAAGACGTATGTTCGAGTGTGTCTGTTCACTAACATAAATTGAGTTATACTATTTAAACCTGCCTACCCAAACCAAACCAAAATAGTATTTGCAGGCGTGTAGGGCTTTTCACGCAGATATTAAATGTAAAAAAAAACGAGCAGGTGAAATGAAAAATATTTTGAATAAGTAGGCAAGCAAATCCATTGGTTATGAGTTCTACCTTTAATCATACGAGTGTAGGCGTTTCGTTGCTGGCAAATGTCTTTATCTTCAGATACCTGGAGACATGACAATAAAAACAGAAAGGTACTTATGATTCTGTTGCGTTGTTTTATGTAACGGTAGGTGTCGATACCGCGGCGTTTGCCGAATAGGGCTGGCTTTTCAGAGTTGGTGGTTTCAAAATGCTTTTGCGACATTTTGAGATAGCAACTCCATTTTGCACATTAACAGTTCAATTCAATAGTGGTGGGAGTTGGAATACAGGTATTTTATAATTCCTAAAACTGTCACTTTTTATTGACTGTATTATAATTGTCAATGTGTGAAAGAAAAGAGGCAAACAATTGCAATGCATAGTTGGGTAGATGATTACCTACAAAATGAAGAGTAGGAAAAACTATGGAAAAAAGAAATCAGACCTGAATTTAAAGACATCGTAAATACGATTATGACCTTCTCTCTGACAAGGTGGAAACTACATGTTAAGACAGTTTTGAAAAAGGTATTCATTTCCTTATACATAGGGTAGTGTATGTATATTGGTTTGGAAGATTCCGACGCGAGTGAAATACGATCGCAAGCGAGTGAGGTGTTAATAATTGTTTGAAATTTCACGCTTCAACCGAGTGGAATTCGTATGCAAATTCGTAGGTTGATCAAAATAATAAACTCTATTATTAAGAGAGTATGCTCTCGCCTCGCCAGTGGAAAACTCGTTTATAAAACCGGGAGATTCCACCAATAACACATTCAGTGCCGAAAAACCGACTATCGGGTATTTTATGATTTCGTTCCCGACGACCCGACAGGCGGGATCGTGGTACTATTACTTTCTGCTTTAAATGACGAAATTATTGTGGCCAGGCGCGGAAATCTTGTTTGTCTGGGTGGCAATGAATGTGTTAATTTAAGGTGGTAAGGTTCTCAAAATGTTCTGCAGACTCTATATTGAGGGAGTATAAGACCGTACGTGCGTTGCACTTAGTTCAACATATTGTATTGGACTTGACTATAAAGCAGGCTTATCCTGGTGCGATGAAAAATGTATCAGTATAAAAGTTAATAAGTACATATATTTAATCGTATGGCTAAAAACTATTTTAACATATAATATGAATAACCAACACGTAAACAAAGCACTCAAATGACTTCTCACAACCACTTAAATTAGGGGTATGGATGGAGGTAAGTATGTGTTGCAGCTTAATTTCGATGCAAAAAATCGTATCGTTGTCATTTACCTTGTCTACTGTCATGACATGTTGACAGTCAACTGTCGAAAATCTTATATTTTTATCGATTAAAACAGACAGGCGGAGGTCATGTTTGGGAGCGTCAAATAAAAAATAAAGTTACAGCGAAAATGATAATTGAGAGCTTTATATATACTTGTAAAGGGGCCCACTGATTAACAGTCCGCCGGACGATATCGGCCTGTCAGTTGTTCGGAACTGTCAAAATTTTGTTCTAACTGACAGGCCGATACCGTCCGGCGGACTGTTAATCAGTGGGCCCCTTAAAGCTTGTAATTTACTTTACTACTTATATTTTCTGTGGCTATATGATATGACAAATAAAAGTTACTAAATTAAGAGATGCTAGTAACTAGTTCGATTAAAGTCGGATCAAGCTAACACTGCATAGCATTTGCAACGACAAAGTGTTGCAATTCATGATTAATGTCAATTTTCTATGAAAATATGACATTAAGATGGGATTATGCTCTTTTAATGAAGGTTTAGAGATCGTACTGTTAAAGATGTTACGCATCATAATATATGCTTGAACATTTCATCCACATGTGATAATCTCCTGCAGCATCGCGCATTTTCAAAACACAATACTTCTACTTAGGTAATCTGTTATACGAATGTTGTTTCATAAAGGTTAATCGACAACGCAGATTCACTGGCGACTATAAAAATCTCTCTCATCCGTTTCCGTTTATCATTTCGGTTCCAACAGGGACCAGTATAATAAAACAAAAGCAGGCCTACTTCTGTCGACACTATAATTAATTGAGTATTATTTTATATTAAATTAAATTCGGCGTGGGCCGGCCCTGTTAGTGTTGTTGAACAAATCGTGTGACCCCATCTCCGCCAATTTAATAACGAACGCACGTGGTACTCTGGGTTTCAAAACCATAATGCCCCATTTGGTAGGTAAATGTATTGGACATTCGATCCAAAGCTTCTGCGCTACAACAGCGTCCGCCTGAATTTTCAATTTATGTCAGCTTTTTGGATTTAATAGCCTCTCATTGTTAGTATGTATAACGCTATTGTTCTCTGCACTTTTAATGAGAAGAGTAATTTATCAGAATAACTTGTTTCTAACTCAAAATCAGAGATGCGACATTTTAGTAGGTAAAATAAAAAACCAAGAGATATGCTCGTTTTCAGATCTTCCACAGTCCTAATACTAAGTACCCCCCTAGGTATACAAACTTCTATGCAGGGGGGTGGGGGGGTTGTATACTTTATGTCTACAGCTGACTGTACGCCAATTTCACCATGACAACATAAGTTATAACATAAGATGACAATGAAGAATGTTCTGTTTTAACACCCGTGGTTTATGGTGACAACAAACTAAACAAAGTTTGTTGTAACTACTAAACATAGTTTACTGAGCACTGATAACAATTAGTGCTCAGTAAAAACCAAGTTTATTATGATAATAGGCATTACAATACAAAAAAATATGACAATATTTCAACTGAAAGTTCATCCACCAAGACCAAAAAACTATAATTGTTCCAGGAATAAAGCATAAGACAAATGGACAAAGACTTTGCTTAGCCCCTTTAAGCGGTTTATAACCTATGTTAACAATTCTATAGTTTCTGCATAATTTCCCACAATACAGTGACGCTAAAACCATTATTACGCTGCACTTAATCCAGTTCGCCGAAACTAACTCAACGCAATATTTACTAAAGCTTTTGAAATCATAATAATCTTGAGAAATGTTTTCATTGCTCTTTTCAATGAACGGTTCAACTAAAGAGTAGGTGTTAACGTTGCAACAAGCAAGATCCAGAGATACGAAGCTCAATAGGCAAGTGTGAACCATTGTTGCGACCATTAACAAACGAGTTTTGACACGCGAGTTTGCGAAACTGCTCAGTAAATACACGATTTATTTAATTAGAACAACTTTAATTGAATGCATATATCGAAAATATGCAGTTTGCAAATGTCGCAATGAATTAATCAAATATGATTTGCGTGTGCCGCAGCCGACTGGACCAATTTGTGCGCAAGATTGAGATCGAGATAAGCAACGCGTTAAACAGAGGGTTGATACTATTGATAAGATATAATTGGCGCTTACAGGAAAAGAAATCGTGTATCGTAAACATGGTGGACATTTAAGGGTCATACGGACAAACCTATCCGCATAAACCGCTTCCTACGTACGAAATGCTCCTATAAAATTCTGGCCTCTACAGCAATCTCTCAAGTCTCAACTCCCGTATCCTTGACTATCGGGAACAGGGAATATATATTATTAGCTTGACCTCGGCATTACACTAATATATTCCATAGTCAAAGCAAAGATTATGCCTATCTCTGGCACGTGAGCAGTCACACAAAGAAATTCCGAGATTAGTACGTACCTTCCTACAATATAAATGCTTATGATACTTAGTATCTTTTAAATTAATATTCAAATTTATCTCATACATTATTTTCTTGTCTATTTGTATAGAAGGATAATATAGATAAATAAATATATTGATTGATTAAATATAAGTTTAAGCTTAGTCTATTTTGTAACGAACGCCAGCCCGTATATTACGTACACCTACTTAAATGAACACGTATCTAAGACAATTTTTTAAATTCAGTTGACGATACTTAATTTTAATAATTGTTAAATAACATAGAAAGCTCTCCACATTTAATGTATTTTGATCACGTAGAGTTTTGATGAAGATGATACTACAAGCTGTCGTGTTTGGGGGTCTGTAGCGCTATGTTATGGACGTGTGTACTGAATTTTTATTTTTTATATGGTATGTACACTTACATGTATTAAAGAAATGCTATATAAGCAGGCAAGAACATACATTTTACGAGTCTATAGACCTTCATTAATAATGAGTTGGTAGATCAAAAGTGTAAGTACCTATTGCCCTGATTACTGCTGGTTGTAAAGCTTTAACAATAACACCCGATCGCGCTTGACCAATTTTTTACGACGTCGTCGAAATCATGCTTGATTTGTAGCCCATCAATATACCGGTTTGCGGGATAATTTTATTCGAGCACAATGTAGTTTAAGAACCAGGTCCATCGACACTATGACGCCGATTGCATAAATACGGTAAGGTCCGACCTTATACGAGGAAGCTGTCCAGTAACGACCAATTTGCCTCGGGAGACAGCACTCGTCGCGTTTTTTCTCCCGGCCCAACCTTCCTTAATGAGCAGAGAAACGCGCACCGCGCTCTAACTTCTATGCAAATCGAGGTATTTTCTTCGATTTTCGAAAGTTCATATTTGTGAGATCGCTAATGAATGCTGACAAATACGGTTTGCGAGTTTCGTTAAGTTTTACTTTTACGTGGATATTGCGTCGTCCGTCAAGGTAATCTATAGCGCTAAACCGAATTGATGGCGATTTGTGCTAAAGCACGTAAACTAACATTTAAGAAATTGTTTCACTCCAGAGTTAATGGTTACTCCACACTCAATTTGCGGCAATGTGTCTTTATAAGACATACCTATGTAAATATGAACATTCTTTTGCAATACCTCTTCACGCTAAATGATTAGATCTCATTACTTTACAGGTAGTATGCATACTTATAGATTGATGTCTTAATAGGCTCTTAGCTATATTAGAAAAGATGGTGTTAGACCACATTTTATAATGTGCATCAGCTGCCCATAAATGGAGTTGTCTTTAGACACCCGTCTCGTCTTTGAGCCATCTTCATACGTGGAATCGATAGGTATGAAATTTCTCTACATAACGCGTTATAGCAATTTTCTTGGCAAACTTAGTGGTATTCAATGACGGGTTTAACGATTGTTACCGCTACTATTTTATTAACTAGAATGTCTATTATCATGATTGCACGGTATTAGTTCATTCATAAAGCCGACCACTGACTAACAGTCCGCCGGACGATATCGGCCTGTCAGTTAGAACAAAAATTTGACAGTTACGAACAACTGACCGGCCGATATCGTCCGGCGGACTGTTAGTCAGTGGTCGGCTTAAGGGTTCGAAATCGGTCTCATCTGTCCTAGGTGCACTTGTCGCGTGGTAAAGTGGTCTAACCTACAATGGGCTGGAGGAAGCGGAGTAGCCTAGCTGGCCAGCGTGGGCGGGGCGGATCCAATTACGTCTCAGCAAGAACGAATTTATTGCGGCGGGCGTCTGCGCCCGCGACGCTCTCACCTTGACATGTCGCCGACGTGCCGATCTGGAGCAGAGGGGCTACCGCGAAAACCGAAATTCGCAAATTGCTGGGATCTTTCTCCTTTACTCCGATGAAGGCGTGATTAGAGTGACTGAGAAAAATGCCCGCAATTAGCGAACTTCGATTTACGCGGTTATAGCCCTGATCCCCGTGCGACAGGTTTGCAAGACCTATAAGTACCCAAAACGACTAAATTTACGGGCCCATTAAGTATTAATTACCATTTTAGTACCACGCACGCTTCTGGTGTTACGCGTAAGCTTCGGGTTACCGACATTGGTCTTAATTAGGTGAATAGTGCTGTACGAGAGGTAATTTGATTATCTAATCTCAGTTAATTTCATTGACTATTATTTTGCCCATCATAGTTTGATGCTATGATGGTAAACCTACTTACGAGTAGTGCTTAATTAATTGTATAAATAAGTATGTAAACACCTACCCTGTTAGGTGTTCCGTCCTAATTTAAATTTATGATTTTACTTTAAAATTAATAAATAAAATAAGTAACCTTTTGCTTTACCAGTCTTCTCTATCATTGCTTCATAATCTTGTTTTCTTTATATTCAACTTCCCTTTGTGTAACGAAAGATATCGTTTTAAATTAAATTAGGCATGACATATTTCTAATAGAGTTCCTAGTTCTTATACCTTAGCTTATAAATTTTAGTTTTTATTCATTAAGTAAATTGAAGACGAATTAAGTTTCTTAGCTCCCAACTCCCAATAACAACAAACGTCGATGCACTATCGTAGTAAATACGTCATCTCGTTGTATTATGCGCTTACGCATAGAGCGGAGGCTGCGTCGGCGCTGTGCTATGCCCTCGGAGGCTCGCGATTCCGACAGTCGCGCCAGAATCGTCGCGGCAGCTGGTCGCGCCCGACACCGAGCACACGCAACAAATCGCGAACGATATATTTTACGATACAACTTGATAGATAGATCCTTGCGATTTTTAAGCGTCGTGAATCGTGAGTTTATAAGTGCATTGGACCATGTTGTTTGCGAACTTTGCCGTCGATATGTTCGAGTACGCATGACTTTGATGAGACTGTCGTGAAAAACAGCACAAATGAAGATGACTGTAAATCGCATTCGGGTGGTAGTGTTGGGGAGTCCGCGGTGCGGGAAATCGGGTTAGTATTTTATATTAAATACAAACGTACTTAGATGAGATTTATACAAATGCAGGATTTTTAATATTTATCACAGTCTTACTAGGTAGGTAATGTAAAATTTTGTAATTTTCATTTTCGTACGTAAGTATATAAAAGTAAAATTAATTTTATGTCCTTAATTATAAACATAAAAACAACGTACCCTGTACAAATATCATTAAAGTGTCCAAAGGGACTTTACGTGTTGGCTTCGGCTCCGCGCACGCTTCGCAAATATCCGGAACACCGTAAAAACATTAAATAACAACTAACTAGAGTTAGACCAACAAAAGTCTGCAACGATTTTGATAGCATATGCAGTGCAACTAGTGCAAGTGTTATTTTATACGACATAATTTCATAGAAGCCTGACGTTTAAAATAACACTTGCACTGCGTGTGCGATCAGAATCGTTGCAGACTTATCTTGGTCTAACTCTAGCTAAGTAGGTACTTTTTTTTTCTTATGAGCAATGATCGTACATTTTCCAGCATGTTTGGTGCAGCAGAGTGGTGTTAACGGAATTGGTATAGATATTTTCAACTGAAATGGTAAATTAAGGTTAATATTAACGTAATTAACGCTAATTAATCATTAGGGTTGAAATTATTTATACCAATTCCGTTAACACCACTCCGTTGCACCATAAATGCCGGAAAATGTACCTACACGATGTCTCCTTATGAGTGTATAATAAATTTATTTTTTTCAGAAACAGTCTTTTACAAACATAATAAATGGAAGAATGTAATAAAATGTGAAACCATGCATGATTACGACCCATGCATGATTACGGCCAACAGGTTAACAGCCTTGCAAATTTGGGAAGCATTTATTATGAGAGAACACGTGAAAAAGAGTTTTTTGGTTAATAATGATGTCCATTTAATTAACAGACTAAAGATTGATGTGTGCATAATTAAAAATACAATTTGTTTTTAACAATGTTCCATCCTTGGATGATGAATGCATCTTTACAATTCCTGTATAATTATTAATTAATATAATTATGTACAATTCTAAAAGTAATTCATGTAAACACAAGCATAGAGAAATAAATAAAAAATAGAGTGCTCACTCCATACATCAATTTTTATAACAAAACGACTATTATTTTCGCAGTCGAAAACTGATGTATGGTGTGAGCACTCTATGTATGTTTTTCTCTATGACACAAGAGACACATGTTATAGTTAAGTATTATTTTATTAGGTCCACAATATACAAAAAGGATAATAGTCCTCAAATAGATACTCGTCGTCATAATCTTTCTTTATTACTTTTCGTTAGATATGTAATGTACTTTAAAATTGTGTTGACAGTTAAAATAAGAACATTAACAGTTCAGGGGGCCTAGCCAAGGTGACACTGGAACCCGCCCATACATTGCTGTGCTCAAAACTACAATAAATAAAACTAAGCAAAAATCGCTTCGAATCGCTTTGTGTCTCTACGAGTAGCTCTATCACTCTTCCATATTAGTGACAGTCTGCCGTATTCGAACTTCAATATATTCACAAGAGACGACACGTTCTAGATCCATTCTAGATACGTTATAGTATATCAACTAGTTCTCTTTTGCAGCGCAATTCGGGCAACCAATGTCACTTTTACGTTAGATAGATTAAGATATCTATTAGATTAAGATATGTGAATTCGATCTCTAAGTCATATCCTGTGGAAATCGTTCAAGAGTATCTCCAGAATCGCGCAAATGTCAAATTTGACAAGTTAGATCTTAAACA
Organism: Cydia fagiglandana; assembly: GCF_963556715.1. Classification (NCBI taxonomy): domain Eukaryota; kingdom Metazoa; phylum Arthropoda; class Insecta; order Lepidoptera; family Tortricidae; genus Cydia; species Cydia fagiglandana. The sequence continues at coordinate 11,622,880 of NC_085936.1, read as the reverse complement.
TATCGTTATCGTATCTTGGTGATGTCTAAAAGATATCTATTTCAAAATCCGAATCGGGCCCATAGACAGTTCGTTCGCTTCGTAGCGTTAGCGATTGGCATGTTGTCTATGAGGCTAGGACTATTTTTTTCTTCTGCGAGACTTATATTCTCATTAATTAGCGTGATTGTATCAACGAAATTTAACAAAATGCAATTTTTAGGGTTCCGTACCCAAAGGGCAAAAACGGCAGCCTATTACTAAGACGTCGCTGTCCGTCTGGTGTCTGTCTGTCTGTCCGCCTGTCTGTCACCAGGCTGTATCTCATGAACCGTGAAATCTCATGAACCGTGGTAGCTAGGCAGATGAAATTTTCACAGATGATGTATTTCTGTTTCCAATATAACAACAAATACTAAAAACAGAATAAAATAAATATTTAAGTGGGGCTTCCATACAACAAACGTGATTTTTTTGCCGTTTTTTGCGTAACGGTACGGAGCTCTTCGTGCTCAAGTCCGACTCGCGCTTGGCCGGTTTTTTCCTTCTTAGGTATACCCACCCAAGTAGCACAGATAGCTCTATAACTACTCACTTTTAGTTCTATCTAACGCTCTGTGCGTATTAAGACACTTATAACAGCACACTCGTGGTCCTACAGCTGTATAATAGATTTCAGTGATATTTATATAGCTTAGGGCTGATTAAAAGCTGCATTACGGCTCTGAAAACTACCATTAATACGCAAAGAGTGATATAAAGGTATATTTGCTACGAACCTATACAGCTTTAAGGGTTATCAAATGCTTTAACCGTTATAAGGTCTGTTTAGTGGATAAAATTACGCCATGTGCTGTATAAGGAGGTAATTGTGGACTTTTATTACGTTGACTTATTAAGGGAGCACAAGTGAACTATTATGAAGCTAATAGATGTATAATGGAAAACATGTGGCACATTATACAGCTTTTCGCTTAACATGTTTACCGCTAAGCAGCTTTTATTACGCTGACTTTTAAGGGACCACGAGTGAACTAATATGAAGCCAATAGACGCATAATGGAACACCTGTGGCGCATAATACAGCTTATCGCTGAACGTGTTTACCGCTAAGCAGCTTTTATTACGCTGACTTTTTAAGGAAGCACGAATGAACTATTATGAAGCCAATAGACGTATAATGGAACATACGTGGCGCATAATACAGCTTATCGCTGAACATGTTTACCGCTAAGCAGCTTTTATTACGCTGACTTTTGAAGGGAGCACGAGTGAACTAATATGAAGCCAATAGACCTATAAATGAAACACATGTGGCGCATAATACTGCTTATCACTGAAGATGTTTACCGCTAAAGCAGCTTTTATTTTGCTGACTTATTATAAGGGAGAACGAGTGAACTGTTATGAAACCAATAGACGTATAATCGAACACATGTGGCGCATAATACGGCTTAGCGCTGAACATGTTTACCGCTAAGCAGCCTATTATACTACCATTGAGACTGTGTGTATAGCGGCTATTTAAACGTTCACAAGATGCCTTATAACTGTTTAGAGGTTCACTAGTGTATCGAAAGAACGACTTGGACTTTATAGTGGTTCACTTAAGTATCTTAATCAGATATATAACAGTCGTATGCTGCATATTAGAATTTTAACGGTTCACGTTGCTTTTTAACATTGACCGCCATTTTATTGTATATAACCTACAAAATTTAAATTACTTTTCCAACTTTTAAGGGCAACAATAACGTTTTGTGCATGAGTTCTTAACCTAAATCACTAGTTTAGCACTTCCTATAACGTATTATTAACTTTTTATCTCATAATTCCGTCCAAACCACTAAAGTAGTTTTTACACAATAGCTTATTTATATCATTAATTTAAATAAATCCTGATTATTCTCGTGGCGCATTGAAATTTTCTTAGATAATGTATATATATAATGTCAATAAACTTGCATTCCCAAACATCTTTCTCACATTAATATATAAAAGATCATGTACTAACATTTAACTAAACACTTTAACAAAATGACTTATGGTGTTGTTGCGCTAAAGGTTTTTGCTTCAATATAAATATGTTTTTTAAGGCAGAGGTGTAAAAGTATGTTAATAATTATCTTTTATTCAGCCCAACGTCAATCTTTCCCGGTATTAGGGCGCACATGTGACATATTAACTGAATAAAGGGTAACTGGTGGTCTCTTACCCAGTCAATATACACCTCTTATAACTCCTGTTACCCCTTATAATTCCATTAAATTGCTGCTACAATGCTCTTAAACAGCTATGTGAACTTAAGGCTGCATAATTTGTGCCCATTTAAGAGTTATAAAAGCTGAAAAGAGGCTTATACAGCTCTTATGCAGCTTTTTTATTCCAGCTTCAAGCGTATTCGTACTTCATTATGCGGCTGCTATACAGCTAATCTGTGCTACTTGGGCATGCACCATCGCTATCGTAACCTTGAACTCTCGTTCGCTCATCGTTAGTTCGCGCGATTGCAGTGATTATTTGCAGCTAAATAGCTCAAACGTCATTAATTTGTGTACATTAAGTATTTATTTTTTAATTGGCAATTTGTTCCCTTAGCCTATAACAAATTACAGAAAATTATGCTATTCTAATACAACATTAAACTACGTAATCTTATAGTAATGAACACAAGCTCCTTGTAACAATTGCAATTGCAATGTGGTTAAAAAAAAGGTCAGCGTAGTCTGTCAGTTTACTCTAATTTAGAATACCTACCCTTTGCTTAAAAATCGTTATTTTATTCGTCAACAAATATCTCCGGTGTTGTTTACCAAATTCCTTCAGACGGAATGTTTCAATGTAAACGGTATTATGATAAGCTCACCTTGTATTGTCTCGCCATTGTTTTCCATTATTATTTAATTATGCATCTTATCAAAAAGCACACACTAATAATATGATGCATTATACATTCCTGATGACAGGTGGAGTTTTTCCTAGACATTCCACGAAGAATGTTATAAAAAGTCAGACTGTAAAAAGTCTGCAGCGATTTTGATAGCCCACGCAGTAAACGTCAAACTTCTATGAAATTATGACGTATACATAACACTTACACTGCGTGGGATATCAAATCCGCTGCAGACTTTGTTTGGTGCAACTATATATATGAGTGTTTCTAAATATTCAAACCAATCAATTTGTAGAGAATAGCAGGTATGAGGGTGTATTCCCATATTTCCCATTTGTCCCGGCCCCACGTGACCGCCGCCATACACGAAGCGGGGTCTAATGGGAATGATTTATATAAAATACCTATTCCTAGCTGTGCTTCGCGGGGACAAATTTGAATACACCGATATATACGAGTGAAATACTTCTTTTATCAAATACACACACAAATGTTATACATAAATGTTTTAATATGGTTTAATTTCGACATGTTGTGCAGTTTGGACATGTAGGTACATCGTCTGTCCATTAGAAAAAATGTTATCGTGAATAGTGTCAAAGACTTTCATGAATCCGGCGTCTTATAGGACACGGCGTCAGCTGTCGCAACGTAACCTACATAGCAGGACTTAAACATTATCACTTAATTAAGAAAATCTGTGTTAATTAGAGTAGAGGCGTTTAAAGTTGTTATTAAAATAGCTTTTATGATTTGCACATGAGGTGAGTGTAGATCAACGACCTCGGGCCTCGGTTAAGCGTTAATCGGACGTTTTAGCGTTACACAACGGTTGGCGCCAGGCGACGGTGTCGGGAAATCGCGCTGACCCACCGGCGTCGAGTGTAATTGCACCGCCCTAATTGCCGGCCCGGCGCGCCGGCTGACGGCTGACGGACCGGCGTAGACGCACGCGTTTGCAATTCATTACAGAAAAGCGCTGGGCCGACATGTGAAATTGTTTTTAAAGTAGATCCTGTCTACGAGGGAGTGGCAGGGACCCGCGACCGACTAACATCGTTTAGCTCGTCCCGTAGCATAAAGCGGCGACTACGATTTTAAGTTATTCTCGGAGCTCATTACTGGAGCCGCCGTACGTTATTTACAGGTCATAATGTCCGTTAGTCGTTTATAATTTCATTGGTGCTTAATGCAGTTTATCCCTTATCTGGTGTCCGAATAACTAGGCCAGTCTCGAGATGATATGCGTATGAACGGTTTTTAAATCGACCAGTTAAAACAATTAACTTGGGTCAATAAGGTATTTTATTAACGATCTGCCATGACGTTCCCTGGAAGTTGATTAAGTGTATTCGTGGGGTGAAATTTGAAAGGCACAGACAGCGGCTAAAAATAAACTTGGAAATCGTTTTTGGTGTCGAGAATCTGTCGCAATGTCAATTAAGAGCGTAGATTGTGCAGCACTGTACATGTACAGCTATATACATATAGCTTGACATGCATTACTTATGAGATAAAATGGTAAAAATAATATCCCGGATCACACAAATATGTATGTCACTTTTACAACTGAGATGAAAACGACGTCTTATGGACTGCGGTGCATTTCAAACAAATAGGAATAAGTAGGTCCCACAATAAACACATAGGTATAAAAAATCGATAAATACGGAAAATTAAACTTAAACTGACCTAGACACATACGACAGCCCACAGATGTGACGAATGTTATGACATCACACGCGTTAAAAAAGACATACAGGCCTATTCGGAGACGATTTAGAGGTCAACTAGATCTACATTAGATATCGACTAGATGTGACTTGGATATCTAGGTCATTATTGGTTGAAATCGTTCAAGAGGACCTCCAGAATCGTGGAAACGTCAAATTTGACATATCTATCTGACAAATATCTTTAAATTATCCATATCGTAACTTGTTGAGGTCTAGTAGAAATCTAATTCATTTTCCGAATCGAGCCGATAGACCCATATTCAAACATTATCCTTTTCATCCTCCTATCTTCGCTAATCGGGTGAAAAGGACCGCCTATACAGTAAACTGCGCCGTCGCGTCGCCGGCTTTTCATTCTCACGCTGTGATGGATCACTCCGCAGTGATGCACCGCGGTGCCGCCGACATCTACCACTGGCGGGTGGCGGTGGTACACGTCGGCATCATATTAATATAGATTTTGAAATTAACTGTCAATTGGACAATTTATTGATTTATCCATGCACATAGAAGTGTAAAACAGAAAGTGATCAATCGTTTTGAAGAATATTTCTATTATATAATTTAAAATAATTTGCTTAAAATATCATAAAAGCCCAAAGTTAGCTTCTGTAAAAAAATATGGTAAATATCGTATAATGTGTACGTGCTTTTATCAGAATTCAGATATTTTATTTTGTATAAAAATATAAAAACCCCACATAATAGGGTTAAAGCGAAAAAAATAAACCCCCACTTTTTGCGTAATAATGAAAAAAAAAATGTATTTGCTTGATCTTACTTTACGGCTTAGTCGGCGTGACTGATTTGTGCTTAGTAGTAAAGTATTTCAAAATTTAGCGTCCCAGCACTAACGACCACGGAGCAAAACCGTGGATGGACAGACAGACGGACATGGCAAAACTATAATTGACTACGAAAAATAGACTCAAAAAATAAAGTTATTTATCTACCCTAATATGCACTCAAAAATGCCATAATCGGCTTTTAATCCTCTATAAATTTCACCAATATGAAATTGTTATTGACAGAACATAATTCTTTGTTGTGTGTGACCCGACACGCAGTGGTATCCAGTGCACGCACGCGTCAGTATAGATACTATAGACAGGTAATGCCCTCACGTAGCCACAATTTCACGTGGAGTCGCTTTTTTATGCGCCTTAATACTCGACATTAACCACAGCACCCGATGGGCCCGCATCGATTTAATGTCAAACCTCTCTGTGCGAGTAAAAGGAAAAAATGTTTCTGTAATTTAATATAAATAGGTTTTTACTTACAAGAGTCGAATCTCACGTTCGGAGGGCCTCGGAGTTTTTTTATTATAAATAAATCGAATCCAGTACCTAGCAGTTTTAATAAATTTGCTGTGCTCCATACTCCATACACCTCTTTTATATTTGAGTCAACTTAAACAGTTTATATTTTCAATAACAACAGATACAAACTTTATGTTTTTTATGACAATATTAATATTTTTATGAGTATACGAATCTAAGGTTTTTTTTATTTCATGTTAGCGCAATCAAGAATTAATTTGCTAGTGACAGCATAGAGGAAAGTGGAGATAAACATAGCCAAGCTGGTATATCCTAGTCCTAGATGCGTATTACCTGTTCGCCGACACGCGCATCAATCGACTCTTGATCGATGAGACTCGTAATCTATTAATTACCCTATAGATTCCTGCCGATACATCCATTGTTCCTAAGATAAAGCACCATCTATCAACCCACGTGGTGCCATGTAGCTTGATCATCGCAATTTGTCTTACGCCCTTCAGCGCATTTAAATGATTTTTATATCGAAAATTATAACGGATCGAAATGATTGTTTGTTTTTAATTTGTAATGGACTTAAAAGTGTTTCGATCAAATTAAACAGTCAAGTTTTATCACCGAATGCGTAATCGAGTCCCGGAGAAAGTGTATGCACTTAATGCGCGGGCGAAAAAAAACGAAAGGAAAATGAGAGTGTGGAATTTGGCATGTCTTTCATAAATTTGTGTTACCGCCGGTGGTTCGGTAACGTTACGTCTTTAAAAATCATAATGCCTCATTAAGAACTTCATTCTTCATAAATGCTGTTAACAACCATTCAACTTTATTGATGGTAACTCAGTGGGTTTATCGAATGATGTCAATCAAAGGAGTACGAGTACAATGTTTACCGTAAACAGTTTTGTGATATTGTACTTAATTACGATTACAAATGACCTGTGATTTCACGTTTATTGTGTAGTGTGTAATGGCCGAGTTTAGTAATGTTAAGAAAAATGACTAACTATATTAGGGATCTCCCTAGTTCAGAGCGTTTCTTTAGCACTAAACAACAAGATGCGGTTACATGGATTGAAATCATTATTTTATTGTCAACGCATTTATGCTTAAGAGACAGGGAATTAACAAAAAAAATCCAATGCAGAAATCACAATCGAGATGCAGGTACCTACTCTCAGAAGTCGCAATCGAGATGAAGAACGTTTGGTCAAGTTACCTTAATCGGATGCCCTAGAATGTGTCATGAATGCATTCCACCCAAGTCCATTGTCATGCGACCTGCAGTTGCATAAGGCTGCGTAGACGTTGGGTAATCGTTTTGGGCCTAGAGTCAGACTAAAATGGAAGCGGCGATAATCCCCCTGGGCTAACACCGCCTTTGATGATAAAACTGCGCCTGGAATAATAAACAGCATTTGTTAGCGAGGGAAGGTAAATAAGAAATTACGCTGCATAAGATTTAATGCAGACAACTAGTCTTTCATCAACTATCAGATCTGAGCATAGTAATTCAAACAAGAAAGTGCATCAGAACATAAATTTCCATCAGTCATGGAGTAGAAACTCGTATAATTATTATTATCCATCAAAGGGTCAAGTACCTTCAAACCTTCAAGAAAAGAGCGTACTCCCATCTTAAAGGCCGGCAACGCGCTTGCAACTCTTCTGGTGTTGCGGGTGTCCATGGGCGGCGGTAATCGCTTACCACCAGGTGATCCGTCTGCTCGTTTGCCTCCTATTTCATAAAAAAAAAAAAAAAACCTATCTTCATTATTCCGCGCCCGTCGAGTCGTGGCTCGTGTAATGAACTTTTTGAATAGGTTCTTCAGCTCCTTTCGACGTGGCAGGATTCCCTCGTCGTTTTGTAGGTAGCTGTCGGCGAGGGCTTTCTCCAAAATTGCGTCGTCATTGTTGTTGATAACTGTTTGTATTGTATACGTCCCTTGGATCGAAATACCGGGAGTGGAATGAAAAGACTAATCAATGCTTATAGCGCTTCTGGTAGAAAGTTAGGAGGAACGACCTTAGGTCATTGTTAGCTTTATGACCAGGGTCATGATTCTGGTAACTTCGTGTCTATAAAAGGTGTAAAGGTTGATGTATCAATTACATCATAATTGAATGGTATAATAAGATAAGTTATTTGTTTGTTGCAGCGGTCGTCGTGCGTTATCTAACCAAGCGGTACATAGGTGAATACAGCTCTACAGGAGGTGAGTGAATGTTTACAATCAAATTACCGACAATCATCGTAGATAATTATCAGAGGCCATTTCGTTTATGAGGCTGAGAATATTATATGCAAAATTACGAGTTATTGTTACAAGCAATTGACGTCAACTTGCGCGCTGTCGAGTGCAACTTTAAATTGAAATGTCTCCTTCCTTCCGACCTTAAACGAATGGCAAGTGTCGTGTTTTGCGTCACTGGCGTGGCGCTTCGAAGTGAAATTAAAATGTTAAGGAAATTGATTTTAATATTCATTGCTAGTACGTAGCGAAAGCCTCTTAAAAGAACATAATTTAGTGTTTATCGTTCACTCGCATTCCACTGCCTATATTAAGATAAACAAGGTAACAATGTAGCTGTCCGTTTAGGGTATGGCTATACCTATAGCGACTGGCCGTATAACAATCCATTATACCATAATTGTCGGTAATGTTATAGCAAATTACAGTGCGGGCCGCAAGTGAGAGGTTCCCGGGCCGCATGCGGCCCGCGGGCCGCTGGTTGCCGGCCGCTGCTGTAAATAATTATTGTAAGTACCTACGTTTTAAATCCTTATAGGTATCCTAGCTTTAAAGGATACTAATTGATGCTTAGTTTTAGTGGTGGCTATTAGCTGGGAATACCCAACAAATGTTTTGTTTGGTTTCAGATTTTCTTTATCAGCACCGAGTCGCGTTCGACGGCGCGGTATCTGAAGTCGAGATTATGGACACTTCTAACTGTGCAGTAAGTAAATTGATAAAGTTAATTATTTTGCTGTTCAACTTTATTGCCTTCGACGTTAATCTGTAGGTGGTGAACAATAAAGATTTAAGTGGCCACAGTATTGTAAATGAAGCCGGAAAGGCCGAGATTCATTTAGCGGTAGACAATGGTGATGTTTATCTGCAAGGTAGCGGGAGCTGATGCTCGTACAATTTAATTAGACAAAGTTTATGGGTCTTGTATCGGCTATCAGATGCGATCTCGGCGGCCGCGGTCGCCTCCAGCGGAATACCGCCTATCTCAAAAACAGACGGCGAAACGAATTATTGCGTAAGCTGGTATAATTTTTTGAATTTGTCATTGTTTTTAGTCGGTGGGTCTTGAAGAAAGCTTACCTAGTGCCTTTTGATCTACTTTCTAGAAATCTTTGAGCAATTTGCTGCACGCTACATTAAATGTAAGTAAATAAGTACCTTAAAAGGGTTCAGAAAAAAATTTGAAAATTCAACTCGACCTGTTACGATGATTACTTCTACAGTTTTTGGATAGCGAAAAATAAAATTCCCAATGTAAATTTTAAACTGTACTACTACCCACTGCATTACATAAGTCCCAATACGTAGCTTCAACATTTGCAGTAAATATGCCGAAGCTAAATTTTCCTTGCTTTTTCATTAAAGCCTGTAAATAAAGCTCTTCTACCCTATTGTTTCAAAATAGTCAATCCGTCGGGAACAGTGTTCTATGTATACCCCACCACTGCTGCACTGTTACTGACTTATACATATGTAGTAGGTATTTAGGTAGGTATATATGTTTTATGATACATTTATAAACATCATCTGAAGTAGATGATTTGAAGAGGCCAGTAACCTCGATCACCTTATGTTTTGCTTGCCGATATTTCGGCGCAGTTGCTTGCTTCAGTTGATATTTCAGTGGCACGTACTGGAATATCAACTCAAAACAAGAAAACACTAATGTGTGGTTAAAAATACTCCTTTTGTTTACGAGCGTGTTAGATGGAGGTCCAAAATTCCATAACGGAACTGTAAAAAAAGTGTTTCAATGTTTTGAATTGCGTAATAGATTATAAAGCGGCCGGCCCCATTGCGCCCCGCAGAGACACTTGTGTCTTGACTGCATTTTAATGAGTTCCAATACATTTATTTAATAGATTACGCTTAATCTTGCCTTTTGTTAATGGAACTGAATCTGAATTTCCGGAATTTGTGCCCCAAACCTTTATCAGCACCGCTACTTTTAATTAAGCGGAGACATGTCATGACACCGTTGTAATAGGCGCCAGCGTTCAAATTAATCTGTCTTGAGAAATACATCTTATTAAGGCAAACATTTTGAGTGGCTTGAATATGTAATCAAACCAAACTTATACCACGCTTTATGATTTTCAACTTGAGGCGTGGCGTTGTTTATTTTAAATAAATAGTTATTTTTAAAATAAATGTCTCTGGAATATGGTTTACTCAAATAATGACTAGGTAAATTAATTTGAACGGTCTTAGTTTCTTAGGTCACGAGCTTTTAAAATTAGGTACTTACGTAATTCTTCCACGCCATAACCATAACAAAAAAACCTTGCATGTCTACTGACTCCTTAGGTAGAGTCTGGAACAGATAATTAAGTTTACTGCATCATTTCAGTCTCGACTGGTCCAAATAGTTAAGAGAGCTTAGGTAAATCCTTCACCAAACATATTCGGATTGAATAAATACCTAGGTAGCTAATTAAGGTACGAGTATCCCTTTACTAAGTAAAGACAGGGTACAGGAGTACATACAACGGACTGTGACGGTACAGGGGGCCACTGATTAACAGTCCGCCGGACGGTATCGGCCTGTCAGTTGTTCGGAACTCTCAAAATTTTGTTCTAACTGACAGGCTGATACCGTCCGGCGGACTGTTAATCAGTGGGCCTTTTATCACGTATTTAAACATAACATACCTACTGTTCAATACATGTTCGCGCTTCTTGGGCATTGCCAATGGTTTACAATATTCTTCTCCTGCATGTCTTCATGCCGTCAATACTTATCGAATCAATCTTTCCCAGATTCGTGGCTGCCTGGCAGAGCACGTGCGATGGGGCGACGCGTTCGCCGTGGTGTATTCAGTGTGTGAGCGGCGGTCCTTCCTGGCGGCCGCCGAGCTGCTATCGCTCCTGGAGCGCACCCGGCTGCCGGGCTGCGCGGCCGTCACCCTCTTGGGGAACAAGAGAGACCTCGAACACGCTAGGTGAGAGGACAAAGCAGCAGGTTACTGAACTTATACTTATGACACAGGCCTTGGAAATAGCCTATAATCAGTTCATTACACTAACGTCACTAATAGTCAACTTCTTCGGTGCTGCACATTCAGGGATGTACACGATGTTTTCTTTATTCAGCAAGCTTTTAAATGATATTAAGTTAAATATGTTTCGTAAGTATTAATAGTTATATTATACACTGCATGGCTGCCTGGAACCTTTAGGGTAAGAACCAGTATTTATTTAACCCACGAGGTCCGGTTTCCCAGGCGCGCACAGTGCCTAAATCGAAATGAGTGAACATTTTTTGCAAATTCTTCAAGATTATTTTAACTTGTAGTCGAACGAAAGGTACCTAACGTAAAGGTAGAGTACGTAACATTCCGCTTCTGTCGTTTTCGATATTGAGGTTTTATTCAAGTTTTGTTGGTAGGGAGGTCCATGCGGAGGAGGGTCAGGAGCTGTCGCTGCGGTTCGGGTGCCAGTTCTACGAGGTGTCGGCGGCGGAGTCGTGCGCGGGCGCCGCGCTCGCCTTCCACGCGCTGCTGCGCGAGGCGCGCGCGCTCGCGTTGCTGCTTCCTTCGCCTCGGCGCAAGCTCGCCGCCTATTCTGTTTCTAAAGTAAGTATTACGATATGTCCGTAGCAGATTCACGGCGTTTACCGTTTACACGCAGTTGCGTGCTCGTTTTACTGCTGCCGTCATGCCGGCGAAAATTTGATGCCTATTCTGAGAGCCTACCGCGAAAATATGTAGAAGTTTCGTTTCCGCCTTTCTATTGCTCCTGTACCTACCTATATTCAAAAGAAAAAATTAATAGACCAATAGACGAACGGACGACGTGACTTGCGTCGCGGTAGGCTCTCATCCTTAAGGTGGCCACTGACGAGCCATCCAACAGTCCAAATTGCGTGGCTGCAATCCAAAATCGGCCCGTGAATGTCAAAAACGTACAATGTTTAATATTAGGATGCCGTCCATTTGGATGAATCCATTGTAACGGCATCCATTTGGAAGGCTCGTCAGTGGCCTGCTTTAGTATCGATATCGTCGTCTTTACTTTTGTGTTGGCTGCGCCACGTGCCAAAGCGGAGGCGCGCATTCTTCACTGCTGCCGCCTTCGCCTCACTGTTGATGGCCATTCTATCTCTAATGTAGGTACTAGGTATGTTCGTATTGTTCGTTCTAAGAGCCAGCGGAAAGTTGGAAGCAGGGTTCACCTATTTGTGTAAAATGGGAACAATTGTTACGATGTGCGCAGTACTTCGGCAGTTTACATATACCTATTATTTTGATTTAGTTATAAATATTATTTTAATCTAAAAGTTATCTAACATTTTCTTTCTTTTAACAGGTAATCGGCACAATATTTGGCAAAAATAGCAAAAGTGTGCGAAAGAAAAGGCCGTCACTCAGCATTTAAACTAAGATTAATGTTTCATACAAATATTTATTACTTAAGCCATGGAGACTGCTTCGTTTGTAAATAAAATAAGAAATCTATTTAATAATAAGTCAGCAAATGGAAATGTTTTCCTTAGAAATATTGTTGAAGTTTTTAAAAATCTTGTTAACCTGGCCGTCGTCGCAATCTGCAAATATAGGTAGGAATGCATTAAAAAATTGAGTAATTTGACCCAATAATTAACATTTCATGTTTTCATTGAATTGAAAGTGGGATAACTACTTACTTACCTGTTTGTGAAATAGCGAACAATGCCAGATTAATGAGATTACACAAAAACTATAAAAACGTTCCCTAGTTTTTAAGAACAACACTTGTACCTATTTTAAAAATCGCGTGCTTTCGACCTTTGAACACTTAGAGGATATAACCAACGGAGACGCCATGTCTAAAATTTTCGGTACAAAATAGTCTGCCGTTTTTTGCGGGGGAGGGGCACATCAAATGTATAGGTACGTCATGTCAGATAAACGTCAGTCCATACATATGGTTGACATGAGGTTGACCATTGGCCGCCTATTTTCGACAGAGGGGAACGCCTGTTAATGGTGGCTCCATTGTTAATTACTCCGAGTTTGAACAACGTTGGCCAAGCAGGTTTGTAGCTGCACCAACGTATCTGCACTTATCAAAGATCTTATCTTAATTAGAAAGGGTCTATATTTGTTTAATTCGCATATCTGATATGTTGGTAGGCTTCCCCCTTAATTAAACGTGCAAGACAAGTACGTCAACGTTAAACTCAATCATTATGCTCTTTCGATAATTATTCTCTGGAATTACTGTAATTTTTACATTCATCATTTACGCTGCCGATGCCGTTTTCACAAATAGCCATGTTTATAATGCATCACTGAGTTTTTGGACATCTAGTATACTTATTAAAAATCCGGTTCGAAGATTTAAAGAGTACTTTTACGTATATTATTACGGAACTCTCCCCGAATACTTGATGCTGATGGGATATAATTTTGGCAGATGGGCGACCTCATTGTGTCAATCTGTCTGGTAGGATCTACATTTGTTAAAAGAAAAGTATCTATTATTTTCTTGTTCAAGTTGCAAGAATGCTGGACAGGTCAGTAAATAGTCCATTATGGTGACTTGAGATGTGCCTTAATAATGATTGATTTAAAAACTCGACAATCTATGCTAGAAAATCATGTTTTTTGTAGTACTTAACACATCTTTACTAACGAGCTCAGTATTCTCGATAGTTTTGTAATTTTATTGTAGATAGCAGATGCAAGTAATCTTTTCATAGTAATTGTTTCTTATTTTAGTGGTGTGCCACATTAAAAAGCCTAATCTCTTTATGTTTAATACAAATTACGATTGTAAGTTGTATTGAGAGTATTGAGCCTTGCTTTCTAGGGGTGCGGGTCGTGTGGATCGAGCGTGACTCGCGGGGTCCGATTACGGTACCCTACAATAGGTGTAATTGAGCCACTACAAGAACATATAAACTTATATCTGAGGTCACGAACGCTCGATACATTAAGCGTTGCTATTTGTGAAAATGTTATTTAGCGAGAAAATAATTCATTTCTGTCAACATTAAATATAATATTTGTTCATCGTACTGTTGTCTATCGGTAGGTACGTCGTCAAGTTCTGATATTACTTACTGACTAAAACAAGAATTATGAGCTTTAAATTGGTAACTTGACATGATGGCATTGATGGCACTGACTATACATTTGTAGGTGACCGAATTGCCACCGTTAGCGCCTAAATGATTCAGAATTGCAGATGTCTTTACTACGCCACATATATAATAATCGCCTTTTACTAAATATGTAAGTATATCGTGTAAATAAAGTCAGTATTCCTTGTAAATAATTCATTTAATAATGTATATTTAATACACCTCGCACTAGAGTTACGACTGACTCAACCAATTGTAAATATTGATGTTAAAAGTTCATCTTAGCCTTTAGATATAACATTTATACCTAGTAAAATAATAAAACTCGATAGTAAAATAAATGCTTGTTTTATTTGTAGAAGCGAGCCCTTATTACATACTTGTTGTATAAAAATAATTTTCCTAAGTTTGCTTGCTCGATTTAGTGAATGTGCGCAAGTGCGATGAAGTTCATATTCATTCAGTATTGTTGACAAACAATATAGTTACTCGTAGGTATTAAATTGTATTTTTTTAACATGACCTAACCAATTAAAACCAAACCAATTGTTGACGCCATTTTCCAGTTAAGGCCTGTGCACACCGGCTTGCGTGTGCGTGACGTGCACGTGCGCGTGCGCTAAAATGTTGGAGCAGCACACGCACACGTGTACGCAAGTGGTGTGCCGTCTCTCATAAGGACCTGTACACTACAACTCCGCACTACACACGCAGCCGGTGTGCACAGGCCTTTATTGATAGGCAGCAGATAGGTACTTGAATTTATCGTCGAAGATAATACGCATTTCAACGTTGTCCTTCTTCACTTGCTATTATATTTTTACAGTTTGGCACATTATGGTCATTAGGCAGGTTTTGCGATTGAATAATTGAACTTGTTCTCGAAGCAATTGAACATGAACACGTCCCTTAAAGTTGAGTATTGCAGTGAAAATGAAATTGAAATACTTATCACATTTTTCGTAGATAATGATCCAAAAGTATTTTGATTACCTAGAGTTGATTTCAGCCTTACCTCCTTAGCAGTCAATTAGGTATACCGGGTGTGGCCTGTAATACGAGCAAAAAATTAAACTGTAGGCTGTACTCCTCATACTGACCAACATTTGTTCAGCAACTTTTAAAAATAACTTGTGGTTTGATTTTTAATAATACACTTTAAAGTTTATTCTAAGACGCAATGTATTGCGAATTTTGTTATCTTTTAGGCGTGACAAGCAACGTAAATCACAATGATATGGCGTGGCGATGGCGTCCATTGAAGATAATATTTATTTTGTATGAAAAATAGGAAGTCTAAATACTTTATAATTTTTTTAAATTTGTTGAACAAAAGTGTCACCGTTTGAGGAGTACAATCTATGTTTTAATTATTTGCTCATGTTACAGGCCACACCCAGTATATGTTTGCTATGCCATTAACATCAACATTAAATATGTAGATGGGAAAAAATTGTGTACCTATATAGCGCCCCCGAGGCCAAGTTTGTGTACATGTGGTGTGGTGAATTTTGATATGAAATTAGTAGGTATCAATATTTTAGGACTTTATACGCCCCCGTGAAAACGTCAACAACGGTCAATGCCTTATTAAGTCATCCAGCGGGCCAGCATATAATACATTTTTCATCAGATGCTCATAAAAATACGACTGCTGTGGCGACGAAAATACAATAGAGTGCTATCTGAGGCATAAGTATCAATATGGAAGTTTATTATACAGTTAAATATCCACACACGTTATTACGAATGTTATCCAATAGCACGTAGGCGTACAAGATCAGTAGTTCTGCGAAAGTTGTTCCTGTACCTACAGGGCACATATTTTAACATAATTTCTTACTCATCTGACACCGGTAAGCGATACCGAGTTACATATTCACCACTAAGGAGATAATAACTTTGGAACTAAGTTATTATGATACTGATGTAAAATAATAGACACTATAAGTAGTACCTACCTAGTGGGTTGTTATCGTCAAAAGTAACAACGGTGGCAGTGTAGGTGTAAGTACCTAGTATCGGTATAGCCTTTTCTTGGCAAAGTATCATAAGATACATAATTTTACACCCTCTTTTGTGTTTTTTTTCTAAGCGCATTTTTTTGCTCTATCATGCACAATCGAGGCTTCACGATTTTTTAATTAGTCAAGAAAAGGGATAAAGTTCGAAAGTTAATAGGTACTTAAGTAATACTTAGTTCTAATTCTATATTCTAGGTATCTAATTCTACTTTTTGAAAACCCTTTTTCTTACGCGAAAGTGGCATATATAAATAGTGTTTTGTAGTTCGAGCCATTGAAAAGAAATTTAGTGGTTGGAAGAAAATTTATAATTAAATTAATACGATAAAAAGCTGGATACGCCGTGAAATATACCATTCTTTTCATACATAAGCCATAGACATCAATGACCACGAAGCGAAGGGAATTGCCCTGCCATTAACGCCCGCCCACCAGAAGCCCGCCGGCCGCGAGCCCAACCGCGAGAGCTCGTGCCTAAACCTGACTCCTAAGGGAACCACAAAGCCGCAGATAGACCACCATCACCTCAAAACCATGATGGCCTTTACAAATTTGAGAAGAAGAAGATAGCCACCATTTGGCTATTAACAGACCCGCCTGTCGTTATAGCCCGCGATAGATACCTAATACCGCCACATAGGGCCCATTCCCAAAATGGCCACCTCACGTCCCCAGAAAGAGGGAGTGCGAGATGACAGAACAGCAATATCCACAGAGGTACCTACTAGTTCAACTCAGCTGCCTCCTGATTCCTGATTGTTTGAAAGTGTAGATCAGATAGTAGTGTAGGTATGTAAGTACACTATGGTGCTGCCTTGTTGATGTTTAGAACGTGTTACTATAGCAAATTTCGCAAAGCAGACAGTAACAAGGCATTTCAAACATATTTCACTCACTTACACCGTTACTGTTACACCATAAAAGGTTGTCGTTAAGTCGAACTCAATTGTCTTGATATATTCGTCAGTCGCGAGAGTGATTCGCGTCGCACTTTCAGATTACGGCTCGACGATAGCGTCGCATCGATCGCGCATGCGCCTCGTATACATGTCGTTAAAAGCTCTAATGAGTTTCTGTTTTCACTGTGGAAGTGTCCGGGTGTCACGCTCCGAGCCGACAAGCTCCGCTGGTGTCCGACTAATATTGATCGGACAGGGTAGTCAGTTTCTCCGTCGCCCGCGCATTGCCGGACATACGATCCGCAGATACTGTCTAACACGTGATACTGATACGAATGTCCACGAGTTACGAGAAAGTTTGCAACAAGTGTCTCAAGGTCGTGTCCGGAGAAATTTCACGTCATAATCGGTAACTGTCGCGATGATATCACCGAGCGATACAGATTCGGCGGAGCGTGAACAATCGTAATGATGTTTAGCTACCGATAACAATAGAACAAGTTCAAGAGCGCGTCGATAAATAAATTTTGCGCGACGGACAGTTAGAAACGAATGGCCGCTGTAAGTAATTGGTAAGGAGTTGCGTAATAAATGTTATGGTCCCTTGTTCCGCGGCCGTATTAAATCGGTTACAGGTGTATAGGCCGATGTGGAGATATAGGTGATAAATCGGGAGGCTCTAGACGCGGCCGGCGGGGCTGCGCTGGCGCCGGCGCCGCACTCGCGGGCGCTGCACGTGCGGAATGAGAGGATGCGATGGCTATCGACTCGCTATCTTGCATCACAGTGCATCCATGACGCTATAAGCATGCGCTATGTTTATCAGTCGCTTCAAAACGCATAAATTTCTCAATAACATCTATTTCCATGAGCGCATGGACTTTGAATGCGTTTGAGTGCAGAATATATCTTACGCAGATAGTTTATTACGCTGTTGTCAGACGTGGAAACCTACCTTTGTCTATATTAATATGAAATTATTCTTATTCTTAAATATGTTCCGGTCTTCATCAAGTTTCCAATTATTTTAGAACAAGTTAAATGTGTGACCAGCCAATTTCAACAATCATCGTACCTAGTTATGACCTCGCTGCATTTCATGCATTTTTCATTATGAAAGAGCTTAGGCAATAAAAGGCTCTTAGCTTTTACGACTTCAAATAGTAAGAAAGTGATTAAATCTTTATTTATAGCTTTGACACTTAATTCAATCAAAAAGGTCAAGTGCGCTCTAATCGATGTCACGACATACCACGTCAATTATAGAATTTAATAATTCATTGATGACCGAGAAGGTGAAAGCTAGACGTAATCAGGAATTCGCGAATTGATGATATGATTGTGCCAACACGATGTACTGCCCCGGGCGATACTATCCCCATTCTTATTGTTCTCTCACTTAGCATATTTATTAACTTTTTGTAGCAAAATAATCAAGACATACGTGCATTAGGTTTATTTGCAGATGTTTATCGAACAAAGGATGTGAAAGAAACGAATTTTATTGTTGTAAAGGAGCACATATAACTAACTCAATATCAGATATCAAAATATAAATAATAATTTCATGATTACAATGACGACGACTTTTATTATCGCCAATGATCTAATCAAGCAAACGTCATATTTAATTTCCAATTGAAACGCTTTTACTTACTTTTACCTCTGAGAAGGAAGTTTTAATGTATTGGTTTCCGTTTTATAATAGGCAAATGTCTGTTTTTTCGAGTTCTAATTTGAGGTCTACTTGCTACTTCCTGAACAAGTTATTGAAAATAACATTAGCTACCGTTATAAACTCGTTGTTTTTATGAATGTTACAGAATGAGAAGTAAGATAGGAGAAGAAGTCCTGGGCGCGTAGCCAACATGCCCATCGTTATCGCTCCGTAGCTTAGCGTAGTCATCTCTCTCTAACATTTTTCCCCACTAGTGCGACAGTGACAGTTGCTTTTTGCTCGCTATACGGAGAGTTTACGATTGCGCGTTGGCTACGCATCCTGAAAAGCTACAAATATCTGTCTAATAAGAAAAAGCTCTCCTTACAAGTTGACCTTAAAATTTTGTATTAATTAAGTAAGTACCATGTATTTGAATTTCTATCTCACATAATTATACACCCATACACAACATCGTTGGAAAGGGGAAAGGAAACTGTAATACAACAACACTTAAACCTTAAGGTGATCCAAACGCGAATGATAAAATCATAGTCGGTGATTGCAAGGTCGGTGACCTGGCGAAGTTTTTGCAATAAAAGCAACTTTCATCTGAAACACGTCAAAAATGTATTGAAAGTGAACTTGGTAATGAAATGGATGAAAGGGGCGGATGGTATCGCAGTCACGATGCATCCAGCGACAGCAGTATGACATGTAGATTGTGGAATACGCCGCCGTGCAAGCGACGTCGATGCAACCGACGATACTAGGCCGGATGGCAAAATTACGCAACTCGTGAATTGTAGAAAATATGTGTAAGAATTATGAATACCAGTATTCACAAATTAAAAATCATCAAGGACTTTAAGATATGTATGTATGTATTTACCAATGATCACTGATCATGAAGAGATGAGATGTTATAAAAACCAAAATTTGCTCTTAGATTCTCATAAGTAATGGTACCTACCTACATACTTAAGTATGTATTTTATTGTTGAACTTAAAACACATATGTCGGGTACTTACTGTGGTTTTCTTGACTCGTACATACATATTATCTAGTTACCTACTACTCGTACCTTCAAGAAACTGAAAGTTAAGAATGACTCACGTTAGAACGCCCCGGGTCCGGGCCGAGGCATCCGACACATCGTGTCCTATAGTCTAGTTCCCGGGCCGTTCTAGTCATTCGTTCTTAACCAACCATAAAGAAGAAAAATATCTAAATTTATGTATTTACATACTAGAAGTAAACAAACAATTTGTAAATTTTCGGGGACCAATAACATTTATTGGTTAACCGACCAATTACAAAACCGACAATATTTGGTCATGTAATATTTTCATCTATCCTCAACTGGTTTAAGGAGCCATTTGAGGGTAGATTTTGTTTCATCATCATCATCTCAGCCATAAGACGTCCACTGCTGAACATAGGCCTCCCCCTTGGACCTCCATTCGTACCGGTAGGAAGCGACCCGCATCTAGCGTCTTCCGGCGACCTTAACAAGGTCGTCTGTGGGTGGACATCCTACGCTGCGCTTAGATTTTATTTAAATACCTAAAGATACAGAGTATAGTAAGTATTGAATGTAAAATTATTCAATGTTAGTATTCTCACAACAGTTTAAATTCGATTAGGTATTGAGTGTTTTATTACTTGTAAAGTACATAAGGGTCATCCAATTAAAAGGGGGCAATAGTCCCATAAATCAATTGCTATAATTTACTTCCTTATGCGCTCAAATAACTTTAGCTTTTATGTAAGTGCGAATCATCTCATTAAATCAGTATATCATGTAGACCTGTCTTGTAAGCAATAAATTATTTATAGCTTCTCGGTTTACGATGAGTGACGGATGTGAACAAATTTGAGATTGATGGGCGGTTTTTTCGCTACCTACTCTTTCATTAGCACTAAATATGTAATAGCATAAAATATACGGCATTTATCACGTGACCAGGGATGTTGCGGATGCTGATTTCATTACATCCGCGTATGCGGTTGCAGATGACGATGCGAATATTAGACGTCTGATATTATCTTACAGGCACTCATAGTAGTCACGAAAAATACACGTCCCACAATGACAAGATATTTTGTATTCTAGACACACATCCTATATGTGTGTACCAAAGATAATTAAATAGCAATTAAATAGTGTAATTTCTAAAAAACACAATTCTTTACTTACTATACTATGCAGCTGTCTACTGACAGTATCTACACTTTCATCTCTCAACTCAGATTAAACGATTATTAGTTTCTTCTAATTGCTCGTGTTTGTCTCGATCGAATCGGTCATTGAGATCCACGCATGAGTGAGTCTAACCCACAGACAAAACATCCTCCAGACTGAGCATAGTCGCGCTACCCCCTCTGCCACGCATACGGTAATTTTACTCCATGTTCGAGTCGAAAGTGTCTTTGTGTGACGTCCGTGTCTTTGAACGGATCAATCACGGCACGGGACTTCGCTCACCTTGTCCCGCGCCCCCCCGCATTTTTGGCATCATCGGTTGCATGAAATAATTGCTCTAAGTCTAAACTCGGTCTAGACTAGAGGATTCCTAGTCTATGGTCTAACCAAAACCTGATTGTGATGTACGTCTATCATTGGGCATGATAAAATATGTAAGTACGTATGTGACAATCAAAGGCGTTTGCCGACAGTTGCATCATTTCAATTGACGAAAAATCTTAGAGCATTTTGTAACTGGAGACGCCTTGCCTGTCATTTTCTGTAGGTACTAAACAGTCTGCTAATATTTGCGGGGGAAGGGCACGACAAATCTATGGCTATTTGTACGTAACGTACAAATATCCATGTCAGATAAACGTCAGTTCATACAAAAGCTTGCACAATTGTGCAAGGTTTTCGGCAGAGGGGTAAGCCGTCAAATACTTATGCGAAAAGTTCATGAAATAGTGGCGATGACCATTAAATTTGCGATGTATAGAGCTGTCAAACAACAATGTGCTAATACGGTCCTATGACCGTACCGGTCCGGTTAGTGTTATGGTCTTAGGTATTAGTAAAGCTGAAATGAATTAGTAGAATTAGAGCTTTAATCCAGATATATATTACAAGAATTACAACCAGCTATCAGTTGATGTAACAACCCAACGCATGTAACCGATCCGATTCCACCGGACTAGGTTACTAGCCCTCTATTCTCGCCCCAATCACAGCCTCCACTCACACAGATCAGTTTGTTTGTGACCTGAACCATCATATAACTGCTACGGAACTTTAGGTCAAAGTTATTATGAATTGTTTGAGTCGTATTCTTGAGTTGCAATGTGAATAGCCTGCTCACCGCAACCTTGCGTTTGCGCACCTTGCCCGTAGCTCGTGCTTTATGAACCGAGATAACCTAATTAGCCACCAGTGTAATATGCCACACATTTGCCCGTGTTAGACGATAGCGTACTTGCAACATAATGTTACATAAATCTACCAGATTTATTAAACGAACTTTTACGCGTAGCTATGTAATATTGCATTTGGTTCTTTCAAATAAGTAGGTACCTAAATTATTTGACTATTTAGATATGCCAGGTTCAATTTCCCGTCTATCCCGTTGCCAATTTTCTTCATGTATGAACATAAAAAATTGTAACATAAACTATGATCATGAAATCTATACTTAGGTACTTGTTTCTTTGTTTTTTAAATAAAGACACCGATTACTCTGGCACTCTAGTTATAGAGCGATTTCCAATTACCTTGTCTGTGAGCATTCATGATGTGCAAACACTATCATTAAACTAATTTTGCTAACATCCTTGCAAGGCCCTGATAACGACATGGCTAGTCAAATGTTCACATTGTCTAAATCTTGTACGGTGACTAGAAATAAGCATGTTTTAAATAAGAAAGATTTACATATCGAAAAATAGTTACCTATATGTAAAAAAAGATTTACTTAATTAATTACCTACTTATAATCTTCAACCGAAAAGGAAACATGGCCCGAAGTTGATTATTTAGCTGAGTGGTACTTAAATATTTTTGGCGACGACCATCTTTTAGAAAAGAATTTTCACGGATCACTAAACTATAAATTAATTGGGTGTTATCTCGTTTGCATTTTTTTTACCTAGCCTACTTTGGTGTCCCACTGCTGGGCAAAGGCCTCCCCTCGTTTTCTCCACTCGACCCTATCATCGGCATTTTCCCACCATTTGGAGTAGAATGCGTACAAGTCGTCCCGCCATCTCCTTTTCGGTCTCGTTTGCATTAAGTTCAAGAATTCTTGAAAAAATCTTGTATACTCTCTGGGCTAGCCGGTGTCATTTTGTGTCTGTAAAGCACACTTTGAAAATAGCAGGTTATTTTCTAACTAATATTCCAGAGACGACTTTTATGGCCCCGCCGGACGACTTACAGTTCCACCCGGCACGACTATAAACGCCAGTATGCTGTCAAATAATAATATTATTATTAAATACTGGTACGTTTATTATCGGAAGATGTAACTTTAAATCTGTTTTCAAGATGTATCAAAGAATCTCTATATCTCTTAAGTACCAGTGCTCGACATGCTAGTGCCCAAATACATAGATGACATCTTGCTGTCACCTCTATTGACAATGACATAAGTTTCAAGATGACATGTACTGGGACCGCGTCGAGCACCAGTACGTTTACCTTACCTAGTTATTAATTAAAAATAAATAATTATAAAATAGAAAAAGTCGTCACTTGACAGACTTTAGTCCTCCATTGAAGTAACTTCAAAAGAAATAATACTTCGTAACTAGAAAGAATTCGTCTACCATAAAACAAAAACTTATTGTAAGTTATCGCTTTTTTATTGTGTCGTTAGGTATAACTTAGGGTTAGGGCTTTCCAGTATAAGTGTAAATTAAAAAACCATAATCATGATACTCAAAATGGACTAACTTTTTAAGTGACATAATATCCACAATTGAGGAAAATCTTTATTTCTCTATGGAGAATTGAACACCATATAAAAATAAGCCCTTTTGAAAAGACACTACTCAATTATAACTACCTCGTCCACAGATAAAATAAAAACAGTAATTAAACCCTGACCAAATATTAAACGGTATCGAGTTAAATACTTAATGGTCTCTAATATAGATAATCGACGCACCTGTCAGAAGATTGACGAATAGTAACGTGGGACGTATCGGTACATCGGAGAAAGTGATCGTGGATCTACATCCATGATCATTTACGCTTGTGTTGCGCTGGAAGTACCTTACATTAAATTTTACATGGAGTAGTTTTAATATACAGGTTGGAAAAACAAGTCGGGCCCTGGAGGGAAACTACCTTAAATCCTTAAGTTGGCTCATTTTACTTAAAGGAGACATTTCTTTTTTTTTTTAAAGAATTAAAACTGCATTCAAAGATTTTTCTTTTTTTTTCCATTTTGCTTGTCTAAAAATATTATTGAATACTAAATATTCGATTTTATGGATATTTTGTACGACAGACGAGTGTAAGACCTAATGTTTCTTGGAAAAATGTTATTATTAACATTAACAGTATCGACTAGTAGAAAAAAATAGCGAGGGTTGATTTTTTGGAAGTTTTACTCGGTTCGATTCCCGGTCAAGACAAGCGAATTTCAAAAAAATCTTTGAATGCAGTTTTGTTTCTTTTTAAAAATAAAGGAATGTCTCCTTTAAGTAAAATGAGTCTGTGTCTCACGGAAGTTTTGTTATTAAAATGAGTCAACTTAAGGATTTAAGGGAGTTTCCCTCTAGGGCCCGACATATCTTTCTACACTGTATATTATGTCATATTTTTGGTTGTTTTAGAAGTAGCATCCGAAATTTAAAAATCTGTTAGAGTTAGACCAAGAAAAGTCTGCAACTATTTTGATATCACACGCAGTGCATCTATGATATGATGACGTACTTTCACTGCGTATGTTGTCAAAATCCCTGCAGACTTAGTCTAACTGTATTATTTACATGTAGCTCATCTTGCTCTCACCAATCTACAGGGTGATTCATGAGACGTGAGCAGGACTAATCCTGCACACTCAGTAACTGATAATTGATCGATCACCATCTAAATACGATGAAACAACCACACTTTTTCCTATTTTTTAACTTTTTGGTGAGGGCAAATTTAATTCTCTACAATCATGGCCACCCTACAAGACCTAATTAATAAACATAAAACCTCTAACCGTAATGACAGCATTTTGATTATGAAGAAAATAAACTGTCAACTTGAGTGAGATACGAGTTTTCAAAAGTAACCAGACCGTGATGACATTTAATTAGACACAGAATATCGGTAGTTTAGTATTCTAAATTTAGGGTGACCATGCATGTCGTAAATAAATTAATAACTTTTTTTTTTCAACACGACTAGAAAATTAACGTTAACCTCACTAATACTGATACGAAACAGTTGCTTATAATTTACGAAATGCGCAGTGTTAATCCTGCTCACGTCTCCTGAATCACCCTGTATAATATTGATTAAGATGCACGGGCGAGTGATGTTACATACATACAATGATATAATGTGTAAATTCCAGTCGGCCTATATAGTTCTCTTGACGGTCAATCCTGACGTAGATCGTGCGTAGCGTATGCTTTTAGAAGTTTTAGATAATTACCTACCTAGTACCTATTGACTACGTCTCTTCTGCGCAAAACCAACGTCAAAAAGTGGAGGTATATTCTGATTATGAATATGATCTTGATTTGTTAAGGATATGGTGTGTCAGTGTCAAAAGTGACATATCTTTAACCACTAACGACACTTTTGACACTAACAGATCATATCCATAACAAATCCAGAATCCAGATCAAACTCATAGTCTGTTATTACAATCATAAATCATAATACATATACCTATATGTATATTTGACATGTAATGAAAAAAATTTTTAAATAATCCTCCAGGTAGATTAGGTAATTCGACTTTTACTTGCGTGAAAACGGAAAACAATGTTTTTATTCCACGCTGATGGTTTTCAAAGGGTAGGTAGCAATTTACATATTTTTATAATACATACTCAAAAATAATGTGTTATTAAGTCCTTGGACCCGGGTATGTCCTTTCCTTAAACTACGTCCAAGACCACCGGTGGACGGGCAGCAGCGGTTCCTCAAATTCGGTGTACTCGACTGCGATCGCCAACCCGCCTGCCAAGCGTGGCGATTATGGCATTCACTCCCCATAAGGGGGAGGCCTATGTTCAGCAGTGGACGTCTTACGGCTGAGATGATTAAGTCCTTGAGCTTCATTCCGCAGCAACAACAGATATGTACATTATGAGTTATGAGTTAGAAGCTCACGCACTCGATAAGCTTATCAAAGTTGTTCAATGTCATCGGATCGGATTAAATCCAGAAACAGGCCTCGGGTACAACAAGTCTCGCTAAGCTTCATTCGCTACGCTTCGGTCCCAATGATTTGCGACAATTCAAGAACTTGTTCTTTGTGCGTGATGAATTAGGATATATATCCTACGTATACGGAATTTGTGCGCATAACTAGTTTTCGCCAGTAAACACGCGGTCGGTTATTTGGTGAATCTAATAAAAAAGCCGGTGAATGATGGTATTTTGTGATGAGAACATTTTTAAACTCAATTCCAGGTGGAAGAAATTACACACGATAAGTCTTAAAAAAGGATTAATCGTTATTTGTTTTATAAGGGGGCAAATTCCAAAATTAAACTCGGTAGCAAAATTTGCTTAACTTGCCATAAGTTAAGCAAATTTTGCTACCGAGTAAAAACTACTTTAAATACTTTAAATTACATAACATCTCATTGACTCAATCTACAGTTTCCTTAGAGTTACGAGTGTACCACATCCAGGCACATTTATCTCCTCAATTATATATATTAAGTGTCAGTAGCTTCAAACGGGTTCGCAGATAACACTAAATGGCTAATTTGTATTTTTAAAGCATTGCATAATAAACCATTACGCGTTATTGCGTGGTCAGTTGGTCACTAATGAGTGTACAGTAGCGGTAATCTTTGACTCGTCCACAGCAAACTCTGAACAGCTTTTTCACTACCTACCGGGCAACTTTAGTCTACAAGTTACAACTATGGTCAAAATTCAAGTTTCAGTAAAATATGTAGGTATAAGTACATTTTTTCAAAACTTTCAAATTATAGTTTAAAAGCCCTGTGCTTTAAGACTTGTGCCTGACACCCACGCAGCACAGGTGAAGACGCGGGCACTGCTAGTGATTAAATAAAGATAGATATTATTTTAAACAAAAAGTAAATAACCATAAACTTACTAGTCAGTAGGTACTCTAATTTAAATCATAAACTACCAGTTTGCAAACGGCCAATTTCATTAGGCTAGTTAAGCTGTCCAATCGGAAAGATAGTTACGAAAACGGTGCAAAAATTGTAAGGAGTAGCGATACGCTGTCTTTCTCTGAGTTCGTGGTTCAACTGAAGGCAAGGCAATTGTTGTTTCGGTCGTGACTGTGATTGATATGACATTAAAGTGCGTGTCACATGTTATGATATCTCTGACACTAATAAATAATTTACGGTGCTTTATAATTGTGCAAGCGAGCTTTTTGTTTGGGCTTCTGGCCAAGATTTTCGGTATCAGTTGCACGATGATTGTAGCAATGACAGATGTGTAGGTAACTTGAAAGCATATTACCAGGAAACTTGAACGCATATTATAATCGATTGCGTAGGTACATACACAAACTCATGTTATGTAAATCTCTACAAATATTTTGGTTGATAACTGACCATTAATTTTGCGCAGACAATGTCAAAGTTGTCAATATGTGAGGCTCTTAGGAAGACATTAGTACCTAATTTTAATTTGTTTGATCATATTTAATTATAGTTATTCGGGCTTGATACGGAGCATACAATAACAATAAAGATATGACCAAGAATAAACATTTATGGCTGTCTGATAGAAATAAATATAACCTGCAAATTGGATGGCCGATGCGATAAAATGAAGGGCGATCTCGCACCTTATTTTAGACTGCTCAAATTACTAGTTCTCACTTGTGAGCTTATTACCTGTAGGAAACCATAAATCGAGCTAAAGTATTGAAAAGTGTGAAACAATGTAAACCTGATCCTGCGCTAGGTTTTACAGAAAATAATGAGTTCAAATTGTAGATTACACGAAGATTAGACACGTGGTAAAGAATAAGTAATGTCTTTCGTTAGCAGCAACATAGGTTATCTACATCATGTAACTAGCATATCATTTTGCATTTAGTACCTAGGTACTATTTAATTTGCATTAAGGTCAAGTTTACAGGATCATCAATATTATTAGCATTGTATAAACAGCACTATTTAAATTAATTTTTTTATCCATCTTCCGAAAAGAAGAGTGATTACTGCATGCATTTTTGACTGAAATAAAAGAATCCGTAGAATTTGTCGTTTGCTAAATAAAAATCAGCATGAAATACGTAGGAGTTGAAAGTATATTGTTTAAATAATAACATCTTAAAAAAGAAATTTTATACAAACGGATTAAAGATGACTCACGCTAGACCTGGCCGGGGCTTCCGGTGCTTCGTTTTCTATGAAAAGCATCACGTGATCACCGATCAGCCGTTATACAAAAATGACATGTTAGACGCCTCGGCCCAGCCTGGCCCGGTCTAGCGTGAGTCATCCTCCAGGACTTAAGTTGGTAAATGAAACCCCGCTCTTGAATAGTGACTGATCTGACGTTGATTTCATCGTTCGATCAACCACTAACTAGCACCAACTAGCACCTTGCCTCCGGTGCAAGATTTCTTTGCGAATGTGGATTATTAATCAGACATCGGGATTCTTGCGCGTAACAAGCTCCGGGCTAAGTTGTGACTTTGTGTTGAGAGTAAATAGAAATATTTACTTGGCGTACTGAGCTTGTGAACGCTAAGTGCGAAACACGAGCAGGATTTTTATTTGACGTTGATGAACGCGGTTTTTCTTGGTATTTGCATAGGTACGGATTAACTACACGCCACCATACTTACTGTGCTGTAGGTAAGCTTCATGCACAGTCACCAATTTTTAGTAAGAAAGTCCTATGTAGCTGGTGTAATCTTAATCCTATTAAAACATAACCAGTTTTTCCTATTGACGACACTGTATCATACGACGGCTGCTATAGGTACTTATGTATCCGGAATGGGCCACTTACTGGAACTATATTAAATATATATATATATATATAACACATAAAAACCTTTCTCTGAAATAGCATGACGAGTACGAGCGTTTCCGAGGAAATACGACGGAAAAAAATTTAGTACTACATCTGTACAAAGTTTTTCTATGAAGTGTTTCAAACTTTAAGTAAGCCAAGAAAAAACTTGCAGTAAGTTGTAAATTACGGACGGTTAAAGTGATGACGTAATCCAGGAACTGCAAGTAAATGGTAACTTAATCCTTCCCCTGGATGTGGGTCACGGCTTTGGAGAGGGCCGTAAACCCGCCGTCTGCGACCATCATATTTAATTATTATGTTTGAGTACCAGACTGTTTGCTGAGGCGAAGTGCGGCCAAGGGATACGGATAAGTAGGTACTTATATTCTATAACCAAAATATGCTAACTGTAGGTTTTTTTAAAAGTTATTTATTAGTTAACTTCAAATGACAGGTCACACAATACTCACACAAAATATAAATATACAACTAAAACTACCTTCTGGAATGGAAGGTCCTACGAGGAATGTTTACTGCAAATTAGTAGGACAATGGTTGGCGACATAGCTATACTCTAGCAAGCCAACTTTGTCCGTAGAAAACGTAATTTATCGCATTTGATGAAGTGGAACTGCTGATGATGATCAGAACAGAACTCTTCAACGACCCATAGTTCACGTTTGGCGATTTGTCCTCTTCGTTATGTTTGTTAAGCAAGTTAGGTTTTTAAGCCATATTTATGTCAAGCTCAAGTTCTGAACATGGGATCCATCCCTAGGGAACTCCTCAAATCTTAAAGGCATACGTATAGAATTTTCTGTATTTTCATCATAAAATAAAGCATCAACATTAAAAGCTGTCGCATTTGATGAAGTGGAACTGCTGATGATGATCAGAACAGAACTCTTCAACGACACATTAGTACACGTTTGGTGATTTCCAATTTCAATTTTGACTTGGACCCGATCCAGATACGGACTCGTACCCGGATCCGGTTCGGACCTGGACCCGGACCTGGACTCGGACTCGGACCTGGACTCGGACCCGGACCCGGAATCAGACCCGGACTCGGCCTCAGACCCGGACCTTGACCCGGACTATGGACTATGATACCTAAACTAAATAAACCACTATGATTACCTGCCATGAAATGTAGGTAGGTATAAAGTATGATGATGCCAAACCCCTCCCGCTCAAACCCCCGTATACCGCACCGCATGCGCCGTTAAGTGGGTTAGGTTAGGTTTGAACTGCGATCCTCACAGAACCGAACAAAAATGGGTTAGGTTAGGTTAGAACTGCGAGCCTTACAGAAACGAAATGCTACTAGAAAAGTGGGTGGTTTTACCTCCTTTTCTACGTAGCGCACCATCTACAATAATCTTTCACCGGGCCCCATAGAAGTCGGTATTTTTTCTTAAAAATTATTATATTCTTAATGTAACTTGCCTTAAATTTATTTAAGATTTGGCCCCGTTCATGGTTGGCTTGGTTTTTAGATGTAAATTTTTAAACCGGTTAATCTATGCAACCGTAGAGTGCATGACGGGTAAAAAAACATTCTGTACGAAAGATTTTTCTCCTACACATTCAATGCACCGTGGTTAAAAGCAAGCATCACAGCAGATCGGCCGCTCGTTTGCTCTACAAGGGACGCCACTCTTATTTCACCTTGAGACTGAAAGCAATTATTTGGAAAACAATATTTACCTGCAAACTTACAGAATCTACTTAAAGGGCCAGTTCTTAGTATTCGATATGAAATACCTACTGTTAAACTATTATTGCTGAAAAATTGCTAAGATGTAGGTACGCTTACTAAAAGTTGATATTTTAAAGTTCAGCAGTTAGAATTGTAAGAAATATGAAGGAAAAAATATAATCCCGTTGTGACCTAAAAGCCAAGATTTTGGACGGTTATTTAAACAAATAAATAACTAATGTTACGCAAATACACATACCTGCATTTCGCACGTGCATATCGAAAACCAGATTTATTTTAGTTTAGTAGTTTTTTTCACAGAATTTTGATACAGACGATTTTTCAAAGGCGGTATCTTAAATTGGATTGTCTTTTTTATTGCATACTTAGCTGGTCCACTATCGAAACATAGCCAGGAAACGTACCTACATAAGCAAATTGTTAACTAAATTGAACACAAACAAGCGGTAGAAAAATAGAGTCAAGCGGTACCGGTAGAAAATATAATAAACAAACACAAATCACCTTTAGCCAAGGAAACAATTGCAATTGCTTTAAAAACATTTCAGTTCGGAGATTACTAAACTGAAAGGCAGAATAGAAGCTTCGTTACTTAGCAAAAATTTAAATAGTGCAGTATTACGTCCCTAGATAGTATCGGTACCACTCTTGCACTGGCATGGCGCCAGCTGAGCATTTTCCATAAGCCCATCAAACACATTACCTCAGTTCCTATTCCTAAAGCAATAAGGTCTACTTTATAAGCGAAATTTAAACTAAAAGTTACGTTCTCAATAAAAGGGTTTCAACTCAACCCAATATATACCTTAGCGACCTGAAAATAAAGTGGTTTTTAGTAAGATTGATAATAAATTATAAAATATGCCCACAATTTCGCTATCGATTCTCGACATCCGCTCATTACAAGGTGCTGGAATGTTGTTCAACACATTTTATAATAGGAATTGTTAGTTATTTTATAGCATAGAAAATAACTACATTTTCACAAGTGTCTGTTCAATAAAAGTTAATGTTTATTGTTTGATGCCGCTTTCTGCGAAAGTGTTTAATAGCATGCTGCTACAATTAAGATAGTAATATATAAATCCGTCAGATTATTAAAGTAAACAGCTATGGAAACCTCTAGATAAAATAAATAAATCAGGGCTAAAAAAAGTTAAAGTAAGACTCGCGCACAGAGGATTCCGTTCCATCGTACGTTTTTTAAACATTGGGTAAAATTCCATAAATTGTATCTTCTGTAGTTACCTTACAGTCTGCCCTTGAGATGTAAACACTGAAAAAATTTACTTATTATAGTCGTATGGTTTTAAAATGTCGTGATCCACTTGGGAGATTACCTGCCGGTGAATGGCATTGTTATATTTGCAAAAGAAGTGCAATAACGTTAAAAGATTCTAAACAGATTCCTTAACATCTTTACCGCATCTGTTGAAGAACAACCCTTCACACCTACATTTTTAGGGTTCCGTACCCAAAGGGTAAAACGGGACCCTATTACTAAGACTTCGCTGTCCGTCCGTCCGTCCGTCTGTCTGTCACCAGGCTGTATCTCATGAACCGTGATAGATAACCGAGACAGTTGAAATTTTCACAGATGATGTATTTCTGTTGCCGCTATAACAACAAATACTAAAAACAGAATAAAATAAAGATTTAAGTAGGGCTCCCATACAGCAAACGTGATTTTTGACCAAAGTTAAGCAACGTCGGGCGTGGTCAGTACTTGGATGGGTGACCGTTTTCTTTTTGCATTTTTTTCCGTTTTTTTTTGCTTTATGGTACTGAACCCTTCGTGCGCGAGTCCGACTCGCACTTGCCCGGTTTTTTTAAATTTGCCACCTTTTTCTAGTGGCGGAAATGGCCACACTATAGATAGGTACATATCAAAATTTAATATTATAATTACTATAAAAAAGATAATAAGAGTTTATAATTGTTGTGACATTTAATCACGGCGGCGGTGCCTTTCATATCAGAATACTTGTCAGTGTATATTATCATGTTGAACCTTGATTAACAAATAACTGTTAAAATAATCGTTGATGTTATTATGTATTTGTCAAGATTTATAACTTTATTTTGCCAGTCATAAGTTTTGTTGTCAATAATTTCATTATTTACTTAATTATACAAGCTTTAGGCATGACTCAAGTTAGACCGGGCCGTGTCTGAGTTCGGGGGCGCATCGTTATCTATGGAAAGCACCACGTGATCGCCTGTCATGTCATAGAAAATTAAGCGTCAGAAGATCCGGCCCGGACACGGCCCGGTCTAACGTGAGTCATCCTTTAAACGACGTCTGTACTTCACTTTTAATAATCTACTACCCATTTTGACCTCACCGATAGTTATAATTCAAAGGAGCCATTTAGCGCACCCATAACAAACAGTTTAAAGCCAAATTAGACGGTTACCTATTAATATTATAACGAGAAATAATTAATAATCCCTATTTATTACACGCGTAGTCCACAAGTGCACGATTTAACGCTATTACTTCGATATAGATACAATAAAGATATCTACGTGGCTATTATTAAACGCTGATTTATGTGGTTTCTACACTAAATATGGGCTCGCGAATTATTACTAAGCTTTAAAACAGTCCGTTGAGTAATATATATTATTTATACTAGTATTAAAATGTTTATTATGTACTAAAAGTGTAATAATAGAGTAGAAACAAGCATTCAAACGCCCCCGACAGACAGTTAGTTTCTATATCTTGGTCTCATAACGCCTTAACGTACCAAGAACCTATTGTGTATAACGTAATACGTATATCGTAGAATAGGCCATTCAATCTTTTTTCCGGCTGTTGATGGTTGATGAAACTGTTTCTTTCCCAGTTAAAACTAAAACCTAACCTTTAACCTAGTTTTTATGTAAAATCCGTTCTTAATACTCATATGATATATTATTTATTTATTTGACGTTACCCCTGTGCAACTAGTTCTTGCGAATATTAAGTGAATATGTGCAATAAAAAGATGACAAGAGCATGTCGGGCCATGCTCAGTGTTGGATCCCTAATTGATGGATTGATGTAAAAAAGTACGTTCTATTTTGACGAAACCTGAGGTGGATGAGCTTTCCGTATTAAGCAGGCCACTGACGAGCCTTCCAAATGGATGCCGTTACAATGGATTCATCCAAATGGACGGCATCCTAATATTAAACATTGTACGTTTTTGACATTCACGGACCGATTTTGGATTGCAGGCACGCTATTTGGACTGTTGGAAGGCTCGTCAGTGGCTACCTTTAACGTTACGTCTTACGTAGGCGAACAACGCGCGAACGCGGCGCGGCGCGGCGCGGCGAAAGCGGCCGCCGCCGCGCCGCGCCGCGCCGCGCCGCCTGACATTCGCGTGCAAATCGCGCCGCACCGCGTTCGCAACGAGATCGCTTACGTAGGACACTTCTATGGGCATCAAAGGATTGATTTCGCCGCGCCGCGCCGCGCCGCGTTCGCGCGTTGTTCGCCTACGTAAGACGTAGCGTAAGATGAAGCCTGTGCAAGTGCGCATTGATTTAATTCGCTAGAATATATTTTATGAAAACTAAAATAGATCCTTATTTAGATTACTTTTCTGTGATGTGACTCTAATAAAATTAACCGTTCGGTATGTTGACAATTAAGGTATATTACACACTTGCCGTCAACAAGTGAATGGCAAGACGTGGATACAGATAACGTCATGTTTTAAACTTGTTCTGTCATTATATCACAAAAGTATATCGAATTAAAGGGACAATGCGTCGAACTTAATTCGCTTGGCTCGTTTCGCCTTCAAGTTCAACAAACTCTCGTCAATACTACTGTTAATACTGCCGAAAAACCAAACTGGGATTTACAGGGTTTTTGTCGAAAAAGCTTGTAAATCTTCCTAATTTGGGCTCGACCGTTGAACCGATTTCGGCTGCCGTTTCGGGTTTTATAACAAAGGCGCATAAACACTCACAATAAATATCAATAAAAGATTTAAAGTTAACCGTACGTACGTATCAAAAGAACGATAATACTCGTAAGAAATATATAACGGGAACTCCCATTTAATTCCTATTATGAATCCAAGTCTCACTAAATAAAAATATATTATTACCCTTTGTCCAAATCTTGACGTATCTATTGTTACAGGATTAACATGGTATTAAAGCGGACAGGTGCATCTCGAATCGTGTCCGCAGGGACTTTATGGTTCCGACAATATCATAACATTTACGGGCACAAGAAAATATACCTTATATGAACAGTGTAAGTCAGTGTGTGATGGTAAGGGTGGAAGTAAGGAGCGTATCTCCGGAGCGTCCGTCCGTCCGTCGATGGAACCTGATAACGGTAGCCGCGGGATGCCGGGGAGAGGATGCTCGATAAATTCCCGAAACGGTTGGTTATTCGATACGCTCGATCGCCTTGTCGATACTTCCTGCTCAGAACCTTGAAAATGTTCACTTTTGAATGGGGTTAGTTTTCGGCTTGAGTTAAAATTATCATGTTCTCTCTTCTCATATCATAAATAAGATTACTACGACTAGGGCTAAAAATAAGACCTAACCTTTTTAGGTAGGTAGTACATATCGTCAGGCGACAAAAATGATCAGTAACTTACAAATAAACAAAAAAATAGGTACCTTGTTTTGGTAATAGGTACTACTTAATACGGTTCACCATCGGCAGTGATACCGTAGACATGGGGTGGATTCTAGGTATTCCGAATATATTTATCGAATTTTCCGAATTTTAAATTCACCGATTACAGTAATTGCCTATTACTTATCCTAACATACGAAACGTTTGATGACCTTACAACAACAACAAATCAAATCGTTATTTACAACACGCCTTTCAAATTACTGTACCGATATTTCAGATTCATCTTCGTCAAATTAGTGTTAAAACATTTAAAATAAATAAGCTGTTGCATCATGCACCTAATGTGAAAATCGAGAAAGGGTTTTCGACATACGGGCGTGCGAACACATTTTCGTAACAACATTAATTTGTACTTACTTCATTATGAGTGCTTCATATCCAAGGTTATTTGGATGTGCTTTATGCTTGACATGACATTATGGATACATTACACCTGTGGTTAAAAATGCTTTATCATTATTCGTTACATGTTGCGACAATGTTGCATCGATACTCATTGTAACTTGTAAGAGTAGTTTTTCTGTTTTAGATTTAACCTTGACTTTATTAAGGTGGTGGTACTGGTGCTCGACGCGGTCCCAGTACATGTCATCTTGAAACTTCCTCTTTCCACCCTGTTACCCCCTGCTGGGGTGTAGGGCGAATCTTTTTCTTCCATCTTGAAACTTATGTCAATAGACGTGACAGCAGGGTGTCATCTATTGGGCATTAGCATATCGAGCACTAGTACCAACACCTTATTTCTGTTTTTTTTCTTAGATCTATATTAGCAGGAAAGTATTGATGCATCTCAATAGAGTACAAATTAAGTTGCTAGAAGTACTTTATTTGTGTGCTATACTCGTAATTTGCGACGGTTGAAATTTAAGGTAGGCAATTGTTATATTTATGACGGATTTTATAGAACCTACCCTTGTTCTGTGTTCGCAGAAACTAATTTAAATACCAAATTGTCTGGTTTATATGGGTGCTTTGCAAAAATTACAAGAATAGTTAGTAATCACAATTCCGGCCAATTCAGTTAGGGTACCCACTTGAACAAACAATTGAACTGAATTGAATTGTCTTAAGAGGGCGTCGAGGAGGGTAAATTTTCAGATTCTGTCAAATTACCCCATTTCACACACAAACGCAGCTCACACACACTACCTCAATTTACTGGGACAGGTCAGTGACCCCTAATGTTTTTTTAAAGGTGCTGTTTCGAGTTTAGTGTTAACTACGGACCTTCTTTGAGGAATTTAAACTGTCAAAGCTTTCCTTTGTGAGAAGACAGAGAAAAATCACTTTTTATATATAGCTTTCCTTGTTTGTTCATGTCATGTCATAGGTATGTGACGTATTAGGTAATTAATTATTTTCGTTGTTGACTTTTATTTGTATTAAGATAGGTACAAACGGCGATGCTCTTAACTGTCCATCGGTGGACCTTATGCCTTTTGTAATAAGGTTTACGAACTGTCACTACTGTCAGTTAACAGTGTGGTCATGGGCGATGGTATGCGGTTTGTAAACATAGTCCGAATTTACCTACTCGAAAAAAGTGGACTATGTATATCTAAAATGATCCCCTCATTAGTTATAGGGCTTGTAATATTTTTTTACAACTAAAGACGCTTATTATATTTCACTTATAACTTAATTGATAATAAGGCTTTAAAAACCTCTAATAAAATTCAGGTACTACATATGTACTACATTTATACTTTTGTAAGTCAGTAAGTGATGCTTATCGGGAAATCAAAGAACTCATAATTACCTATATAAAAATAATTAAATTTACTATTTCGTCTCACGTTCAATGAGGCCCGGGGCCGGGCCTTGTCACCCGCACAGACAGAGGGCCTTTTTAGCCCAAGTACAAGTTCAAGAATAACAGAGAATATAGTAAGTATAATTTAGTTTATTTATCTCAATTATACAATTTTCACACAGGTAAAATGTACATACATTTCAGCTTGTAGGTACTTATCATATAACGATCGTTTTTGTTATAAAAAAATATTTATTTATTACACTGTACTAAACATGAGAACAATATGTTATAATCTAGTTCCTTTTTATCCTATTCAGTTCACATACATTGTTCGTGGGTAATAAGGCCTACAAAATTTCCCTTTAGGCCTTATTATCCTTCATCTGGAATTAATTACGCCTTAAATTTAAAATGGTATACAGGGTGGAAAGATAAGTCGGGCCCTGGAGGGAGCCTTAAATCCTTAAGCTGGCTCATTTTACTTAAAGGAGACATTCCTTTATTTTTAAAAAGAAACAAAACTGCATTAAAAGTATTTTTCTTTTTTTATTCAATGGCTTGTCAAACGAAATCTTAAGTACTAAATATTAGATTTTATGGATATTTTGTACGACAGACGAGTGTAAGACCTAATGTTTCTTGGATAAATGTTATCATTAACATTAACTGATCTAGAAAAACGCGCATTTATGAGTTTTTAAACGTTTTCCAAGCAAAGCTCTGTCTCGTAGATATCAATATGTAAAGTTACAACAAATATACTTACATTGCTTACTTCTTCTTCCGGTACAACAGCTATACTTACATTGGTAATCTCTATTACATAATTTCGTATCTTTGGTCGTGCGAATTCTTGGTCCGAAGAAGCCGTTTGTTGCGCGACTGACCTTTTTTAATGTTATAGTATTTATCCTTGCGTTTACCCATTGTTATTGCACGGAGCTTATTTCCAAACAAAATATAAAACCGAACAAAGAACGTGCAAATTTATTCTAAGACACGTGTGACAGACAAAGAGCATATAATCACACGTGACAGAAAAAGTTGGTAACCGCATTGACATATTAGAATTAAGAAAAATATAAAGTACGATCCAGTAAGGCTGTGGTTCATACTACTTTATACGGGCCCGACACTATCATGAATGACAAGACTTATCATAACATTCCAACGTTTGGTCCAGTTCGGTCATGACATTGCAAAATCTCCTCAGTGACGAGGCCTCAAACACTTATCAGTATTTTACAATACTGCTTACAGCTATTTAATTGTTATTTTAACTACTATTCTTGAATGCTGGACCTTGTTACCCGTCGGGCTTTATATTCCTCACCTAACTTAACATTCAGTACAGGTTAAAGTACATATGAGCTGTACTTTTAATTGTTAGTACAATCGGCATCAAATAGATAGTGACGGCCAAAGTGACCAAATATAGCTATAGGATCTAAATGTGGACGAATAAGGTCAGGTGAAGCATATAAGGCCCACCTTTATTTTAACTGAAATAGTTCTATTAATAATCAGGATATTATTACCAAATCAATTCAATATAGATTTCTCATTTGTTCATGTTTCTTCATATACCAAAATAGTTATATAAATATTCCAGCGCTTTTGAAAAATACACGTTTTATAAAAAAAACCGGGCAAGTGCGAGTCGGACTCGCGCACGAAGGGTTCCGTACCATAATGCAAAAACAAAACAAAAAAAAAGCAAAAAAAAACGGTCACCCATCCAAGTACTGACCACTCCCGACGTTGCATAACTTTGATCTAAAATCACGTTTGTTGTATGGGAGCCCCATTTAAATCTTTATTTTATTCTGTTTTTAGTATTTATTGTTATAGCGGCAACAGAAATATATCATCTGTGAAAATTTCAACTGTCTAGCTATCACGGTTCGTGAGATACAGCCTGGTGACAGACAGACGGACGGACGGACAGCGAAGTCTTAGTAATAGGGTCCCGTTTTACCCTTTGGGTACGGAACCCTAAAAACCATAGCATGTTGGTTCGGAACCGGGCCTTGTTACTTGCACTGACAGTTGAACACTGACTTGAACAGAAGTTCAAGAATAACAGAAAATATTACCGGGCCTTATTAGCTTTTATCATGAATTAATTTCATCTTCAATTTAAAATGGTCTATAGTAAAATACGGCCTACATGAGTCATGGAAAAACAAATTGTATTTTATTTAGAAAGTACTTATATGTTGTTCATAATCTTCAGTAAGCTGACTTCTAAGAGTCTATCTATTATAATTAATGTAGATTGACAGTTTACTTAGCAAATTGTACTTTTATACCTTTAGGTTTTATGTCGGAAGTATTTCAGCCAATTTGTACTGAAACAAGCATTTGAGCGTAATTAATGATGTTTACTGATTGTTAATCTTAAATATACCTATTATGTAGGGCACTTAAATTATTTTAGCGGACCGAGCGGATATGTATGTTTGTAGACCACTTATTTATTTAAATAATTAAATTGTAATTCATTCAAAAAAAGGTTATTAAATGAGGGATATAGATACCTCACCTACCTTATTACAAAGCATTACAAAAATGTCCAAAGGCCAAAGCCACGCTGATAACTACATAAGACCTCATAAATACCTATAAATAAACGTTCACTGAAAAAACTTTAAGGCATTTCTGATAAGTAATTATTTTTCGTTACTGAGTTATCGTTTTGCACCGAATATCAATGAAATAAAAGCACGTTGTTATTTGATAGATACATTTATATAAACATCGTCACATGAAACCAATATAGGTACTCGTAAACCATACCACTGCGATGGAAATATCGTTCTTTCAACTGATAATATAGCCACAAAAACTCGCTGAGACTGCAGGTCGAGTCTTGGTTTCAATTTCTTGATGATATATCATTGAATTAACTTTCAAAGCACGTGATAGCTCTCAGAATAGCAACAAAACTGGTTGAAACTAAAAATTTTATTGCTGATATTATGTGAACAACATTGTTTCGTCTTCATAAATAAAATTTTAATAATTTATATTGTTTACGTTAAAATGTGAAGAAATTTGTTGATAAATTGTCTATCTAGTATATTGACATTATGTCATATATGTTTTTAAAATGACGTAATATGAATGCCAGCACAATGAAAATTTATTCCAATAAGATAAAACAAATCTTCAAACTTTTTTAATTTTTAGTGAATTAGGAAGAAACTAATTACACTGATTTGGTTGTGTTCGTATATATTTTAAATAATTTGTTATATTTTTAAAGTATTATGACTTATGAATAAAAACAAATCAAAATTTTAATGACTCTGGATCTCCGTGTGACATTATTCATTTACCCTATTTATTTTGAACACAGTTTTTCACTGGTATCATCATTCGTATACGGACATGAATTTCTGTCAATATATATGACAAATTGAAATGTCAATTTGGAAAAAACATGTACGCGTCCGCTTCCAACGGCCCACAGCGGGCATCTGAGGAGAAGGAGAATTTGACAGATATGGCGGATGTATGGAAATTTTACGAAAGTTTACGTTTACGATTGAATTTCTCTGTAGCCTTTAAGAGGAAAAATAGGAAAAGCCTGATTCGTTGATATTTATTATAATTTTTTTTATCAAGCGATGTGGACGCTAGCGACTAAACGGTGACTGCCTTTTTCGCTGATTTTGCACGACGCAGTCTTAAGAAAGAAGTGATTGTCGTCGCTATTTACCTTAAATACAACATGAAATTGTTTAACAAGTGCTTTAGAAATATTTGATTTTAAATCAATATTTTGTAGCGATGACAGAAAGCTGTGATTATTTTTGCCCATCGGTACATGTAATACCTTAGTTACTTTGATCAATTAGTTCTGGATCAATAACCGACAATCAAATGAATAGTGTTGCGTAATCGATTCATTAGGGTATTGTCCGTTATTGATTTCGCCAAGTGTCCGGCGGACACCCCGCTAGGAGCCATGACTCGAATGCCCAAAGCTTCGTCACGGCTATTAATAAAACGCTAGTTCATTAGCTACTATTAAGAACCATTTTGCATTTCACACCTAAAGAAGTCGTCAACCAACAAGTAAAGAACCCTATAATTGAAGGAATAAAGATAAAATTTCGTTGACAGGTCCACGGCTTTGACTGTAAACAAAGCTAATGCGGACAAAGAACCTTTAGTTAGTGCAAGCGTATTGTTTAGGTTAGGTTGTAAGATTAACGTTTGTGGCTTTGAAAACATATGCAATTTCTGACAGGATGAAATTCAAATTTCGCAGTAATCCCTCATTCAGAAGAAGTAAGGAGGCTTCAATAGAAATAAGAAGCTTAAGGTCCTGTGTTAAGAAACTTAAGAAATTTTAATGGATTTAATGATCTTTGTGATTTGACAATGCAGTGTAACTAAGTTGTATAAGCTGCTATATAAATATATAAGAACATTTGGCATTTTACTTTGTTCTTTTGTGTGTGACCATTATTTTTAAATACAAATTATTGTCGACTTTCTCTTGAAAACATTTAGCCGCTAAGATAATTCTCTTGCATCCTATCGTACAAATGGCCTTAGGTGGTTGCAAAATGCATAAATATCTAAATCAAACTTCCTTTCAGATTAAAGGGCACCCACTCGAGCCATCACTCTTTCCGACAGGATTAAGCCGTAACACTTCTAACGCCGACCTTAAACCAAAAAGCTCTAGTAACGTAAACTCTGACCCTTCCAGTTGCAAAAGGTCAACTGATCCCGCGCTAGCATTTGATTATCTATGACTTTGTGACGAAACTAATCTAGTTCGCGTATTTTACGAATCCAGATAAAATCACCACTGCGGTAAGACTATCAAAAACGTGATTTACACGCGGAAAGTTTTGCAAGTAGACAGGTTACTTCATTGTTTGGTACTGAGATCGGGTCGTGTCTTTCCTTTAGCGAAAGGTGAAGGACGAGACAGGAATGTGGGATATCGCGGCGGATACGGTACGCGTTTATTATGCAAATGCGTCTTCGAATGCGTAAAAGCGTGCGAGATATGCTGGGAGATTAACAATGTTACTGATAAAGTGAACTTGGAAGGCCAAAGTGAAGGTATTAAATATTAGTCTCAGAACAACATCGAATATAAATCGAATTATCACCGTGTTCTTATTGTTCAATAGGCTTATATTATTCGGTCGTTAGTCTGAATCGCGCATAAGCCTTCCCGCTCATTTATGAAAAAAAATTTTGGCTTTGACAAAAAAAAGCTAGAAGGCCTGCACGGATATGATGGTCGTTCTTGTCTACGTGACAGCGTGATAAAATGGTGTCCGTCACTGTCTATCCTACGGTGTTAAAAAGTGACAGTTATTTTATCACGTGGATAAAGCCATCCATAATACGCCGGCTGGTTTTAAAAAATGAATTGTTTATAAAGCGCGATGCGCTGATCAATGATATTAGAACGTTCTCCGTAGATGTTTCACGGTCCGCTTACTGGAGAAAAGCAAATAATTTACATTCTAGCTTATGTAGGTCGTATTTCAAAGCCTAGTTAGGGCCAGCATTATGCTGTAACGCAGCCCCCGGCGGCCACGGACGGGTAAAAAGAGAAACCCTATTGGTCTTCACGCTACCGTTTTCTAGAAAATTGCATTTCCTCAGTGAAAGTCTATTAATGACGGGGCGCAGGATTCATGGCAGTGTAAGGACGGTATTGCACGTGCAATCGGCGTTAAAAGATTTCCAGCTTTCTAAAACGAACTTATTTATGTAACTGCAGATGTCGGGAAACTAATGTCTTGCTATTATTTGAAGAATGCGGTGTTTTAGTTTCCGGTAGTTTTTTTGATGAAATACTGCATGGGGCCTATTCCTTAAATCTGAAACGGTCCAAGGACATGTCGGACCACGCATAATGAAAGGTACGTTCATACGATGCAAAAAGCCATACAAATAAAAGGCCAACAACCTACCTACATAATTTAGCCGGTTCTTTGTTGCCCACCAAGCTTTGGTGTATAAATAGGGAGCTGCAAATTTTTTCATAATTCAATTTTCCAGAACTTTACTTTTTATGCAAGTACAAAAGGAGCAAAGTTATGTTATCTATTATTATAATTTAGGCGGTTTCGTCTATACCATTTTTTTAGTAGGTAAGTGTTAGCACATACGTACTATAAGTAGGTACCCTTACTAAGTACTAAGTACGTCGTATCAGATGACTAAGTTAATCACTAATCTATAATTGTAATTAGAAAGAATACTAACGAATAATCTTATAAACATCTATTATCTATAGATACTCTAAAAGTAGGTGATCGCTTGTGCTTTTTTGTTTAATTCCCTTCTGTTTATCACGCCTACTAACTTAAAAAATAATTGGAAATGGTACAAATAAAAGCATCATTAGACGGTTAATAATACGTCCAATTAGATGTGAGATTACGTCTCTGATTGCAGCCAGGTGAGAAACATGTGTTTCTAATTAGTCACGGATAAAATTTTGTTGAGATAAATGAAGCATCGCCTTGTGATTAAAACGCCAGGATTCACAATCAGCACACTTTATTTAATTACGTTTATTATTATTTTACAGATACATAGATACCATTACCTAATAGTGACACTTATTCTAGTACTTATAACACAGATTATCTGCTTGAGAGATACTACCCAGAACTTTACTTGGCTAATGCTCGACAACGACTGACGCTCGTCCATCCGGACAACTGGTTTTTACCTCTTCTCCCCACTGTTTATTGAGTGGGAGGCCGGTAGTTAGTATTACAGTGTTATTATCCTACCCTACTTAAAAAGTAATCTAAACAAATTACTCCAAAACTTAATATTATTTATTGAAATCATCACATTCGGCCATCAGACATCGTGCTGCCACTGGCGCACGTACGTAAAATACAAAGCAATATAATAATAGCAAGCTAAGCTATCCAAGGATTAACAATTTGTTAGATCATTAATTTAAGTAGTATAATTAATATACTTAAAACATACCTGGTTCAATAATGTAGCTATGAAATCATTATCATCACTAGATCTATCCGGTACATCTCTAATCATCACATTCGCAAAATGAATATAATACTCGACATCGCATTTTGCTAACTAAATACTTAAAGATCACATAATAAAGAACTTTTACATTTACTCACTATCGTTGTTACGGTGGACATTATCTGTTTTTAAGGGTTCTAATTTGCAATTGTCAATATCGTGTCCAACCCTAAAACATT
The DNA here is from genome assembly GCF_963556715.1 of Cydia fagiglandana. NCBI lineage: Eukaryota > Metazoa > Arthropoda > Insecta > Lepidoptera > Tortricidae > Cydia > Cydia fagiglandana. Next base: position 11,578,559 of record NC_085936.1, on the reverse strand, counting down.
TCTTGCATTTAATAATTGGCTTGGGACATTTGTAGAACGGATGTCCTTCCTCTCTACAATTTATAACATATTCCTGTAATCTCATTCGAAGTGGACTGTGCTCCTTTAGTGTTACTCGAGTTATTACTTCTATTAACGTTACGATCACTATCTTTATTATTGACAAAAGATGGGGTAGTGCGTTGAGAGCAGAGGTAATTGAGCAGATCTTCCGGTTCTGTACAGTTTTGAGCCTGGGCTCCACTCCTAACTGTTCGGTCACCAATACCATGCACGATACAATCAATGGCTTTCTTTCCCTTAATTTCACACCTATTAAGTAAGCCTAGTTTTGCATAAAAGTACTCGCGATAGCTTTCATCAGTCCGGGACGTGCGTGCCAACATTTCTTCAAGAAGGCGGCCGTAATTCTCTTCGCTTGGAAACGCCCTCTTGAGTTTATGTTGCCACTCCTCCCAGGTGTACACAACGGAGGGAAGAGTCTCATACCATGTCTTTGCAAGTCCACTGAGCTTTTGCAATGAAAAATGAATAGTTTGTTTCTCCTCCCATCCGTATATGGTTCTACACTCGTTGACCTTATTGATCCAGATTTCGATAGTCTGGGCTTTGTTCGTGGGGTTAAATTCAGGTACCACATTGTTCATATTGTTACTGCTTAAGGTAAAGCTCTTACTTGGTTCACTTTTCCAGGTAGCGAGTAGCTTGATGACGTCTCTTGTAGTCATCCGACTCGATTTTCGATGAGGACTACTATCACTTGAGGATGAACTCGACGACCTCCTGCGTCGCTTCTTTCGTTTGCGTTTCGGTAGCCGTGGCGTATACGATGTACCGGCACGCTCATCGTCATCTGAAGCCATGGTCTTACTGCAATCATTAATCTCTACTGACTGTATCAGTTTATTTTTTAAAAAAAAGGACTTGTAATAAAGGAATAATTATGGGGAAATCTGTTAATGTAATTTATTCTATTATTCCAACTACTTTGTTATTAGGTACTATGATTATTGTTTTCTCATAAAACATATTAAAAAATAAGCCAAAAATATATGTATTATAAAATTAAGTTCACGACTTAATCAAACGAGTAATTACTAGTGTCAACTATATTAAAAGCCACGGGACATGCACAGCTATTACGTAATATGTATATTGCTAGCAAAACTTTTCATTCATTCATTTGTGTATGATCAATTATACTCTCTTTATTTATCTTTCGTCTTAAGTTAGGTTTGTTATAATATGAATATAAAAGTCAATTATACTTATCTTTAAGATTGTGCAATGTTGTGTCCAATATGCTCAGCGCCCTGAGCTGACACAGATTACAGCACTCTGGGCTGAGATTACAGCACTCTGGGCTGAGATTACAGCACTCTGGGCTGAGATTACAGCACTCTGGGCTGAGATTACAGCACTCTGGGCTGAGATTACAGCACTCTGGGCTGAGATTACAGCACTCTGGGCTGAGATTACAGCACTCTGGGCTGAGATTACAGCACTCTGGGCTGAGATTACAGCACTCTGGGCTGAGATTACAGCACTCTGGGCTGAGATTACAGCACTCTGGGCTGAGATTACAGCACTCTGGGCTGAGATTACAGCACTCTGGGCTGAGATTACAGCACTCTGGGCTGAGATTACAGCACTCTGGGCTGAGATTACAGCACTCTGGGCTGAGATTACAGCACTCTGGGCTGAGATTACAGCACTCTGGGCTGAGATTACAGCACTCTGGGCTGAGATTACAGCACTCTGGGCTGAGATTACAGCACTCTGGGCTGAGATTACAGCACTCTGGTCTGAGTATAGATGGCATACTAGCCATCACAGCACTCTGGGCCGGATATCATTGGCAATACTGGTATACAACGGTGATATCAGGCATACTTAGACTGTACCACACATGTAGTATCACATACATACTATATACACACATGACACACACGGTTGATATCAGGCATACTTAGCCTGTACCACACATGTAGTATCACATACATACTATATACACACATGACACACACGGTTGATATCAGGTATACTTAGCCTGTACCACACATGTAGTACCACATACATACTATATACACACATGACGCATACGATTGACATCAGGCATACTTAGCCTGTACCACACATGTAGTATCACATACATACTATATACACACATGACACACACGGTTGATGTCAGGCATACTTAGCCTGTACCACACATGTAGTATCACATACATAATATATACACACATGACACACACGGTTGATATCAGGCATACTTAGCCTGTACCACACATGTAGTATCACATACATACTATATACACACATGACACACACGGTTGATATCAGGTATACTTAGCCTGTACCACACATGTAGTACCACATACATACTATATACACACATGACACACACGGTTGATATCAGGCATACTTAGCCTGTACCACACATGTAGTATAAAATCATACACGTAAACAAAACATGGCCCACGCGGCGGGTATCAGACATACTACACCTGTACCACACACGTGGTAGCATAAAATCATACAGGTAAACGAAACATGGTACACGCGGCTGGTATCAGGTATACTACACCTGTACCACACACGTGGTAGCATAAAATCATACAGGTTAACAAAACATGGCACACGCGGCTGGTATCAGGCGTACTGGGCCTGTGCCACACACATACCATTAAATCATACAGGTAAACAAAACATGGCACACGCGGCTGGTATCAGGCATACTGCGCCTGTACCACACGCGTGGTACCATAAAATCATACAGGTAAATAAAACATGGCACACGCGGCTGGTATCAGGCATACTGCGCCTGTACCACACGCGTGGTACCATAAAATCATACAGGTAAATAAAACATGGCACACGCGGCTGGTATCAGGCACGCTGGGCCTGTACCACACGCGTGGTAGCATAAAATCATACAGGTAAATAAAACATGGTACACGCGGCTGGTATCAGGCACGCTGGGCCTGTACCGCACACGTGGTACTATAAAATCATACGAGTACACAAACACAAGGGACACACGGCTAGTATCAGCCTTACTGACTTCTATCAAAAATACGTGATACCATAAACTACGAGAATATATGAACATGTACAGCGTACAGTAGAAAGGTGCATGATCCATGTGGCCGATATCAGGTATACTTAGCCTGTACAGCACACATGTCCGCATATGGTTAAAATACAACAACAACAAAAAAAAATATCCTCAAACAAAATCCAAAAGTTATTATCAAAATCATTTACAGTGGCCGCATTTTATCTCTATTTAAGCGTGAGTTATTAGTATACTTACCATAAATTTAATTCTTTCAACAATACTAATTTCTTAGTGACGATTTTTACTTACGGTTCTTTATCCCTTCTTCTGAATTGTGATTAAAACGCCAGGATTCACAATCAGCACACTTTATTTAATTACGTTTATTATTATTTTACAGATACATAGATACCATTACCTAATAGTGACACTTATTCTAGTACTTATAACACAGATTATCTGCTTGAGAGATACTACCCAGAACTTTACTTGGCTAATGCTCGACAACGACTGACGCTCGTCCATCCGGACAACTGGTTTTTACCTCTTCTCCCCACTGTTTATTGAGTGGGAGGCCGGTAGTTAGTATTACAGTGTTATTATCCTACCCTACTTAAAAAGTAATCTAAACAAATTACTCCAAAACTTAATATTATTTATTGAAATCATCACAGCCTACATAACCCCAGAAGTAAAGGGTTGAATATCTTGTCAAATCTTTCAGAAGTTACAGCGAATAGGGTCTGAGGCAGAATTTATCCGAGATAATGTGAACGGTGTGATAACGGCTAGATAAAAAAATAAACTTTTTAATTTGTTATTCTTGTAACGGTGGGCGAAAGGATCGGCATTGATGCGTTTTTGTCTTTACAAAAAGGCGATCAGGATTTCTGGTCATTCTAGTACAGAGACCTTATTATTATGTCCTAAACAGAATCGCAATGAGGACATCATGGTAAGGCCCCAGGCCAGAACTCAGAAGCTCATAATTTACTTGGTTATACTCATATTTTCTATTTAGTTTTCTTTGCAACTATTTCTTGATATCACAGGAGGTACCTACTGGTGGTAATCAATAACTGTGTGATTTTCTATTTCTGGTTTTGATCGATATTTGAATCTATTTCCTAAAAATAGAAAAAAATAATTAAAAATATAATTTTCGAATTATTTAAAAATACTCAGTGAAAAAAAAAAACGTCAGGTCTGCCGACCAATATCTCTACCACCAAGTCTATAAAGTTACTTTATATTAGAAAAAAAAAAACAAAATAGAAAAATCACGTCTCGATGAGTCGTCCGATTCGACTTCGTGGTTTCGTTAAGTTTTTGTGGGCGTTGATGGGCAGTAAAGTCATTTCTTTCAATTATGAACGCATCCTTAATGCCACAAGGCCTACCTACTGTTGTTTATAACTTATTTTTAGGGTTCCGTACCTCAAAAGGAAAAAACGGAACTTAAAGGATCACTCGTGCGTCTGTCTGTCTTTCTGCTGCTACCTATAGCTTTTCTTATCGTATGAAGGTACGGAAGCCTCCATTATGCGTGGTCGGAAACGCACTTGGCCGGTTTTGTTTCGATTTTTTGGCGTTATTATTTAAGTTTCCCAGTTTAAATATAAAACATATAACTAACTTGAAGTTGTTATTTTATTGCATTTTTAGCTAGTTTTCTTTCCAGTCGTGCCAGTTCAGAAGATAATGTTAAAGTCTAGCTCACGACCGAGTTGCCCTTTAGTTTCACGATGACAGTTATCAGTAGTATCAAATAAAAGTTACTTTATTATATGAAATTTCCGGAAAGCACCTTTAAGGATGACTCACGTTAGACCGGGCCGTGTCCAGGCCGGAGCTTCAAGCGCATCGTTGCCTATGGAAAGCATCACGTGATCGCCTTTCATGTCATATTCAATTCAAATGTAAGCGCCGGAAGCTCCGGCCCGGACACGGCCCGGTCTAACGTGAGTCATCCTTTAGTTATGTATTGGCATAATCTTAAGGTACTGTTTAAATAAGTGAGATTAAGATTGTACCACAGAATAAATAATAGTACTAGGTACACAAGACTCACTCTCTAACAAAACGCGTCTGTCGCGATCAGCACAGATATGGCCGCTAGGTGGCGACAGCGCGCGACTAATTGATCTTCCATCACCATCTAATATTTCAACATGATGAAATTTTGGATCTTTACTAGGATTATGTTTAATAGTTCAAATTTTAACTGGATTATTCTTAACAATATATTATACTGCTAATATTGAAATAGCATTTTTTAGTGTAAACTATATCTGTCGAAATGTAAACTATGGTTGATTAATTCGAACTTTACATGCTAATGGTGCATCATTTTTCTTTATTTGTGTATATTTACATATTGGACGAGGAATTTACTATGAATCTTTTAATTTAAAATATACCTGAACGCGCCACGCGCGGCTTATGGCAAACCCCAAAATTGGGGTCGAACGGATGTACTTTTAGCCACCTGTAGCAATGCGACGAAATCGCGGAGTGAGCCACGCCTATTGTACTGAAGAATTGTATCAAAAATGTATTGTAGTATGTACTTATGAATTTTGGTCATTTGTTAATACTTATGAATCTTAAGACCAGGATCAGAGAATACTAAATCGTTACTTTGTTGGTTGTGTTGCCTGTTATTAGTTGGTCTTTATAACGTATTGATGAGGCCACCAATGAGTCGATTACGCGCGTAGATACAATGTCGCAGGGATAATGAGACTGCCCACGCGCACGCGGGCTCTCGGAGCAATACCACTGCTTACAGAGTCGAGTGCTCAGCGAGCCAGTGTAACACAAAATAACCATGGGCAACTTTGTATGGAGCCTTGCCCCAAAACCAACAGAGTTGAGAGTTAGGTCATTAGATAGGTATTTCTCTGTACTTCATTTCGTTCTATGGGCACCAAGCGGAATTCCATTGCAGAACTGAGATATTGGTATTTTAGTCAAAATGTCGTCACCCTTATTACCTAGGCAATAGGGTCCAAGTAAGTAAATTAATTGCTGCAGGGTAGATGTTCGCGCACCGCCGGGCGAGCACAGCGAATGATTTGCCGCGCTCGCCCGGTGGTGGACTCTTTGTGGTTTGATATGTAGAAGTGTTATTTCAGACGTCAAACTTCTATGAAATTATGACGTATTTAAATGACACTGCGTGGGCTATCAAATCCGCTGCAGACTTTTTTTGGTCCGACTCTATCACTACTCTGGGCCCTGGTCTTACTCCAGCAAAACACAAGTCGAGCTTGGTACGATAATATCGTACCCAAGTTATCTTTTAGGCTATTCTGTCCTATTCAACTCGCCTGCGATTTGTAAGCAATTGGAATAATAGCCCTTGTTAGAGGGCTGCGTAGGACAAAAGGAATCTACTGTAAAAATAAAGCAAGGTGCTCCTTAATTAACATTATTATCAGGAAAGCTCCTTATAAAGTTCTTAAATAATCTTAGTTCTGAATGATCGATATGAGAGCTATTGTATTGTATTGTATTGTAACGAATATTTAAATGCCCACCCAGATAAAGTTAGACCAAGATGACTCTGCAACATTTTTGACAGCACAAACTGTTCAAGTGTCGTAATTTCATAGAAGTAGGACGACATTTTACGAAATTATGGGGGTTTTCAGAAAAAAATTGTACCATAAACTTTTTCCAATAAAAAAACATTAACTTTTCGGTTATTTAATTAAAACTCAGTATCACGAGTACATAGTAGGTACCTACGACGTACATAGGTATCCCCAGTTTTTCATACAAATTTTGGGTGTCAGCTTTGTAACTGTCTATACAAAATGTATGTGAAAATGCCTTACAAAACTGAATTTTTTTTGGGACACATTTTTTAGGGTTCCGTACCCAAAGGGTAAAACGGGACCCTATTACTAAGACTTCGCTGTCCGTCCGTCCGTCCGTCCGTCTGTCACTAGGCTGTATCTCACGAACCGTGATAGCTAGACAGTTGAGATTTTCACAGATGATGTATTTTTGTTGCCGCTATAACAACAAATACTAATAATTTTTAAGAAAAAAAAACCGACTTCCATGGGGGCCGATGAAAGATTATTGTAGATGGTACACTATGTAGAAAAGGAGGTAAAACCACCCACTTTTCTACTAGCATTTCGCTTCTGTATAATGGCTCCTCTACAGGATGGGCCAACGCAGGCCACTCCAAGGGACGCAGCCATGCGGTAGAATGAGATAGCAATATCACTTGCTCCCTCTAACGCATAAATGCGTCCCTTGGAGTGGCCGGCGTTGGCCCATCGTGAAGAGGAGCCATGAGGGTCGTAGTTCTAGCCTAACCTAACCCACTCCTCAGATAGCAGTTCGGTTCTGTGCGGATCGCAGTTCGAACCTAATCAAACCCACTTTTCAAGTAGCATTTCGTTTCTGTAAGGCTCGCAGTTCTAACCTAACCTAATCCTTGTTCGGTTCATAATCATAATCATAATCATCATTTATTAATAATATAAAATTTCTGTGAGGTGAGTTCTGTGAGGATCGTAGTTCAAACCTAACCTAACCCACTTAATGGCGCATGCCGTGCGGTGTACGGGGGTTTAAGCGGGAGGGGCTAGTAAGATTGGCATCATCGTACTTTATACCGACATTAATTTTATGATAGGTAATCATAGTTGTTTATTTACTTAAGGTATCATAGTGGTTTTCTGGGTCAAGGTCCGGGTCCGAGTCCGGGTCCGAGTCCGGGTCTGAGTCCGGGTCCGAGCCCGGGTTCGAGTCCGGGTCCGAGTCCGGGTCCGAGTCCGGGTCCGAGTCCGGGTCCGTGTCCGGGTCCGAGACCGGGTTCGAGTCCGGATCCGAGTCCGGGTCCGAGTCCGGTTCCGAGTCCGGGTCCGAATCTGGATCCGAGTCCGGGTCCGAACCGGATCCGGGTATGAGTCCGAGTCCGGGTCCCAGTCCAAGTCAAAATCGAAATTCGTAATCACCAAACGTGTACCATGCGTCATTGAAGAGTTCTGTTCTGGTCATCATCAGCAGTTCTACTTTATCAAATGCGACAGTTTTTAATGTAAATGCTTGATTTTATGATGAAAACACAAAAAAAATCTATACGTATGCCTTTAATATTTGAGGAGATCCCTCGATTCCTTATGGATCCCATCATCAGAACTCGAGCTTGACAAAAATGTGGCTTAAAAACTTAACTTGCTTAACGAACATAACGAAAAGGAAAAATCGCCAAACGTGAACTATGCGTCGTTAAGAGTTCTGTTCTGATCATCATCAGCAGTTCCTTTTCATCAAATGCAACAGTTTTTAATGAAAATGCTTGATTTTCTGATGTAAATACAAAAATCTCTATACGCATGCCTTTAAGATTTGAGGAGTTCCCTTGATTCCTCATGGATCCCATCATCAGAACTCGAGCTTGACAAAAATGTGGCTTAAAAACTTAACTTGCTTAACAAACATAACGACGAGGACAAATCGACAACCGTGAACTATGCGTCGTTGAAGAGTTCTGTTCTGATCAACATCAGCAGTTCCACTTCATCAAATGCAACAGTTTTTAATGAAAATGCTTGATTTTCTGATGTAAATACAAAAATCTCTATACGCATGCCTTTGAGATTTGAGGAGTTCCCTTGATTCCTCATGGATCCCATCATCAGAACTCGAGCTTGACAAAAATGTGGCTTAAAAACTTAACTTGCTTAACAAACATAACGAAGAGGACAAATCGCCAACCGTGAACTATGCGTCGTTAAAGAGTTCCGTTCTGATCATCATCAGCAGTTCCACTTCATCAAATGTCACTTTTTTGGGTGTATATACTTGATTTGTTGATAAAAACCCAAAAATCACTATATGTATGCCTTTAAGATTTGAGGAGTTCCCTCGATTCCTCATGGATCCCATAATCAGAACTGGGTTTTGACAAAAACGGGACCAATCTGTATGCATATACATTCAATCAAAAAAAGAATTTTCAAAATCGATCTAGTAATGACGGAGATATAGAGTAACAAACATAAAAAAAAAAAAAAAAAAACTGGTCAAGTGCGAGTTCGGACTCGCGTTTCAAGGGTTCCGTACATCACACAATTTTCAACATTTTTTTTTGTACATGAAACGTGACGTGAGTGAAACGTCTTGAAAAACCCGAATGGGTCAATCAAAAACCAGATGTAACATGAAGTTTTCTGGCGAGGTGGCTTATATCTCTACAACTATGCAAAGTAGCTTAGATAGGAAGATTAAATGCCGAACAGTAGTACAAGTGTCCAAATGCGAAAACTGAAGACCGAGCTCCGCCTAGGGCTGATAGCTCGGAGCGTCCGACAGGTCGCGCTTACTACAACTTCCGCAAGTGTTTTAAAAATGAAGGCCGAAGAGAGATAATACCTACAGGGTGGCCAAAAACTAAGTGCATTCCCGTAGCCGGGGAGGTTTTCGGATTATACTGAGCTTTACAACTTCGCAATAACTGTCTACATCACGTTTCACTTAAACCATTGCGGCTATGTCCCTAAAAAAACCAAAACCGCATTTTTGTTCTTAAATCCGACTCACGCTTGACTGCAGATTTCTAATAGGTTTTCCTGTCATCTTTAGGTAAAGGACTATTAAGTGTATTTTTTTCAGATTTTTAGACCCCGTAGTTTCGGAGATAGAGGGGGGGGAATGGTCATTTTTTGTCTATTTTCTTGAATAACTTCTAAACTTTTTATTGTCAAATTTATAAAAAAAATATATTTGAGATCCTCACAATGAGCTCTTTCGTTTGATATATAACACGATATATAATAGTTTGCAAAACTTTATTTTTTAATTTTATCGTTTACCCCCGAAAAGTAGCCCTTATGTTTAAAATTCATTTGTTGACGTTACATATCCGTCTTTGGGTCAAAAACTTACATATGCGTACCAAATTTCAACTTAAATGGTCCAGTAGTTTACGAGCAAATTGGCTGTGACAGACGGACGGACAGACAGACGCACGAGTGATCCTATAAGGGTTCCGTTTTTTCCTTTTGAGGTACGGAACCCTAAAAAATAAAAAAAATAAAAAAAAACATACAACCGAATTGATAACCTCCTTCTTTGAGATTTGGAAATCGGTTAAAAACAGAATAAAATAAAGATTTAAATGGGGCTCCCATACAACAAACGTGATTTTTGACCAAAGTTAAGCAACGTCGGGAGTGGTCAGTACTTGGATGGGTGACCGTTTTTTTTTGCTTTTTTTTTGTTTTTTTTTTGCATTATGGTACGGAACCCTTCGTGCGCGAGCCGACTCGCACTTGCCTGGTTTTTTCTTTTTAAATCGATAGTCCTCGTGATTCTGAGTAGAAATAACCCAAAAAGTCGATGGATTTTCGAAAAAAAGTATATGGTACATGTTCACTGACTACACTTGCACTGCACTTCCTACCTTTTGTAATGAAACACTTTCTTGACAACTTAATACTCATTTATTCCGAAACCAAATTTACTATATATAGGGGCTGTGGAAAAATCTTAATAGCGCGATGTACCCGACAGAACAGCGACATCTACCGTGAAATTGGGCAACTATAAAAACTAAACATTACTACATTCAACAGTACACTTTTAAGTGAAAATGCCTTTAAGTATTAACACCTTTATCTTAGTACCTAATAGCAACGGATAATTAGAAAATTGTCTATGCTAGTAGATAGCGATCGGACCGGTAAAGAACTGCGAGGCTTTCTAAAGTAAGACACCAAGTAAGTACAATTGGCTGAGTTTGTTATTGAAAGCACAGATCGTATCTGAGCTAGTTATTAGCGTGTGATTTAGTGACCACTGTCTACACAGCAAACATTAGAGACGCAGTATGTATACAAAAATATAATTATACAAATTTTTGTTCACTATTTTAAGTAATCGTATCGTATCTATGACGCAGGAATATTTTGCTATCAGAAGGCATATTGAAAATTGTAGGTAAGTGGCACTAATAATACATATGATATATCGATGTACTTACATAGGTACTTTACTAATCTTCTAAAAGGTGTCTTAAAACCAGCGCTATACTTACGTATAGGTACGAGTGTGTAGGTACTTATATCGCCCTTAAACATTCAGTAATTTCGATCAATTTTTCCGCGGAGTCCGTCGGACACGCAAAATATTAAAATCGCATTATAATATTTAAATATATAATATAAATTCATGAAGATTTTGTAAGCGAACCAATAGTACAACTAGGCTAGGCAACATATCCTCCTGAGGCCCAAGGTCCTACCTATAGTACTTATTCAGTTCAATTAAATTTTAATCATATTCGATTGGAACAGAGTTGCTTTTGCTTTGTTTCGTTCAGTTCTTGAACAACGGAAAATGAACTCTATTTCCTGCATTGTAGGTTCAAATTTCTGTGGAAAATTTTGCATTTTTCATTTGTATGGCTGGGCCTTAGGAGGATATACGATATTTTTTTTCTATCTCGCCACGCATCATCATCTTCACGACGCAACGTTTATATACAGGACATTTTACGAGTAGTGTAGGTACTGTTTTTAATATGTAGATTGTGCCATTCCCGGTATGCTGTATCGCGACCACCCTCTACTTACTGATAGATACCGTCGGGCGCCGCGGCGGGAAATATACCCAGGGCGGGAGCCGATCCTTCATCGCGGTAATTAGATGGTTTCTGTTGCTTTAAACGCCGCCGCCCAGGAAAAATGGATTGGATTTGTGAGAGTTCCAAGTACTAGACATGGAAGTTCACGTTAGACCGGGCCGTGTCCGGGCCGGAGCTTCCGGCGCATCGTTTTCTATGGAAAGCATCACGTGACCGCCTGTCATGTCATAGAAAAGTAAGCTTCGGACGCTCCGGCCCGGACACGGCCCGGTCTAACGTGAGTTACCTTTACCCTGTGTGTAGGGTCAGAGTTTCGCTATAGGTACTTGATCGTATACAAATTCAGAAAGGCAGACCTTACATTTCTTGGCAAAAGCACAGAATAAATAGTACTAGGTACAGAAGACTCACTCTCTAACAAAACGCGTCTGTTACGATCAGGACAGATATGGCCGCTAGGTGGCGACAGCGCCACGCGCGGCTTAGCCCCCTTTCGCACGACAGCTTTTTCAACGCGCGTTAAAAATGCGCTTGAATTTGTCCGCACTCTAAATTCGATTAAAAGACCAAGGCTTTAAGTCGAAAATCCAACAACGCTTGATAAAAAGCGCTACCGCTGTCGTGTGAATAAATACACGTGTATCCATTTGTGTCATTCAAGCGCTTTTTTAACGCGCGTTGAAAAAGCTGTCGTGCGAATGGGGGCTTATGGCTAGCCTAGGTTAGGTAGCCTATAGCTAGGTACTTTACCTATGGGGAAAAAACTGCAAGACTCTTATCTGACCATCGGTCGATTTAATATCCTGGGTCTACGATTTTTTAACGAAACTTGTTACTCTTCGAAGTGTGCTTATAGGCCGCGAAAAATACCGTAAGTAATTGACATCTGGTTCGGCAATTCATTCAGGTTCGTAAAAAGTTATAACCGGCAGGGGCTATAAAATAAGACTTCAGAAATTACTTTATTAACGACACTTATTTCGGTAAGAGGGGGCCTCCTGTTGGGTTCTTTTCAGACAGAATTCTTTGGAATCTGACGATGATATCGCCATGTCTTTGACAATTGAAATTATGAACATATTGAAGGAACTCTTTTGATCACCCACGCCTACCAGTAATATGTGGTCGTGGTTAGCGTAAGGCAGCGGTTCTCAAACTTTTTTGGTGACGGAACCCTTTTGGAAAGCGAAATATTTGACGGAACCCCAAATTAAAAATTTTCGTTCGTCACTGTGGACCACATATAGCTATAGAAGTGCTGGTTTTTTTTCTTATTATTACAAGTATTTTCGCGGAACCCCAACAGAGGCTTTGCGGAACCCTAGGGTTCCGCGGAACACACTTTGAGAATGGCTGGCGTAAGGCAATGCGATTGCAATAAGTTTTTGCTAAAAAGTAATTTTTACGAGAACAGACTTTGAAAAGTTGTCACAATTTATCCACAAAAGCTAAAAATATGAAAAGTGCTTCTAAAATGTAAGTACAATTTTATTTTTGATGGAACTCATTGATCACTGTTTTTTGTAAAAACTTGCAACAAACAAAAATTCTAAATTTGGAAAGTCTTATTGCCCACGCTGTGCAAGTGTTAAAGTCAGACCAAGAAAAGTCTGCAGCGGGTTTGATAGCCCACGCAGTGCAAGTATTATTTTAAACGTCAAACTTCTATTATATGAAATTATGACGTATGAATAAGAGTAACACTGGCACTGCGAGGGCTATCAAAATCGCTGCTGACTTTTCGTGGCTTAACTCTATTTATACGTCATAATTTTATAGAAGTTTGATAATCGCTGCAGACTTTTCTTGGTCTAACTCTATCCGTCGTCCTGAGCACAGTGAGCAGTGAGCAAGCACGCACATCAATCTCGATAACGCTTACGCTCAGAGAGTGAGAGAAAGAATACGAACATAGTACGGGGTCTTAATTATACTGATAAGTAGATGTTCAGGTAAGTAGTTCAGTTTTGTTTTTAATGCGGTGCGATGCCCTCTGTAAAAAGGTTTTAATCTCATTAAGAGTACCCAGCTAAATACAACTATTCACGCCATATTGCCTCACATTGCCTTTTTAAATAAACGAGCTTTGGTTTTTTGTTCATACACATTAAGCAATTAAAATGTACACACGCTAACAAGATACCGGTATGGGTACTCGGTCCAATTTTTATCCAATTAAGGTATTGACCGTACTATTGCTACAAATGCAACGAGTTTAGATTATATTACTAGTGCGAAATATTACAACAGTAAGTGTCAACAAGTTTTAATTATTTAGGTACTTACAATACAACATTTTGCAAACTGTGTGGCTTAAAGAAACATGAGGACATGGTGCAAGTGATAAGTGAATCTAGAGATAAATCGGTTATGTTGCTACACTAGTGTCGCTGTGTAGCAACAAAACCGATTGATTTCTAGATTCACCCGTTTAAATATTGTGAAATGTTGGTAAAAAGAGGTTTCATTTTGTTTTGATAATTCAATGTATCGTCAGTGTTTTACTAAAAAAAAAGGGAAAGTCTAGAGATATACACAACCTTTCAACGAGATTTGCTATGAATGAAAATGTAGTCCCACTTTCAGAGCCGTCTTAAACTATGCTGGAGCCCTTGGGCACATAAGAATTTGGAGCCCTTATGGAAAGTAAAAAAAGGGAATTAAACTAACATTTTTCTACTATGGTCTTCTATTTATTATGAGTAATCAAATATACTGTTACTGTCTGTCCTTCGGGGCCCCCTGAGGATGGGGGCCCTCGGCACGGGCCCCGTGTGCCCTTATGGTAAAAACGGTACCGCTCACTCACTTACACCACACACCAGGTACCTTCATGTTCATGTCAAACACTAATTTCTGCGGACAGGTCTCGCATTACACTCCCACGTATCAACATTGCATAACTAACACAGTAATGTTCTTACGCTCTAATTAAGATACATGGACCGGTCCATTTGGCTCTAAGTAAATATTTGGCTTAGTCTCTTAACATGATTAACTGTAAATTGTTCGATTTTGTACATATAATTCAATACGGTCGAGTTAGCGAGTAGTTTAGGACAACAAACAAAGACAAAACAATGAAATTATGTATATCGCGGTAGACCCGTTTGTGTAATTAAATATGTGTACAAAACGCGAGAGTTTAAAGTGTTAAACAAACAAAGAGTTTTGCCAACTTGACAATATTTTAATTGGAAGTATATATTATAAACTAAGATTTGTACAATTTCAATATTTAATATTGATATTACACCCAAGTATCGGCTGACTGTGGTACCATCATTATACTAGTGCGGTGGACACTCACTTTACACATCATACATTTTTTTTACCCTATGGTTTGTTGTCCAGTCTTATACTGTACCTAGAATACAGCACCTACGTATAATAAATAAATGTATTTAAACATAGTAAATACAATGTTAAAGAGAACTTGCAACACGTAGGAAAAGGGGCAGGGCATTGGACATCGCAATTTAGGTCTGAATTTCAACTGCAACTAACTTACTCTACTTATTCTGAACTTTACTTGGACTTTGGCAAGATTTCCTTAAAACAAGTCAATTGACGCTCGGGCAAAGGTCGGTTTACGTAACTTGACATTTTACTCATTCAGAAGTAAAACGCCATAAGATTGCAATGCGAATAGTTCAAATTGCAACGTTATCACATTGCAAATAAGGTCTGAATTTGTTTCGGGGTGAACTTCGAAGTAATGTGGAGGAACGCGCAGGAGCGCGTGCCGAACGGAGGTCGATACGTCACTACGAACTGTCACAACTTCACAAGGGATTCCCTCTTACGTCACCACGGTAAAGCTTGTAAGCGGATATAATATTTAAAATCATATGAATAATGTTAACCAAACAAGGATGACGTTCGGATGATGACTGCAGCTATCTTTAGGTATTTAAATAAAAGTAAACAAAATCTACCCACAAATGACTCCTTAAGCCAGTTAAGGGGAAGATGGAAACATTACACGATCAAATATTGTAGGTTAAAGTCAGGTAGTTCAGTGACTGATCCAGGCGGTTTTGTAATTGGTCGGTTAACCAATAAATGTTAACTACACGAAAATGTACAAATTGTTTGTTTACTTTTATTTAAATACCAAAAGATACAGACTATATAATGAGACACAGATTGAACGTTTTAATACTTCTATAGTTCGTTTTTTGAGCATTAGAAAGAACTTGCAAGAAGGTAAGCGATCTTGACATGTCTTTTAATTGAAAAACGCTTTTTTAAATTCAAAAACTATTATTTATGATAGCAGAAGAATATAAATGATCGTATTAGATTCATAATTGTTACATATCTGCCGTAACTTATTTTTAAAATGTGTTTTTCAATTAAAAGACACATCAAGATTGTTTACCTTATTTCTAATGCTAAAAATAACGAACTATAATTCTAATACTCGTATCTAATTGCACCG
Organism: Cydia fagiglandana; assembly: GCF_963556715.1. NCBI lineage: Eukaryota > Metazoa > Arthropoda > Insecta > Lepidoptera > Tortricidae > Cydia > Cydia fagiglandana. The sequence goes on along the minus strand of NC_085936.1, from coordinate 11,562,443 downwards.
ACATGCCGACAGCATTGCCGCTGCAGTCATCATCCAAACGTCACCTATAAACTGTAAGTATAATGAGATTAATAAGCCTAGTAGGTAGGTAGGTAGCTATACAGTTCGGGATATTAAGTGATTAGCAAACCATTAAAGTAATATGTGCAAATTAAGTCCGTGTAACGTTTTCATAGAACCGAGAACCTTGTTTTGCCTTTTCAAGGTTGCATTAAATAATTTGCAAAAAGCTAACACACTAATCGTTTCATCAATTATCCTCTGTAATTGTAGCTCAATGAACAGGTGTGCATGCAAACTATTTTTATGTAGTCTCAGTAGGAGATGATCAGAAACGTAAAATACTTATGTTGAGTGGTACTACATACATAATTTGATTTCAAAGTAAGTTAAACACAGATAAATTTAAAGATTCATAATAAATGTTGTACGAAACATATAAAACACATCTAGGTAAGCAAACAGACGAAATTATTCCATTTAGGAACCTTGTCCTCCAGTTATCCTTTGATATTCAGTATGAAATTTACGTTAGACAAATATGAATACATTTGTTTGTACGGGAAATAGGATAGTCAATGTGGGTTAAAAACTTTTGTTGTATGAGTTAGTGTCATGCGTCTTTCCTATGGACAGCATTCAATAAATTAACTTTATAGCCTAATTTTGCTTGATAAACCCTTATTATAGGCATAGAGTTTTTTAAAACCTGTTTTCAGAACCGTTTACCACTTCTTGGTCTTTAAAGTAATGATTTTTACATCATAGTGTCTACTAACTTATTAATTTTCTGCTATTTTCCTTAAAACATTGACCCATTTCTCACATGGCTATCGATCCAGCTGTTAAATAACTTCACCTACTAACCTTCTCTGCGACTGCATAAAGATGGTATCAGCAGATTGTACGGTACCACTTTCCTGCCAAATTTAACTCACCATAAACGGTTCATAATTACAGAACCGTGAACGAGTTATAAGGTTTCCGATTTTTGGGAAGAAGCCCCATAAAAAACACGTTATTGGATATTCACTTAAATAAAGTGGGTTTAGCCAAAACAACAATTTAACAAAATTTGAGGTGAGCTGCTTTTTTCTTGTTGTGACCTTAAAGATGTTTGTATACAGAGAACACTTTTTGTTAATGCTTCTGATGGGAGCAAATTGCATAAATCCACCTATATATAGGTACGTAGTGTTAGACACTAAGATAAGGAGATTTATTAAGAATCAGAATTTAAAAATAATTTGATTTCAATATTCTTCTATCATTTATGTATGGTATTATAATGGTTATAAACATCACATTTCTATATGAGTCTCGAAGTCAATAGTCAGATTGTCTGCCATAGCCATTATAAAAACTAGAACTAGTTTCCAACCAGTGATTAAAACAATTCTGTGCAATTATGGTTGTTCTTTTTCTATAGAAGATGAACTATACGTGTATTGGTACCTTATCCACATCGCAGTCTTGAAATGGAAAGGCATTTTACCTGTCACATTGATAGACTATTCGCATAACTTGTGATTATTTTTATACCTAGTCGATATACGATACCTTTGGGTTCAATTGGCGTAAAGTACAATTTGGCAAAAATAAGTTATATAGGTATACAGTTTCTCAAACGTTTTCGTTCTGTATAGTTAACATTTCGATATCTCTTAAAAAGTGGACTTTACGATCCAATTTTATACCGGGTATGGTCTGTAACATGAGCAAATAATTAAAACATAAATTGTACTCCTCAAACGGTGGCACTTTTTTCATACAAAATAAATATTATATTCAATGGACGCCATCACCACGCCATATCATTGTGATGGACGTTGCTTATCAAGCCTTAACCATAACAAAATTCGCAATACATTGCGTCTTTGAATAACCTTTAAAGTGTATTAAAAATCAAACTACAAGTTATTTTCAAACGTCGCTGAACAAAAATGTTGATCAGTATGAGGAGTGCAACCTACAGTTAAATTTTTTGCTCATATTACAGGCCACACCCGGTATTAAGATATATTATAAGGTGGAGAAACTGGATTAATATCAGGTAGGTACAGTTAAGTATACTCGTAATGGTAAATATTTGAATTTCTTTAAAAAAATATATCATATATGTATACCTATAAAACAAATGCGATATATGTGTGCCCTCTTACGTAAAAATATAAATACGCATATAGATGCCCGATCTGGTAGTGTTTTCGCATCCCTGCGTAAGGCGTTAGAATAAACTGCTATGGCGCTAACTCTAACAACCGAAGAAGCTTCATCTCAGACAACGTGCAACATGTAACGACGTCCAACATATTCTCACTCTCGTGCAAAAGTATTTTGCTTTTTATTCCCACTTATTATAAAAATCTAAGGCTCTGCTATCCTAAAATAGCCATCGCTACATTCTCAGTAAAAAATACCTCTTGTTTGCGAGCGTCCACACATCACAAATCTATCCTTATCCGCAGACTGCATGTCTCCTTGCTCGAGCAAAAACGTAAGTGGGGGTTGATGGCTTATCTTTGTTTATACGATAAGCTGTCTCTAAAGACCTTCCTACTTGGTAACAGAGGTGACAATGAAAGCAATATGTTACATCGTTCTTTGTTTACAGCAGATTGTGTCTATCATATGGGCTTTGGGTATGTGCGCATTCTACTGGTTGACTTTTATGGCGGCTTGTCAACCACATATAATTTATGTTCTTCACTGAAATAAGTTACTTAGTATTAAAAAAGATAGTGCAACTACTTATCAATTTACTGACGGCAAAATGAAAATTAGTAATTAATTTCGTATGCTATTAGTATGGCTAAATGCATAAGTGATGCTAAATTAATGTATGTTATGTGCTAGCACAGTCATAGAAAATGTAATGACATTTTTTTGAATTAATTAACGTTATTTATGCTCGCATAATTAATTAATGATGTACCTTATAAGAGCAATATCTATGTAAGATGCATGAGTTTACTTTCTATGCGTCGCGTCGAGATGACGCCAATTTTTTAATTACCCATGAGATTATAATTACTGTCACAATTTTAACATACAGTACAATAATAAATATATCACGTTTAAAATATCATGAAAAACTCGAAATAAATAATCTGAACTTGATCTTATAAAAAGCCTGCGATATCAACGTTATGTGTTAACTGGTCAAGGAACTCCTTACACCTTAATGAGTAGTATAAATACTTAATGAGACAATCTTTACTGAAGCATAAAACTCTACGCAGGACCTATGTAGGTGTACCGAAGACTCAATGACATAGTTCATAATCATACCTACTTATACAATTGCCATGAGAATACCTCAGTCAGCTATGCGCATATATTATATTTTTATTGCATCGCAGCCCATTGCATTCCTATTTCACACATGACCACTTCATTAACATACAAGTACGAGTATGATATGATAGTATTTTTTTATCCTTTTCACAATAAACCCATCACAGGCAAATACACAGTAAAGTACTTAGGTAGACACCTATTGTTAAAAATAATGAGTTTATTATTTATTCTAAATACGTTTTCTGTCAACAGGTGAGCCGGTCCCCTGTATTGTTATTTGGTATAGTAAGTAATGTTATACACCACACAACGAACACCAAACGATATAACCAATACGGCGGGTTTTCTTTAAAAAATTAAACAAGAAATCAATAAATTAGGAAATCTACTTGCGCTCGCGCTTTTACCAGACCTTTTTTGAGTTAAGACAGATATTAAATCGGAACCGAAGTTTTTAGCAAAGACTACGCCCGCCGGCAAAGTCGCACGATCTGATTATTGAAAAGAAAAATAATACAAGAAAAATGATAAAAGTGAGCGCTCGCTCGATTTGGCGCGGTTGGTCCCGCTTTGGAGAGACGAGTTCCGCGCTGTGAAGGAACGCTGGGAGACACAGTCGTCAGAGTTTTCATACAAACCAGAGTACAATTGTACTTACAGATGAAAGAGAGAGTAAAAAATATATAATTAATTTTCACGAATAAACGCCATTTTCCTGGCAGTACCAAATAGTTTTAAAATAAGGCTTACTATTCGATATGTCTAAGTAATTTCGACAAAGTTTTTTCTTACTCGATTTATTACAATAGGTACGAAGCCTACGTCACTCACAGGGGCTATGCGTGAGTGACGTAGGCTTCGTATTGTAAGAAATCGAGTACGAAAAAACTTTCTATATTTATTCGATAAATTTACGTATTGTTAATAATCTATTTACTAGCCGTACTCTGACCGTGTTAGGAAGCGTGGTACGCGAGTGGAATTGTGGTCATTCCACGTACATCAAACTCCATAAGGGACACATGTACGTGTGAAGCTATTGTCGGCAAATTGCACAATAACAGTACAAAACAATTAGCCCTTAAAGCCTTAGATAATTGAAAAACCTTATGGAGACCGTTTACCTTTACGGGTAACATTCTTTACAAGAAACTATTAATTAAAGTATATAATTATGTACTGGTTGGCTTAATTGGTTTTATTATTCACACGTCCTTTGCCCTAAGTAAGATTTTTTTCTCCCTATTAACATTATTAACATGATATACTAAGTACTTTACCGACCCAGAGGGCGCACTAAACGTAATTGTGCCTAATAATAAGCCGTTACATAGATACGTCTTTTATGATGTTTTGGCACTAATATTTTAATCTAACTAAATAAGTATGGCAAATAGACCGATATAACTTAACAAAAGTTAAACATAAAGTACTGGGACACCTGTCAGTAAAATATTAATGAATTGCTACTGCGATCAAAATTACAGTTTGCGGTCAATAAAAAGATGAGTTATGTTCGTAATTTGATTGAAAATTACAATGATTTAGAGCGGGTTGCGAGCACGAATTATGCCAGAAAAATTATCGGTATTAGTGCGTATAATTGATGTTTTGTAATATTTATATGACAGGTGACAGATATTGTCAACCCTCGTAATATTTCAATCTAAAAGCATGCATTTTCAATTATAATTTTATAATATCGGCCGTGTCAATTTTGAGGAAGTGTAGAGAAATTATTTATACATGATAAAAAAAACACTAAATAGGTACTAGCTATACTATTTTTATTGAATGAGTCTACAAATCCAAGTTTGTTAGATACTTTAGAGGCGAACGAGACAGCAAAATGAGTGAAGGTGTACCTAATTACCTATAGGTACATTAACTGTACAACACGTTTAATAAGATAATACATATTAGTTCCATTCCATGATATACAGTGTGTATTTTTAATACAACCGCATATTGAATCGTGGCGTAGGTTTCAAGCCCATGAAACGACTTAAAATATATTTTTTTAATTAAACCTTAACTAACAAAGTGCGATTAACATATGAAACATGCTTGCGGTGTGTGGGCAGGATACCTAGGCACTGCGCCATCAACGAATTAATAAGGCGAGCTTTGGTGTTGGCGAACGTCCCATGTATCATGGAGCCCCAGGGCCTAAGTCGTTTGGACGGCAAGAGACCGGATGGTCTTACACTTGTTCCTTGGGCGAAGGGCCGCAGCTTGCTTTGGGATGCCACGTGTGTGAGTACTTTTGCACCCACTCATCTCACGCGCACGGTGAACAAGGCAGGTGCAGCGGCTGAAACTGCTGCTAGGTTGAAGCACAGCAAGTACGCGAACCTTGAACAAGTGTACGACTTTGTCCCGGTTGCCGTCGAGACGGCGGGACCTTGGTGTGCCGAGGCCAAAGCCTTTATTAAAGATATAGGGCGTCGTTTAAGGGATAGGGGCTGCGACCCTCGCTCTGGTTCTTTCCTTGTCCAACAAATATCACTGGCCATTCAGCGGGGTAATGCCGCCAGTATTTATGGCACATTTGGTCCGGGAGACAATCAGAGTGGGGGGCAATATTTTATTTGTTAAGTTAGTTTTACTCATTCTTAGGTTTATTTTAGTTTATATTTGTTTATTTTAGTTTTAGTTTATAATATAATGTATGTTTAATCTGTTTTATTCTAAAGGTTTTTATTAAGTCCCGTTGTAATATAATAATGTGATATTTGGTTGTGACAGTTGTGAGTTTGTGACATAGCCTTAGTAAGTGCAATGTTTAAATAGAATAATAACAGACGTTACGTGCTGAATTAATTTAGGTATAAGGAAAAATAAAAGGCTTAGATAATATTTTAATAAAAATTGAAAGTTAATTCATTTAGGCCTATACTAAATGCCCTTAGAATATGTGGTATTTTCAGATATACACGCTATATATGCGTTTTGGTAGTTTTGTATAAGTACTCAATAGGTATATTTATTTATCATGATGTATGTAGGCGATGGTGCCGATTGAGGGTGATTTCTCTTTTTCATACTAAAGTGTTTTAATAATAATAGCCTTGAGACCACGTATGCGCATATTATAATAATTTATAAAATCACAGACAATGCTTGACATCCTGTCGATAAACTGTGAAATAAAAGAAAGCATGGTATAAAGAGCATTGCGATCGTGCGGTCAAAACAACAATTTTGCTGTCCACTGCATTAAATTTATCACCGCTCGAATCATCGTAGGGGCGTGCATAATACGAGTCAGAACTATTTTATGCTCCTTTCTTAGTTTAAGTGTTCGATGTTTCGTGCCATTACAAGAGAATAACCTATGGCGCCATGCCAATGGGATAAGTGCCGAAATTTCCGCGTGTTTAATTTGCTGCGATACAATTTCAACAATAAACAGTCTTATATGGATTTTATTGAATTACGTAAACCTAAAACAGATTTACTTGTATTCAATTACACAAACGGGTCTACCGCGATATAATTTCATTGTTTTTACCTTTAATTCCGACGTTTCAGCTGAGTTGCATCAGCTGTGGTCACGGAAAGACTGACGTCCCTTGAGATTTACTTGGCCAGGCAAATGCAATGTACATATGTACAGCGTTTATTAAATACTTTTAATCACACATATATATATGTATATATTGGAATATTTTCAGACTGAGTAGTAGTAACCCAATAGACAATTGATACCAAAGCAACAGATGGTAGAATGAGTTGCGTTGCTTTTGGCGCTCGGGCTCGGTTCAACAGGGGATTTTGTTGCATTTAATTTAAAGATAAACAGGTGCCAGTCTAATGGATGACTCACGTCAGACCGGGCCGTGTCCGAGCCGGAGCTTCCGGCGCATCGTTTTCTATGGAAAGCATCACGTGATCGCCTGTCAGGTCATAGAAAAGTAAGCGTCGGAAGCTCCGGCCCGGACGCGGCCCGGTCTAACGTGAGCCACTAAAATGAAAGAAGAAGAAGAAGAAGCCACAGAGAGCAAAATAAAATCATAAGAGATTTTCGTAAAGAACTATTTTCTTGCAAACGTTGCCTGCTTGAAATAACAGAATTAGCCAATAATTTTGGGCGTTTATGTCCCGCATCAACCACGTCGTTTCACGTCGTCAGATGCATCAGAGTTAACTGTTAAGTTGCCAATAATAAGCGAGGCCAGCTTGAGAGTCATGGTTCTGTAATGTTTTTCAAGTGATCGGAAAGTAATTGAAATGTTAAAAGGGGGGCGAAAGGTTTGCTCTTCTCATGCGATTCGTGTATAACAACCCCTACGATAAAGTTCTTAAATCGTGTTACACCATGTTATATAGTTATAATTATATACCAAACAGTGTGGAAGCGCCTTATACTTGTATAAGAGTATCTAGTGATGAATGCTTATTGTAGTAGGTATTTAGGAGTTCGAATGGTATTTTTCCGAGTAAGTTAAGTACTTTGTTTTTTTACCTCTCGTGGTATCCCCAGGGTTCATTTGAAGATGTTGTAGTTTCTTTGTCTGACTAAAAACACACATTATTTTACTTATTTATGCCCCAGCTTATATTACTAAAAAAAACAATTATTTCTGTCATATAAGTAACCCCAAACCTGTGATCGATGCACAAATTACGGTAAAAATTATAAATTTCGCGCCTTTTACTCGAAAGCACCATTTATGATAACGGGTTTCCAATTACCGAACAAATTCTCCCCAAAGAAATGTGTTTTATTAATCAATTATAATCGTTACAGCGTTATAAAAATGTTAGTGATTTGGTTTGCGCTACAGGTTCAGTAGTTAGGTATTTTTTATATTTATTAATTGTATTAGATTGAACTGCATGGGTTTTCTGGGTTTTTGTTAATTTGGTAGGTGTCTTCTTTCGTATTAAGTACGTACGCTTTATAAGAAGGGCCGGCAAGTGGCCTTAGGTACGAGATTAATTGACATTCGACGACTCCTAAATAAAGGTTTAAAGTGGTCAAGAAAGTCAAAAATTTAATAAATTATTGGCAAAAATTTCATTTTTGGTACAAGCTTTTATCGCTGACTGTACTTTTCTTAACATTAGTTGTCTGTGGAAAGAAAAGTACAGTCAGCGATGAGCATTAGCTCATCGAGACAATTCTAAAAACCCCAAACACAATTAGGTTTCGTTGTTTTATCACATAGTGCCTATGGCCACCTCCGATCTCCATCATCGTGCCGAGGCGGCTAGCGCTACTCGACAAAAACGCGAGTAATAGGTCCGTCGCTGTATGGACCCGGACCCGCCAGTGTCAGAAATGAAACCGCTGACGACATTTTTGATCGCCGACTTAAAGAACTATTATTAACGACATCGCTGTACTCTGTCAAAGAGTACAGTGAACAATACAAATATTAAAAAAATTTACTTGACATAAATTGGAATTATTGTTTTTATTTTTTTTGTTTTTTGTATTGATTTTTGACATTTTATTTATGGAACTTGACATTATATTACCTAGGTAAGCCCTAGTATTATATACTAAATAGTTTTAGATTTTAGTTAAGTTATTACAACATTTTAATTTTGTATTCTATTTTATTTTTGACATTATTGATTCATATTTACTATAATTTTATATTATACTTTAAATTTTGTTTGTATACACTTGACGATCTTTAAGGAATACGTGTAAATTTTCAATCAGAAATAAATATTATCTATCTATCTATCAGATCAGCTCGATGACACCATAATATTGCATTGTCACCCGACTTACGTATGTATGCAAAATTTCAGCTCAATCGGAAACCGGGAAGTGGATCAAATTTAACTTGCAAGATTTGATTACAGACAGACAGACAGACAACGGTGAGGTGAAAGTTAATAAAAGCTTGTAAAAAAAGCAGGTAAGTAAGCAATCATTATGCCAATCTTAATACCTAAACACCGTTTAAAAATTAAAATTACCGTTCACATACATCCAATTACTCTACATAGGTACATCTTGGCCCGGAGACATTAATTGCTACTTTACGTAGCTGTTTAGCGTGCGGAAAGTTAGTTATCTCGAACTAGTGCTTTTTACTTTTCCAATTTTTTTAAATTTATACTTGTTCCAATTCACGACTACTTATTGATGAGTGTTAATATTAGTTTCCTTTAAACGTCGTAATCAGCATAAAAACCTACCGTTAATGTAAGAATACGAAAAATATTACATATTTCATATTTAATTACTTACCTCTTCATCAATATAACACGTTTATTTTTTAATATTCAATATTGAAAATTCCGTTCTTAATAAGTTGACTGAATGGAACGGAATAGCTGCCAAACGCCCATAGATATAATATACTTAAAGACGACGTCTAACCGAGCTGTCACTGTTACCACTTTTGTTTAGTGTACGATTAACAATGTTTTTCTTATTTTTTCGCAACTGTATTAAAAAACGTCGTTCGATACACGTGCGGAAATGTCATTCTTCACTCGTCCCGACAGTCCCGAGTCTTGCCACTCGCCTGCGGCTCGTGCCAAGATATCTCGGTACTCGTGAAGTAATGACATACCTTCCGCACTAGCATCGAAATGTACTATTATGTATGGGCCACTAGTTGCCTGAAATAAAGATTTTCATTTCATTTCATTTCATTAATTATTTCATTTAAAAAGTTTTTAATATTTTTTGGAACAACCTACAACGTTGATTTGAAGTAATAACGCGGCCACAACGCTCGCTGGTTTAAAATTGAGGTGTCAGCTGGGTTTTACACCCCAGCGATCATGCGACTTAATGAGGTACAGTTGATTAGTGGGTATAGTATGAATCAAGCGATTTGAGCTAGTTCACTCAAAGAGTCTCAAGAATACAATACCATTGAGTGGTAAACCACAAATTAGGATAATCCCCTCGTAGTAAAAGCAGATTATAACCGCCTTGAAATGTTAGTATAGATTAACGACTCTATTTCTTTAAACAATAGACTACAAAATACACTAACTAAATAATGGCTAACCCAACTTTTTTTTGCATTTAACAACCATCGACACCTGTCGTGGCTAAGGTGCATGTGACTTTCCAAAAGATTGAATATGATATTATCTTTTTAAACCATTTTAACCCCATTCAACACGACATAAGGTTTAGAATTCAATATAAATGCAGTGTACTTCTAACTTATTTTGTAAGTAAATTGGTTGGCGCCTACGAGAACAAAAGCAGATAATAGGATTGTAATAGAACAATACCATTGTTAGTACAGGTAAGTGAACAAGATCAGTTCAAAAAATTTTACCTATACAGCAATCGTTATTTTGTTCTGTCCTTCCCATTCCCAGGCCTTATTACAGACATGCACGAAAGCAAATTGAAAAATAACAGTTTTGGGTCAAAATTCTGGTTTCGGTTACCAGAGACTGGTCGTAAAAAAAGGAATGTGTCGATTACACGGTCGAATGATTTACATGAACAATTGAACAGGTCTTCGAAACCAATTCTCTATAAAGAGCGCGTAACAGAGGTATGTAAATTCATAATAAACACTAATCTAAACCCGATTTTCGCCACCTAGAGACCATGAAGATCTGCCAACTACAAAACTTTTCATCAAAATTGGCCCGGCAAACGGGTCCTAGCACTTTAGGAGTTCAATTATTTTTGGTTTGTGTCCCATTTGGTTTTAATATAGTTAAATATATGACACCTTTAAAGACGTCACTTCAAGAGTCACTATCAATTTGAGTAGCAAAAAAATCACTTTGTACAAGAATTCGTTATTATAAATTGCCCTGATCATAAATGGTCATACTATGTTAAAGAAAGTATTTTTTCATGTTTCCAGGTTAAACGATTCATAAAGACAAGTAAGTATAAGTTTGTGACTGACAGGCTAACATTAAGAGCTATATGGCTAAAATTTAGTACCAAACGAACCCCGAAAAAGGCGGGAAGAGGACGTGGACGTCTAGACCACTCGACGGTTTAACCTAAATTATTATCGTTGAGTATTTATGATAGATTTGTGAAGGATTCGGGAGAAAGTAGAGACTGAGGTTTATTAAAACCTTTGAATGGCAACAATAATTTAAATTTAAAATGTGTCAAATGACACTTATCTGTTATGAAAAAAGAGTGCGAAGTGCGATAATTGAATAAAAAAGAAGAAGAGAAAGAAAGTCAGAATTCATAGATTAATAAATATACGTCATAGTAATTATGATAATTGACATGAGTATGAAACCGTTTCTTAAATAAGACTTTTTTCAGCGTCTAATTTGGAGTTTGTAAAGTGTACAGTAGGTATATACGTACGATTATGTCACACGGTAGGTACTCGTCAAGGGAGTACTTGATACAAATATTATGTTTAGTGATATTCTATCTTCAAAATCGGCTTATCCATGAAAATATTTCAGACAAAAAAGATTTCAATTCGCAAATCTAATACCTATGGATAGAACTATAAGAAAAGAAAGTTAAAATATCGTAGAAAAGTATAATTATTGTTGTTATTCTATCACTTTGCACACGTTTTTTTAAATATTTGCTCCATTTTCTTGTTTCAACTTTCAGTAGGGCCTGAATTTAATTACGATCTGTCAAAAAACTAATTAAACGTGTGAGTCTGGTTAAATTACTGGAATAAAGAGTTCTTAATGTTAGAATTTATTACTACTAAGCATGCTGATTCCGTATAATAAGGAAACAGACTCACAGTTGCAATCAAAGTCCCGTTCTGTGAATACGTGCGCCTTCAAGATTTATAGATAGACGGGGTCCCACAGAATTTAAGGGGAATAAAATAAATTAAACGACCGTTATAGAGCAGTACTAGAGCCATGGATGTGGCAGGTTGTGCACGAATTTGATCTGCGGTAGCGGCCGAGAGACAGTAATAGTGCAATAAGAGCGATATAGGAGAGATGCGCGCAGCGGGACGCCAAGCGAAACGAATCGAACAGAATATGCGCCTTAACCGCCTGTGTGCAAGCTATTTTTGTTCAAGCGATTTATTATAATAGCTGTATAAATATGCGTTATATTTCAGGCTACTAGTACTGCTTCCAGGTAGCTGTCGGAGCTATCTTATCTGGGAGCAATTGTTAGCGGTGTGATGGGGTTAGCCTAGTCGGCGAGTGATGAACCCTATAGGTTCGAATGTTCAGGAGGAGACAGTAACCGTCCTAAAGTTTATAGTTTACTAAATCAGGCGTTATTTTGAAATCAATTTTGATATAGCTTTGCCAATCGGCGATATAAAAACGTGCTTTAGTCTATTTTTTAATTACGCCATACTTTTCTATTCAAGAAACAAATTTTATTTTGTATGGGCTGGCAGTATTTCTAGTTAAAATAATAAACTAAAGTAAATTAGTATTCAACCGTTACCGTTACTATATTAACACCCTCCCACTGCGAAACACACGTTAAATTTAAGTGTCGTGTTCTTGTACATTTTACGTGGACTAACTAGTCTTATTTATCTGATAACAGAATAAAGGCGACAAGAATACAGTTTTATTAATGAGCCTGTACGATACATATCAGTACAGTTCGTGCTTCTGGCGAAAGTTCCCCGAACTCCGAATGTATCCAGAAATTGATGGGCCTGTCGGTCGATGCCGGAATCGAATCTTGTACCGATCATGCACGCAACGAAGCACGCAATATGCGGTCCTTCACCTCCAAAAATTAAATATAATATCAACACCGAAGCCGGCCGAAAGACGAGAGCTTTAAGAGATACTGTAACCCACTTTTCGCTCAGACTGCTTGATCCCAGAGCGCCGTTACGGTTCGACTAAATTAAATAAGTATCATTGCGACCTTTAATTGCATTTGTAATAACTGGCGATATTACTAACGAGATTTGTAGAAACAATTTAACTACACGCATATAATTGTGGTGAATGTTCATCAGCGATCAGTATGCGATGGTAGAAACAGTCATATTCCGTCAGAAAAGTCTTGTTACCATTCCCGCACAAACGACCCAAACTTATCTTTTTTTTAGAGGAACAATGTACTTTAAAGTTTTAAATTTATTTTAAAAATCCTAAATGCTAAAAATATCAGCATTAAGGATTTTAAAACTATTAGTAAGTAATTTTTGCCAGTCGTGTAACACCACTCATTTTTATGTTATTGATTGTTGAAGATTTAGATAGGATATGCTCCTTATAGTTCGTTTTTTAGCATTAGAAAGAACTTGCAAGAAGGTAAGCGATCTTGTATTGTCTTTTAATTGAAAAAGTCTTCTTAAAAACCAAAAACGATTACTTATGAAAGCAGAAGAATATATTAGATCGTATTAGATTCATAATTGTTACATATTTGCCGTAACTTATTTTTAAAATGTGTTTTTCAATTAAAAGAGACATCAAGATTGTTTACCTTTTTTCTAATGCTAAAAAAAACGAGGTATAGTGTGTGTATGAAGTATCGCGCGACAATACACCGAAAATGAAAGCTCCTATTCCTCTGCCGAAGTTGTATTTAACAAATTTAGCATCACAAATTTTGTCTAGTCATCATTTAAAAGCTCCCGAGAGTCAATTACACTGACATTGAAAGAAACGTTTTACACTAGCCGAACTAACGGTTCTACAATTTTGCATCACAATAGATTGCCGTGATTGACACAAACAAGCAAGTGAGCGATGTTCACATGTTTTTGTTATATTTTCTTAATATCGTTGATTAGGCATAATGCTGACCTTTGTAAAGTTTGTAAAGAATACACGTCAATCATTGACAGGTACATGGGGATTATTTTTAATTATGCTTAGGTACTTTTTAAATCACAAGGTCAGAATCTGTTTCAACTTTGTTCCACTGACTCTGAAATAATTTAGAGCATCTGCCAGATGGAGAATTCCTTTCACCGCTATTAATAGGACTAGTTCTTAGATGACATGATCAGGCTGTGTAAATAGGCAATTTTAAACTAAATACTTAGTTGTCGTGGGATAGGAAGACACAAGTGCTTGGGGTGTCACTAAACTATACTTACTTTTAAGAATAGTTTCATGTTATACATAAAAAATTTGTGGCCGAGTAGAGACAGTAGAGACCGTGTCATCGCTAGGCGGTCTTCACACTGGATGCATAATACTTATAATAATACCTAGGTATATGTATTATATCTGCCAGCCGCTCTTGGAGCGTGAGTTCTACATTTAATCTAACCTAATATATTTCTCTTTCAGTGATCATAGAAACAAAAACTAAATATTGACAAAAGCAAAAACTCATTTAACCGCATTGCAAGACCGAAGTCATCCATTAAGTGCTCCGTTGACAAAGTTTAGTACGGAGCCCTAAAAACTTAGATTTTCTGTAATCCTTTGTAAATCTTTGTGAGCCTTCTACATATTATTAGATATTTTTGTCATACACATATTTATATTTTTCCCAAAGTGGTACTTTTCCCAACGTGCCCATATGGTCGGCATGTTCGAGATGTAATTAAATCCAATCAAATTTGCCTCAGGCATAGTAAACAATTCTCACTTTCCACAACACGTGTCTGTCTATTCATCAACACGTAATGTTCACCCACTCAGTACGTACTGCGTCTTACTGTTGCTTATTTAAATGATGAATTGTTCCACGTGTAGGTATAATGTATCATTTCAGTACTGTAGCGGCACCGTTTTATAATCCCAATGAACTTAAATCTGAAGGTTTGGAATAAACGCTTAATGTATAACAAGCACAATTCCTTTTGACTAAGAAAAGTCGTCGCGAGGAATGATCAGGATCCAATTGGATGTGAAAATTCTATTTAATTTATGTAAAAACCGTGTAATACTTTAAATTTCCTTAGATTCTTGTAACAGAAGCCCTAGTCCCGGTAGTCGGTACCGTTTCTATTTACAAAATATTTTAACCTGTGGGCTGTCTAGGCTACTTCGGCATATTATTTTACATACGTATATTATTGGTGCAAATCCTCGAAAAACATATTGAAATCTGTAATATGTCGGTATGCATGCTCATTGCAGTATCGTTACCCTGATTGACGTAAGTATGTGTAATTTTCTGTTATCAGTAGCTAATGAATCGTCAGTGTATGTTTGCAGACATCACAAGGTGTCACGGCCTCGCCACACCAAAGCGTTTAGTGATGGATAGCCGTCATACTGGAGTCAGTTATGTAACGCTGCCATACATGACCCAAAATTTTTTTATTAAGCTATGATTTTCATCACATCTGATATTTGAGTAATTCTAAGCATTTCTAGCCTGAAGTGGGGGGGAGGGTGGGGTACAAAGACGGCCGCCATCCGTCATCTTTAAAAAAAATCTACTCTGATCCTGGTGGGTACTAGGGCAAGTTTGGTATCATTTTCGTATAAACCAAAGACGTAGAATTCATTGCTGATATTTGTTTTTTCAATTTCATAGTAATTCATCCCCTAAGGTGGTGAAAAAGGAGTTGAAAGTTTGTATGGATATCAAAAAAATTTTCGAACGCGGGACTTGAATCTTTGTATTTGGGGATATTATTAAAAGACAGGAAAAGTAATTTCAGCGTTTTGTAAAATTCATCCCCTAACAGGGTTAAAAAGGGATTGAAAGTTTGAATCCATTACAAATCCGAGTAGACACACATTTCTTATTGCCTCCCAGGCTTGAAATGCTTAGAATTACTCAAGGAACATATGTGATGAAGCTCATAGCTTAATAAAAAAATTTTGGGTCAACTTTATAACTGCTTCCGCTATCACTGGTCATTACCAATGCTGTCAATTAATAGAATTTCATAAACATAAAAATTGCTCAATACTATGCAATGGATTTTTACAAACATTGGGCGAGCTCGCTCCATCGTAGGCCACGTCTACGCCTCGGCTAGTCTGTGGCCATGAGTAAGCCCATTCATAATAATAAAAAAAAAAATTGTCTGACTACTTTTAATTTCAAAACAGACAAAGGTGCAAGACAGGAAAAGCCACCGCTTATTCGATGGTAAGTGGTGCTCGACGCGGTCCCAGTACATGTCATCGTGAAACTTAAGTCATTGTCAAAAGAGGTGGCAGCAGGGTGTCATCTATTGGGCATTGGCATGTCGAGCTACAATTCTTGATGTTTGGTATACTTAAATGCAATTCATCACAATCACAACGTTGGTTCCAGAATTTCAAATATATATGGGTGACAGACATTGAATTAAGCTTTCTTGTCACATAAAATTCATATGAACCACAGTGCTTTCTGAAACTCGCGTCGTTACGTATCAAGCAGGTATAACATATCTATATCTCCCAACAAAGACGTCAAGGAGGTACCACATACACACGTTTCAAAAGACCTATCTATGTAATAAAAATAATGAAATATAATATTAGAACATTTTAAAGTCCATTAATCATAAGATGATAACGATTCAATTGCACAAGTCAACACAATGCCAGAGTTTGACGAGACAAAGTCTAAAGGGGTCGATGGAGTGGCATCGTGCCCGCTGATTTATCGATCGCATACAATTTAATAACACGGTGAAGAAACGCAGAAGCTTTATTGTAGACGTTGCAAAACTTGTATGTTGCCAACTTGCATATTGCCACAAAGCACGATCTGTTAAAGGGTTATAATATAAATAGCCTGAGAGTTCTGATTTAGTTTTAGAAGTTCTGGGACCCTTTTTCAAATAAACTACAAGCAGATATTAAGTAGTACACTAGTGCTACTATAAAAAATGGTCCATTGGTGAAAGTGGTAAAAATTTTATGCTTTATATTTTGTACTTATCTGTTAAAATCAGTTAAATATAAATTTATTTATTTATTGGTATGAATGACATACGAATAAATCAATAAATAAATATAATACACATATTTTATGAAATCGGTTAAAAATTTAGCATTTGTCATCCGTAAAATAACCAACATAAACATTTTTCCACCAGTTAACAGTTAATTAGAGGAACAATTACCAACCATTGATAATAATCCGTTCAATATCTTTGATGCTACGATACGACACAAACATAACATGATAACACACCCACCCTAGATTCCTAATCTAGAGAGGTAAAATCATCATAGTACCTACTTCTTTTGGGCTTTGCTATATTAGGGTAAAAATCATTATTACAATTCGGACAACCGCCAGAGTAGTAAATAAATAAACCAGCTAAAGGTCACATGAAGAATTATGTTAAGAATTTCCCATAACTCCAACCGGCATGGGACTTATTTGCAATTTCCCCGTTTCTATACTTAACAAATGGGATGCTCCTTAATCTAATTCCATCTCTGACACATACGATTGAAGTTGCTATTTTTAATTAACCTCTGGCTCGAGATGTGAGTTATATTCCGGCCGACGTCGGCCACAGATCTTACTTATTAGATTACGACTATCAGGACACCCATCTGGTGCTCTAGCTGAGCTGCACGCTGGCTCGCTATGAGATTGCAATATTGCATAAGTGCCAAGCTTGGCATAGCACGCATATGATTTTCGGCTGTAGATAAGGGATTCTTAACGATTGTATTAAGCTGGGCATTAGAATTATGCAGATTTGTCATCCGATAGGTTTGTACTGGTGTGAGAAATGACTCGGCTTCTTCTCTTAATGCATCTTCATTATTGACATTCAGAATCCGATCCTGTCTATTGATTTTAATCTAATTATTTATTGAAATTCTAGTTTATTGGTCTTTAAAAAAACTTACTTTCAGGCATGCTTATGCACTGAAACGTACGTTATCTGATTCGTACGTAAAGCCACGTATGTGAATAATTTAGAAAATGGTAATAATTATGATTATTATGAAACATTGTTTATAAACAAAAATGTTTAATAGTGAATACGTGGCTTAAAATTCAATTTGGTCTAAAGCTAAAACTCCGAACATAAATAAGGATTATTTTAACAATATCAATTAAATTGTGTGTTTTACTATATACGAATACGAAAAAAGTAATATAATTACTACGTATTGTGAAAGCTTGCTACAAACATATTTTAATTATGAGGACAGTCAGATAGTTTAGTGTAGGCAAGTGTAGGTAAAATTTACAAAAACGAAAAATCTAAATATTTCATAAGATTCTTATTTTTTGACACATAGTTTTAATAATAGTTGTAATACATGTAAGTTTATTGACCTAGACGTAGGCTCATGGCACATTATGTATATTTTGCATATCCAAAAAAAAACATTGGAACATGTCGCGCTTACGTCAGTTCTCGTTATTTGATAAGTACTCAGCCACAGAGTGGAATGACCTGAGAAAGGACAGCGGCGAAAATTAGGACAAAAAATAACCAACCATAAAACCGTATGGAGGTTCTCAACATGGCAATACAGTGTAAACTCTATATAGCGACACTCAAGGGACCGGACAATTTTTGACGTTATGGAGAGTTTTCTTCATATAGAGAGGAATTAATATTAAAGTAACGCAACTATAGCCATAAAATGTCGACGTTATAGAGAGTGAAACGTTATATCGAGTGACGCTATATGGAGTTTACACTGTATTTAAAATTGACCATTAATCTCTATACAATAAAGATAAAAATAAATTTATTTTAATAACAAATTTTATAGCAGCCCTTGCTACTTTTACAGCTTAGTCAATTAACAATAAAATATTAAGGCTACTCGAACTTTATGTGGGTCAATAATCGGATTAAGAAACCGTAAATTACTACATATTACGTAACGTCACAAAGGAAAGTAAGAGTGGAGACGTAATTTGTCCCTGATTTCCATACAGTGTTGCTAGGTCAGATTTAAAAAAAAATCGATGATGAAAAATCGGTGGAATCCTGTAAGTTCATATTTTAATTTACTGTTATTTCACAAGTGTTTTAAAAGCTTACTTACGTCCGTAAATATTTCAAGGTAAGGTATTGGTTCGTATTTCGCTGTTTTTCTTTAAAAAATAAAACAAGATTGTAAGCCTCGTATTCCCTAACGGTTTATGACTACTTGGTCGCTAATGGATAAATATCGACCACTTTGTGAATCTAATCAATGAATATTTTATTGTATTTATTAATTGTATAATTATATCTCTGTTTGGCCCTATGGTTGAATCGTAGAGAATTGAATTTGAGAATTTGGCATTAAATCCACCATTTGTACCTATGATGTACATTGTACACAGATATTGCGCCCTTAACTTAATATACATACCTATAGTTGTATATTTTTCTATGAGTTGAAATGTTACGTTAATCAGTATATGATTATTTTAATGTATTATTTAAAATATTAAGATTTTTCAATAGCCCTGGCAGCGCAGTTTCCATACGGGTCACGCGGTAGCATTTACCGCGCACTTTTAGCGCTGGTCTCGCTAATTACCATCTCGTTTGCAATTTAACCCCTAAAGACCTCTTGGTACATGCAGATACGATCGCTGTACCGTTAAACACTTTGATTTTTGTATTGGCGTTTCGCTAAGTACTTACAGTACAGAACCGAGTGAAATTATTTAGCTGCAATGTAACGTCACGTGCCTAACTATATCGTTAGATATAATAACCTTAAACAGATTTTATACTTTCAGTGCCAAGAAGCCGCTAGTCGGGTTCATTATTGTATTAGAAATGCTTGGCACTCAAAGTGTTAATGTTTGTAGGTACCTCTAGCGAAAACTCTTTAGAATATTTATTCGTAATATATGTATGACGGCTATTTACAAGTAACGTTAAAGCTTAATATAAAAATGAAGCTGTTGTTAGTATACATCAAATTACGTTAAAATATTTTCTGTAATGTTAATATCAAGAGAGGACAATCGGGACTAGGTTTGTATAAATAAGCGGTCACGTGACCTCGCCGCCTTTCAGGCTCCGTCACACAGACGCGTTTTGCGGGTGGCGCGTGAGCGGGGCGCGCCGCTTTTACGTATGAAACGCTCACGCGGAAAACGCGCCTGTGTGACGGAACCTTTCATCCGGCAACAAATGACAAGGAAAAGTTGAACCAAGCCAATATTAATCGTTGAATAGATTGTTAAGATAATATTAAGGCGAATGTGACAAAATAACTTGTAACCAATTAGCCAGCTACAACCGTTTAATATTAATCTAACAGTTACTAATGCCAGTTCACACGTGCGCGTTGATTACGGTGGTGAGCGAAAGTAACGATAGTTAGGCGTAGGCCACATCACACTTATCGGTTATCGAATGTAGTCGCAGCACCAACATGTTGTGATATCCGATTATGCATGGCTGCTTCGCCCTTCGGGTTCTACGCTTATACCTGGTTCTAATAAGGTAACAAACGCCTTGTAAGTGATGGCAATATGAAATTAGTAATTGGCAGGTGGTGTGCGACATGTGAACAGGGTGGCTTCGGGTCGGTGTAGAGAGTGCCTATTGGGGCCGGTTATTTCATATTTTTGGAAACAGCCCCAATTTATTTCATACTTTTTCAGATCCGATTAGATTTGGAATCACAAATATATAAAATGTATGATATCAATCCGATACCGATGAGACTACCCAGATAAATCTAATTCAGTATGTTTAGGTACCTATGTACCTACCTATGTATATTTGATTGCACATTTTTTTTAAATTTTGTAATCGTTTGTTACACAACACACAAAACACTTGTGAATTCTGTTTTTGTCTAGTAGTATTTGTGAAAAAACAAGTTTGCCAAAAGATTAGTTTTTTGTGAATCATGTTTTGTGAAATAATAGTCGACCATTTATAACTTTGTACGCAGGCATAAGCAGCGGTAGGATGGTCCCTATGTAAATACCTACTTAAACGGAAAAGCGTTAAGACGTCGAGAAGACGTACCTATAGCGACGGCAAATTCAGTTTGGGTATTATATTTCCAATAGCGAGTATTTATCGTGCTATATCTATCTATATATCCCCAGGGAGCTATTGAATGAGCCTAAGCGAAACCGTTCAGCTCGGTTATCCACTGCGCATTACGCAAACGCTACCGCGAACGTTTCCTTGCGAGTAATTGAGTCGGGGTGTTCGAAATGACTCCCAACAAACGCTAATTGCGTTCATTGCATCAAATCAGGAGCCGAGTGTGAGGAACCTGTTGGCTATAAATAGATAGTAACGTAACGCATTGCCTTCCTGCGCGTCTATTTATACCAGTTAATAAATATATCTAGTCTGTAAAATGTAATATTTATTTATTTTGTAGTTGGCCAGCAATACTAGAGCATTTTGGCAAAAAGAAGTGATATCAATATTATACTAAATAACATGAATGTAATAAATAATATGTCTGCAATCTAGCCTAAGATGCATGGAAACTGCTATTCTTATATTCTGACGATATGACTGTTTATATGGGACTTTTAGATATAAAAACAGCATACTCTTTTCCAGCGCATATATACTGCTTAAAATACTAGGCAGCTGTTACATACATACCTAGAATACGGTGCCAGTAAATCTAAGTTAAGCCTCGCGTTTTTTTCTTAACAACTAATTCGTATACGCGTTCCTAGGGACTCAGATTCTACTACCTAATATAAAATGCATTGCCTCGGAGGTCAGACGCAAGCAGCACTCGGTCAGTGCCAGCCCGATGAAGTTGGATGATGCTGTCAAGTGTGTCTGCGCAGCATAGGGTTGCCAACACAGTCGATGGTAGTTAGCCTTCTTAGGATAAATAAGTTTAATTTCCTTCTCCTTGCTTCATTCTCCTCAGTGTTCAAGGGACGTGACATCCTACGACGTGGCATGATTCCTGATGACGTATTTCCAGGCTTTCCAATCCCTTGCGACTTACGAAGTTTAATTTAAAGAAACGAAATACCTATCCGTAATGGTTGTAATATTTTGACTCTTTAACATAGACTGATTAAATTTAATATTCAAAAATTTGTTCTGTAAGTTGGCCTCGAGGGCTCTTTCACAAATCAATATAACATTAACAGTGTCATGAAACAATTATATTTACTTAAAAATACAACAGCCAAAACCTGGGTAGACATTACATTACAATAATCTTAAAATAAATAATTACGAGTAGGTATAATACTTAGAAACGTCTGTCTGGTCTCTACTGTTAAAAGGTCCCAATCCTTGCCATTACTCTAACCGATGGTCTGCCGTTCTACACTTATATTAGGTGCAATATTTTGAATAAGTTACTAAATAATTAATTTAGTTACCTTAAATCTATAGTTTTAGTTACCTATAGGTAATATCATCATAGATAGGTAATATAATGCGCTAACTGTAGCTAATTCACTACCTATACGATTTTTTTGTAATTATGCTTTATGGTAACTGGTAACGAAACCCCATGTTTTCTGAATTAGTCATGAAAAAATTATGTTTGAATGAATCAACTGTAGTATTTGTCAGTTTCAGTTTTGTCTTCCACTCGTGGTAACCCTATCTTAGACAGGCTGCCTCGGACGGGTGTGACCAATCGGGAATTCAAATTATATTTAAGGGTGGTTTTATTAAGCAAGAAGCAAATTAAGATATCGTGCCGAAAACGTAATGGCCTGTCCACTCTGAATTCAAATTTAGAGCGTGACTAAATGGATTATATTTTTGGCAATTATGAAACTTTTATGTAACTATAGTTTTACATGACACGCATTCGATTTATTTATTTTTATTAGTCTTGTCTCATACTTAAGCTGAGTAAAATGTGTGATATAACTTACCTACTATAAGATTTATCAAACGTTTCGAATATAATAAGACACTAATGTTTACATTAATCTCTTTCAAGCACTAACTTATATATTTTTTAATTTTTTGCTCAATGACCACCCGTCCGCCTGGGGCTTTGATCTAAGTGTCCATTGGCTGTCCTCGCACTGACATTGCATTCAGCGATGAATAGCCTGTTAAGCATTGCAACTCTGTATTCCAAATGACGGTCCAACTCAAAATGTCCTAACTCAATATAACACACATAATCAGATAGATCTTTTTGGTACAGTTTAACACACTGTCACGGGTAAAATATCGCGCTAGGGCAACACAATACATCGCATTGTGCGTAGTCATACAAGAGAATTACAACAACATAATGTATTACTAGATTACAATAAAAGTTGTATCGCTATTGGATGAAGTTATTTTTAATCAAGTTTCTTATAATACCCGATGTCGGTGAACTTTTGAAGCTTTCTCACTATTAGGTATTTTAGAATTGATCTCGATAAATACGTTGAAGTGTTTCCATCTTACTTCCAGTGAAATAGAAATTTTGATGCAATAAAATGTGAAACCACTTTCTAAAGTAATTTGATTTTCACTTCAAATTACGGTTTAGTATCATTCAATATCAATACGTTAAAAACAAACAATTTCCATTTAAATATAGTGGAGGGACCTATCCGCGCTTTTCATTTCTCAATCGGCCAAAGAAAGCCTATCGTAGCGTGGTAATTACGTTATGATTTAAGATCTCTGTTGGCTGTGAGGACGGAGGGAGGTATTGACTATTTATTAATAACAGACCCGCATCGGATAATCTCGGCATTATTGTAATAGCCCCTTGTCCGGCGTTAAGGCCACTGCCAGACAAGTACGAATGGGGCTCTCGTGCTGCCGATTATCCTATAATAGGGTGCCGATGCGTGGATAAACGTCGCAGACATTAATTGTCTTCGGTTTAAATATTTATTCATTCTTGGCGCCTTATATTTCATTAAGACGCCTAGGGGTTGACTACGGCGCAGTTAATCTTACATGTTATGGATTTGCAAAAGCAGAAATAACATCAACTAAAAAATAAACAAAGACCCATTCAACAACGCGTCGTACGTCGGTGAAAAACCCAAAATACTGTCACTTCAAATATCCTTGACGAATTTTAATAAATCGACCGATATCTTAAATTCATTTCCGGCTCGGAGATTTATCCTTCTGTTTTCAATTAGGACCCGAAGAGCGGCCGCAGCCCATCTGCTACTACTGTCGTGTTGCAATTTAAATGATTCAGTTTAACACATTCTCGACATTTTGGAGCCTCACACGTAACTAACCAAGCCCAGGTTGTTGACATGTAAAATGCATTCAACCAAAAGGTCAAGATAAAACTACGACGCGTAAATGGCGACCGTTTTCATGTTATTCAACGGTTAAATTTCAATAATTACTGTGACGTCAACTGAATTCTGGAGTAGGTAGGTAATTAGCGGAGGAATGGTGGAACCTACGTCACGATCTTTTACGTAACACAAGGTTTTGCAATTTTGTATAGTAAATAGTTGTAAATACTCGTACGTTTACGTTAAACACACGGCGGTTGCATGGTCGTGCAAACCTGCATATTGGTACAGGCTGGCGACATCGACTGCGCTTTTGCTTTATCTAATCAGTTTTGCAAACGTCCGAATTGACAAAAACTGTTTCACAATTCAAACAACATATACATTGTTCTCAAATCAAGTTTTACGTTCTTTTAAATACAATCCGGTTGCATTTAGGTGGTCTTCTCACAAAATAACGCCCAAAAAAACGCCCACTGGTCTGTTAAAAACGCAACCTTTTTGTTTTTCCTGTTTCTGTGCGTGAATGCGTGTTACTAAGCTCTTTTAGGCCATAACTACGAAGATACGCGTTGAGAATGTGGAAGTAAACGTGACTTCCCTCGGAACAGGCGGGCTTGCGTGGAATTGACGTCAGTCGTCTATTAGCCGATGGACCTAATTCCAACATTCTACTGCATTAGTTGCATAGGTGCATGTTAAAATAGCCAGAATGTTTTGAAGTGGCGTTGTTTGCATTGTTTGCCTTTTCTATTAGACTTTTTACTGCTTCTAAATGTGAAGCTTTAAATAGTAAAACTATTTTGATAACACTATCATGCAGCAGTTTTAAAAACATATGTATAGTTATTACGTATTTACGAGTATGTATTTATATGTTAATGTTTATTTTTACCAATAGGTACCTACTTGCAGTCACCTATTTCCTCTCTATTAAATGATTAAGTAAATAAAAATGTAAAATTTACAACACACCAGCTCGCAAATGTACTCTTTATTGTTCAAAAACTGATGAGAAAGTTGCATTTTATCCATAAGAGTGGCAAAGTACCTAATTGCGCACGTATAACTTGGTACCTGGTCAAAAAGTATATACATATTGAAAAGAAACTCCTTCGTTTCATCTATCAGAGACGTGTGACAAACTGTTTGCGATTTCAGTGAAAACTTCCACTTTCAGTTTTCTCCGTCAAGTTGTTGGCTCACAGGCCAAGTGTTGGTTTATTCGCCGCGGTATTTGTTCTGTATCACGCGCGCTAGTGCCATCCTCTTCAGTTGTTTTGTTCGCGGACTATACAAACATCTTGAAGATAAGTCTTGATTGATGCCCCTGATATTGAGGCACTTATATTTGGGTAAATTTCTTCACCGAATCATAAGAATGTCAATTAGCCTTCTCTCATTTTGTGTCAAGTTGTTGTTATTAATTTGCACACTTGCCGGAAGTCGACATACCATCACATCAAACTATTAATAAATAAAATATTAGAGCGATTAAACAAGTTCTGGACAGGACGAGGGAAATACTATCTAATATTTAAACCATTTTACTATTTAAATATCACAGTGGCATCTCTACAAGTTTCACTCAGATCAGTTTGTCCCATAGTCCCAAAGGTAACAAAAAATGAGACCCTCATTTCACGACTTCTGTCTTTTCATCCAGTAATCAACCAGCATAGTTCAATATCCATAATGTGATAACACTGAGGTTTCTTTTAATACTTTTATTACCTACGTTGTCGTAACAAAGTCATCAATCCGTCGTCCACGAGTTTTACAACTGCAACGTAAAACCGTCGCACGCGCCTCCATTGATCTACTCGGTGTATCGGCAGACAATACATCTATGTTAGCACAAAAGGTCGTTTGGCAGTTGTAAAGCGTTGTCGGATAGGTCGTTACTGCCTCGAGCATGTCATAAATCTCGCAGGTTTCAGGCCCACACGGAAGGTCAGCCGCCGATTTATGCGCCACGAACTCTTTGTGGCGCTCGCACCGCCCGCACCGGTACCTGAAATACGAATACAAGTGCGGAAAGTTTAAATACATATTAACAAACACAATGGTCACGATCTGATATTGAGCGAGCTACGCGGCTTCCTGACTATTGAGATTATTACGGTGTAAGTACCTATACTAAAATAATATTACTTGAATAAACATGCTATGATCATTTATTGTTATTTATATTTAATGGAGTCAATTGCTACCTATTGCACTTGCCAGTATGTTTATTTTATACAATATACGAATAAACATACCTACAGATATTATAATCACTTACAATCGACGAATCAAAATCAATGAAAGCAGAATAATGAATATAAATTATGAAAACAAGCAAACATGAATCCAAGAATCTAACATACTTATTATTTTACAGCACTGAAAGTGAATACTGAACTAACGCAAAATGTCATGGTTATGGTAACATTCCGTTTCTAACCGCAGCTGCACTACCGGTACTGAACGCGTCGCTGTCATTGTCAATTTCCATAGTAAAATAAAATTGACAGTAGTGCAGCTGTCGTTGGAAATGGAATGTTACCCTTATTAGACGTGCCGTGACGCCATTATTAAGATACATTCGAATTTAATTAGTGAGGTTGAACCCAGAAGATACCTACACATTCTGACTGTTAACAATTTTATGAACAAATAGTGTGCTGCTCTGCAGCGGCGCCACCATAATGAATACCAATGAATTATATGGTGAAATGATGTACCTAAAAGGTACATCATGTACATATAATGCTTATGACTGTACCTGTGATACGAAACGAAATAATCGGCATTGAAAGTGGCGCCGCTGGGGAGCATACTCCCCAGCGGCGCCACACAGTACTCATAGATAGAAATGATATTAGCTATTTTTTTCTTATGTAAATTGATGTACTAATGCTGTTTATTACGTACCTATTGGAAAAAAGAATTATTTTGCATTGATTAGTGATTTTATTTACATTTTAATTCCGCGTTCCGCCTAAACGGTACGAGTTGTAAGAGAGGCGCGCGGGTGAGCGAGATGGAGATAGAAATTCTTCCCGCGGGACCGCGCTCCCGCGGCTCGCTCCGATTTTCAATAATGAATATTTTTGTTTATGCTTTCGTTATGTTTCTGTGTCTGTACTTCTGTATCAAAAGGAAAATTATATTAAGTACGTTGTATTTTTTTATATTTAAAAGTATATATTTAAATAACATTTTCTGTATGATAGAGTCAGACCACAGAAAGTATGCGGCGCTAAATAAAAAGTAGCTTTTAGAAATCAGTATGTGCCAACACCATAGAAAAAGGATTAAATAGTCTTGATACTTGTGAAATTTCGACCATATTTCGTCATACGTTGTATCTTTTTATAATTAAAAGTATATACTTTTAATTCAAAAATATTTTCTGTATGATAGTTTGAGATCCAGGTCGATCCAGATCGAAATCCACGACAACGCCTGGTTCCAAGACCTTGCCCGAAAACGCGCAAACAGGCACAATCCACCTAATGTTGCAGGGAGTCCTGCTTCAGCTGCCATAAATGCGGTCGCAAATGCCGGTCCCGCATTGGCTTATACAGCCAATGATGAGTTTGAGATAAGAATTTTATCTTGTTTCATTGCGATTTTCGGTAGTCGGGGTTTTGGTTTTTGAACTTATTATTATCAATAATATTTTTGTTCTGGTTTTCGTTATGTTTATGTTTCTGTAAAAAGAAAAATAGTTGTTTTACAAGGGGCAAAGTTGTTTAACCGCTCGTTTTAAAGCTAAAGCATGGTTTCAAAGCATGAGCGATAGTTTAAAAGTCAATTCTGCTAGCAAACATAAGAAAACAACTCAAATTTTGCATTTGATTACTTTGCCTCACATGTGAATAAAATGCAACCTTGCTATCAGTTTTTGAACAATCAAGAGAGCTTTACCGGTTGGTGTAGTGAAAATTAAATTACTTAATGCAAATTTTGAGTTGTTAACTTATACGTTACGTATTAGGTATAAAATAAACTAGCCAAGACAAATCCTTTATAATTTCAGGATTTTTTACACAGCACAGAACTTGGCGCGCATATAGATCTCAATTCTTTTGTCGGCGAGTCAATAACGACACATATTCTTAATATTGAACTTGGCTCTCATTTCACATTTATGTTTTTGTTGGGATATCATTACTTTTTGTACAGAAATTACTATAGTAAGTATTCTATTCATTAGGGTGATTCACTTTTGTATGGAGAAAAAAAAGTTGTAATATTTTTCCTGACTTTGCTCACCAATGGAGTCTCCCCACACAAAAAAAACTATCTATTTCAATTTTCAAAAGAATCGAATAACGTTTAGAGGTTGCACAAGTTGAAAAGGTAGAGTGAGAACCCCATACATTGCGTGAAAATGAACTATGTTTTAAAACGACAAAATATAATGAACTGATACTAAAATCGAATGAGAAAACTGAATTTGGCGTCTAAAATACGATAAAAGCACTTTTCCTTTGGAAACAGGTGGAAAAACTGAAAAATCTTAATTAGAACATTTATCAAGTAACCAAAATCCAAGTTTACTACTAATTTTAAAATTTATTTATATGTAGAAGGTTCAGTATCACACTACTCTCTGCTTTGATGGTAGCCTCTTAAACCATTTTCTACCCTCCGATGTAGTCTTTTTTTTTTTTTTGATTATGCATGGGTTTACTCATGGCCACAGACTAGCCGAGGCGTAGACGTGGCCTACGATGGAGCGAGCTCGCCCAGAAGGTGCCTGTTCACTCTTGATTTGAAGGTTGCCGGGTTATAAGAGCACGGAAATATAGACGCCGGCAAGGAATTCCACTCCTTGGCAGTCGTTGGTTATTTGAAAAATCTTTGTTGATGTTGTGCAACCTCTAAATGTTGATTTTAATTTTTTTAACGTATAATATTTTTTATCAGTTAAAATTCGAGCAAAGTCGGATGAAAATCGAAAATTCGGAAAAATGAAACACCCTACTATTCATCATGAAAGCAGTTTGCCTCAGCTGAAAAGAAGACCCTCGCTAACGCGCGATCAATTGTCAAAAAGTTTCAGTTTTCAGATTTTTTCTTTTGTATACGCCTAATAATCTACCTTGATGCCAAATATCAAGTTTCTAAGTCATCTAGAAGTGGGTTAGGTTTTTGGTCTATAAGTATTTTTTTTTCCATCGAAATATCAATAATTTCCAGTTTTCAGATTTTTCCCTTTATATACACCTAATAGTCTACCTTCATGCCAAATATCAAGTTTCTAAGTCATATAGAAGTGGGTTAGGTTTTTGGTCTATATGTCAGTCAGTCACATAAATGCCGGTTTTTACACGTTGATTTATCAATAACTATATGAGCTATGTTTATAAAATTTTGTATTTTGGACAAGCTAAGGGGTTTGAATACATGTGCCAAATTTCATTTGTGTAGGTAAAGTAGGTTTCAAGTTGTGAAGGGGTCAAAAGTAGCTCGAAATGGTTCGTATAATATTACACACGGTTGCTGCGTCGCCAGTTCCTTTTTCTTTGAACTTGGCTGGACACGCTACCGCGTGTCTAGATATACTTTTAATTATAAAAAAATACAACGTATGACGAAATATGGTCGAAATTTCACAAGTATCAAGACTATTTAATCCATTTTCTATGGTGTTGGCACATACTGATTTCTAAAAGCTACTTTTTATTAGCGCTGCATACTTTCTGTGGTCTGACTCTATCATGCAGAAAATGTTATTTAAATATATACTTTTAAATATAAAAAATACAACGTACTTAATATAATTTTCCTTTTGATACCGAAGGACAGACACAGAAACATAACGAAAGCATAAACAAAAATATTCATTATTGAAAATCGGAGCGAGCCGCGGGAGCGCGGTCCCGCGGGAAGAATTTCTATCTCCATCTCGCTCACCCGCGCGCCTCTCTTACAACTCGTACCGTTTAGGCGGAACGCGGAATTAAAATGTAAATAAAATCACTAATCAATGCAAAATAATTATTTTTTCCAATAGGTACGTAATAAACAGCATTAGTACATCAATTTACATAAGAAAAAAATAGCTAATATCATTTCTATCTATGAGTACTGTGTGGCGCCGCTGGGGAGTATGCTCCCCAGCGGCGCCACTTTCAATGCCGATTATTTCGTTTCGTATCACAGGTACAGTCATAAGCATTATATGTACATGATGTACCTTTTAGGTACATCATTTCACCATATAATTCATTGGTATTCATTATGGTGGCGCCGCTGCAGAGCAGCACACAACAAATATATATAATATCATCGTGTCTTTTCAAAAATTAAAGCCATTACAAAATATCTCAAAACATTGAGTAATGGTTATTGTCATTATCATAGTAAATGATTAGTGATCTACCTGCATTGATTTCCACGTAAAAACATAGTGATCCCACCAGGAAGCCCATAATTTAGACCTCTAATGCACTCTCCTGCGCCACCGTATTTCACAGATACCATTTTTACTACAGCCGTTTTTCAATTTAGCTGAATTCCTAATGTAGCCATTATGGACTATCTACCTCCATTAGTTTATCTTCAGTACTGTACCCGGTATACCCAAGGAACATAGCAAGGGCCGGAGTAAAACATTTCTCGTGTTTTAGAAAGCATTCGTGAGTTTGTGCTCGATAAACTGATCGGGAACTGCATCCATATCCAAGGAAATGTTCAGGCGTAAGATAGTATTGCACTTTTCTTGAACAATGTAACATTGCCGCACCGTTATTGCGAAGGTAAGTACATTTTAGAAATAAATTATTTCGTTTTACGATCTTGTATTTACAGAACTAAACAAGGAACAATGAAAAACAGCAACTTTTATTGTGATGGGTCTTTCATTATGGCCCACAATTACTGCTTATTATGCTTGAGTTTAAATAAATTGTGTGTTATATCGACATATTTGTTACGCGGCAACCACATCTGCTAGTCGTAGACTACCTGTGCTTAATAAAACTTAGTACCTGTTCTGAAGAAACACTAAACATTTTATGCGAAACGTATTGCCGTTTTAACTACAATTCTGTTATCTATTAATTAAATTTAGATGGATTGCTTATTTCAGCACCAACTTTATTAAATATGATCACCAATAGAATATCCATTAGGTCAGTTAATTTAGATACAGAGATACACCGTGCGCATAAACGAATGGTTATAATACAGCTAATATTGGTATCGTAATGGAATATAATAAGCACGAGGAGCGTGAAGATCTCAGTGAAAGATTTCTCGAATGCAATTTTAGTATTTTAGCGTAAGTTATGGGAGGGATCAGATAAATCCGAGGTTGCACGGGCGCGTCGATAGGCTCGATACACACCCTAGCCCTTAAACTACGAAGTATGTATGGGTAGTACATAGACTAGGAATCCACTAGACCGAGTTTAGAGCAATTATTTTATGAAACCGATGATGCCAAAAATACGGGGGTGCGCGGGACGAGGTGAGCGAAGTCCCGTGCCGTCATTGGTCCGTTCAAAGACACGGACGTCACACAAATATACTTTCGACATGGAGTAAATTTACCGTATGCGTGGCAGAGGGGGTAGCGCGACTATGCTCAGTCTGGAGGATGTTTTGTCTGTGGGGTTCTACAACCATTATACTACTTTTTTCTCTAGTGTTTCAATCCCACGTCGTGCACTACTATGTAGCTCTGAAATTACATTTTAAAAGGTTATTCCTTAACATCAGTTCAAAAGGATTAAAATGTTTTGTTTCGGTTTGAGCATAATGCACCATATTGAAGATGGCCATCGACTAGGAATGATTTATTCCGACGTAGATGTTTTACGAATTGCATTTTGTACAATAAATAAATAAGCTTATGCTGGCTTTAGTTAACTGATTTGCCTTGTTAATTAAACTGTAATTAAATATAAATTCCTTTATCTTTTTGACAAAAAAGCTTACATCCTGCTTGATGGAAAGCGTGGTCCCGCGCTGAAATGACTAAATGATGCCTAGCCAAGATGTCTGTCGTTTTCTGTGTCTCTATCACTCTTATTAGCTGTGCGATAGAGAGACAGATAGCTTTTCGCTGTCGTAGCGCAAACGATTGGCATATTGGCACCCTGGTGTCCAACTGTCCACATTGGGCCTGACTGTAATATTGTGTAATACTAATAGAGAAGTCCGAATATGCAGTGTTTAACAGAAATTAACTGTGCGTTTTTCAGTGTAAAAAATACAAATATGATTAAAATACAGTATTTAATCATCAGCCAGTATTTAATTTAAAAATAAATCTGTCGTACTTCTACATTATTATTCATAAAATTTAATTATTAGCTTTTGAAAATCAATCTTCTGCAAGTTTATTTGGATGCTAATTCTCAGACGTCAGTTGCAAATCCGCGATCGCCAAAAACTGATTGATTTATTACAGAGGAAAGGCTAACAAGCGTGTACAAAGATGGATCGGGTCTGGAATCGTTCCGCGGCAGGACTTGCTATATTTATGTATCAAGAACCTGATACTGTTAATAAACATTTCAGTAATTCGAATTGCATTCCAAGAAGAGTGCCAAGTGCGGCCGATATCGGAGCCTAAGTTACAGCGGCGCGGCGTCAGCTCCTTAATGGTTTATATCTTTGTACTTCTGTCCATCGCGATGTCGTAGATCTAGAACTATGTTTTCTATGTATATGTATAAGTTTCTTTGGAAAATACGTATATTGTTGCCTAGTAGCCACAGTGCTAGTAGTGTACTAAGCTTTACATTTATGTTTTTTAGAGTTCCGTACCCAAAGAGTAAAAACGGGACCCTATTACTAAGACTCCACTGTCCGTTTGTCCGTCTGTCTGTCTGTTTGTCTGTCTGCCTGTCTGTCCGTCCGTCAGTCTGTCACCAGGCTGTATTTCATGAATCGTGATAGACAGTTGAAATGATCACAGATGTTGTATTTCTGTTGCCGCTATAATAACAAATATTAAACAGTTCGGAACCCTCGGTGGGCGAGTCCGACTCGCACTTGACCGGTTTTTTTATTAATTGTCAATGCTAGTGGAAGGTATGTGCATGGGACGCATTTGGCTACGCCCGGGGCACATCCCACACAACTCACGTTTGTGAGAACTGTAATTGCTGGGTCGTTACTTTTACAAGTGTAATGAATTTACAATGTATCTAGAAAAGGGTTAACTCTTTACTTAATTTAGAAGAAAATTATAACTAGGTAACAACAGGCGGTCTTATCGCTAAAAAGCGATCTCTCCCAGGTAACCTTTGGGTAGCGGGAAATGAAGAACTACTTAAAAAAAAGCCCCCACTTAAACTACATGTGTAGGTATGTACTTTATACGGGGGCATGAGGTGTCAACCGATTCATTTTTATGACATGAGCTACATTTTCAACCCACTTAGAGATTTTGTGAAAAACATCGTAGTCGGGGTTTACGTTTGTTATACCTTCAGTCACCAAGGTCTGTCTACGACGCGATCAAAACACCGTTGTCCTCAGCAATGAACTTTGAAGTGAGAGTGATCTGATACGCGGGTGGAAACTGTTGCTGACCTTTGGGCGTTACGGCGAATTACAGGCTCATTGTTGGCTTATCTGAATCTTAACAATAGAGGGCGGTTAGGAGTAAGTATCCTACCTTGAGATACTTTGCTTCGATAGGTGTTAAAGCGAGGGATAATGTAGGAAATGCGGTACTTTCGCTTAAGAATATTATAATCGTACTTATAAGCTATATACCTAATTTTGTTGTTGGTTAGTGTTTTAATGCTCTACCTATTTGATTTTAGAATAAAGTTTTCGCGGTACGAGTTGGAGTTTGAACGCACGACCTTCGGATTGAAAGTCGCACGCTCTTACCACTAGGCGTTACATGGTTGACATTCTATGTAAATATTTTACTCGGATAATCGTTACCGAACGCAACCAAAGTGTATCCACAACTACAAGTGGCAATTTACAACATGACATGTAGAATGTGTAAGTTGTTTTCTGGACATGAGCATCCGGCACTCGCGTGAGATGGACACATAATTTCGATCCTCGTAAACGAAGCCTCGGTACCGTCACAACTGGAAAGTTGATTCGCAATATGGAAAATATATGGGCATGTTAAATGAAACGCCTGCGATGAGCCGTGGCTGCGAAACGCCGTCGCGCCGTGTGATCTAGTCTCTGTCAAAGATTATTAAATGCATGGAGATCCGATAGTTAACTCTCTTTAGAACTATTTTCAACTCATCAGCCGATATACTACGTCCTACGTCTGCATTTTATCTAATTATGGTACCTTACAGGGCTTTTCTTAGGGCTGTATTTTCCAAACTTCAATTTTAACCATTGCATTAGATTCTGTTATTTTATTGCATTGCATAACTGCGTTGTATCTTATACAGTCAGTCAAGAAAGTGGTCTACCACTTTTCGACTCTATCAATCAGATGATAGAGTCGAAATGTGGTAGACCACTTTCTTGGCCAAAGCCAACGACATCAATTAAACCTATATTAAAGGGACATACGGGATGTAATTATGCATATTCCTCGGGAATCTTTATTAAAAATTACGAATACCTAATTACCTAGTGCAAACTGCGATCAACGATACGATGCATACATTCCATATTTCCAATTAGAAGGAACGAACGATATGTTTAAGCAGATCGTTAAAATTTATTGAACTGTTACCTTATTTTACTATGACGACGTTAATATAAGTACTAAACATAGCAAGTCATTAAATACAATTTCTAAATACGTAGTTATTTATTGAAAATTAGTTAACATTGTATGAGTGAAGTAGCTTTGAGGTTACTTTCAATAATTATAAGCTTGTTACAAGTAGAAATTTTATCACTTTGCAGGCGTTAAGGTATTAAACGTCTTTTATGATGTTCCAAAGGTACACTTTAATATCAGTCAGGTATATAGGTGTATGTTTAGTTGTATATATTTAATATAATATTTTATCACTTTGCAGGCGTTAAGGTATTGAACGTCTTTTATTTCAAAGGTAGGTACACTTTTTAATCTCCGTCAGGTATTTGTTACGACAAATGTCACGTAGAAACGCAATAAATAAAACAACAGACAACTACTTACAACATGACTATCTATTCCTAGTCTAGTACTTGTATTGACTTTATTATAAATTGTTGTTATTGTGTGTTGTTGTTGTTTGACGACCGGTCTCGCCAAGTGGGTAGTGACCCTGCCTATGAAGCCGTTGGTCCCGGGTTCGAATCCTGGTAAGGGCATTTATTTGTATGATGGTACTATAATTTGCTGATTTTGTTCGTCTTTAGTTTAACAAATCGAGGGCTTCATATAATAGTTGAAAGGCTTGTGTGCGTAAGAAATAAGTGACTAAATAGTACCTAATTTTTACTTAAAACCGTTCCTTTGTGTGGTCCAAGTGCTCACGGTCGAAGGCTGATAGCTTTATCTCATGTCATGAGCATACTCGTTTTAAGCAAGAATAGTAGGTACTTACCTATTTAAAATTGTAAATGCCTGCAACAATAATCATCAAAAGAAAATAGAAACTTATTTTTCTTGTTTTTATTGTATCTATATCCCTAATGGTTAAACGCACAAACCTCATACCCGGTGAGACAATAAAGTGTAGTTATATTAGTATGCATATCCAATAAAATATCTTCTTCTTCTTCTTCAATTTAAGAGGTATCCTCTTGTCGGTGGAGTATTTTCCATTTCTCCCTCTCAAGCCATAGCTTTGACCTCTTGATACGACACGACACCAGCTTTTTCTTTTATTTGGTCTACATAGCTACGTCTCGGTCTGCCCCTGCCTCTCTTTCCTTCTATAAAAAAATATAAAAATCGTGAATTGTGAATCGGTCTTAAAACCAGTCTAACTCCCATGTTTTTTGTTTCCCTGTCTTGTCCTTTCTTCAGTGTTGCTACGCTTACGATATGGCACTTTAAAATAATTGGCATGTTTTCATGTATGTTTCTAGCTAAAAACCATTTATGCAAGGACATAAAAAACGTATGAATTATAATGTTGCCCCGGGATGAGTTTCTTTGTTCTGGAACAGGCTTAGAGCGGTTTCGCATATTAGCGTCAAATAAATACGTTTCTTTAGCTTTTGTGCTGTCGTACCGTACGTTTGTATCTTTATTTTGCGAGTTGAATATTCCTATCCATATAATTAGAAGGTAAAAAAATATTTATTTGTTTAGGGTTGTACGGAATCATGCTCAGTATCTTCACTCCTTCATCACTTTTTAATTTTCATTCAAGTTCAATTCGCCGGCAGGTGGTTGTAAGGTAATTAGTCAGATTTCTTTTTTTGCGGTGCTTGTGGGAGTTTTTTTTTATCACATCCTGCATCCTTTCGGTGGAAACATGTATATAGTCATGCAACTCATGCACAAACTAATAAAAGACACACTAACACACACTCACAGACACACAAACACACACAATATGACATTGACAGTACGACTCAGAGCATTTGTATAAGAGGTGAGGTATAAAAATTACCTACCATAAAAGTGACATTCCATTTCCAACTGCAGCTGCAATACTGTTCATTTTACTATGGAAACGCGTCGCTGTCATTGTCAATTTCCATAGTAAAATGAACAGTATTGCAGCTGCAGTTGGAAATGGAATGTCACTCTATGGGTAACATTCCATTTCCAACGACAGCTGCACTACTGTCAATTTTACTATGGAAATTGACAATGAACGCGACGCGTTCAGTACCGGTAGTGCAGCTGCGGTTAGAAATGGAATGTTATCATAAAGTATAAAACTGGGTAATAGAGGTACCTCGCAACCCTGGGTCTGATGCGAGTCGGAAGCACGCATCGAAAAGACTTGATTAACTTTATTTATTTAAAGTTCTCGATAAAGATCTGGCTACCGAACTGCCTTGGAAACGGGAGCCGGCGGAAAAGCAAGGCTTATTTAAATTAAGATAGATCGTATTTCATGTTCGTTGTAAAGGTGACAAAAAACTTGATAAGAATCGTAATAAACTATGCTACTTTAAGGGAGCTACACGTTTATAGTTCGTTTTTTTTAGCATTAGAAAGAACTTGCAAGAAGGTAAGCGATCTTGACATGTCTTTTAATCCAAAGACGCTTTTTAAAAATCATAAACTGAAAGCAGAAGAATATAAATGATCGTATTAGATTTATAATTGTTACATATTTGCCGTAACTTATTTTAAAATGTGTTTTTCAATTAAAAGACACGTCAAAATTGTTTACCTTATTTCTAATGCTAAAAAAAAACAAACTATAGGTGGTGGTGGTACTATTAAATTAAGACATCGGCAAAATTAAATGAAAATATTTAATCTTCAATTCCTACCCGCGACTTGTCTTTTGAGGAGATTTATGATTTACGTGGCAATTATACCCACTCGTACATTTTATGTCTTTCCCCGGGGCTCAAACTATCTCCAATCAATCAGGTTCAAGCTTAAGGGCCAAGAGGTAAAAACAGAGACAAAGTCTATAAAAAAAATATTTAAAACCTCTTTTGATACCTATCCTATTTATTTTCTCAAAAATATTAAAAGTTCGACCTAGTTATTTTGCTATCCTTACTACAGATGTTAGCAAATTTATAGGCTAATAATTAACAAAGCTACACCTCATCAATACCTTGTGGCCCTCATGTGTGCCCTAAGGCGAGGGTGGCGGAGGGAAAACCGCAAGGAAGACTTACAATTACCACAGGTGTCGTCTGCCCCGCATATTTGTTTTTATTTCTTTTCTTCTTAGGGTTTCGTAGCTCCTATACGAAAACTTTTGAGCGCCTTGCAGGGTTTTATCAAAGGATTAAAGGGTTTAAAGGGTTTGTAAATACTAGAGGATGAAAATAATAACGGGATATCCTAGGCCTTGCCAGCGTCCATACGCTACGTAAGCAATAAGGTCAACTACGTGAGCAAATCTTAGTAAATGTTTCATAGCTGAACCCTCGCGTTATTTTTCTCTTCGGGCACGCACCGATTTCGTTGACAAAGTTGTACGAGTATCTCGGTTGTCTGAAGTCAATTATAAAGCGTCAGCTTTGATAACTTGTGCTGATTATTCCTTTCCAATTATTTTTAACAATGCGCCGAAATCCGGGTTTGCCGGGAAAGTGTCACTTTGCGATAAGCGCTTTCTGAACTGGCATGTCGCATGATTGGATTTTATGAGGAATATATTTAATTTCAAAGCTGCAGAAATAAGTTTTTATAGTGCGAAATTAGTAACCCCCATGTTCATAAAACTTAACAGATCTCTGTTAAACTTTGCATTTTATGTACATATTATTCAAGAGAGACGTCAAGCGTGAGTCGATCGTAATTTTTTTTTAACAATAATGTGTGGATCCGTACCCGGTTTATTTACTTACATTTTTGAATCCGATGCGATTGTACTTATACATCTGACCGTATCTTCTACGTTAAATTGCAAGAGAGAGAATAAAAAAACTCCACAGAAAACACTATTTAGGCTTTTAAACACACTGTATCCAATAGCCGATATTCGAGGCACTCGTTTCAATATATGTATTTTAACTCATAATAAGGATAGTCGAAAGCGTTTCCATGCGCATCGATTAAGGCCAGGCCAGCCAGGAGTCAACAAAGAGCTTGTTAAAATTCTTCCAAAGTTGACCGCTATCTAACATGCCCCATTAAAATAAAAAAACGCACCCTTTTTCCTTTGCCTTATAAAGAACGAGCGATATGTGTAAAAGAAGAGGACCACTAACCTACTTTTGCTAGTCATTTTTCGTGCGATATAAAATTGCATTTTTAAGTAGATGTGGAACATCGTATTATAAAGTTTTGTTAGTATTAAATAAAATCGTTTGTTTTTGCAAGGTTATGCCAGATTTGAGTATATTAATTATTTAATAATAATTTTAAGGCCAAATTAACATAATTATAGTCTTCATATAACATATTTGTATATCCTGACTTTTAAAAGATAGGTAGTTAAATAGTAGTAGGTAGTAGTGGGAATTTAAATCACAGTAGGTAACATTCGGAACTACATATATTAAACAATCTCAATCAACTAATATCTTTTACTAATTTTCTATAGAAAAACATCGAAATGAGCATGGCACAATTCATTGTAAGGTGACATTGCGTCGTGTTTATTATCTCAATTAATTTTAGAGATAGGTATTCAATGTCTGTATGGTTGTTAATTTAGTTGTGATACTTGTGAGCAATAAACACTGTGTAATTAAGAACAACTGTCAATTTCACATTAATCTGCAGCCTATCGTTATCTATGGCGGCGCACGGCGCCAGGAATTACTTCCATTCGGCTCGACAGCGCAACAATGAATGTAACATTAACTATCACTTTTCGTGCTGATTATACATCGAATCATATCACACGTCCACGGTATCTGCTGGCATAGATTCCGCAGGATTAAGCGCACCTATGTCTTTAACCGTAATGTTCAGATAGAATTATCGCTTGCACTTTTATTTCTGCCGATATAAACTGGCGACTCGCCTGGATTAGTGTCAATGCTCTACCTGTTCGCGATTCGACATGCTTTGTCCCAGTTTCACGCTTACAAGCGATTTAATTAGCCTTGGATCTAGTAATCCTTAAGCGACAATTTGTGATTTTTTTGTCACACGTTTTAACTTTTACTTGGTATTTGATAGGATTAAATTGTCGACCTAGTATGATTGGATGACCCTGTTTCAAGTTTAAAGGAAAGTTAAGTGTTGCAGACTTCAAAAGTGACACTTTTGATATCTTGGTTGACGTTGGCTTAAAATATTTCTTGTCATTTTTTGAATGGGTGTTTTTGCTCGGGGGAGAGAAATTTAACGATAATAGCTGGCATGAGTAATATTCCAGTACTTACTTGTGAATCGAGTTTCATACTTCGTCTCTCTACTCGAGATTGAGGTGGGTGTACCCAGAGTACGTACTGTAGTATTTATTTTAGCAAGCTAAACCCCCGCGAATAATATATTATACGACTGATATTAGTTATTACATATTCAAATGCATCATAGCGCTTTGTGGTATCTGCGTCTGCGCCAATTTTTGTTTGACGCCAGTCGCTCGCAGGCAGGTGCGTGGTGCGCGCGTGCGTTGAACAACTTTGTGCAACAGCTGATTTTGGCGCCAACGCGATCTTACACACGATCAAGAAACATAACCTACAAAATTTGTTTAGCAATTCAAGTTTTACATTAGCATTGTTTTAGTGTAAAGTGTAGACTAATGAAGATGACAGTTAATCGAATAAGAGTTGTGGTGCTTGGCAGCGCTCGTTGCGGGAAATCGGGTAAGGTTAATTTGAAAATGTTGGCATGCTCACCTGACTAATAGGAATGGAATGGTGGCAATTTGAGGCCGCTTTTGTTTTTATATTTCTGAAGAAAATATGAGATAATCACTTAACGATACAAATTTGATCCAAGTTTGAGTTTTTCGAACCTTAATTTACCGTCTACAACAACTTAAGTATTTATCAATTAAAAAGAAAGGAAGGGAATAAAATGAAATGAAAAATATCGTATGTTTTGACAAGAGGGCTCGACTTAAATCAATTATACCTAATGATCTCCCAAAGGATTCCCTGATTTATTATGAGAACCGGACGCTGTAATTAAGGCTGTTAATTTAATTACTGTTATCGTTAGTTTTATTTTGTTTTATGTGAAGCTAACCGGCGCTCGGCAGGTGCCTATTAGTGTTATCCTACTGATTTATCATGAGCACTCGAACTCGGACTCCAGCCATCCGACTCTCGCTCTCGGTTGAGTTCACTAACTCCCAACTGGAGCATTCATAACTATTACGAAGATTTCAATTCGACTATTACGGCTATGAATTAGCGTGAGTCGTAATCCGGTTTGAAAACAACACATTTTGTTTTGAA
This sequence comes from Cydia fagiglandana, assembly GCF_963556715.1. NCBI lineage: Eukaryota > Metazoa > Arthropoda > Insecta > Lepidoptera > Tortricidae > Cydia > Cydia fagiglandana. Next base: position 11,521,306 of record NC_085936.1, on the reverse strand, counting down.
ATCATAAAGTAAACAGACAATGTAAAAATTTAAATATTTAACCAGGTGTTTTTTATACAGGGTGATTCATGAGACGTGAGCAGGACTAATCCTGCACACTCAGTAACTGACAATTGACCGATCACCGTCGTATTTAGGTGAAATAACCACAATTTTTCCTATTTTTTAACTTTTTGGTGAGGGCAAATTTAATTTTCTACAATCATGGTTACCCTGCAAGACCCAATTAATAACCATAAAACCTCTTTAACCGTAATGACAGCATTTGATTACGAAGAAATAAACTGTCAAACTTGAGTGAGATACGAGTTTTCAAAAGTAACCAGACCGTGATGACAGTGATGACAATCAATTTGACACAGAATATCAGTAGTTTAGTATTCTAATTGTAGGGTGACCATGCGTGTCGTAAATAAATTTATTAATTTTTTTTTCAACACGAGTAGAAAATTAACGTTAATCTCACTAATACTGATACGAAACAGTTGCTTATAATTTACAAAAGGCGCAGTCTTAGTCCTGCTCACGTCTCCTGAATCACCCTGTATAGTTTGTATCCGTTTCATACTTTTGAGGTTATGAGTTTTCTCGTTCGGCCTAGGTTGATAATTAACCCGGACCAGTTTCAAAATGTAATTGTCAACATCTTTACGCACTAGTTCAGTGACTGTTACTGGGTCAATGAAACCTTAGCATTTAAATAGCTCTGCCACTAGTCTGATACTTGCGTGATTATCTACTGATTTGCATGAACTTATTTATCCCTAGCCCTTTCGTACCGAGCCCTTGAATGGAAATGAGGTAGCTAAGCTTTAGCCAGTTTAACCAATCCTTCCCTTCTTGGATATCTTACGATCGAATTTTGAAACAGTTTCAAAACAAACAAGCAACATGTGGGTTGCAGGTTAGGGTGTTGCAATTGTTATCAGCTACGATAAGCAGATTTAAGAACGGCCATTTATAGTCAAAGATAACAAGCAAGTATTGATTTGGAGAAAGATTATGAGGAAATAAATGTTAACCATGTGTTGATATATTATATGAAGAAACCGAAAAGAAAAAGAGCATATTACACGTTTAAATGATATTTAAAGACCTAACGTAACGGAACGGTGGATCTGAAAACATATTAAAACGGTAATAAATGAACTGAAATATCCATTAAATTTAACGGTTAGAGTTATATTAAATACTTGTGTATTACTAAAATGTGGATCCTTTGTTGCGTCGTAGTGTCAGGTGTGAAACAAAGGCGCGTTATCAGTTCGACTCAATGCTATCAGTTGATAACTCAGGTACTGTGTCAATAGCCTTCTGGCCAATTCCATGAAAGTAATCATGATAATTATCGTTTGCTTATAAAATTCTTTGGTGCTTTATATTTAATGCGTCATAACTTATTGTGTCACGTGAATCTAATCACTCACGATTTTTTGCATTTTTAATTTTAAATTTTTGAAACGTTAGATATTTCTATAAAATTACTAATTATTTCCCTAATGAAATGTCTTTATTTTTTATCCTCGTTTTTGTCATTGTCCAAGAAATGGTCAATTTTAAATAGTATTAACGTTAAGGAACTCTTTGCTGTTATTATGAAAACGTATCATGGATGGAAACATTTCAAAGTCTTGAGAAACAATGGTATGCATCTCAGATCATGTATGTACGGTGTTCAGATTATTCTAGGGCGTTTAATGTCAGACGAGTAACGTAAACAATGAAGTTTAATGTTCTGATTCATAATCTGCACCTACTCCAATTGTGGCCAGATCACGTTGAATAAATAGATCAACTCGTAGGTATCGAAAGTTTACAAACATTTGGTCGGAACCTAGTTAGTCAGCGTCGAGAAATAGGAACGGCTTCGTAATGTTGTTGTCCTACCCGAAGTAGTGAATGCGTAGAGTGTTCAGGCATTTGTCATGAATCTAAGATGATGTATATGTACGTAGGCCGCCGATGACAAAGTATAATTACCTTCATATTCCAAAATTAAGAAAAAGTTGCCTACAATTTCGGAGCCTATAATATGATACCTACAACTCTATAGAGTGTTTAGCTAACCTAGAGGGAAAATAATCGGACTTTTCTTTGGTTTTCTACAAAATAAATATTTATTTCTATAGTTATGATTAATACTCAAGTGTTAAATATTTTAGGCGTTTATTGCTCAATGCTCATTCTATATTATTCAAAGATTTTATTCAACGGATGGAGTGCATTTTTGCTCTGGTATTCGCTGGACTTCCTGTCTGTTGATGCGAAAAAGACAAAGAGCGGGCAAGCCAAACGCCCTCGTTTCGAATCATGCTCAGAAATATACTGTAGTATTTTTCTTGTAGTCAAGAAATCTCTTGTGACAGTTTAGTCATCCAAATGAAGCAGGGCAGTCCTAAATATTAATATTTATGGTCTATGACTCCTGTAATAAGAGCGTTAGTCACCAAGAAGAATGCGTGTCGGTGCGGTGCCAGACGCCGGCACAGCGAGGCGGCTCGCAGTGGGCCGGAGAGTGATCACATCCGCCGGGACCCTTATACAGGACAGTATATTAACAGGGACTTTTTGCACTGAGCAAAATGTTTAATGGCTGCTTAAATAGGATAGAGCTGAAATTGTATCGTCTGGCACGTTGTTGCATATAAAAATGCCGTGATGAATAAAAACAAATCTATCGCGGTGTTATGGAAAAGAAATTATTTATTCGTGAGCACAAACACATAATAGAAAATTATACATAACTGAGAAACATAAAAAGGAGAAAGTGCCACGAAATGGTCTCAACTCAGCATGTTGCTGGCGACTTCCAGCGCTGATCTTCCGATGAGACCATCCTGTCACCCATGTTGGAATCGCAATGTCACCACAAAACGGTGGCCACGATTTTATAAAAAGTTTATATTTGTTAACTAATATACTAGTATTTCTAAATAAATATGTTATAGATTTACGTAGCGTGATTCACTTGTCCGGTATCTTGGTGGTCCAATTTCGGGTCCGCCGGTCAGACTGATTTTTTTTTGTGTATTTTCTGACCGCTGAGTTAATTTTACGCATGCGATTCAAATTAAAGCAGAATTGGTTTGTAATTTAAACGTTGCGCCCAAAAATGGGCGGACAGGTGAAGTGAGCCCACATTGTTGCATTGTGTGCAAAGTTTGTAGTTTTTTCATCTCGAGTAAGATGCAGTTTCTGCATGAATTAACACTTCTTCTTGCCACACACAATTTTTTGGGTGTGATACAAAATTACACCAGGTAAGCCCTGCTTATCTTTGAGCCGTCAAACTCAAGCTGCTTCCACACCGGTTATTATAGACCAGTAAATAATTATTGGCTACCGAAGGAGGCCGGAACGGGAAAAGCTCAGATCATTGTTTCGTTCTTGCCGTCTGCGCAACGTTGTTAGGTTATTATTATCCTGTTGGAACTACGCATTATAATACCTTGTATTCTGAAAGTATTAGCGGGCGCCCCCGGTGTTAAGTGCAAAGATAAATGTTAGCAAAGCGTCGGAAGCGGCAAAAAACATGCAAACAAAAATCCACTTTCGTTCGGACGCAAAATTTTTGGGCTTTGTTGAGTTCGAAACATACTAATGTGATAGATTTGTCACTTTCTATTGTTTATTCTGTTTTTTTTAATCCCATGGCATAGAACATACAATTTCTTACTGAAAATTTCTAGCCAGTTCAACATACCCAATGCCACATAATAAGTAATAGACTATAATGTAAATATGTACGTAAATTGGCTACTAATAAAACATTTAAAATGGAGCTTAGTGTCATCGATTTTTTATTAATCTGCCATTTGGTTTGTCATGCATATATATTTTTAAAGGTGTGAAATTATATCATTTGATTCTCTAATAGGCAGAGGCCACGTGATAGAAAGTATAAACAATAAGTCGGCGAAAGCTAGTGAAATTGATTTATAGTATCGGCTCGGGAAGTTTTGGGAAACACTCGAGAACATTAACACAACAATTAAAAAAGATTCGGTAACCTCGCATTGGTTAAGTAATAGTCGCCGACACTCGACGTTTTATAACACTAAATTGAAAAATGTCTCGTGTCATTGTGATATCACAATATTGATTTTTTGTAATACCTATACATATTTTGTGGAGAAATACCGGTAATTTCGTGTTTGTAATGTATTACTTACCTACATTTTTTTTGATAATATATGATGGCTCTTATATGCATAAGTAAGAGTTAAAGTACCTCCATTCAGATACATTGTTTCAAATTTTAAGTTTATTTTCAGGTTTTTATTAAGTAACTAACTTTCTCTACCATCCAGTAGCACCTGGACAAATATGGTGCTAAAAATAAATAGTTACAGGTACCTACGTAAAAAAGGTGCTCAACAAAAAGTTGCTCCTACCATGTTACTCGACGAAAGTTCTGATATTTATGGGAACCTAGAAGCCAAACTAGTTTTATAGTAAACGAATGTATAGACCGACGTTGATGGTGACACATAGGTAGTATTTTAATTTGGTGATAATGCAATAAGGGAAACTTTGTTGCTTTCTGTTTATATTGACTAGTATCACTAATAAGCTCTGCCATTCTTTTATTTTTATTATCTACCTATACATGTAGCTGTATATAGTAGAAATGATAAGCATTTTTCTTGTACATTTTGCGACTGCTGATAGGTTGCCTAGGACATAGGTTACCTTCATTCGGCTTGTAAACATCTGCTTGGCTTTTAACTATCTGTACCATATATTTACGCTATTCTTATTTATACATTTTCAAGCAGATAAGTCAGTTAAAACATTTATGTCTTCAGCTTCAGCAGTAAAACGTACCTAATAATTTCATATAAGTTTCAAAAGTACAGTCTGAGTCAGTATAACATGTTGGGAAATCCAAAAGTAAACTTATACGCCTGCGTATTTACTCCCTGGGTTTCTTGTTATTTAGTATCTGAACTAGATGCGTTGTTTACGTTGCCGATACGCTCGCTTCACACGAGAATTTGGCGAGTTCCGGCGCATTCTAAAAATATTATGACATTGGTGCAACACCCTGACTAACATTGGCGTAAGAATACGCCCTGAGATTGTCATCATATTTTTAAAGTCTGAATAGACGCTATATTTCTCTGAAATAAGGTAAACGGCCCCAAGTTCGTGTTAGTACGTTATTTCGTTAGTTTTTTTTCTGGCGCAAATAATAAGGAATTCAAATATCTTTTATTCAAATTATACATATGAAAAAAATCTGTATTAGTTAATCTCTTCAATAAAATGATAACCAATATTTTAGTGATTAAACTAAGAGTAATACGACGGTCGAAACTGTTAGACGGCCGCGAATAGCTGTGTTGTATGCGTGCACTTTTTTTAGGCGTAAGGTGCGCGCTCTCACTTGTTAAGCTTATAGGAAGGAAAAGCTAAACCCATTCGAATAAAAGTTTTTGGGAGTGTTTCTGTGGGTTCCTTAGTAATTGATTTGATAAGAAAAAAGATTGAATTTATGCATAGAAATAACTTAAAATTGCAATAAATCGACTCACGAAATAGCGGTCATTTTATCTTACGTGTGTCTCCTATTTCGTGCCACTAACGAATCAAGGATTTTCTAGATACATTGTGAGTGCTTGTTTTTAAATATAACAACAAAGATAATTAAAAAAATAAATTAGAAAACAATTAATATATTTCATGAAGTTTCGTATGAGCGAAATTCGGTATATGTTTTTTTCACTAGAATTCTCATAAAACGAGTTTGAATGTGACCCGAGTTAAAAATTTTAAGGTATGTTCCACGTATATTCTCATATTAACTACTAGCACAATTTTATTTATTATTGAAATTTGATTTATTTTTGTGTAGGTATGTTTATTTTTAACGTATAAGATAGTAAATTATTTTTGTAAATATTTTTTTTTTTTTTTTTAAATTAAATAGTTTGACTTTTAATCAAGTATTAAAGTACCCATATGGTTTACCTAAGTCTTAATTCAACCATTAAAGTCGACGAGTACAAAAAACTTTAAGCTAGCTCTCAATTTAACATTTTTTTTATTATTATTTTTAATTTGACCTTACAATTATTCGTAAGTAGGTAAGACCGTTAAATATTTAAAATGATTATCAGAAAATTATCAATTTATCACCAATTACTCTAAGAAAACTTTATGCCGAAACAGGGGACACGAATTCACGAATTTAGGAGCTGACCTAAATTTGTATCACGAAATGGGAGCCAAATAAGAGGTTCACGAAAAAATTCATATAAAAAAAAGTTTATACATATACATTACAGTTTATACATTAAATGATTAACAAAGAACTAATATAACATATTCAAAAGCTTTCAAGGTATTGATATGCTTAGTAATATTAAAAAAAAATACACAAACTCTCAACTCACTCTCAAGAGCCTTAACCTGCCGAAACAGGGGCCCTTTACCTTATCTTTTATTTACGCATGACCGCTATGATTGTTATTTTCATTGGGTGATTCTTAGTCAATATTGTATTTAAGCCGCGCTGTTGTCGAACATGTTTTCCATCCATTTTCCTATAGGAAAAGTTTTCAAGAATATTCTTCACACCAACCAGTTGGTTTTCCAGAACGGCACAACACTACTGACGGAATGCGTGGCTTCCACGCGTATTCGGGAAACGAGATAATCACAAGATCTAGAAACGATATAGAGATCAACTAGATTTACATTAGATATCGACTAGATGTGACTTGGATATCTAAGTCATAACTCGTCGAAATCGTTCAAGAGGACCTCCAGAATCGCGGAAACGTCAAATTTGACATATCTATCTTGTCGAAATCGTTCAAGAGGACCTCCAGAATCGCGGAAACGTCAAATTTGACATATCTATCTTACAAATATCTTTAAATTATCCATATCGTAACTTGCTACGATCTAGTAGAGATCTAGTATCATGCTGAGGTCTAGTAGAGATCTAATACATTTTCAGAATCGAGCCGTTCGTCAGAATAAATACTTACCCGCAGTTTGCCTCCTAGCTAAACTAGTAGGCTTCTAATGTACGAGTAAACGCTTTCAGTATAGCACGCCCCATTATGCAATTACATACAAAACAATCAATCACGAGCGCATCTTGATTGTGTTATTAAGCAGTTATCCGCGTACCTGCCTTCAGGTAATCGCTTGAGGCTAATGCTTATGCTTATTAGCTATTTAATTTGGCTAATGAAAACTTTACTCACTTGTTTGGAAAATGTTTTTGCAGGTAATCATTGTCTTCAATTACCGCTATACTTATATTTACTACATGATGAACGTCGGGATGTATTTTAAATTCATCATACGAGTTATAGATACATAGATATTTAGTTAGATTTATTTATTATAGGAATTATGCGGTACCTAATTAGACTTGGTTAACACTTCGTTAACCCGACGCGGTCACCGCATGAAAACCCAAAATTACGTGGGTTCATACTTTATGGGTTCATTTTGGTTTGAAAGATAATTTAATGGCAAACTATTGTTAAATTGGACATGAAGTCAGATGTCAGATTTACAGATATCAAATTCTAGAAATTGCTAAGGTATTTTTGTATGTCTGATTGTAAGTTAGTCGAATGAGGCCGTGTCATAAAGTCCGAAGCAGTGGGATGGTAGATCGAGCGCGAGAAAATGTCAGAGCTGTATTTATAGTGCCGGCCGCATGCCGCTCGTAGTCTGAGTCACCCGGTCAATCGTCTGCCGGGACCCTGCGCTAGGGCTGTCACTAATCTCATATTTATACATCTTCTTCTTCCGCGCGTTATCCCGGCATTATGCCACGGCTCATGGGAGCCTGGGGTCCGCTTGACAACGAATCCCATGATTTGACGTAGGCACTAGTACTAATTAATAATTAGTTTTAAGATATATTTTGTATTAATATGTATGCTAGTTTTAAGGTATTTATCTATGGGCCAATAGTTGCCTGAAAATAAATGTTTTCATTCATTCATTCATTCACTAATCTCATATTTATACATACAGTGGAATATATTATCATAATTATTTTGGTAGGATTTTCTTCTAGTATAGGTAAAAAAAATGCCCAATGTTTGCCAAAAAAGTCAGACATGAGCACCTTTTTTTGGTAAGAAAGTGTCCACTGCTGACCACCATGAACCGATAATAGTATCTAAAGTATTTCAACGTAAGTATCAAACTAAAACAATTTTCCAGGATTTGTGGACATTTAAACTTTAAACCATAGCTATTATAATTCGGAGAGCGAAACGAACAAGCTGGTTTCCAGATCAATAATTTACTGACAGCTAAAAACAAATAGTATAAAAAAATATGGTTTTCTGTAAAGTCGGTTTACGGACGATAACTGTAAAGTCGGTTTACGGACGATAATTTTGCGTGATAACGTCATAAGAAAACATTGATGGAAGATTGCATACTTTGGCCGTAACGTTACTATGGAGATCTGTCCACAACTTGATACTTTTTCGTGCATGCTACCGGTGTTCATCGATTTATAAGACGTTATCACGTCAAAAATATAAATACTTTAAAACCTATATACCTAGTCCTCGTCAGCATTATCAATTATAGTAATTAAACATTTGGCGGCCCTAGTTTACGAGCGATAGAGTTACTCACTCTTCAATTTATAAACTCTCACCAAAATATTTATTTTTAGCACCTGAGATTAAATTTAGTATGCTCGGTTAATAATAGAGCGTTAACGTGGAATGAGGAAAAAATAAAATGATGAAACATTTTAAAAGGAGAATCTTACTCAGAGGCGGTATCATGGTCGAATTTTTATCACTTGTCATGACATGCGTCACTTTTGCACTTACATACTTGTTAGAAAATGACAGGCATGATTGAAAACCGACCATCTTAGCCGTGCTGTTGTAGAATTGAACCGATGTAACAATGATGATTACGAATTTATATTAACTTTAAACTATCCTACTTGTTTTATAACCCATAGCCAAATTTTGTGATTTGAATATAATATATGGGTCATAATGAGAAACTATTAGTTTTGAAAATAACCCTGAAATCGCGAAAAAAAGGTTCTGGTTTGGTAAAGTTAGTAAAAGTTGCTTATTATTTATGACCTATACCTATATTCACCAGTAATAATACATATGGCTATAAGGGTTGAAAAACGACCTATATGTTCATTGTTATTATCGTCGCCAGGCTATAGGTAATAATTACACCTTATAAAACAAAGTTCCCCGCCGCGTCAGTCTGTCGGTATGTTAGCGAAGAACTCAAAAACTACTGAACGGATTTTCATATATCATCAATAGAGTGATTCTTGACCTTGAGAAAGGTTTAAGTTACTACTATTGATATGTATGCAAGGTGAGGTGCTACTTGATCATAATTGACAATCTTCGGAAGAAACGCGTTCCACATGATTCTTATTTTATAATTTGTTAAAGTTTTTATAATGTTGTTATGATACAACCTTGATACTACGAGTAAATAGTTGCAGTGAATCTCGCGCGCACCAATAAGTGGATAAAGTGGAAGCAAAATATCATGGTCGTATCATATAATATCAAAACTATAACCGGTTTTAAGATCAATAATAAACCGCTCTAGATTTTATCGAAAAAAAATAAATTTCATCTAAAACCACACATAACTAAGTTACTATATATTTATTCAAGTTTTTCTCAATATTTTCGTTTTCCAATTCATGCATCATTCGGATTGAAAATTTCATATCGTATTTGATTTATTCGATGATTTTAAAGATTAACTCGAGTGTCAATAAATTATGCGATTCAGAACAAAATGGCAATAAAATTGGTTATCTCCATGAGTTGATGTAAAATCTTTCTCTCCAATATTTGCAATGGCTAAAAGATCGTGAGTTCAACGACACTTGAAGAAAAGATGTTCATGAATAATGAAATCTCAACTGGCAACGAATTATGTAAGAACCGCAAATGTTAATTTCAAGTAAACTCTAAATGAACACACGCTCGCTGGAAGCGAGTTCACGGCTTTTGGATGTTGAAGAAATTCTAGATTTATTTCCAGAATGTACGGTACCGGTAACGAGAACTATAACGGTACTCGAGAACCGAGGATTTAACCGAGACGTCTGAGTGAATAAAGTAGCAAAGGTAAATGTTAATTAAGAGCATCGCGGAGGTGATTGCAGACACGATCCGGGGTTCGCCACGCTAGTCGCGGTAATTGGACGCCAACTGTTTCATTTGCATTTTTAACGTCAATTTCATTTCCGTATACCTCACTTAATTAAACTGCGATCCTTTAATCCACTAGCAATGAGCTACGACTTTAAATGAGTGGCTATTATAAATATGAAGTGGGTTAAGGGGCTCCCCCACGCCAATGACCTTCGATCTGAATCCCTTAGTTTTCTAATGTTTTTTGTAGCTTATCATATTAACAGCAACGGCTTTAAGCAATATAGTATCCCATATTTACTTTAAAGTTCATTGTTTTCGAGATATTTGGCATCAAAGTTGAACAATTTTAGGCTAAAAAACTGGTTTTCTGGCCATAACTTTTGTGTTAATTAGTTTAAAATTAAAACCTTGGACACGATTTTCGAGACTTCAAAGACGAACCCAAATATGTAGATTTCGTACATGTAAGATCCTTCACTGCAAACTAGATACGAAAAAAGTGTTTTTTTAGACAACGTTTAAAAAATTCATAAAAAAATAAGTATTAATTTTTTTCGAAATCCGGTGGACAAAACCGGAGATAAAAGATTGAAGAACCGATAGCCGTTTGTCTTATAATTCTATCTGTAGTGCAAAAAAAGGAGATACGATTCAAAACTTGTCAAAAATCGATGAAAACATCGGGTAGCCCCTTAATTTTAACGTGCCTCGCATTCTATAAGGATGCAACTTTCTCTTGTATTTATTGACATCCTATGAGACTTGCTAATTTATGATTTCTCCCTGCCAAGTTTAGAATTTGACAAGTGACGCGTTTCTCAACAGTGACGATTAGGTGCGCGTGACCTACAAGTCTAGAATGCGTGGTGCAAGTTAGTTCGTATATAGATTTAGAAATAACCGCTACACGTGCTTATTAAATCAAAGTGGGCACCATGCATAAACATCAATTTCAGGACTTTCAAAGTCCTAATTATAAGTCGAGGGACTCGTGGGTGATAGGTAATATACGAGTATAACAGAAGCCATTGAAAACTCATTTATTTAATTTAAAGGCGTGGTAGGGTGTAGAGTTATTCGCGGGATATTTAAAAACATCTTACGGCTCCATTCTTATATTCCATTAGGTAATTGAATAGCTCTTTATTTGAAATGGTTCTTTATAGCATAAACTTATCGACTCTCTACCAATCTCATTGCAACCTATCCGATATAAGGTTATTCCTACTTATTGGTTGGCAGCACCTCGCTATCAGTCAGTCGCGAGATACGTGCTTGTGGATTACCTTGAATGGCGCTATCAATGCAGCAGTGAAAGTATTCGTTAGTATAATTGACTGCCTGTATCAATACCCATGTTTATTCTGCATGTTTTGATAAGGGAACAACTTTTCTGAGACATTTCACGCTAAAGTACGTGTGCTTGTACAGTTCGCTACCGAGTTTTACTTTTACTTTATCGCCGTCCTGATCAATTAATTTATAGTCGACATTAATTTGAAGGAGGTATTTATTTATTATAGCAGCAGCCACAATTGCTTTGGAAAGCGAGTGTGTAAGACTAGACGATCCGGTGTTTTCGTTCACGACTCCCCTTGCTTCGAACGTAATTATGTCGATGGAGATCGCAGTAACTTTGCTTGTAAACATTATGTTTAGTTCTTCATATTTGAAAATGTCCTTTCAATTTTTAATTTCCTCTTTTAAACATATATCACGGCAAGATGATACGAGTATTATGGCTGAAGGTAAAGACGACACAGAGCTGAATAAATGCCAATAGATTAGTACAATTATAAAAGTTTAAGAGTACCTTAATATTGTTGCATTCTTAAGCTACCTCTAAAAGACGAGTATCCAATTAATACGCTAGACGATGTTTCTTGCTAGCAGACCTCAAAGCCAATACCCAGTAACACACTAACATTCCGACGTGTGACTTCTTGTACACGGTAACGAATGGTGAACCTAAATGAAAGGGAGGTACACAGTGACAGCCTCAATATATACTTGCAATTAACACACATTTGGTTAGACGCTAATAAAGAGACAACACTGGGTTTAACAAAGGCGTTTGTAACAAAAATATACTGAATTAAGAATTATCAATATAAACTTAATAATGATCATTAAAGGTATTTAGCCAACATATAGTAACATAAAAATCCAATCTTTATTTCAAAGTAAGTCGCCATAGTGTACACCCATTTATTGCCATCTATACAAAAACCGGGCAAGTGCGAGTCGGACTCGCGCACGAAGGGTTCCGTACCATATGCAAAAAAAAAACAAAAAATGCAAAAAAAACGGTCACCCATCCAAGTACTGACCGCTCAAAAATCACGTTTGTTGTATAGGGGCCCCATTTAAATCTTTATTTTATTCTGTTTTTAGTATTTGTTGTTATAGCGGCAACAGAAATACATCATCTGTGAAAATTTCAACAGTCTAGCTATTACGGTTCGTGAGATACAGCCTGGTGACAGACGGACGGACGGACGGACGGACGGACGGACAGCGAAGTCTTAGTAATAGGGTCCTTTGGGTACGGAACCCTAAAAATGATAATATGTCTGAAAAGTTTTAACTTTAACTAAAATAATTATGTGCCTTTCAAGATATTGTCATAAATCAAAAATGATCATATTATTTTTATACTACTTTATTTCAAATGCTTTTATCATTCAAATATCCTCGATATCAATAAAATGTTCATATTTCCAAATATGTATTCTTGAAGCTCTCCAAGCGTCAAATAAAATTTATTGGAAATCAATGTCTCGCAACAGGAGATTGCTAACTTTTCACTCTTCGATAGGTAGGTACACTGAAGTGAATTTGAAAAGTATTTTTACCTTAAGTGTGGGGCCTTATTATTATGGTTTTATTGTAAATTACTTGTCATATGATTTTATTGTAATAAAGGTAAAAGTTGTAGTACTTACTCGTACAGTTTGTAATAAAGTGCAACATAGTACTGAACGTTGACTACTTTTAGCGTTCACCATAAATCAGAAGCTGACAATACATTCAGAGCGACATGTTTATCTGCACGCTGTGAAGCGAAGATCGGCACAGTTAGGCGATCGAAGCAAATCCGTACCAAAATATTTAAATTTTACTCTCTTATGCCCTAGATAATAGAGTTGAAATTAGATGTTTTTGCTTTTATTTAACATCCCTTGACGTACCTAAATAAACCCGAATTTATCACGGCAGTCGATAAAACGGCCAACTGATGAGAAGGGATGTGGAGTTCATTTTACGAACCATTTTACTATTTATGGTACATCATATTTTACTGCTGTAGCGTAAGCGTATAAAATCTTACATATTTCTAAGTGTCAGCTATTAAATTCCTTTTTGTCGCGTTGGCCATAAACTATTTAAGAATATGATCATTTTTGAAGGGTTAATATAGTAAATATCCACCGATACACAGGTAATCCAGACTAAATAGATTTCTGATAAATTCATAGCCTGTAATATCATGTGCTTGGACATTTACCTACCTTTATTGAGTTCTTGTGATGGCAAAAATAAATAATATGAGGATAACCTAGGCACATTCAGCTGGCTTTTTCTCGTTGCCAATAGGCAGACGGTTGAAATTTACACAGAATATGTTTTTCTATTGGTTGCACAAAAACAAAAAAATTAAGGAGGGAAAAGGTAGGAATCGTATATTTTTTTGTTTTTATTGGGTCTCTATTGTTTCCCAAATAGTTTTAAGTCATAATGTATTGTTTGTCCGAATTTTCGTTAGTCATAATTGGTTTTTCTCAGAAACGCGTAACTTTTCAGGTTTGCCATAAAACAAACCTAACCTAACCTAACCTACCCATAGAAGAACCTTACGAAAATCCAAAAAAAGTTAACGGTTTCAGTTTTATGACTAACGATAATATGACAAACAATACATTATGACTTAAAACTTTATGGGAAACAAAGGGACCCCGTTTTTATTGTATAGGTAGCTATAGAGTGGTTTAATGCATACAAACCTTAAACAAAACCTATCAGGTCTATACGCAACACAACTTCTCTATGGTTTAGACTCGCGAGCCGAAATCACAGACACCTTTTTTATTATAATCTTTAATTTTTGTTTTTCATTGAAACTTTCACACACTTTCTTTTCATTCACAGCAGCGTTTCATTAGTAATAGGTAATTTTATTGTACGCATTCAAAAATATTTTAAATATCTACATTCAATCAGCTAAATACTGTTTCTTAGCAAATAGAAATGCATATTCTATTTAAATTTGTCTAAATTTAGAAACTATTATCTATCATAAAATAATTTAGTAGTTAGGTAATTAAAGTTTGGCCCGCACTATGAAGCTCGAAAGACGTGGACTCTCTATAATTTCCTACAGCTTAAGTTAACGTGCATGCAACCCAATGTTTGCTTTCCCTCTAATTGAGACTTGTAGTTATAAATTAATTCAGGAACACAACTTTTGTAACACCTCTTACCCATTGCTGCTAATTGCTGCTTTCTCTAAACTTCAATGTTTCTATTGCGGCGGTTTATTGGGCAAGATTGTATTTAGTATCTATTTGTAACCTTAACTGCCTTTCAATATAACATTGTAGCATGTTTACATGCTGCTAATGTTGCTCATTAATTGTTTATAATAGAAACTTATGATCGTTCCGTAGTTTTGTAGACCTATTGAAATTAGCAAGAAACTTCTTGCTAATTGTAATTGTCTACACTACACCATTACAATGATTTTAACCACAAATAAATGAGGTTTTACCCGTGTTTGGGCGTTTATAGACTGATCCTATGATGATTAGGTAATACAAGTTTTAAGCCGCCCTGTTAGTATGTTAGTATTGGTCAATTACAATAAAACAATCTTTTACTTTAGTAAAAAGTTTAAACTTAGCACTGACATAGTCTTATAGGTTATCAAAATCGGTGACAACTTAGCTTGGTACTCTACGTACGTGCACCAACTGAATTTATATTTTTTTTGTTTCAGCCGTGGTGGTCCGTTACCTAACAAAGCGTTACATCGGCGAATACAGCTCCACCGGCGGTAAGTGTGGCATTCACGATAGCCTCGCTATGTGTAGAATGTTTAGAAACAGCCCTTAGTTTAATCAAGAGTTGCCAAGTGTTGGCAAGACTTGCCAACGTTTATTTGCGATATTGGCAGGGCGCGCCAAGGCTGCGCGACGCGGCACCGGCGCCTGCGCCCGGCCGACGACCTTTGATAGCTTCTTATTGAGATATTGAGAAAGATAATGATCTTATACGCACACGGTAGTCACAGAGAGGTGCTTATTAGTGAGATAAATCAGCGCAAGCAATGCGTTTTGTGTACATACACGTTTATTTATTGGTTATGATAATAAAAATTCCATGTCGCAAATTTCAAACAGCGGCAGCATACATCGTTTATAGTCTTGCTCGCTGGAACTTTATAAGAAACCTTCATCTTAATAATATTACAAATTTTGTAGATTAGATACTGAATTCATCTCGTTTATTTGGATTTCATCGCTTTGACACTATTTTCCATTTACATTGTAATGAATGAACATTGTATATCTAGAAATAAATTCTAAGGTTACCTATTGTAACCTAGAATCGTGTGACTGAAATAGTGTTTCAGAAAGCCAATACTCCGGAATGAGGTCAAAATCGAGGCGTCGATACTCAAATACATAATAGAACAGCTGTTTGATTGACAAGCGATGCATGACGGAAGTCTATCCATTGGTCTTAGGTTATGGATTGAAAATGCCAGCGATCATATCCGTAAACAAATTACCTCTATGGCCATTCATCATCTTGGAATGGCACACATTTTTTCAATACGATGTAGTAATGAAGTAACCTAATTAAAACGGGAATTAATTTGGTGAATTACCTGCTGATTTTCTTAGTGAGTGATTGTCAGCAGCTATCGTAACTTGCAAAGATCGACACCAGTCAGCTTTATCTGTTGATTAAATTTTCGCAATGTTTGCGATATCAAAAATTGATAGTCTACACAAAGATTGAATGAATTACTAATTCTGAAATGGGTTTGATCTTGATATACCTATCTATACGATAAGCATGGATACGTAGCTCCAACTGGTTTCAGTGTTGCTTAACTGTTGTGTAGGTAGTATGATTCAAAGGTGTTTCTTTTTTATAATTTCTCATTTATTCAATATTCTTTACAGATTTCCTGTATCAGCACAGAGTCGCATTCGATGGCGCGACATCCGAAGTGGAGATTTTAGATACTTGTGGTTGCGCGGTAAATATTGTACATATACAAATACATACTTACGTATTTAAATGCAGTCATTATTTTGGGCTAAGAATGTGTAATGTCTCGGCATTAGTCCAAAAACTGTAGACGAAGCGTATTCACAATGTACGAGCATTCTCCTTGTCAAACAACGATAGGTTTTAAAACTTTTAAAATATCAATAAAGTAATTGATAGGTACCGAATTCAATGTTTATAAGTACTCCATTACTCCTGTAACAGCCTGTTTTTGGTTTTGTGGATGTGCTTTGATTATTTATTTGCAAGACACCTTTTTAATTTTTTTTTCTACTTGAGTCATTAAAATCTATGCGCAATCAAATATTTCACATAAAAGGGATTTGAAAATGGTGGTTTATAACCAGAGTCTTTAAATAAAAAACACTGACAACCCCCATAAAACGCTGCGAGAATCGTCATTGTTGTAGACGAAGATGACATTAAATAAAACTTATACACTATACGGTTTGTCTGTCTTGAATAATTAGTCTCTGAATTTAAAGCAGATTCGCATGCGAGAGGCATGCTGGTATGCTCAGTATTGGCGATTCGTCAAGCAAGATCCCATAATGATCACAGTGTTTTTCATTTTGTATAGAAACGCGGCTGTTTAGCGGAACATCTCCGATGGGGAGATGCTTTCGCGATAGTGTACTCCGTCTGCGACCGGCGGTCGTTCCTGGCGGCTGCAGAACTCCTTGCCTTGCTGGAACGGACTAGGCTACCCGGT
Source organism: Cydia fagiglandana (assembly GCF_963556715.1). NCBI lineage: Eukaryota > Metazoa > Arthropoda > Insecta > Lepidoptera > Tortricidae > Cydia > Cydia fagiglandana. The sequence continues at coordinate 11,504,143 of NC_085936.1, read as the reverse complement.
TGCACTGCTGTGACGTTGTTAGGAAACAAGAGGGACTTGGAACATGCGAGGTAAGACCTGCGATTACAACGACAGTATCTGAGTGTTCTAATGACAATACTTAGGTACCTTCTTGTTTCTCAATAGGTACGATTTTGCACGGTCTGTATCATCAGTCGAATTATACAGGATGGCTAAAAAATTACTGCATCCCCGTTGCTTGGGAGGGTTTGGGATAAAACTGAGCAACTTTTACTATGTGACCAACCCCGAAATCGCGAAAAAGAATTTGGCTGTTTCATACATTTTAGCTGGTCCATTTTCTATGAGAGGGTACATTTTTATTTTCGATTTAGGGGTAGTAAAAGTTGCTAAGTATAATCCCAAAACCCCCCTGGCAACGGGAATGCAGTTATTTTTTAGCCACCGTATCTATATAGGTACATATAAATGTTTTGTTTTTGCTGTACTTGCTCAGAGTCGTGAAAGCGGAGGAGGGCCAGGAGCTGTCGCTGCGGTTCGGGTGCCAGTTCTACGAGGTGTCGGCGGCGGAGTCGTGCGCGGGCGCCGCGCTCGCCTTCCACGCGCTGCTGCGCGAGGCGCGCGCGCTCGCGCTGCTGCTTCCTTCGCCTCGGCGCAAGCTCGCCGCCTATTCTGTTTCTAAAGTAAGATTTGTATTATTTGATTATTACTTAATTTAAATCTTCGGCTCTATTCTTCTGTTTTCTTAAAATCCTAGCGGGGCGACGCAATGGAGCGATAAGTCCTAAAAGGACAACAGGATACAACTATTTGACCTTTATTCAACACAGTCTTGAGTTTAGACTTGCAACTAACTATGGACAAACTGATAATAGTTTATTTAGGTTAAGTTAATAAAAGTTAAGTTTATTAAGACTCCCAACTTATTTCTTTAGCTCTATAATATTGTATCCAGAAGGCAAATACTGCACTTACTTACTTGCTCGTAATCATATAATTACGTGCCTAAAATGATTTTTTATTGTAAAGGTAATCGGCTCCATCCTTGGGCTAAGCAACAAGAGCGTCCGTAAGAAACGTCCATCCCTGAGCATATGAAGCATTGGTTTGCACTTCGCGGATCTTGTTCACTCCTGGAGGAGTTTGTTGATCGTCTACGGCAGGCCTGTCTCGATGGAGAGATGACAAAGGAATTTCTGGACAGATAAAAGATGCCAACGAAAGCTGCATGCATTGATGGAAAACTCTGATTGTACTTTCCAATAACAGATCTTAATTGTTGGTTTTAATTTTGTTACAATCGAATGAACATAAGTATCATGTGAGTTTAGTATGTTGGATCTTTTCTTTAATATTATTCAATGTGATAATTTGGTTACTTACTGAAATAAGATTTATAAAAGACATTGGTTTGTGTGCTTTTTTGCAATTGTTTACCGATATTTATCTCAATCTGATATTAAAATATTTATTTAGATAGTATTAATAATATTATTTTGTATTAATAAACATTAACAGAGGTTTGTATATTCACAAATCCACTCTATTTTTTTGTAGATGTTTTTAATACACACCGATATACGTTGTCAATACAAGGGCTGCACAAAATAATCGTCATTCTTGTCTACGTGACAGTGTGATGAAACGGTGTCCGTCACTTTCTATCCCGTGGTGTTAAAAAGTAACAGTTATTTTATCTCGTGGATAAAGATGGATAAAACCATCCATAATACGCCGACTGCTTAAGATCTTTAAACTTTTGGCTCACGATGATCGCTTCGGTGACATCGGTGACTGTTAAGTGTGTAACGTGTGTGACACGTCGTTAACAAACCGTTTAAATCTAACAACAAACAATTGCAGTCGATCTAGAAATTGGTACTTCTAAAATTTCTAACGGATATGGGGTAAAGTTAATACCTACTTGAAAGTAGTACACACTCGAGAATATTTGTTACAATTAATTAAGGGAAACATCCCTATAATGGACGTGGCTTCAATAGTGGAACGTAAACCACAAATCATGTAAAATAATTATTTAACATCAGTTTTTAATTAACACTGGTAACATTTTACCATAAACAAGAGTTATAGAGCTGCTTAAGTTTGAAGTTTCATTCATTTGCCCACGAGTGGAGAAAAAAAAAACATAGACTTCATTTATTAATTACATTGCGAATTACCAGTTTCGTTATTTTACTAAACGCGTTAAAAAATTAATAGGACATTCAACTTTTAACGCGTCAAGTCGTAGAAATTTTACATTTTTCAGTGAAATGTTTAAAATCCTCCAAGTTTTGTCTTAAATGTTTCATGACTGGTGCTGTTAAATAGCAGGAGTCTCTTCAACTTCAATTTATAGACAACTCCTTTATTTTACTCCTTTTTCAGTGCCAAGAGCCCCAATTCCAATACAAAATGAACCCGACTGTCGGGTTCTTGGCACTGAAAGTGCTAAGTATTTAAGATACTATGCTACACTTGTACTGAAGTAAGAGACGGAAATGAAGTTAAAAGAACAAAAGTGAGTCAATTAGGAGTAATTGTTGTACATAATTAATTACCTATATTTGTATTAGTTATTTTTAAATCGTCGACATGTTTACGTATATGTTACGGTTCCATCCGTCCCATCCCTGGACCATTAGAATAAGTGATTTAATTGATTGTAAATACCTATTTAAATTTACGAGGTAAATGTGCCATGATATTTTCACTTGATAATAAGTATCTTGTTTAATTAAATTATTGAAATTACATTTTGGTTTTCATCCTTACCTGTAATGCAGACCACTTGTATTAGCTCAATGCCTTCCTATTTCCTATGAATAATTTTCAAATAACACTTATGATAATAAGCCATACTAGTTTCACTTTCGAAGCTGACATGAGGTGTAAAGTATGAATTTAAGCGCGAGAAAATAAGCACTATCAATGGCCACTTCCTGATCAATTCTGCGTTAGTTTCTCGTTCTACAATCAAATCAAAACCTGACATATCGTGCATTTGCGTATGTATGTTAATAAACTAGATAGGGAAAACTGCAAACGAGGTAAATAAATTATTGTATTTTAGAAAGAACAACACGCAGCACCTTTGTTTCTTGCAAAGTTAAGTAAGTTTTCTTGGTATTTTATCAGTTTATCACCTAGAAAGTTGAAGCACAGCATTCGCTCACACTACTGCCTACTAGCTACTACTAGAGGTACCTATTACTAACTTTCATGACCGTATTCTGCTCACGATGTACTTAGAACAATTAATCAGGCTGAACGAGTTGACGAATGAAGTGATGCATTGACATCGCTTGAAACCGATATCAATGTAAACTTGACAAACCTAAAGTACGAGGCAGAGTTGGAGCGCATTTCACATTTGTACGGCCGCAAGCCGGTCAGCTCTTCACGGACGCGGAATCGCTTCTGCTGCCATACATAACATAATGTATATGTATAAGGGCCCCCCCACATCTGGGGTCTTTCGAGCGTCGGCGTCTACAATTCTATGGCCGCTGCGCGACGCAACGTCGACGCAACTACGCAGCGACGTCATTTTCCATAGCGCTGACCAGACGCCGACAGACGCCGACGCTCGAAAGACGCTAGATGTGGGGGGGGTCCAAATGTGCTCCGGCGCGCCGCGACTCCAGCCGGTCGGTGGCAATCGTATATAAAACTAGCTGTGCCCGCGGCTTCGCCCGCGTGGAAATCGGTTTGTGTCAGTAAGCTGCTAAATATATAAAAAATAGTAAATTACATTACGCTGTATTTATTTATTTAAAAAATCTTATTGCCTGACTCTTTTAGTATGAGAAAGTCGAAGTCGCCTAGCTTTGGACCGCGTGCAGTGCGCCACATACGTCGGTCGGGCTACTTTCGACTCTTTTAGTATAGGGGTGCCTTCGGCGACCAACTTTGGCAAGCGTACAGCGTGTCACGTACGTCGGTCTACGTCCGACTCTTTTAGTATGAGGGCGCCGAAGGCGCCCGGCTTTGGAACGCGTACAGCGCGCCACGTGCGTCGGGCTACTCCCGACGTTTTGAGTATGAGGGCGCCGAAGGCGCCCGGCTTTGGAACGCGTTCAGTGTGTCACGTACGTCGGTCTACGCCCGACTCCTTGAGTATGAGAGCGCCGAAGGCGCCTGGTTTTGGTAACCATACAGCGTGTCACGTACGTCTCTTTTAGTATGAGAAAGTCGAAGTCGCCTAGCTTTGGAACGCGTACAGCGTGTCACGTACGTCGGTCTACGCCCGACACTTTTAGTATGAGGGCGCCGAAGGCGCCCGGCTTTGGAACGTGTAAAGCGCGCCACGTACGTCGGGTTACGTCCGAAGGTTTGACTAAGAGAGCGCCGAAGGCGCCCGGCTTCGGAACGCGTTCATTGTATCACGTACGTCGGTATACGCCCGACTCCTTGAGTATAAGAATTTCGTAACGTGTAGTGGCTTTGGTAACCATACAGCGTGTCACGTACGTCTCTTTTAGTATGAGAAAGTCTAAGTCGCCTGGCTTTGGACCGCGTGCAGCGCGCCACGTAAGTCGGGCTACGCCAGATTCTTTTAGTATGTGAAAGTCGAAGTCGCCTAGCTTTGGACCGCGTGCAGTGCGCCACATACGTCAGGCTACGCTCGACTCTTTTAGTATGAGGGTGCCTTCGGCACCCAACTTTGGCAAGCGTACAGCGTGTCACGTACATCGGTGTATGTACGACATGTACGTCCGACTCTTTTAGTATGAGGGCGCCGAAGGCGCCCGGCTTTGGAACGCGTACAGCGCGCCACGTGCGTCGGGCTACTCCCGACGTTTTGAGTATGAGGGCGCCGAAGGCGCCCGGCTTTGGAACGCGTTCAGTGTGTCACGTACGTCGGTCTACGCCCGACTCCTTGAGTACCTATGAGGGCGCCGAAGGCGCCTGGCTTTGGTAACCATACAGCGTGTCACGTACGTCTCTTTTAGTATGAGAAAGTCGAAGTCGCCTGGCTTTGGACCCACATGTTCTCTCATCATCTCACCCGGGATGACGTAAGGATTCTAATGATGTATCGTACGTCTAAATCGGTTAAGGCATTCAGAAGTTAAGGTGGAATAAAGAAACTCACATAAATAAATACCTACATACAAACACGAACGCTGAAAACACAATACACTCTCTCTCTCTCTCTTTTTTTGGGCAGTCGTGAAAAAGATGGCACTGTGCAATGAGGGGTAATTGATTTACTGTCGTTTAATTTTGTTGTATTATTAAATCAACATAATTATTCAATTAAATTTGTTGATATCCGTACCCGGGTCATCTAAACTTAGAGCTGCTTAGAGTTAATTTGGCAAAATCCTTCCTCGGTGGCTATGCATGTCACGACGTATTACGTATTAAATTCAGCGCCATCTGTTAGTTTACCAGGGTACTCAATAGTGGTAGCAAATATTTGAAAAAAGTTTGCCCCTCCTTCCTAAGTAGCGCCATAAGATTCAGGGGCAAACTTAAATCAAGCGAGTGTTGTGGCTACCCCCCCTTTTAGGGGTTAAATTTTTAAAGCCTATAACCTGGCCGGAGATTTTCTCGACAGATTAGAAAAGTTTGTATCAAAATCCGTTCAGCCGTTTTCACGTGATGCGCGTTCAAATAAACAGACAAACAGATAAACAGACAAACAGACAAAAATTCTAAAAACTGTAGGAACGTGTTCTGTTATCGATTCTAAGTATCCCCACCCAACTTTTTTTCAAATATTTTCCATGTACAGACTTTCGACCCTCTACAGCTTTATTATATGTATAGATAAAGGGTTCAAAACTTGCATATCGTCCACATCGAGCAATGAACAACGAACTGTGACAAGTTTCCATTCTATAGGCAAATATAGTACCTAAGTGCTTACAAAATATGTATAATGCTTATAAACCTAATGTTATTGCCGCGTCGAGCTGCCAGGGTAAATATCATTTATCGATATCATTGTCATTAATATTGTCATTTTCCGCGACCAAATATTATTATTACAAAATATTATGATCAAGGATAGGTACTGTTTTGTTTCGAAGAGTATTGTGAGAACACTGTTAAGTTCCACGCAGTAGATACCTTGAGCAATATTAGAATCGCCTTTCACCATTCAATAAAGATCCACTTTTCTATCAACAACCGCCCGATTCTTGTATTGAAGAAACTTGCGCGCGCAGCATGGCCTTATACTGAAAAATTACGCTTAATTATGATTTTTATGGCGAATAAATGGACACTGTACCAGCTAATGTGCCCAAGCAACGTGTTGAGTCGCACAATTTTATTCTAGTTTCTGTTATATGGTGTCCACTTATTGGTCATAAATAAAACGTTTATTATAAAATTAACACGACTCAAATAACTTATTTTATATCATTTACTAATATCTCGTAAAGCGAGTTTTGAAAAAGTCATGACCACAACCTTTACCAGAAACATGATACTTATAACTACATAAGTATGTCTTATGGAATAATTGGTTATTTTAAAGGATATAAAGATTCCAAAAACTACGAATGCTAAGAAAACGTTAACGGTAATATGTACACCTGGCTGGATTGATGGCCACACCACCCACCAGATTTCAACGCAAGGGATTTAAATTACACAGCATTCATCGGGTGTCTGCTGCTTCAATACAGTGGTCTTTGATAAAACGCCTTCCTCAATGCTTGTCAGTGGAGAGGTAATTTGTGTGGGCCTATATTGCATTGTAGACGTTTCTGGAATATTGGATCATTTAAAGGATATATCAAAATTAAGTATAAATATGTTGAGTATTAAGTATAAGTATATTTTATGTCTCCTGTAAAAAAATATGAGCTACCGCCGAACTTCATAATTTTCTCTAGGTATTTTCTCTAGGTATTAGGGACTTACATAGAGTGCACAAAATTTGAGGCGTGAAAACCAAAGAGGATTAGCGTATCCTAAAGTAGAAACTTATATTGAATGTGGTATTCCTAATCCATACTCACAACGCTCACAAAAAATTACGTCTAGAAAATGATTATGATAATGCTACTAGTTTGGTGGTATTATGAAAACTAGTTCAACAAATACAAGATGTAGGTAAACTATCCTAATTTTATAACAAACTATTCTTAAACATTTAACTAGATTTATAAGCTCTTAAATCAAACTCGCAATAAATAATTTATACTAGCAGTAGGTGGAATATTAAACTGATGGTAAATAAACTTTGAAAATAGATGAGCTGTAAATGTATATTTTCGTTTCCTTTAACGATAGGGACTATATTCACAGTTTTATATTCGAATCACTGTTTTATTTTTTAAGAGTATGTTACCTGTTTTAATTTTAAAAGAAGTGTAGGTCTCGTATAGTATAGTTCCTTAACCGTACCACATATATATAAAAGTAGTATAAATATAATTTAATAATAACACGTATGATGCACATAAGTCCAGTAGCTAATACTCTGGTTAGAAACGCGACAAGCTAAATTTATACGCTATCTAACACAGCTTATCGCCTCATAAATTATTACAATCTGCTATTTACTTTGCAAAATCTTATTAAATAATATTAAGTAAGTAGATAGCAGGGACGCTAATTATGATTAGTACTAATAACGGTCGTGGAGAAACTAGGAGGCATCAACCTTGTTCCCGATAAAATGGCGCCTGGTATGACAACCGACGGGTGCGCGGGCGCTGAAGACGGGGCTATCTATATTATGCAAATACTGCGGCGGTTCTGTCTGGCCGACCCGTGTCAGTTAGCTGTTTTTAATAGTGCTTGCTGTGTGTGTACGCTTTATGAGGGTACACACTGGATGTTTATATTCATGCTTTAATAAAGTTGTCTTCTCTTTTTAAATCAATTTAGTGTTTAGTGTTCGAGCGTTAGCGAAGGTCTCCGTTTCAGCTCCGTTCATGCATTCGTATGTCCGGTTGTTCTCCTCTACAGGTCGCAATTTAACCGATTCTCGTGAAATTTTGTGAGAAGTTTGATCAATAGATTTTTGTCTCGATTAAGTATTTGGAAATTTTACAAAATGGTGGATCCATGGGGGTTCGCGAGATCTACAGCTCACAGAGCCACTAATGTAAATATGTATTGCAGGGAGCCTAGTTATGATGACAATCGTACATCGACAAACGCCAAATGAAAGAAAACATATACTGCCTGCGTATTATGGATGGCTTTATCCATCTTTATCCACGTGATAAAATAACCGTGACTTTCTAACACCGTGGGATAGAAAGTGACGGACACCGTTTTATCACGCTGTCACGTAGACAAGAACAACCATCATATCCGTACTGGATGACAGATGCTACGAAAAGTCATGTGGCTATTACCATACATTATTTAAGTTTCGTTTGTCGTTTTTTGTATTATTTTTAGTAAATTGTTGGATAATTTAGATTTGACTTTTATTTTTAATATTCAGGCTATTATGTAAGTACTAAATCAAAGCACTTCCCCTATACTGTACCACATGTAGACTAGGCTTAACTTATAATACCTGTTTAAGGCGAGGATAATGGCTGAATATTACACATTATAATTGAAAGTGTGACGCTATTGAAGCATCTTCAGGATGCTCTTGAAGAGTTCATCGACATCATTTTGTGAATCAGTTCATTGAACTTCAATGAGTTCAATGTTTACTAATGTTGACCAGAGATCCAATATATTGAATTCTGGCCATGAATTTGTCAGTCCTTCCACAGATACCATCATTGTCTATGATACAATTTCACTACACCTTATAAAACAAAGTCCCCGCCGCGTCTGTCTGTTTGTTTGTTTGTTCGCGATAAACTCAAAAACTACTGAACGGATTTTCATCTATCAATACAATGATTCTTGAGGAAGGTTTATGTGTATAATTTCGGATCGCTATCAATTTCTAAATTTACGTAAAGATATCCGTGAAGATTAGCTATTTACTTATATGCAAATAACCGTTATGTTTATCTAATTACTGCGTAGGAAAGCTTAGGAATGTTGACGTTGAGACATGTCTGCGTCCGTGGGACATTCGGCTCGATTCGGGAAATGAATTAGAGATTAACTAGATACGATATACTAAAGTTATGTGACGTTTCACGGAAAAAGGTACCTTATGGCGGCTGGCGCCACGATTCGGGAAATGAATTAGACATTCACAAAATATGAAATAGTAAAGATTATCTTTATTATATCGTATCTAGTTAGTCTCTAATTAATTTCCCGAATCGCGCCGATTCTTGCTAAGCTGGCAAGTTATATTGTCGTTGCCTGAGATGTACTACATAACTAGTAGGTATAAGGGTGATCTATCATTAGGTACGCTTAATCGTTATTGGCTTAGAAGTAAATGAGTATAATATAATGTGATACTGTTTTTTCTGAGGCAAGCGTTTTCTTGTAGGTTATTTGCTAAGCGACCGATATCCGGAGACTACGGGTCCAATTCGGATTTTGAAATAGACATCTATTAAACATCTTTTAGACATCACCAAGATACGATAACGATATCTTTAAGATCTAACCTGTCAAATATGACATTTGCGCGATTCTGGGGATACTCTTGAACGATGTCCACATGATATGACTTAGAAATCCAATTCACATCTAATAGATATCTTACTCTATCTAACGTAAAAGTGACATTGGTTGCCCGAATTGCGCTGCAAAAGAGAACTAGTTGATATCTAAACTATAACGTATCTAGAATGGATCTGGTACGTGTCATCTCTTGTGAATATCTTGAAGTTCGAATACGGCAGTACTTTTGCGCACCGAGACAGCTAATTAAAGGGAACTTATCGTAAAATATTTATATAACGTTTGTACGGTCAATAAGTTCGTATTAAAAAAAGAATACTAATTACTACTTTAAATAACTCTTTTTTATGCTGGTACCCAACCTAAATAAAAAGTGAAAATTGTTGAACATAGGAAAGTACGTCGCTATTTTCCGGGTATGCTAATGACACGAATGGTCAGTCAGATAAAAATAAAAAGAATGCGGATTAAATTTCGTTGCAACCATTAGTAACAAAAGATCGATCGTTGCAGTATTTTGAAACACCATAATCCATTGTTTAGTCGATTTCGCCACGAATAAAAGGCTTTCTAACGCCATAACATTACCATAAAACCCACATACGTGATCCAATCCTAAATATTTTTGATAAACACCTCCATGCGTACCTACAGTTTCATTCGTGTCAAATGTTGCACCCGCTATAGCTAACGAAGTATAATAACAAGCAGCATTCCTGCATCTGGTAATGAGGAGATTCTACGCTGATATGTGCGAAGGACAAGTTAAATATTTTGCCTATTAAGAAATGGAACCTGAGCTCTATTGTCTGTGTTGGCTTATAGGGAATTAGAATTGGCGAGAATTATAGCGGGCCTTTATTTTAAAGTAAACTCAACTCTTGTAGATTTATAATAAGGTTTAAGTTAATGTGCACGAACGCAGGCGCCACAGAGAACGCGTGCTGCGACCAGGGGCGATATTCAGACAATCGCTTACCGAACACGGGGAGATCGAGGCTCAGACGAACCAATATAAGTGTCCTCTTTGGTCACACAAAGTTATTACGAATATCGAGACTACTTTACAGGGGTTCGACCAAGGACTCTACTCGCACAACGAATAGGAATACCTACACGGCTAACACGACCGCGATGCGCTCATTCAAAATGGCACATTATCATAATGCAACACGCGGAATGCTAGTGATGCCCTCTTAAGGCAAATAGCTGATTCAATATTCAATAAGAAACGTTACTATTGTTACGTAACAGACCTACGACTCGAATCCCGAAAGGATAAACACATTTTTTCGGGAATAATTCTGTAATGGGGAATAGAACCATCATCGGAGATCGGAATGGAAATAAAGAATCAGTATTATGGAGAGCAACATACGCAATAGAATGGAATTGGTGTTTTGAGTAATAAAACTATTTGCCTGATTAAATTTAGATGCAGGCGGCGTACGAGCAGTCATTGTGGTGTTCGCGCAGGAGCTTGATCTGAGTTTTTCAGCGAAAAAGAACGTCGTTTTTCCATTTTTCTGCAGTATTAAGAGTAATCTGTACCTATTTACTGCCACTGGCACTAGTTATTACTTTTGCCAAAACCCTCAGTATAAGTAGTTTTTTATTTCACACATATGACAGTAGAAAGCCTAGTTCTAGCAAATAAATATGACAAAAACACAATTAAGTATTTACTTATTGGATGAAAAAAATCAAAATTGGTTTATTAAAAGTAAGTTCCCCGGGCTATAACGGGATGATCCCGCAAATAACCCTCACGAAACAAACTAAATAGTTTTTTTTCTCTCCCAAGAATCTCATCATTAAGAAACCATTACGGCGCATAAAACAAGCAGTGAGTTCGCAGCAACTGCTCGAGAACAAATTTGTTCCGAGAAGTTGGTTTGTTATTGCAATCGCTCACAGAGTGCTCAGAAGAACTAGGTATGAGTATAAACAGCCGGCCTAGCCAAGGTTACAATCGCTATCGCTTCGACAACGAAAACCATTATGTCTCTCTATCACTCTTCCATATTAGTGCGACAGTGACAGTTGCGTTTCGATCGCTACGGAGCGTAAGCGATCGGCATCTTGGCTACGCGGCCAGGCTCTTCGATTAACCGATTATCTCAAAATTGTTGCATATCTCAAGAACACCTCTCGATTCGTTTCGATCGATCAAGGAATATACGGGCAGTTACGGGCGTTGAAGGCATTAATATGTTCTTAAAATATTGATTAAGTTTATTGCATTTTATTTGCTAACGGCGCATGTTTTATTGCGAATGATTCTAATCTTTTTTTATTATTTAGTTAGAGACTGTAAAGAACCAAAAAAGTTATACGTTCCAAAGCCAACATTTTGACTCGTATAGATAAAAAGGTTTTATGTCCTATCGGTACCTGTAATGATTGCCCTATCGTAGTAAGGAAGGAAAGCGGAAGTCAGAAGAAGGCATCATGGTTCAATTCTTAGAAAAGTTAGATTTTTGTGATTACTCAACTCAACAACAATAGTTAAACCCTATTAATTTATTTAATATGCTTGATTACATACGTTAATATCGTCCCACTTGCTTGGTCATTTTCATTTTTTCGAGAATTCAATTTAAACCGTCTGAAAAAAGATACACTTAAACATAAAGCTCTTAATATCGCCTGAAGTCCTGTTCACAGTCAAATTGTGCTCCTGATCAAATCTCTAGTTTCATTAAGGCAATTAATAAGTTAGAGCACGTAGTTCAGTAGCTAGCATATTAACGAGTGCCCGGAGCAAGCCTGGTCGAGCCGCGCACTACTATAAACCAATTCGCACTGATTGGTAAAGCCTTAATTACAAATTACTACTGTATTTAATCCAATGCGAGTAATTGGAATTTAAATAGGTGTTCTTGAATAACTCATTAGGATTTATTAGTTAAAATCACGCTTATTAGTTGTTTCTTATTTGTTAACTAGCTGCCGCTAGTAAATCGAAATTACCTACATATTTGTATTTTGGTTAAGTTAAAATTAAATACGCCTGACATAGACTCATTTCAAACAACCACTTAAAGATTGATAGTTTGCAAATTGGTACCTTTTGCAACCTTAATTTTATTTCAGTTCACTACGTAAACAACACTACAAAAAAAATTCAAAGGTAGTCTACCTTGTGCGCTATTTGAACTTCACCATAAAAATTAGGTTACTGTTACCAATCTAGTCAATCAGTCAGCTGTAGGTAGGCCGGCGGTCTACGCGAAACAAGTGTGTAATTCAGTGGAAGATACGATAGCGGCAAAACTTTTTGCCCCAATCAATTATGTAACAGTACAGTACCGTTTCCATCGCCACCGCTCACCGCTTACACCGCACCGTGTAAAAGAACTATGAGTCACGTTGGACCTAGTCAGACTAGTCCGATAAATAAGCCCCATTGCGATACAAATGGACAGCTTTATAATAAACTCTAGGGTTTAAAAAAGGCATCTACGAATGATAAAGGTGATTAAATGACGACAGTTTAATATGTGCAATGATTTAGTAGGGTCTGGTAGTAGGAAGTAATTAATTCTATGTCTTATTTATCATGTTGCTGTCGCAGCAGGTGACCGTGGTTCCTGGAACCCGGACTTGAATCTCTAACATACGCGTATGGAGGACACGCGTGCATAGATGACGAGCGGAGCGCGTAGCGGTTTCATTTTTACACAGCTGTCCAAAAATAAGTATAATGTTATGAATTTACGAATATTTAGTTCGAAAAATCAAAAACGTAGGTGTGTGTCTGATACGAAATGATGTAACATTAAGGCCAAAGAATATTATTAAAAAAATAGGTTTACTTAAAATTGTACTTAATTAACGTTACAAACTTATGTATTTTTATTTGGTTAATAAAATAGATAGAATATCTATACCGTAACCAACCCCTGGGTAAGGGCCCTAAGTAGGTAAGTACCGTAAAACGGGGTGAGTAGGTTTCGCGGGGAGAGTTGGGTTATGAATGGGGAGAGAAGGTTTGAGACGGGGGTGAGAAGGGATTTTAAGGATAGCTACAAAAATAATGTATTCCAATTTAAAATGGAGCTATAGTAATACGCATAATAAAATAAATCGAAAAAATCTTCCAAAATCACCTTTGTATGAAAAACCCTCTCACCCCAAATACGAGGCACTACGGGGTGAGGTGGGTTTTCCTCTTTATCGTCAAAGTTATGAAATGGAACTACCCAAAATAAAATACAAGCGTCCGAACCACTTATTATATACACCATTCAGTTTTCACATGTAAAAAAATAAAATTTTATCGAGGTTTGAAAGTCAAATTTCACCCAACTCACCCCATTTTACGGTATTAGCAAGGTGCGCCTTGTGATTAGATATTAAAGTATAGAATAAGTACGCAATGTAGATACCAAATTATATACTTAAATTTAGACCTATATATACATTACCTTCAAAACGGAAATAAAAAATAAATTGAATGATATGAAGAATCTCAAGCAAAGCAACGATAACATAAAATCTAGATCAAATCGGATCGGAATGTATCGATTTATTAGAGGTCAGTTGTCATAAATTTTAATTTCGTAGTTTTATTAAATGGGCATGCTGAAGAATATATTCTAGTGTTGCGACCGGCTTAAACGGTACTTAAATTTCTGGGTTAACTTATCGTAAAATTATAATCGCTGTAGCTTAACAATGAGTTATGAGTTCCAAAATAGTAGTTCACGAAACATAAACAATTCCCATAGAGCCCGTTATTCGCTACCGTTTCTCGCTATACTGCGATAACAGAGTGTAAGATTACTTCTTAGAAATAAGCTAGTGTAAAAATAAAAAGCTAACTTTGTGATTACAGATGTAGTGCATAATTGTTTTCCTTCGTATTTTCACGGAAACGTACGAACGTGTCTTGCTATTTCAATCAGTTCGGTACAAAGAGTACTGAGATCGACTGAAGTAGCATGACAAATACGAATGTTTCCGAGAAAATACGAAGGAAAATAATTATGCGCTACATCTGTAAATAGTGCAATATATATTGTCAATTATTACTCAATACTGCAGGTACTACCTCTTAGCGCTTTCTAGATTGCATTCTAATAAAATGGCGCAGATATAGCCAAAATAGTAAAGGTGATTGTCATCTGACCTTCCATTTATGTTTTCTACATCGACGAGCTAGTAACAAATACCTATATATGATATATCCAAATCCGGGGTTCAAATCCTGGCTCGTACCAATGAGTTTTTCGGAACTTATGTACGAAATATCATTTGATATTTACCACTAGCTTTTCGGTGAAGGAAAACATCGTGAGGAAACCTGCATACATCTGCGAAGAAATTCAAAGGTGTAGGTATGTGAAGTCCCCAATCCGCATTGAGCTAGCGTGGGGACTATAGCCCAAGCCCTCTCGCGCATGAGAGGAGGCCTGTGATCAGCAGTGGGACGTATATAGGCTGAAATGATGATGATGATGATAATATATCCATATTTATTCGTATCTACAGTTAGTGTAAAGAATATATTTTTACTATTTACCTATATAGACAATTAAGTATAAATTATGAAATACGGAACCTCTGATATTTTTAAACATACTGCCTATCTGACCTAGTTATGTTATGACCAGATTTCGGCGTACCAACTTCCAGGCCACTGAATCACTAGAAGCGGAACACTGGATGTGGTTTTTAGCTATTAAAATACTTTTAAATGTGTTAAGCATTCAATCTATTTATAAATGTTTTACTTTATACATATAATAACGTAACATATTATTACAAAAAAAACTATAAAAGTAAAAAAACCGGCCAAGTGCGAGTCGGACTCGCGTTTCTAGGGTTCCGTACATAAGTCCGACTCACGCTTAACTGCACATTTCTAATAGGTTTTCCTGGCATCTATAGGTAAACAACTATATTATGTATTTTTTTCAAAATTTTAGACCCAGTGGTTTCGGAGATAAATGGGGGGGGGGGAATGGTCATTTTTTGGCTATTTTCTTAAATATCTTCTAACCGATGTATTTTAAAATTATAAAAAAATATGTCCACCTTTGGGTCACTAATTTACATATGTGTACCAAATTTCAACTTAATTGTTCCAGTAGTTTCCGAGAAAATAGGCTGTGACAGATGGACAGACAGACGGACGCACGAGTGATCCTTTTTTTTTATACGGGTTCCGTATTTTTCTTTTGAGGTACGGAAAAATAATGTTTTTGAGACATTCAGAATACTTAATAAATACTCTCATCCTGGTTTATTTTTTAGGTATAATGTTTTTCTCATAGAACGCATTTTTGTTTAAATAAACACGAAAAAGCACCTGAGTAAACACTAAATAAATCTTGTGGTCGTACATAACAAAGTCTCCGGCCACTCGGATTCGGCTACAATATACTTTATGTAATTAACTACTTTCAAATAAAAAGATATAGACCCCATCTGCTTAGGTATAGTTAGGTGATCTGACATTTGCGTATTATTTCCAATTGACCACTGTAATCATCTGTCAGCTAACGTTTAAGTAAAAACGATATGTTACTTAATTGGTCATCGCCAAGGATCCGGCTCGGCGAACGTGGCGTTCGTTAGCTCGACGTTCGGTTGACGGAGGCTAAACTAGGAGCGAGTCGCGAATACTGACACAGTACTATTAAAAAGTATAAAATGTCCTAAACAGATGTGAAGTTATTCAAATGACATATTTCGCTTGGCAAAAAATAGTAGTTTATGTGTCTGCTACATAATGAAAGACATTAAAATTCGAGTGTGGGTTTTTATGTAACGAACGAAGTGAGTTACATAATAAGCTCACAAGAGTGTTTTAATGCCTAATTATGTACAGATACACACACTCCTTTTTCTACACACTTTTGAGATAAGACAAACACCTATGAAATTGATTTGTATTATTTATTTATTGAAATAAAAATATTACAAAAACGCAGTATTAATAGACAGCAAATTTCAAAATGTTAAAGCTACTCGTGTACTGTGTGGAAACAAAGATCCCTTAAACAGTTTTTTTTTATCAGTTACTAATCAAATAGCGTGCACTTTACGAGTAAATGCCAAATTATGTTACAATCTGTATTTGCAGTGTGGTAACTTACTTTTATAAAGGCACTGTGGTCGATGAAACATCAAAGGCGAAGACGGCGCTTAATAGGCATCGTGTCACAACCGAACCCTTGAGCTATCTCGGATCTACCGCCACTCGGTGCCCTAATATAGTACCTCTGACCCACCTACCTCGTGGTTCGGTGACACTGTTACATTTGATTCATACCGAACTACTAAACAATAAGGACGTATGAAGAAACGAAACTAACACCAACTTGAGCCCTTTCAATAGCAAAGCGACTTAGGACACAGGCGGAGTGAAGGTACAATGAGGCTCATTTTAAATTATAATAAAATTCACGATAAATCATGAATTTTCGATTGTATTAGAGATTTATTGATCCGCTGTTTCAAAAACAAGTTCTGTGTCTTTAGCTTTAGCTTGGAAAAATACATAAAACTGTAAATTTAATTCCAACTTCATGAAGCTCAACTATATAGGGCACGTTTTTATTTTTACCGCGTTCTGTTTGTTAGTTTTGGTTCGGAGAGTTATCACGTCGTAAAATCACTGTTGTTTTGGTGTTCATATTTGGAAACCAGAAGTCTACGTATATTTCCATTAGTAATCAGCAACATCCGGGAAACACGTTCACATTAAACACGTATTAATCTACAGGAACTATTTCTATACTAGGCATTCTGTATTAGGCAAAGATTATCCATGTAGGTATATCAAACAGTTATCTAGCAAAACATAGTTCAATACCGGACAGTTAAAGAAGATTGCCGTTTAATAGGTTAAAGAGACGGATGTTGTTAAAGCCGCTGCCACACTTTAAGAGTTACTCTAGTATTGTGATGTGGCAGATGTTGTTTGCGACATAGTGTGGCAGCGTCTTAGCAGCGCCGTGACAAGTGCTGGGGCCGACAGACTGTAGACGTGCCTTACAAGGTAACAGGTAGAATGCAGGCTTGCCGTAATACTAGCGAGCGTACGTAACTGGGAATATAACTTTTTTTATTATTTTGTGGCTTTTCGGGACCCCCTGATACCGCTCCAGCTTTGTTAGGAAATTCCAGAATGCCTGATTCATAAATCACACACTAACAACATCCATGTTTCCAAATCTAAAAGGAATTTGATTCCTAAATAAAAACTTACATGTTTTTATGTGGCAACGGCGATAAGGGCACTAGATTATTAGACTACATTATTTAATTAAATAAACGTGTAATGTACACACGTTTATTTAATTAAATAATTACCTGCGTATTTTTTATCGGTATCTGAGTTTGTCACTTTAAAGTCTTTACATATATATAGCATAGCATCATCTTATATTCAGTAGCGTTTTTTCATTAAAAAACTGGAGGTTTGGAGATATTTTTAACTGATTTTAAGTACCTGTTTCAACATTATTGATACGAACGGGTAATTAAAATTAACTATTGCCTGCTCTTTGCCTAGCTCGTAATAACTTCAAAAAAATAATGTGTTTATACGTTCAATATTGCCCAACAACCACAATTGCAAAGCAAAGTGCTGACAGCTATGACGAATAACGCAAATGAGATAACTTTTGTAATCCGAGATAACACGAAGCTCGAAGCCACAAGCTGTAAAAGAAAGTAATCTTCTTATAATGAAGCTAATGTGTACGTCTATTGTACACATGACAATGTGAAACAAGTTGTTTGATAAGTACAACATCATTACGCCAGTTGAACAGTGTGACGTCTAAATTGGAAATTACAACAAGCTGTCAATATAACTAATGGTTATTTCCTAGTGGTGCGACCCACATGTTTATTAGCAGTAGACCAACAAAATCAGTAACACAACGGCATACATATCAACCACAACATTTATTTTCAGGCTACTAAGGCCCATAGATACATACCTTACAAACTAACATATACTTACAATAATAAAAATCATAAATACTAAAAAATCATTTTCGTGACACAGTTTTCTCACATTCAGTTCAGTTTGACATATCACTCAGCTTTGTATTTATTTCAGAGAGATATTTACATTTGAACAGCTGTTACGTATCTGACTTTAACCTACATTATTTGATCATGTAAGATTTTAATCTACCAACAACTGGCTTAAGGAGCCATTTGAAAGATTTTATTTTTGTTTGTTTGTTTTGTTGTAGTATACTTAAACGATTTAAAATATGTCTCACGAAAGTTTAATATTAATGTTGATTTTGTTTACTTTTTAAACATACAATATTTTTAAATACAGAGTATTCATCAAATCTGCATCGCGAAGGTAGATCGAAATAACAAGTCATAACAATTCGAAATTAAGTTACGTCACGGTAGTCAGTGAGTTTTGTTACTGAATTTATTCTGTGTTGTGTTAGATGAAGTTATCGGATGTAAGTAGTATAAACTTGAACTCAGAGTCAGCTGGTGAAAGTATACGGTAGCTGTGTATACGCACGTAGCTCTCGATAACTTTAAACCGTCCTGAAGTCGGGGTTAAATTATAATTAGGTCCTAATTTATTTAATCATTCATGTTTATTAGATTACTTACAGAAGGCTTTAGGTGTGGACAAAATGTAATACTGGCCAGTGTAATTTGGGAGACAATTATTGCCGAATATTCCATAAAGCCATATTCTTCAAACAAAACGTCACTTTTGTCACTCACAGATCCAATCCATATCGTATTGAGATAAAATTTTTGACGTTTGTTAAAATTAGAATCAGGCGGTGCATTAATGTTGTGACCAGAGATGGGCATTAATCGATTAACTTTTTAATCGACTAATCAATCGATTAAAAAAGTTAATCGTCAAAATTAATCGGCGATTAATTTAATCGCGATTAATTTAGTCGACCTAACATACGATTGAAATTGAATTAATCTTAATATTAATCGATTAAATTTCTCGATTAACTCTCGATTGAAAGTAGACAGGATACTGGTGGTCATTTTTGTATGTACCTAACTAAAAATCAAAACTTCTTGCGTACACATTAAAAACCATTCCAGTGTTATAAATGTGCTTCAATAGTATAAGATGGTTACATTGGTTACTATAATAATGCGGATAACTTAGCGCGGCATCTCTAGGTAAGGGTTTAGGGCTTGTAGCGCAGGTATAAAAATTAGAAAGAGAACGACGTATGTGTATGAAAGAGCAAACACATTACTTACCTCTTATCAGTTGTTTTCTATAAGGTTTCAACTTGTCAATGCAGTAATTACTTACTACTTACATCGAACGGATACTATCCTATCGAAGACGGTCGAAATTAATAGTCTCCAAGTGAACATACATAAAAATTCGTCTGTTACTTATATTATTTATAAATGTTTCAGACGAATTAGGCACCTCGTCATTTTTTTTAAGTCGGTTAAAAAGACCATATGTATTGCTAAAATTAATCGAGAGAAAATTAATCGAACTAATTAATCGATTAAAAAAATTAATCGCCGGTAATTAGTCGACGATTAATTTAATCGTGACAATATTAGTCGGAGCTTTTCGACTAAAATTAATTAATCGTCACTTTTAATCGTTGCTCGCGATTAAGTCGGTTAATTTTAATCGTTAATCGTCAATCGATTACATTTTGCCCAACTCTGGTTGTGACATTACTGCGGCGGCCTTGATGCCGCCCTCGTATCTGTCAGCAAACCGTAGCCTAACGTACAGTCGCCATCAGATATATCGGAGCGGCCAAGGTGTTACAAAATCTGAAAACGCACCCTAACGCTTTGACAATAGTGGCGTGTTCAGATATTTGTGAGCACCTTGGCCGCTCCGATATATCTGATGGCGACTGTACCTACGGAATAATGTTTTTTTTAAATATATGAATCAAAAAATAATTACTGTCGTGTAGGTAAAAAAATAGTAAGATATCTGCTAGTTGCTAACAATTATAATAGGTATAAATTGTATAGAGTTTCTATACATCCTTTTTTATTTAACTTAAAGAGTTAAAGCATACCTCATTTACTTATCTGTCTCCACAACTTATATATGCTGTATACTCAGCATAATTATGCACTTTGCTTAAATAAAATCTTTTTAGGGTTAAGTACTTCAAAAGGAATAAACTTGATCCCTTATTTATATGATCACGACGCACGAGCGTCTGTCTATCCGTTTGTCACAGCCTATTTGCTACGAAACTCCTGAACCAATTAACCAAGTTGAGATTGACTCAAAGAGCAACATACATAATCTAAAATATTATATTCCTACATTACAGGAACACCCATACCCCATTAAGAAAAAAAAAATGAAAAATATGTGAAAACTACCTACAGAATCCTTGGGGCGTGAGTTCGTCTCGCACTTGGTCGATTTTTTTTACAATTGGCCTTTGCGAAATCCATCCAACATCCCGCAATAAAATCTGCTCTTGCTCTGCTCGTAGCACAGAAAACCACCTAAGACCATAAAACAAACTCACAGCGTGATGAATCTTCCGAAGGAACCCGTTCCTCCATTAGTTGTATTTTTAGTAAAACTATTCGCGAAACCGCCGTTTAGCCCCTAGTGCTTTTATTGGGGCTATTCTGGGCTAGGAACGCACTAATGATGGGCCGATAGACAGCTGCATTCCTGCTCTACTAGCATAACGTTCTTTTAGCGCGTCTGTCCGTGCCACCATCTCGTAAATCGTCTAGACATGTACAATAATATGGTATGCCGTTTCCGATGGAGTTTTGGTATTGATTATAGGCAATAGGATTTAAAAGCATACTGTAAAACGTCTATATTATAGTAAACTTTATTTATTTTAAGGGGCGTAAAAAAATAGTGGATATTTTATTTATCCCCTAAACTAAAGTGAGCTTTAAGTTTTTCTGTTATTATAACAATTGTAACTAACATATTACTACGGACTAGCAAACGCAGCGTAGGACGTCCACCCACAAGATGGACGGACGACCTTGTTAAAGCCGCCGGAAGACGCTGGATGCGGGTGGCTTCCAACCGGTACGAATGGAGGTCCAAGGGGGAGGCCTATGTTCAGCAGTGGACGTCTTATGGCTGAGATGATGATGATGATGATGAACTAACATATTATGAGCCTGAGCTTGAAATAAGCGTTAATATAATATTTAATACATTAATTTATAGATAGGTAGGTATATCCGCAAATAATCCAAATAAATAATGATCACTACTCAGGTGCAGGTGACATTACCTGAATAACATTGATACATTTCGCATGCATAAAACCAGAGCGAGTAGAAATAAAAGGGGGTCTTTGCCAACCAGCGAGACTGGGACAAGAGTAGTACCTACATTTTTATTATTGTTTGTCAACGTATTCTTTAACGCCGATCAGGTGTTCTTTTTTTAGACTTATGATGGTATATTCGACTTATGTTTGTATTTCCCGTCCAGTCAAAATGCTGGGTTTGGTGATCGCGCATTTGGGTTCTCTGAATCGTCTATTACCTAATTAGTTAATGATAAAAGGGTTATGTTTTTATTTTTATTTAATACATAGTATACATATTGAATTTATTACTTTAAGATTTCTACGCGAGACCAGCCGCGGGTAAAAACCTGTACCCGGTAAAATTACACAATCATTAACACCCGACGAGGGCTACATCATATAAATCCACTTTTATGAGAACTCCATAAAGCCATTTATATGGAATAAGTAGTAAGTAAATATGCAGATATGGTCTGTTGTAAAATTTACGGTGTCGGAGTGGCTGAGGAAGAACATTACCTCTATAGCTAATGATTAGAGCTCTGGGTGAATACCCAACCGTAATTTCGATAAAATATAACAATGTATGCGAAGACTTTGGACTTTGAATGTGTTTTAATTGGATTTTTGGGAAAGTTAACTAAAAATTAATTCACGAAGCGAGACCAAAGGAGTATTTCCTTAGGTCTCACTTCTGTTAACTTTGGGCCCGATGGGAACTTTAAGATACGTCAGTTAATAGATCTAGATCTATATGGATTCTTCTTCAAACAAAACGTCACCTTTGATACTGACACATAATATTCCATATCGTTTCTAGATCTATGAATTGACGTATCTTTAAGTTCCAATCGGGCAGTTAGTATGAAAAAAATATCCA
This sequence comes from Cydia fagiglandana, assembly GCF_963556715.1. Taxonomy (NCBI): domain Eukaryota; kingdom Metazoa; phylum Arthropoda; class Insecta; order Lepidoptera; family Tortricidae; genus Cydia; species Cydia fagiglandana. Next base: position 11,481,508 of record NC_085936.1, on the reverse strand, counting down.
CAAAAAAAGAACTCGGAATCGACTTATTAGAAGTAATTACAATTTATAGGTTAGGTATACTTATTTGCTTAAGTAATTAAGCTTTTGTCAGCGTCGAGTGTCATTACATTTCTCAACACAGTTTTCTCGAGTGGCCGAGTGAAATGTAAATTTGTGCCGCAACAACTAACGCGCGTAAGTGACATTTCGTTCACTAATAAAGTTATCAAAGCTTGCGTCATTACGTATTACCTACTAGATAAAGAAACCGTCAAGAATTTAATTTCGAAATGTCTTGGAGATATTTCTTGCATTTCATCGTGGTTCGTTAACTTTTCCGATAGACCGAGTTAACAGAATCTTGATGGAGATATAATTTGCTGTTTTCCACCAACTAGGTATTGCAAGTCGTGATAAAACTGTTTCGCTTTAATTCGTAGAATTCAGGGCGTGTTTATGTTTAACATGGTTCACTGCAGATTCGTGAGCTAATAGTTAGGATAAATTTTATCAGATCGAGACATACAGGTACAACTAAACTAACTCATACTAAATGTGTATAATAAATTTGAAATTTATGACTATTGTATTTTCCTTGGTTTTGTAACAATTTAGAAACTAAAGGATAGTGAAAAAAATGTGCAAACATTTTAGGTATACTGTGACTCATATAGAGGAGAGGATCCTTTGTATACTTCATCATTCTGATTCAGCGGATTCTATTGATTGTATCAGTTTCTTTCAACACCAACTATTTAGTTACTGGATTTTTTTCTTTACCCACTGGAGGTACAAATATTAACAATGCAGTAAAAACATTGTAATGATACACACTAACTATTAATACCTGCAACCCCTTTATTGATATTTTGCCTCATTTTAGGAACCTAAGGATCTTCTAGATTAAAAAATATATAGAACTGTGAACAGAATGTGCGCATTCCTTTGAAAACGCTCTGAACACATACTTATTTTGGAACAATATATCTTACGTATGTACATTTAAGAATGTATTTGAAATTCGTTTCCAATCATATATTATTAATTGACTATGTACCTCATCAAGTCATCAACCTCATCAACAAAAGTGTTTTTTTATATGTATATATGTAAAGTCTGGCTGTAGTTTTAGCGTAATGCATTGATGAAAATGGTTTGATAATTTTAAGGGTTCCGTAGATAACAAGTAACCATTATAGTGTTGCCATGCCCGCCTATTTGTCCGTCCATCCGCCTTTTTTATTCACGATATATATTTAAGTAATATCGGGCAAGATAAACATTATCTACTAATAGAGTCGATGTTACTGTTATGACCTAAAACGTCGTTAGAAACCACGCTCTAAACCGTGTCAATTATACTCGACAATTAGTGTTTGGCCAGGCTAATTGACCTTTATTTAAACACACTTGCAACTCAGATGTCTCTCACCGTGCTCATTATTTATGAATCTGTTTGTTTAAGAGAACTATTTATTACCGATTTCCTGAACTAAAGTGTATTAAAAATGTGCTTATTCATTTTCAGAGGACTACAGATATTTTATGAATAAAATTGGTAAGGTAAAAGTACGCTTCACCGAATGCTTAAGATCTAGACTTACGTTTCTTTTTTTAATTAGTTCTGGTATTTGCATACGAATATGTTCAATACTAAAATTGAAACTTAGATAAATTTGTCCTCATTTAAACATAACTATAAATTACTGAAATGATTGGACGTATATTAAAAATATTTTTAAAATAATTTCTTCCAGTTTCCATGATTGTACCATTTACTGAACTAAGAAACGTGATTTGCACATTATACCGAATAGGGAGGCCGCATTACCGAACTAGGAAATAATTGTATGAAAATATGGTGTTGAGTGGTGCCCAAACATTAGTAGTTTAGTATTAAATCCCTACTATACTTTGTTTTTTAGCATTAGAAAGGTGGTAAGCGATCTTGACGTGTCTTTTTTATTAAAGGTAGGTATGCAACAATTATCAAACATGTACGTATATGTATAAAAAAATTTGGCTGTTTTATGCATTTTGTCTCGTCCATTTTCTAGGGAAGGTTAAATAACAAAAGTTTGAAGATTAAAAAGTCAAGTTTGAATCGCCCCACGACGACGAGATGACGACGACGACGAGACGAATCTAAAAAAAATGTTGGATGTCTAGGTTTGGACCATCCTGTATAAAATATTATTGCTTTATTATTTTTATTATCAGATTGAGTTTTTTTGTCCACATTCCGAGACTATTATCAGGCGTCCAATAAGTATGTCTAAAGTTTGAGAAGGGCTGGCATTGAAATAATGGTCACAAAAAATAAACATATAAATATAGACCTAGTCGTTATAATAATAAGGATGATATTCTAATGAACGTCGAATAGAAACATGGTCAACGCAAACGTGAGTTCGGTAGCAGAGACCATGGGTACCATTCACAGAACAGCCGTTCGGTGAACGAAACATGGAAAATATGTGGAACCTATTTCGCGAACAGATTTTGAAAATAGTATTTAAATCGTAATCAATATGGTATAACTACAAATCTATCAATTAATTTAATACTTGAATCCATTACTAAACCGTACATGTATAAAGTTCTCGCTAATACTGGCGTAAAATATCTAAAATTATTGTTTGATTATTAGTCTTGCCAAAAACCTTATTTTGATGCCAAAAAGACCGCCTGTTGTTTACCTCTGCCTGTATTTCTGTTTTCTTTTGTATTGTCTTATTTTATTGAGGTGTGCAATAAAGAGTATTTGTATTGTATTGTACATTAATTTATTTGTGAAATTAGGTAGTTAATCTAAATAGTTCGTAATCAACCACTAGAAAAATAATTTCAAAAACATACGCTTTTCCTGATTCCGGACGCTGTTCGATAATACCTTCCAATCAAATTGTCGGTGTACTCATCACCGAACTTACATTAAGCTTATATTCTGATAATATGACTGCACTAAATTAATTAAATTTACTAAAATACACAAACTAACTAGGTAATCACACTGTAAAACCATACTTTGAAACACAGAAATAAATTTAAAAGGTTTTATGGCCTTAAGAAATATACGCAACTTCTTAACGATTTCTTTAAGATTGCCCATACAAAGTGGCAATCGGCAGCGACGACCTGTTTCGATCAATTGCCACGTCCCAACTGCGGCACAAATTGGCCGACTCTGAGGCCTAATGGAAGGGACAGGTATTTAACTCGTGAAAAAAAAATACGCAAGTTAATATCAGCTGTAAGTAATCGACTTATAGCCTAAAATAGAAGAAATTCGGTGATACGGACGGATTCAGAGCGTTCGGTGAAGCGTACTTTTACCTTAATGCAAGTTTCTTTTTTTGCTTTTTAGAACTTTCTATAAGATATTAGGTGATTGATCAAATCGTATTGCTATCGAAAGCTAATTCTGGTATCGAAAAAGACGATGCGGCACACGTTTGACGTGACATCGTAAAATTGTGCCGTTTTGCCATTACTCAGGGAAGAAACAGAGGGCCTACCGCGAACCACGTTCGACGTGTTGCCTCTCTGTCGCATTTGTAAATTCGTACTTGAGTTTGACAGGGATGCAACAAGTCGAACGTGGTTCGCGATAGGCCCTCAAGGCTCTATATAAGTATAATTGTCTGGAGAAATGGCTGTTGAATGCACTCTTAAGCCTTTTCGCATCTGTCTGCTTGCTTATGCGCTCTCATTTCTAGACCAGAATAGCTGGGGGCAATTAGCATCTAGCGACCGGATTGTTAACATTCTTCCCCTCGTGTCCATTTAGAGATAAAAAAAACTACAGCGTAGGTATCCTTTAATATGAGTAGCGCTTCTGAGATAAATGTTGTTCACTGATTTTTTTTCCAGGCTCTCCTTTCGTTGACTAGCTTAAGAAGTGGGTAAATACGTGTGATTGAATACATTAAAGATAATTAAAACTAATAACCGCAATTAACTTCCGTTAAAAAGAAAGTTTGACTTTTTTATTTTCATTTCGGAAATATCGTTACCTTTTACAACTTTTTGTTTTTGAAAAAATCATAGTAGAATTAAGTAGGCAGGTACGTTGTTCGGTCAAAATGTAAAATTCTACTCAAAAGAAATTTCGGTGCCCAAAAAGTCAAATTTCAGTTCAGAGATGCAGTATTTTTTGCGACGCCTTTTCTTACTTATTACGACCAATACCTACTTTGAAATAGGTAGCTGAAAGTTGTAAAAACTAAACAATATACTGTAGCGTTTCAAGCGAAAGCGTCATCGTGCTCGCGCATGCGTTTGACGATAACAATGCTGCCAAGCTTGACTAAAAGATCCTAACTATATTTTACCGGCAGAAAGATATGTCTTTTTTATGGTAAAATAGAGAAAGCCTAAACGTTAAGATGCGCCGCCGAAGTTATGACTACACCGTTTAAAACATACCTATTTACTAAGGCTATGCATACATATTTGGGTGCGGAAATGTTTAACCCTAGCCAAAAAAATACTAAAGACGGTAAAAACAGAAATAATTTTAACATTTCAGTACGTTTGAAGCTTACCTAGATGGTAAGCTTTTTGATTCATAGTTTACAATTAACAAAGTACTTACACGAAATCATTCCCGTACCCAAAACCCCAGGGTACGCGTATATGACATTAATATTCTCTAGAATGAGTGGGTTTGGTGATTGGTTATTAAGTTTCATTTACAGCATTAGTTGAATTCGTTCGGGTTCTAAGATAGTTATGGTTAATATACATCAAATTATGTAAAAATATTTTCCAAAATGTCAATCGACAAGGAAAAGCGGAACTACGGTTGTATGGAAAAGCGTATTCGACTATCGTTACTTAAATCCAATGTATTACGGTTATAATAATGTGCACCGCGCTCATATATTAATCATACCGGGTGTGGCCTGTAACACGAGCAAATAATTAAAACATAGATTGTACTCCTCAAACGGTGACCCTTTGTTCAACAACTTTAAAAAAATTATGAAGTATTTAGAGTCCCTATTTTTCATACAAAATAAATATTAACTTCAATGAACGCCATCGCCACGCCATATCATTATGATTGACGTTGCTTGTCACGCCTTAAACATAACAAAATTCGCAATACATTGCGTCTTAGAATAAACTTTAAAGTGCATTAAAAATCAAACCACAAGTTATTTTTAAAAGTTGCTGAACAAATGTTGGTCAGTATGAGGAGTACAGCCTAAAGTAAATTTTTTTGCTCGTATTACAGGCCACACCCGGTATACTGTTTATCATTACAGCAGGCGGATGAGGATATTGAGGATACATTTCATCATCTAAATATATTATATCAAATATTAATGTGAGAATTGACCCGCAATTAACCAATAAACAATCTTAAATAAATCCACATGGTTGAAATTACATAACGGTTTTAGATTACTTCAATTAATTATAACTCTCGCGTCCACGCGCAAAACGCCTCCACCCATTGCCATTTCTGGCACATCTATTCTGACATTAACAGCTTCCAATTGATTTATTTGTTTCAATTTTAAGCTAATGAAATCGTAATCTTAAATGTTCCGATTCCGGTCCGAGCGATGCATTCGATGTCGTGTACTTGCGCAATCGGGATGCATTGCTAGATTTTATCGCACGGCCTTAAATTATGCTGCTGATACAGCGAAGATATAACGAATTTCAACTTTATGACAGTGGAATAAGAGGCAAATGTAGAATTAAGGGTTGCTGGTTGAATTTGGTGGATGACTGCGCCGTCTTTGCTGGACAATGCGTCTTTATTCTTACTTAAACGTTGTCCGACTGACAGACGGCCAGCATGCAGTCACAGGCCGACGCGACGTGTCGAATTCTTATGAAACATCGTTATTTCATGTAGAATACTAATAGGTACATACCTTAGAGCGTTGACCAGCACGTGGACAAAATTTTGTAAAATATAACTAGTAAATAAATTCTTGCTACCTGTAATCTATATATATAAACGTGAAAGACCTGACTGACTGACTGACTGACTGACTGACTTAAATCAACGCACAGCCCAAACCACTGGGACTAGAAAGTCCAAATTTGGCAACTAGATTCCTTATAAGGTCTAGGGATCCACTAAGAAAGGATTTTTCAAAATTCATCCCCTAAGGGGGTTAAAACGGAGATGAAAGTTTGTATGGGGTTAAAGTTTTCTTTTAAGCTAGGAATTTGAAACTTCGTAAAAAGATATATTAATAAAATACAAGAAAACTAATTTAAGCGTTTTTGAAAATTCATCCCCTAAGGTGGTGAAAAAGGGGTTGAAAGTTTGTATGGATATCAAAAAAAAATTCAAGTGGTGGACTTGAATCTTTGTATTTAGGGATATTATTAGAAGAAAGGAAAAGTAATTTCAGCGTTTTGTAAAATTCATCCCCTAACAGGGTTAAAAAGGGGTTGAAAATTTTAATCCATTACAAATGCTTTGAAACTTCGTAGAAAGGCATAATAGCCAATTAGAAAAAAAGTCATTGCAACGTTTTTGGAAATTCAACCCCTAAAGGGGTTAAAAAGGGGATGAAAGTTCGTCTTCGGGTGCAAATTTTATTTTAAGTTAGGAACTTGAAACTTTGTAAAAAAGTATCAAATTCAACTACAAGAAAACTAATTTCAGAGTTTTAGAAAATTCATCCCCAAGGTGGTGAAAAAGAGGTTGAAAGTTTGTATGGATATCAAAAAATGTTTCGAGCGCGGGGCTTGAATCTTTGTATTTGGGGATATTATTAGAAAACAATAAAAGTAATTTCAGCGTTTTGTAAAATTCATCCCCTAACAGGGTTAAAAAGGGGATGAAAGTTTGTATGGGGTTAAAGTTTTCTTTTCAGCTACGAATTTGAAACTTCGTTAAAAGATATATTATCAAAATACAAGAAAACTAATTTCAGCATTTTTGTAAATTCAACCCCTAAGGTAGTGAAAAAGGGGTTGAAAGTTTGTATGGATATCAAACATTTTTTCGAGCGCGGGACTTGAATCTTTGTATTTAAGTATATTATTAGAAGACAATAAAAGTAATTTCAGCGTTTTGTACAATTCATCCCCTAACAGGGTTAAAAAAGGGGATGAAAGTTTGTATGGGGTTAAAGTTTTCTTTTCAGCTACGAATTTGAAACTTCGTTAAAAGATATATTATCAAAATACAAGAAAACTAATTTTATTATTTTTGAAAATTCAACCCGTAAGGTGGTGAAAAAGGGGTTGAAAGTTTGTATGGATATCAAACATTTTTTCGAGTGTGGGACTTGAATCTTTGTATTTAGGGATATTATTAGAAGACAGGAAAAGTGATTTCAGCGTTTTTTAAAATTCATTTCCTAACAGGGTTAAAAAGGGGTTGAAAGTTTAAATCCATTACAAATGCTTTGAAAATTCTTAGAAAGGCATAATAGCCGATTACAAAAAAAAAGTAATTGCAACGTTCTTGGAAATTCAACCCCTAAGGGGGTTAAAAAGGGGATGAAAGTTTGTATGTATATCAAACATTTTTTCGAGCGCGGGACTTGAATCTTTGTATTTAGGTATATTATTAGAAGACAATAAAAGTAATTTCAGCGTTTTGTACAATTCATCCCCTAACATGGTTAAAATGGGGTTCAAAGTTTGAATCCATTACAAATGCTTTGAAACTTCTTAGAAAGACATAATAGCCGATTACAAAAAAAAAGTAATTGCAACGTTTTTGGAAATTCAATCCCTAAGGGGGCTAATTAGGGGATGAAAATTCGTCTTGGGGTGTAAATTCAATTTTAAGCTAAGAACTTTAACTTTTTGAAAAAAAAGGTAATAAATTAAAAAACATGAAAACTAATTCAAGCATTTTTGAAAATCATCCCCCAAGGTGGTGAGAAAGGGGTTGAAAGTTTGTATGGAGATCAGATATTTTGTGAGTGCGGAATGCGGAACTTGAATCTTTGTATAAGGGCATAGGTAAGTACCTATTATGAGAATACAAGAAAAATAATTTCAGCAACCAACATCAAAATCCACTTGACTTAAAACTTCATACAACTTGCTAAAAAAGAAAGGTACTTAATTTCAACATTGCTTGGATATGAAAATTATAGGTACCTACTAAAGATGTAAAATGTTGAAGATAAGATTCCACGCGGACGAAGTCGCGGGCAACAGCTAGTATATTTAATACATATTACGTATTACTTTTAGATCAAAAACTTTTGATGTATGTTCACCGTAGCGTCCTAACACCCTGAACTTGCATATTTTTTGTATATATAGGTACATATTCCACAATTTATTCTGAACTTCCTATACAATTCTCAGCATTACGGGTCCCAAATATAAAAGATAAGAACAAAGACTATTTCAGTGGCCTTCTGTGCGAAATTCATTTAAACTAAATTTAAAGTCGCATTAGGCAAATTGCGTAACATCAGTCGTATCTACGCGTATCGTAATAATCCCATTTGTCAGGAAGATAGCATCTCCCAGCGACGATGGGAACAATAGGCCACGTAACAGATGAAAGCGAAAACAATTAGGGGATCGGAGTACATCACGGACTTTCGCGTATCGCTCCTTATCGCGCAGATCTAATTAGTTTTGGCAGAAAAAATGGCAACCGCGCGATTGTTACCGCATACCATGACATGAAATTTGCTAGTTTTATTGGTACTAGGACTGGAAGTTACATCACGACTAAGTTAACTGAACGCTATAAATTATTGTCCCTCCTAAGTAAATACTTGAGGTAAGGTAAGATTGTAAGGTACAATAGTGCTTTTTATTTAAATATGTCAATATATTTAGGTATACTTTCATATGTGTCCTGATTGTTGGATTATAAGTTGCTAAATGAAATGTTTTTTTATATAGGTATCTTATTATCATCTTGGAAGAAATTTTATTTAATTTGTCGCAACTCGTATAACGTTCTCCATGCGAGCTTCAAATAAAAGGCTGTGAAAGATTTAACTCTTAATCATGAGTCGTTCTGAAGAGTTAGTAGGTGAATTTAAAAAAGTACCTCTTTTGTTTAATTTATGATCAATCGTCAACCGTCGCTAAAAATAAACTTTACAACATTTACGATGCATCGGAATTTTCGCAACCCAAAGCGTTTGTGTATCGATCGTTTTCGCATTACGTACGTAGCCCCGAGAGAATATCTCATTATAGATATCGGGGCGTTTCGAATAGGCGCGTAATTTTATACGGGCAAGCAATATATCAAAACGAACCGATCACGGCTACAATCACACATCTTCTTTTTACTGGAATCGTGTATCCAATACGTGTAAATGGCGCAGTGCGCCTAGTAATTGCACTTAATGTCGTCCAAGAGCCATTCAGTGCATTTTCAATGCGATATTTATTTATTTTAATTCGCGTTTCGCCGACAGGGCTCCCTAGATTTTATCTTGTCACGCCTGTGGTTATTGTGCACGGGGTACAAGCGCTAACCGGCATTGAGTATGCATTTACTATAGGAATATATATGCAATGCATCTTGAAGTGTAGGTAAGTAAGCGTAAAAAGAAAGTACTATTAGATACATAATTATATTTATGTTGAACTTAACATTTGAAAGCATATGTTGCGCAGGATTGGGACAAAATGCTCTTGTTTCGGAGGCCAAGATTCTCTTTGGATCGCTGAGCCAAAATAGTTAGTTAGTTCGTAGTACCGTATTTGTTTGTACAAACCAAGGTAATGTACCTGTACCTACAGCACCTACCTTATAAAGTGTCTTTATTTTTAATTAAATTTTATTATTATATACTTACATGCAATTAATCGTCTGCCATAGCTGGTACACTCCAATGATGAGTTATAAGGTGGACTAGAAAGTACTATCTAGACTAGAAATAAGACTAGGACTAGAAATATACGTTCAGTAAAAAATCATAATAAAACTGTTTTCTACATAAATACACCATCCTAAATAATTCAGTAAAATGCACGGTAGTCTAAGGTTTAACCGTGGATTTCGATCTAGTATGTCGTAAATAACCGAAGCAGCATCACGAAACGGGGCATTACTTCACGTACATTTATAATAAGGCTAGGTTTCACGTACATTCATAATAAGGCTAGGTTTCACAGTCTAAACTGTAAATAATGAAAACTACGAGTATCTTTGCAAACTATGGTTTTCGGAACACTCAGTCTCAGATTTTAAAACTGTGATATATGTAATGAAATTCTTTTTAGTTATATGTGCCGTTAGCTAATTTAAAAATAGCTTCATTAAAGTCTCAAAATTTGATAGGTAATAAAATAGATTTATTAAAAACATATCTCATGGGACTATCACGTTAATAGATACCTACACTTTTTATGAATTGAATATGATTCTATATTCGTGATTCTACACCTCATTTATTTTTCAAACTGCTGTCAGGTTGCTTACTGTATCAAATTTTCAATCTTTCTGAATAACATTTTAAATGAAAAGTATTGTAGCGCTAAAGTAATTTGTTGAAATTAAATAAGGAATTTAAACGCTCATGGCCGATGTAAAAAAAAATCTGTCCTCCTACGTCCCAGACCAGAGCTCCTTATAAAGACCTTTTTCCAAAAAAAAAGGATATTTCAACTTTAATTTAATAAGACACCATTCCAAATTCTATAACAAAGCTGAAGCTTCTGAGACTTAGGCTATAGTAACAAGCAAGAATTATTCAAAAACAGATTTTTAGTCACATAAAGTTAGTAATGAATATTATTAAATAAATTAGTTTACTGGGCCATTTTATTTAAAGTTGTATAATACTTACCCCCTAATTTTTCTTATAACTCGTGTTCTCAATAAAAGCAACAATGTACCTCACCCTTATGGAGAGAGCCGTCGAGGCCGAAACGTCCACAATTTATGAAGGCTTTCGATTTAGCAATAACATTACTTTTGCCTTTGTGCCCACCGCCGGCGTACCAAGTAAATGATATCTACTGGCGCAGTTGGCTCTGGTATGCGAAATGGCAAATATTCTAGTACTATTTACAATTATATAGGTAATATGATAATATGCATAATTTGAGTGAACGACAGATATTACGCAAGGAGAAAATAAAGTCACGGATTATCTTTACTTGTCAGTAAATATTGAATTTGTCATGAATTTGTAATGTTTATACCCGACCCATTATAGGGTAACTGAGTTGTGATAATGTCAAATTTAAAGACGTTTTGATAGGCGATAAATGATAATCCCTTTCGGCAAATGAAACATTCTATCATTCATTCTATTTTCTTTGCCATACCTCCTATCCAACAGTCAATACAAAAAATATCTTATATCTTAAGTTGAACTTATAACGGTGGGTACATTAATGTAATTTGCACAAAATTTTAAGTGACTTTTGCTTTCTCGTGCATGACTATAATTGTTATTTTATCTGCGCCACACGAATGTGAAGTACATAATACTTTTTATTACCCCCATTTCATGTAATCTTTCGTCATTAGGATAAAATATAAGTTTATAAAACCAGAAATCAAGTATATAAATAAAATTTGCATACATAAAAAATAAAGTAGGTAACGACAAAAGCATATATGTCGTATAAAGAAACGCACTCACCGTACGTCCTGTTCAAAGGTAACTGATAATTAAATACAATTACATAAATATTGCAATACCCAAATGCAAATTCGCACTCATAAAAAATGAAAGTCGGACATGGCTGTGTTTACCTAATGTATTATATGAAATAATTAGTGAGGATTTTCGCCACTCGAGCGCTGTCAGTTCTGTCCGGCGGCTGACGGTAGCCTGTCAAAATGTTTTGATAAGAATTGACGTATAATCATCGCGTAATTAATGCCTAGTTACTTCATACACTGGGACGATTTGTGATTTGCATTGATTCGATTATTTTAATCACTTTGACACTTTTTAATAACAAGAATGGATAATAAGAACAATGACAAAGGAAAGGTAGACTTTTAATAAATTTGATATACTTAATGTTAGCTGAGTTAATAAATCGTACTTTGTGTAAAATGTAATAAAAAAGGCGTCATTGCATTATTATATTCGACTTTAAAAATTTAATCGGAGATCACAAAATGAGTTATACCGTAGCATCATGTATTTTGTTCTACATGGTTGCTTTTCCTTTTACAAAATTGAGGGTGCGTACTCTACATTTAGTTCCATATGGTCTGTGCGCTAGTCACATTAACAGTAACATGGTAACATGGTATGTCTTATATCTGGGAGGGGCTGCAGGTTCACTCGTGAGTCTCGTGACACATTGTAGGACAGGACATTGTTAAATAACAATGTCTTGCCATCTATCGCAACTTTACCGGTTATTTTCAACACATAGCGGTATTGCGTAGCGGTAGCGCGACCCACCGCACCGTCAATTAAAAGTTACCTCACAAATGCTAATGTCTAATTACCAAAAAGTAATCCTTAAAAGATCTATCGAAATGTGATCCATCTGTTACGTAACAGAACGTTTTCGTGACAACCGGTAAAAGTAGTCCAAATGTTGCGTATGATTACGGACTAATTATAAGTGTCTACTAACATAATGTCCGTTTGTCCGTTCGGCTGTTCTGGGTAATTTAGGAATATTTTTTTATGTTCCTTTTTTAATTCCTCTAATCGTTTAAGCTAAATAAAAATAAGTTTTAAATGTTTCTTTATATAGTTTAACTTACTAGATAAAAGGAGCCGATGCCCGATACAAGCAAGCACACTACTCCAAGTGTAGACACCTAACTTGGTAATGACCACGATTCTCAGTCATAATTTAGATTTATATTTTTTATTTCATAATAAGAAATTACATTATAAATTATTATCAATCAATCAATCAAATCAAAATATGACTTTATTCATGTAGGCCTAGCAACAAGCTCTTGTGAATCGTAATTAATCTTAATCTAATTATCAGAGCAATTTATTGATGTTAATATTATTCCATAATAAAATTGGATTATTATACATGTCAAATTTAACACTAAGAATTTCACAAAAAGATCGTCAAACATTAAAAAAAAAATTGTATAAAAAAATAGTAGTCTAGAATTTCTAGAATAAAATCTAAATGTCAAAAAAAAGCATAAGTAACAAACAAGTAGATAATATTACATCGGAATATCCATTTCCTCATCAATAATCATCATTTTAAGCTATATGTACGAATTTATTATATGTAGATGATTTTGATAACTTAGAATTGTGAGAGCAAAATACTCAAAATAGTAGTACTATTAAGGGGAAAAAATTCACGCGGAAACTAGACTATATTAGCAAGGGCAGATTCGTACCTTGTGTAAAATGGTTAAAGGGTTAAAGTTGGCAGGATAGAAAAAAAAGGAAAACATGTCTAATTTTATTTACTTTTAGTTATATCTCGTTACCCGATATAACGTAGCAATATAATTTTAGTATAAAATAGCTACTGATATAGCCGAAGGATCAAACGAACAATATTTTAAACAGAAATAGTTATATTTTCAAAGTAATTGACATAAACTGCGCGCGAGGTCTATGATTATCTTCCGTAAGTTTGTTTCGCGCGGCCCGCCATTTCTTTTCTTCTGGCTTTACTCCCCCTTTTTAGAAACCCAAATATAAATTAGAATCCTCTTAAATCAAATACTACAGAAACGTAAATCGCAAACTATTAACAATAATTATCAACAGAGGTAGGAGACTGAGTAATAGCCACCCTGTAAGGTGTGCAGGAAACGCCAGGATGAATGGCTAGTATTAAAATTTGCACAACTGTAACTGTTTACAAATTAGCATCTCAGTTTTATCTGTATGTTAATGTTAAGAGGAAGTTCTTTTGAGAACTAATCTCAAGCATAGGTTTTATGGGTTTGTCGAACACCATAAAATAAATAGGTAGGTCCTAACATAGCTTTACGAGTGTTTACCATTACCACGTTATTGTATTAAAATGCATTTATGTTGTTGTTAAATATTATAACTTACTTATATAAATAGAAAACTCAAAAAATATATAATCTTAACATATCCTCTAGCTGCCCAGAGACCTATAAAAAGGTCTTCCATTCCATTCTAATTTGAATCTTTAATTTGACAAATCTAAATTGCAATTGTCTTGGCAAGTTTTGACGTCTGGGTGGTTAGAGGATATGAAAGCAATACCATGTACAAATTTAATTTAATGACAGCATTTTCCATGTCCCTAGTGGGATGATTAACTCATTGGACATTTACATTTACAAGTACCTAATACCCACGGGGTTATCGAGAAAGTGTTGCTAAAACGTCACAATAAAATTGTGGATGATTTAGTGCTATACAATAATTATGACGTGGTATTAGAATGAAGACGTTGGGTGAAATGCGACCCGTTTTTGATTATTTGCTTTAGTACAAGATTGGTTCCCTCTTACAATAAATTTAAAACATCGCATGATTAATGATTATCACACCTTATAAAAAAGTCCCCCGCCGCGTCTGTTAGTTTGTGTGTTTCTCTGTCCGCGATAAACTCAAAAACTACCGAATAGATTTTCATGCTGTTTTCACCTATCAATAGAGTGATTCTTGAGGAAGGTTTAGGTGTATAATTTCCTAACCTATGCGAAGCCGGGGCGCGGGGCGAGTCGCTAGTGATCAAAATAATCATTGCGATACAAGTGTGAAAAGTAGGAAACGAATTACCTTTTCGCACGTGTATTGTACGTTTTACAGTACATATGCCCCTTTAAATTTTTGACATAGGCACGTATTGTCCATAATTCCGCCCAAGGGCGGTAAAGTAGCACCATAAGTACTGTAAAAATAATTAAAAACCCACCTAGTCCTTAACGCGAATATCGTCGAACTTGTCACTTTCTCCGCGACTCGCAGATGCTCTCGTCTGATTATTTCCATTAGTGTCCATTAGGCATTTAACTCGTGCGATTAGAGCGTCACGAGCTCCGTGTGCCGGTGCCATAAATCATCAGATCAGGTTCTTGCCGACCAAATTCGTGCGGAAACTATTACGTAAGGTGCTCTATCGTTTGCACACTGGTTTGTAACATTGCCGCGCAGATTTCGGGCAGCTTTTCTTGTAAACGTAAAATTTCAGGATGTCTTTGTTAAAAAAAACTGGACAAGTGCGAGTCGGACTCGCGCACCGAGGGTTCCGCACTTTTTAGCATTTGTTGTTGTAGCGGCAACAGATAAGACATCATCTGTGAAAATTTCACGGTACTTGAGGACAGACGGACAGTGGATTCGTAGTAATAGGGTCCTGTTTTTACCCTTTGATGGGTACGGAACCCTAATTAAGTCTTACAACTCTTGGCGCCTATTAACAAAATGTAATTCTAAACCACTGTAAAATTTTGTTAAAGTTAATCGAAGCTGGGAGTTATTTCGTACTAAGTAGGTACATGCCTATGTCAAGTTGACGAACTTCCATAGTAAGTAAAGGTTGTGGTTTCAAAGGTTGTACACAGTGCATTAGTAAATTCTAACAGGTACTTACATAGTAGAATTCATACGTATATACTATACATAGCAATACAATCATCGGATTAAGTACTCTAGATGTAGTTGTGATTTTAGACAAAAAACGGTGGTATTTTTAGAGCATTCATTTGTAATTTAAATCCACTTTTGTGATTTCTTTTGAAATTACGTAACTGAATCTTCTTGTAGGTTTTTTAAAAATATTTTTAACAATGTAAGAAAATTTTATTGACTCTAACTAAAACCTTCATTATATGCTCTGATTATATAATTATGCATCTGTTTACATAAATGTATAATACATTTATTTATATCCTATATAAACTATTTTTTTGTACTTCTGCGGGATAGTACGTATAAAACGTAATGTCAATGACACCTCACGGATGCTCTTACGCAATGTGCACCTTGACAGTACTCCGTTCAGACCGATGACGACGCAAGTGACGAAATGGTAAATTACAAAAAGAAGCTTTACAATTGTATATCGTACATCGAAGCTTTTGGTCGTGACGATAATGAATTCTCTAGAGAAAAACGACAATGGAATCAAATTACTGTCGATAAAGAGAAGCAGCTTAGCACATTGGTACAAAAGATGATATTCTCGATGAGATGAAATGCAAGCGATTCTTTAATTGCACAATAAAGCATTGTTCGGCCAACGTAATCGCCGACCCGAATATTATGAATGAACTATCATCACGTCACTATCACGATGTTATCTGTATAATCACATTCGGAATCGGAACCTCTACTGATTGAAAGTTTCGATAGCCAGCTACTTATGGCGTGAAAAATTAATTCTAGCCATAGAAGGTAAGCTTCAGTGTGCTTAAGTCGTCGATGTGTGGCTCTAATAGCATTTTAATCTATACATATAATAAAGCTGTAGACGGTCGAAAGTCTGTACATGGAAGATATTTGAAAAAAAGTTGGCTGGGGATACTTAGAATCGATAACAGAACACGTTCCAACAGTTTTTAGAATTTTTGTCTGTTTGTCTGTTTATTTGAACGCGCATCACGTGAAAACGGCTGAACGGATTTTGATGAAAACTTTACTAATCTGTCGAAAAAATCTTCGGCCAGGTTATAGCCTATAAAAATTCAACCCATATAAGGGGGGGTAGCCACAATACTCGCTTGATTTAAGTTTGCCCCTGAATCTTATGGCGCTACTTAGGAAGGAGGGGAGCCCCACTTAAATCTTTATTTTATTCAGTTTTTAGTATTTATTGTTATAGCGGCAACAGAAATGCATCATCTGTGAAAATGTCAACTGTCTAGCTGTCACGGTTCGTGAGATACAGCCTGGTGACAGACGGACGGACGGACAGCGAAGTAGGTATTAGTAATAGGGTCCCGTTTTACCCTTTGGGTACGGAACCCTAAAAATGCTGAATAAATCGATAATGGACGCCTAATTGGAAAAATTGTGTTTAAAGACCCATATATTATATCTTTAAAAAAATCGACCCAGTTCGTGTTGCTTTATCAAAAATATATTTTTTAAAGACATAATCTCCTCCTTCTCGCCATCGCTTCAACTCGTTTGACCTGTAATCTGATAGCTTTTTAGCATTCTGTAGCCTAAATAGCAACAACGGAACCCGTTTAGTTTCATCATGTCCGTATGTCACAGCCATTTATGTCAAAAACTATTAAGGTAAATTTGAATGAAATTTAGAACAGTTGTGTATTTTGTAAGCCGCTAACTAGGTTTTGAAATTAAAATCAACTTTACACTAAGTACCATACTACATATATATAAAAAAAGTGCTCTGTGCTAGTGAGCAGTTATACAGTATGCATAGCAATTTCAATAAGGGGAGACTTTTCTCTGCAGCTAACTGTACTATGAAAATGTAAATCATCACGATTCTGAATGTAGTCAAATGGTCTGAAATACATTTCGATTGGTTTCTGTAGCAAGTAATTGCGCGCGGTGTGGGCAGGTGGCGCCTGCTTCGCTCCAGCGGCCGCGCCGCCGCGCTTGTCCACTTCAATGGCGCATTACCATAATGTGGCCGGAATCTACAACTGCCGTATTCGAACTTCAAGATATTCACATGAGACGACACGTACTAGATCCATTCTAGATACGTTATAGTTTAGATATCAACTAGTTCTCTTTTGCAGCGCAATTCGGGCAACCAATGTCACTTTTACGTTAGATAGAGTAAGTACATATATATTAGATGTGAATTGGATCTCTAAGTCATATCCTGTGGAAATCATTCAAGAGTATCAGGCGTATTCGGGAAACGAGATAATTGCAGGATTAGAGACGAACTAGAGATTTTTGGGATCTACGTTAGATATCGACTAGATGTGACTTGGATATCTAAGTCATAACTTGTGGATATCGTTCAAGAGGACGTCCAGAATCGCGGAAACGTCAAATTTGACAGCTTAGATCTTAAACATATCGTTATCGTATCTTGGTGATGTCTAAAAGATATCTAATAGATGTCTATTTCAAAATCCGAATCGGGCCCTGTGGCCGGAATCTGCTGTGCCAAGCTTAAACAGACGTAAGCTCTTTATAAACTTTATAGCACTTATGGTTTTTTGTATAAGCGACGCAGCCGTAGCCATAGCGTTCGTTTAAATGCGATTCAAATGCAATTTTGTGAGTTAAAATTATCATGATATTTGAATGTTTCTATATTTATGAAGAAAACGGTTTAGAAGATAAGAATGCTTATCGTCTGCGTTTACTTTAGCTATTATTCTCCTTTATATGGCAACATTTGCATTGGTAAACTTGTGTCATAATAAAACATATCTTATTTTAACCGCTGCGCTGCGTACGCAATTGGTTTCAGGCTGCAAACCACTACGACAAATGCAATTCACTACGCATTAGATATCATCAACAGGGCCAAAGATAAAAACGAACTTGTAGTTGCAGTGTCTTTAGACATCAAGGCCGCCTTTGACAACGCCTGGTGGCCAGCGATCTTCAAACGCCTAAAGCACATAAATTGCCCTAAAAATATTTACGAAGTCCTCCTCAGTTACCTTACCGACAGATCGGTTGTTCTAGCATTTGCAGACTGCATTGCAGAAAAAGCCACGTCCAGAGGCTGCATTCAAGGATCTGTCGTCGGCCCTGTCCTCTGGAACCTTATTCTTGATGAGGTCCTTGACATGCCCATGCCAGAAGGCTGCCACATACAGG
This sequence comes from Cydia fagiglandana, assembly GCF_963556715.1. Classification (NCBI taxonomy): domain Eukaryota; kingdom Metazoa; phylum Arthropoda; class Insecta; order Lepidoptera; family Tortricidae; genus Cydia; species Cydia fagiglandana. Next base: position 11,462,903 of record NC_085936.1, on the reverse strand, counting down.
CATACGCTGATGATATTCTCCTGGTGTGTAGCTCGAAAAGTTATATAGAACTAGAGCATAGAACCAATTCTGCTTTGAAACAAGTTGTTGACTGGGGAAAAGGAGTAAAATTATCATTCGGACATGAAAAGACGAAATTACTTGCATTTGTATCTAGAGCTGTACAGGCACGAATACACATGGACGGAAACCTTATAGAATTTAGCAACTCATTTAAGTACCTCGAGGTAACAATAGATAGCAGGCGAACATTTATAACACACGTATTAACTAAAATAGAGAAAACAAAAAAACTTTACTACAAACTTCAACAATATATTAGACCGACGTGGGGTGTCCACCCGGGAAATATCCGAACCATCTTTGAACATGTAGTAGAACCAATCCTAACGTACGCAGCCTCAGTGTGGATTAACGCCCTGAAGTACAAGAAAGTCATAAACAAACTATTGTCGTTACAGAGACTATTTGCCATAAAATGCGTCCATGGCTTCAAAACACTCAACACACCATTGTCAATTACGCTCGCCAGGTTAACGCCTCTACCTGCGATTGTGCGTTGCGCTGCAGAGATAGAGTTAGCACGAATCAGCAGACGCGCTTCCTTCCTGCCTAACGATTTAGAAATCGAATCCCCAGCACCACCGTCTTCTCTGCTGCACCCGGCCTTCAGACGCACGATTGAATTCTCATCCATTGACAACCAACAGGAACTGGACATCGTAACTGAAAACCAAATGGATACACACACATGGCATATTTACACGGATGGAAGCAAAACTGATGGTAAAGTAGGTTCAGCTTTTATCATCGAAAAACCAAACCACCAGCCAATTATTAAAAAGCTGAAATTACACGATTGCTGCTCGGTGTTTCAGGCCGAACTACTCGCCATACGAGAAGGACTCCGACATGCGCTACATGACAAAGCTCGTCCACACAACATTTTTGTGTTTTCAGATAGCAAATCGGGCCTTACTGAAATATCTAATCCAAATAGCTACAATCATATAGTTAACGGAATACAAATCTTGCTGCATGGACATGAACAAAACACGAAAGTTGAACTATTTTGGACCAAAGCTCATTGTGGTATTCGTGGTAACGAGCTTGCAGACACTGCAGCGAAAGTTGCCACAAAACTACACCGCGCCCCAGACTATGATAGAATTCCGATCAGCCACATAAAATACCAATTAAAATCTGAACTACAAAATGACAGGAAGAACTATTACAACGACCCTAATAATTGCCAATACACAAAAACCCTTTTCCCTACTTACGATGACCTTATGCAATATTTGGAAAAAACCACTTTGACCTTTGCCATAACCCAGTTTTTGAGCAACCACGGATTCCACAAAACCTATTTACACCGATTCAAAATAACACCTGATAACAAATGTCCATGCGATCCGAATTCAGACATCCCGCAAACCCTGAACCATTTAATATATAACTGTCCAAGATTTGCTCCAAGACGTCACCACTTAGTAATCACTTGTCAAAACCTCAATATAGACCCATTTAACTTACAGGATATATTAACCAAAGAATCAACCACTGAATGCTTTCATAACTTAATAGAACACATAATTTACAATTTAAAATCTTTTAACGGTACATAAACTCAAATGACATTATAAAACACAAGTAACTTTTCATGTAGGTACACTATACACACACTTCACACTTTACATTCACACTACACAAACACTATATCCCGGATCACACAGTAACACACCCGAAAACAACGTGTATACCGATAGCGCCGCGTTTTCGGAAACATAACACTGGACAGGGTGGAGGGTTTTAGTCCGTAGGCAGCTGGAGCAATCCCAGCTGAGTCGGTCATGCTGCCAAAACCGGGCTGGCAGTATCCAATGAGGATTACCTCCACCTCTGACAAAAAAAAAAAGCCTTCCCGTGAGTTTATTTATATGTAGTGAACGATCCCGTGCCTACGATACATACACATAATATACCTACGATCTCAGATCCCACATTCAGTTTCAGAAATGTATTATGCAGTATCCAGTTTATTTATCATATCAATCAATGCAAATAATAACCAATTTTTTATACACAACATGGAAAACCCAACCTACAAGTTTCTTTTCCGGTTTACCCGAAGCTTGTATGCAAATAAAATATAATGATCACCCAAAACATAATACATATATTTACTGTCTCTAAACATTGAATATCTTAGATACACGGATATGAAGTAGACTTTACATTCCTATGTCCGTATGCTATGGTTTATGTCAACTTCCACCTACAGACCACCAGAAACGTACATAATTGTCAAATAGACATACACGCTCCGGCCGTTTTTATACTTTATTCATTTCACTTTCTTAAATACTTTTACCTTTTCGTAATCGGATTAAAACGATACGAGTAAAATCGAACTTAATTTATGCTGATAAACATCTTCTCCATAAAAAACTTTTATACTTGGGTATCCATTTTTTGGCTTTTGTGGAGTTTGCAATATTTAATACCTACGTTATGTTTGTAAAAGCGCAATTTAGACTTAAGGTTAGGTCAGGTTAGTTAGTACCTATTCTAAATAAAAAATATACTTCATCCATCTAAATTCGCAAATACAGATACCAAATGCAAATGCATTTTTTAAATTGCAATTTTGTGTTTGTAGATTGTAGTCTTGTAGTCTACCTATATATGAAACTGGTTGACAAAATAACATAAGACTATATATCGGGCATATATTCGTGAAATAAATAGTGACGGCTTATTATATAGGTACCTAATAACTAAAATAATCTATTTCAATTAAAAAAGATTGTCATTATTATAAAATCACACACAATTGACCTACTTATACAAAATCCCAGTTACCGAATAAAATGTAGGTACCTACCATAGAGTAATATAAGTAAAGAAAGAGTGGTACGAGTAACTCCATACATCAATTTTCTAACGCTACGTCTTACGTAGGCGAACAACGCGCGAACGCGGCGCGGCGCGGCGCGGCGAAAGCGGCCGCCGCCGCGCCGCGCCGCGCCGCGCCGCCTGACATTCGCGTGCAAATCGCGCCGCACCGCGTTCGCAACGAGATCGCTTACGTAGGACACTTCTATGGGCATCAAAGGATTGATTTCGCCGCGCCGCGCCGCGCCGCGTTCGCGCGTTGTTCGCCTACGTAAGACGTAGTGTTAACAAAACGCGCGTTATTTCGTAGTCGACATCATAGCGTCATGTTGTGGAATTTATCAGTACGGCTAGTTGACAATAGATGTCTCGTCGAACGAAAACTTTAATGGTCAACAATTTTCAGCTAATATTGTAATCGGATTAACTGGAAGTCTATTTTTAACCTCTTCTGCCACTTCTGCTGCTTCTGCTTCGACTACGAAATAACGCGCGTTTTGGTAAGGAAACTGTTGTATGGAGTTACCACTTTTTCTTTATTATGGTACCTACCGAAGTTTTGTTATTTTATTGTTGCAATATTTTAGGAAAAATATCGATATCGGTTAATTAGCACTTAAGTATTGTTGCGTCATGATATTTCTTAAGATTTATAGTATTATTATCATCCACTCCGATCACGTAAGAAACGAACCAAAGTCTGGTTTCAAGCTATAAATCTTCGTAGATTCGCAATAAAGAGACAAATGACTGTCGCAATACTTAGGTAACGTAACTTTATAATTAGGAAAAAACACGACCTATCCTACTTACGATAGGTACCTCTTCCGACCTAAGTTATCGATCATGCTAAGATATCGATCTGTAGCCATCTTGCAATCGAATGGTTTCATATCAATTTAGACAATAAAAGTCCTTTAGTATTTACGTCTGAAATTGGTTGCATTAAAGTTAAGGAAGTTAAATTATGTATTTCACACAGACATCTAGACATCTCTAAAGCTGACTATATTACTTATATTTATACCTACTTCTTTTAATTCAAGCAAAAAATTATATTAGTTTTACGTAACCAAGTGCTTTCAACAATTATACATAACAAACGTAAATTATAATTGAAATCATTCACCTGAACAACTGACCTTTTGTAGTTGACATCTGTCGTCGCTCAAAAGTAGGTAAAGAAAGGTCGTCAGGCACTGGCCGTTATGTAACATCCGCAAATTGACGCGCGCGCATCTTCAAATCGCAAGTATATCGCTCCATGACCAGGAGTTGATGTTTATGTCATCAGCTCATATGTCCTTTGAATGTAAAAAGATTAATGTGTTTTGTGCGTATGATAAGTAATTTATTGCGCTTTTTACCCGTTGTAATTTTGTTCATAAAGCATTTTAATATCAAACTCCGATTTAGTTAAAATGTGAACTGTCAAAACACACAATAATCATACAGATCGATTCACAAATGCTGACGAAGAGTGTCTATGATCTACATTCATTGATGTGGACAGTTTCGTTCGAAATTCGCGCCAGCACTTATGAATTGCAGTAACCAGATAAAAATAGCAAGTTCATTTTATGTTGAGCAAACTGCCCCATATAATTACAGTGCTGTTTTCGTAAATAGTTTTCAACGTTCCAATAAAGACTTAATTAGTTGACATAATTATCTAAGAGATGCCGTAACCGCTGTTTGTCTTGCCGGGTAATTTACTAGGTATTCAGGTCGCAAGGCCGTTTCCGCGGTAATGCTCGTGACAACCATGACAAAATACTTTCTATCACTTTTTACAATTTTCATTGCAGTAAGACGTAAGACAGAAGACACTAATGATTAAATTACACGCTAATGTTCCGTTTTGAATGTGACTGAATACAAGAGCGAGCTTTAAATTATAATTAAACAACGTAAGTTTTAATCACTTATAATTACATGCGGTAACTGGAGTGAAAACAGTAACAGGTTCCATATAAAAGTTTCATACATTTTCAGATAAGGTAGTGTGTCCGTAGAGCAGTTATAGTTAGTATTTTCTTTATGTTGGTGTGGTGATTTTTGTGTTTCACTCGGTGGTAAAATTTGTTTAACACGTACATGTTTCCCACGAGCCTTGAAACCCTCGCAGCGCTCAGGATTCCATTTTTCGAACCACGAGCGCATCTTAAGGTGACAGTCTATTTCCAACGACAACTGTATTACTGTTCATTTTACTATGGAAATTGACAATGACAGCGACACGTTCAGTACCGGTAGTGCAGCTGCGGTTAGATATGGAATGTTACCATATTACTTACGCTTGCTCTGGTATCAATATTAGCACGAGAGGTTAAACAACAATATAAACGACATCGATCATATTTCAAATGCATACGTGATACCTACTGTATTTTTTTTGTAGTGGCAATATATTTGGCTCCGAGTTCTCATTCTTCATTTACCCCCTTTATCAGTCGTAGTTTTAAATACCATCGAATTCATTAAGGCAGTTGTCGCAGATAATTTGTATTTTATGTTCTCTCGTGGGAACGGCTGTATTCCCTTGGTAAGTGGGAAATAAAGGTGAATTCGTGGTTTTTGTTTTCGAAAGGCATATTAACATTGTAAATAACTTTAAAGGACCAAGGTCTAGAAATGAAAGTATCTTGGTGTCACTTTAAATAAATGTACCAATATTTTTACACTATATACACGTGTTTACACTATGTACGTTTTAAAGTCCGTCCCCCATAAGGAGATGAGATTATGTTGCATAGACAGAAAAAAGACTTTTGTCCAAGACAAAGTAAAATATGAAAAATTAAAATAAACGGAAATGTAGATAAGTAGAATGAAATAATACTAGAAACTTGAATATTCAATTGAACTTACCTAATTAGGTAGGTACTCAAAAGTGAATGTATTCTAACGAAGTAAGTAATATGTATGTACGTATCTATAGAGAAAACTAACATTAATCCAGCCGCCTTAAACAAGAGAATAAGCTTACTCACAAGTAATAATACTTACCTCGGATGAGAATAAATAATATTTAAGGTATTATACCGTACTGCACAAATTTTGGTTAATTTAAGCGTGGTCTTACTTCCGTGGTCGATCAATTGTAACTAAACAGTGGGAATTATTAACAACACCTAACATAGATACTTCAACTGGTTACTGCATGGCAAATGGCAGCTTTTGATTTACTGCAGGTCAAAGCGGCACAAAGCAGAACGCCCCGTCATAACCGCAGCATTTCCGCGACGATCACGCTGTCGATAATTTGCTCTATTGAATACTAGGTACTATCAGTAGAGACTAGAGACGGACAATGATGTACTGACACATGGAACTGTCAGCTTTTATTGTCATGATGGTATGATCTTGAATATCATTAAGAGTACATCGCGATATTCGCGATACAAGTGCGAAAAGTAGGAAATTCGTAACGAGTGGCTTTGAAACACGACCGAAGAGAGTGTTTTAAATCGACACGAGTTGCGAATTACCTACTTGCGAAAACGTGTATTTTACAGTTAGACCAAGAAAAGAATGTAGCGATTTTGATAGCCCACGAAACTTATAGAAGTTAACCATATTGATGCACTCTAACTTTGATTTTATTTATCATTTTAGTTGTTTGCTGTAGCCTTACAACAAATATGGTATGTACATACCTGATTAGATCTTAAAATTCTCGGCTCTATAACTTCCGTCTCTTGAATTCTAAGAACCCTTATTATGTACCTGTTGCACAAAATACCATTAGATTTAGTTAGTAAAATAAAATATGCGATTCTCAAAGAGTCGCAAAGGACTATGTCCAGAAAGTACATACCTACAAACGGAAACCATCATGTTACTGGAGTCAGTTATGTAACGCTGCCATACATGACCCAAAAAAATTTTATTAAGCTATGAGCTTCATCACATCTGATATTTGAGTAATTCTAAGCATTTCTAGCGTGAAGTGGGGGGGAGGGTGGGGTACAAAGACGGCCGCCATCCGTCATCTTTAAAAAAAATCTACTCGGATCCTGGTGGGTACTAGGGCAAGTTTGGTATCATTTTCGTATAAACCAAAGACGTAGAATTCATTGCTGATATTTGTTTTTTCAATTTCATAGTAATTTTACAAGAAAAACGTAAAAAGGTGAAAAATTTGGTTGGAGATTTTTGCTACGCGGAGCCGAAACTACAAAAGATAGAAAGTTGAAATTTGCACACTAGATTACATTTATAAAGTGTACAAGAGATAAGAAGCGATTTTGAGAAATTCAACCCCTAAGGGGGTTAAAAAGGGGATGAAAGTTTGTATGGGGTTCAAGTTTTATTTTAAGCTAGGAATTTGAAACTTCGTAAAACGATATATTATTAAAATACAAGAAAACTAATTTCAGCGTTTTTGAAAATTCATCCCCTAAGGTGGTGAAAAAGGAGTTGAAAGTTTGTATGGATATCAAAAAAATTTTCGAACGCGGGACTTGAATCTTTGTATTTGGGGATATTATTAAAAGACAGGAAAAGTAATTTCAGCGTTTTGTAAAATTCATCCCCTAACAGGGTTAAAAAGGGGTTGAAAGTTTGAATCCATTACAAATCCGAGTAGACACACATTTCTTATTGGCTCCCAGGCTTGAAATGCTTAGAATTACTCAAGGAACATATGTGATGAAGCTCATAGCTTAATAAAAATTTTTTGGGTCAACTTTATAACTGCTTCCGATATGTCTTTTACAGAGCATTGAGCATTAAAATGATAATTTATGAACCCCAAACAATAATTGAAGCTATACAACGCCGATAATTTACTACATGTATTGTATTATCTCATCTAGTTTAATGTTGTCTTTGACATTAGAATGCTTCCTCAAACCATGTGAATGCGCATTCATTACACTTCCTATTGAGGAGTCGAGTCGCTCGGACTTTGATGTACTACCCATTTAAGCGATAAAAGGACGGATGTCGTTAAATTATGCGCTGAGAACAACTTAGATTACACTGAGATTATCTCATATTGGATTTCTATTCAATGAAGCTTTAATTATATTTTGAAACTATTTTTCGCTTGAGACGTGTATGGTTGGATCAGAGTCTAATTTAAGTAGGTTTCTGATTTATCTTCCACTGGTATAGCTATTTACAGGCCACATATCACAACTTATTATAAAACAATTCAATTAGTTAGACTATTTAGGAACTGACAGACAACGAACAGTCTTAAATCTAACTAAGCCATTAAGGGTCTAAAAAAAAATATATCTTCAGATGACATACCAAAACTCACTCAATAGTGTGGCCAAAAGGCTCTGAACCTGTGGTAGCAATTACTAATTAGTGAGTTTTGGTTGTCATAGTCACGTGCGGAGATTAAGTTACAGTATAAAGCCACGTTATAAAATTGTATTATTACAGTTTTTTACTGCAGGATTTAACGTAGTTTGACCATTATTGAAGTAAATAGGTATGGCTAAAATGATTCGTCATACCACTGCTGCCGCTTTTCTGTCGATAGAAGCCTCTGTTTGTGTACAAATTTTTCACCTGGAATCTTTTAAAACTTACTGACCTTTCTATTTTTTCTATACATATAATTATAAATATCTGTCTGTACGTGAATGTATCTCTCAGACAAGTCAATCTGTATTACGATTTTGTATCTAAGTTTCGTCTTGCAGAATATAAAACAAAAAGGTGTTTTTGCATTTCTCAAAATTAATTGTAAGTGCATTTCAACAAAAAGTACCTATCACTTCTAGTCTATAACTTCAAGTTTACGATATCTTAATGTTCACAAAGTAAGGAATATTTTTATTTTATTTCTATCCCCAATGGCAATGGACAAATTGCTAATAATGATACTAATAGTTGAAGAAAAACTGTATCTTTACTTCCAGTAGAATTGTTTGATTGCCTATAATGATATGCTATTATTCCCCAGTAGCCTGTAACGAATCCTGTACCGAGAACACAATCAGACCAAGCATGGTTGTTGTGAATGTCGGTTGGTTTAACCTTCTTCTTAATGAAGATAATTGGAAAGGTTTCTATGTAAATAATAAAATACTGTACATTGCGGCCGCTTGTAGTGCGTTATTAAGAGGCGACGTTAAATACGACATTTAACTAATAGGTAACTGAGAAATATAATATATATAGAGATCAGACTGACTTTCAAAAATCGGGATCATATTAGGATCAAAGGCGATATAAAGTGTGACCAGAAATTTCCATAAAAAGTGTAACATTCATTAACTAAAGCCTTGAAACAAAAACAAAGCTACAGGCGGACCTTAGTACAAGAACGCTAACGCGTCTCAGTTAAGTCATTTTTGATTTTTATACTAAAATATTTACCGTCCCGTCTGCACGTTTCCTGCTATGTAATTCCCAACGGTCATCGAGACCAGCGGCGGTAGCACGGTCGCATTTTTATCGCTTGTCACTATGCCTGTCACGTTCTAAGAAGTATGTAGGTAACGAATGTGACAGGCGATAAATATAGAACCATGCAGTTTCGTAATAACGATAAGTAATAAAAGAGGGCACTTGTTCCCATCCCACTGAGCATTCCACTCGCGTGCTCTATAGGAATGACAGCCCTGCGGCGCGCCGGCGCCGGCGCCGGCAGAATTGACATTTAACATGAGACCTTGCGCGAACAATACGCTGTCACATGAGCTCCCGGAACCAGGCTCCTTGACCTCAGGATAACAAACAAAGGATCGATACAAATTGTTGAATGAACGAACCCAATGAACGAATGAATGAACCTAATTCGGTTTTATTAAATGTCGATGGGTACGCATAAATTTTTTATAGGTACTGGTCTTACCCGTTAAGTGATTTAGAGATCGTCGATTTTAATATCCATACGATTCAATTACGTACAGCGTGTGAATCTTACATCTACTTACGTAGCTTTCAACAACTCGGTACATTCTGTCAGGATCACATAATGGCTCCTCTACACGATGGGCCAACGCCGGCCACTCCAAGGGACGCAGCCGTGCGGTAGAATGAGATAGCAATATCACTAGCTCCCTCTAACGCATAAATGCGTCCCTTGGAGTGGCCGGCGTTGGCCCATCGTGTAGAGGAGCCATAATACATAAATGTTAGTTGCCAAGTTCCTTAAGGACTTTACGTACCTATAGTTGGTCAAGCAGATCTTGTCAGTAGAAAAAGGCGGCAAATTTTAAAAATGTAGGCGCGAAGGGATATCATCTCATAGAAAATTTGAATTTCGCGCCTTTTTCTACTGACAAGGTTTGCTTGACCATCTATATTTCAAAAATTGGATTGTCATAGCAAAGAAGATACCGCTACCAGTGAGGTACAGTGATGTTAAAAATTATATTTTTCCACAAGTACCTATATTAAATAACCTATATAAAGGGAAAAAATATATTATTGTCACCCGACCCGAAACACCTATGTTACATTCCTACCTACCTATATAGTTCGTTTTTTTTAGCATTAGAAATATGGTAAACAATCTTGATGTGTCTTTTAATTGAATAACACATTTTAAAAATAAGTTACGGCAAATATGTAACAATTACGAATCTAATACAATCATTTATATTCTTCTGCTTTCATAAGTTAGTTACCTAGTTCTTGATTTTTAACAAGCGTTTTTCAATTAAAAGACATGTCAAGATTGCTTACCTTCTTGCAAGTTCTTTCTAATGCTAAAAAAAAACGAACTATAAGTAAAAATAATAGATAGTATAGAGGGGTCCTGTCATTGTAAATTTTGTAGTCACAGTAAATTTACTGCCATCTATCGACACTGGACTAAAACTCAAAATGAACACGTATAAAATTATCAAAAAAATGTATATATTATGGATAAATGATTTTATTATTTTATATCATTTTGATCCATGTTCATTCACTGATATCTATGTGTTAAATTTGTTAAATATGAAACGGTGTCGTCACGCCATCTAGTCGAGCATAGGCTAAAGGTGTGTGCAGCATCTATCCGAGAATTACTTTTTCTTGATTTCCGAGGCACGTATTTTCCTCAGACTTTATTCATCTTATACGAAGTTACATATGTCTTTGCTATAAGGTATAAATTGAATGGTTGCATGGTATTTAAGGAAAATTATATTCCTATAAGGTAAATGTGTTATTCATTTCTTTTTATTAATTGGTTAACACGCAGCCGTAATTGATTGACTATGGTCATTGTAGTTAATTAACACGCTGAATGAAAAGACCTTCCTATGCCAGGTTTTAATTTTCATCTCTAACATAACCTAGCAATAAAGTGCTATCAGAAAAAGCTTAACCTCCACAAAGGTCGTTATCTTAAAGATGGCATTTGAATGTTCTCAGCGCATCAGGCCGTTCATCGTAGGATGGTAATTGATGAATCAACTCGGCAATTTTACCGTGAAGAAAGAAACAATCACTCATGTTGTATGCTAGTTACAAATTATACGTCTTCGCCGGCTGCTCCGTGTGTTTTTGATTATTTTTGTTAGATCAAAGCTTGTTAGGAAATCTTTGTGATCTTGTAAACAGTTTCTTAAATATCTACACAAACATGCTGCTCCTGCACTTTATGTACAGGTATTCGACGTAACATTACCGGAAGGTTGTAAATCAAAGTTTAAAAAAAAATGTTCTTTATGTAGAGCTCTTTCACAAGTCAATAGGACAACATGAAAAATACATAGCAACATTAATAAATACACCTGCTAAGATCTGGTTTTACATTAATATTATCTTAAAATAAAGTATACACATTATACATTGAATATGGAGACGTAAAAGTGTGTAACATGTCAGAAAATAAAATTTTACTTAAAAAACAAAACCGCTTCGAAATAAAGTTGTAATCAAAACTAACACCGTAATGTGAAAATGTTTTAGAACATAGTTAAAAACGCACACATTTTATTACACTTGTTTTTTACACCCACGATATACGTACCGCCCACTAGTTTGGTCACTGCAATAAAGTTCATCCATAAGTAATTGCTTAACCTGTGAGTTCCCACAAGTGCGTCACTTGAACATATCGCTCATTTATAAATGGAATAAGCCTGTTATAATGACATTAAAGCTTAGAGCCTTTTTCTATTGGACCGTTGAGATTAGGTAACTATCAGCCGGATCTGCGGACTCATTAGAAAAAGAAGATAATATCGCAGACAATAGAGCACTCAGCGACCGAAAGTGATAGTATAATAGATATTAAAGCTAGATGACGATAGCAAATTGGTGGTCCAGTCACTGATGAAATTAAAAATGTATCTACCGATGACACACGCGGTTCTGAGAACTGATGTAAGATGGAATGCGGCTAAAGTTTGGTGATTGCAAAAGATTTGATCAAAGACCGAATATTTTTTTTATTTTTTTTTATCAACGAAAATTGGTGGTTTAAAAAAATACAACTAGTTAGGCATATGTTTTGATATTATTTTATTTTTATTATTTGGCTAGTGGATCGAGGTTTAACAATTACCTAACTATTAAAAACTGAAAACCGGAATAGTTATAGTTTCAAATATTTTTTTGTGAATTTATTAAAAATGTAATCAGATATTTATTCGTAAAACGCTGTTCAAGCTTCTTTGATTACGTAAAGCCTCGAACAAGAAGTTTAAGAAGTTAATTTATTTAAATTTACTAAACAAATGATACCTACTGCACTTTAAATCCAAGTAACTATACTATATTATGATTAGATCTAATAATAACTATTTGTCACATTTCCAAAGAGCTAATGTTAAGTAGACGGTTTATTACAAATATTCTAAAATATTTAGACTATACTTAGCAGACCTGAGGTAACGGTAGGAGCAATTGAATGCTTGAGGAAGTAATTCAGGTGTTTCTACAAATAAACAGATCACGACTTTAATCTTGCGAAGTAGTCGGCGTAATCAACGCACCACTAGGCGACAGTCCACCTCATAAATTATAGGCTTTGTATCCATACATTTCTGTCTTCCAAGACAGAAATGTCCCGGATTACATATCAAAAAATTTGTTACTTACACAAAAAAAAAACAATTTGAAAAATCATACCTAAAAAGAAAATGGCTTATAATTAATTTTCTAGAAAGACTAGGCCTATGCTGTGAAGGCCTTCGATGCTGTGAAGTTGCTCGTGATCATGACCTCTCAGTGTGACGCCATTATAGGTTTTATAAGAGCTCATTTGTTTTCAGGCTTTTGAGCCATCAATCAATGCGAGTCATATTAAAGCTGGCCATTGTTGTATAATTGATTAATTAAGTACAGTAGGTAGGTTTTACATTTGCGCTTGTTTGCTAATCTGTCGACAGTTGATTTGGAGTCAGAAATATTCATATTCACACACGTCACCTACCGACTGTAAGGCTCCAGGGACAATAATACAAAATAATTATATTTCATAAAGTTAAGTGGTGACGAGTTGGCGACCATAAGTTCGTAAGCATTTATAGTTTTAACTTATAGAAATAAATCACACAGTCATTTTGAAAGTGATTTTCGATATTTTATCAGCAGCTAGAACTATTATACCGATAAGTAAATAATACATATACCAGGCTAAGTAATAGTTCATAACAAACAATAAGTAAATACGCTATCATTAAATAAGGCCATAATTACAAGACTTTGTTTAACGCTCTTGAAGCCGTACAAAGAGACAAAGCACCGTCGCACCTGACTACCTGCGGGCAACACATTACAGCTTATAAGCATTCGTTATTCAAAGGTAAATTATAGAGAAACAGAAGCCAGTAGCGGTCCGGTTGAATGGGAAACGCAATGCAAACGTCAAAATTGCGGCTATTTACCATACATCAAAAGCGCAAGGCTGTTCATCCAACCGCTTACCGTACGTCGGCGACTCGAACATGGTTCGCCTAGTTGTTGTGACAAAACCATATTATTTGTTAGTAAAGTTATCTGAGAATATTTACACAAGTGTCACTATCAAAAAAGTAAAATTTAAAAACAGAAATGAGCAAGAACAAGAAATCGATGCTAGTGCTGGCCGCGTAGCCAAGATGCCGATCGCTTACGCTCCGTAGCGATCGAAACGCAACTGTCACTGTCGCACTAATATGGAAGAGTGATAGAGAGACACAAAGCGTTTCGTTGTCGAAGCGATAGCGATTGTAACCTTGGCTAGCCGGCCAGGGTAGAGGAAAACGGGTTGAATAGGGCTGCACCGTCATTGAATTGAAAGCGAAGAAATGTTAGATGGATTTGATTCTGTGCCGTGTATCGATTATCTCGATTATCGAAATCATATAAGTTGTTGTGACTCTCACTGATAATGATAATAATTATAAGGTGGTCTATAAATTATCAGTGATAACTGGTGTAATCACGTCACCCAATTGTTCGAGCGCGTTTGTTTGCTGACTGCTTAGCTCGGAGCAGTTATTGAAATACTGCACTTTTTAAACATTGTTAATTCGCCTAATAATCGCCTCACTTCTCGCACTCGGTGAGCAATGAGAATTTACGGTGAGCTTGCGGTTCTTTGACAAATGAAGTTGTTGGCTCCACCAGGCGTCTAAAGGTTGGTACAGTCACAAGCAGATATATCGAGGCGGCTGAGATGTTAAAAAATATCTGAACACGCACTCTAAAGTCTTGTCAATATAGGTGTGTTCAGATATAGATGGCTAATAAATAAGTTTTACTACGTTTACTTGTTATTTAAAACTTTTTATCATATATTATATCAGTCAAAACTCTGGTAAGACGAATTATTAGAGCCCGACTAGGTAGGTACCTATTTATTGCATTTGAAGAAGAAAACAATCACAATAAGTAGCTCACTTTTTTTATGAAGTTTGGTTAAACAGGCATATTTGATTTACATAGTAAAAAGTGGTCGCCTTACAGTCGCGAACGACGATTTATTACCGATCTATACATATAATAAAGCTGTAGAGGGTCGAAAGTCTGTACATGGAAAATATTTGAAAAAAAGTTGGGTGGGGATACTTAGAATCGATAACAGAACACGTTCCTACAGTTTTTAGAATTTTTGTCTGTTTGTCTGTTTATCTGTTTGTCTGTTTATTTGAACGCGCATCACGTGAAAACGGCTGAACGGATTTTGATACAAACTTTTCTAATCTGTCGAGAAAATCTCCGGCCAGGTTATAGGCTTTAAAAATTTAACCCCTAAAAGGGGGGGTAGCCACAACACTCGCTTGATTTAAGTTTGCCCCTGAATCTTATGGCGCTACTTAGGAAGGAGGGGCAAACTTTTTTCAAATATTTGCTACCACTATTGAGTACCCTGGTAAACTAACAGATGGCGCTGAATTTAATACGTCGTGACATGCATAGCCACCGAGGAAGGATTTTGCCAAATTAACTCTAAGCAGCTCTAAGTTTAGATGACCCGGGTACGGATATCAACAAATTTAATTGAATAATTATGTTGATTTAATAATACAACAAAATTAAACGACAGTAAATCAATTACCCCTCATTGCACAGTGCCATCTTTTTCACGACTGCCCAAAAAAAGAGAGAGAGAGAGAGTGTATTGTGTTTTCAGCGTTCGTGTTTGTATGTAGGTATTTATTTATGTGAGTTTCTTTATTCCACCTTAACTTCTGAATGCCTTAACCGATTTAGACGTACGATACATCATTAGAATCCTTACGTCATCCCGGGTGAGATGATGAGAGAACATGTGGGTCCAAAGCCAGGCGACTTCGACTTTCTCATACTAAAAGAGACGTACGTGACACGCTGTATGGTTACCAAAGCCAGGCGCCTTCGGCGCCCTCATAGGTACTCAAGGAGTCGGGCGTAGACCGACGTACGTGACACACTGAACGCGTTCCAAAGCCGGGCGCCTTCGGCGCCCTCATACTCAAAACGTCGGGAGTAGCCCGACGCACGTGGCGCGCTGTACGCGTTCCAAAGCCGGGCGCCTTCGGCGCCCTCATACTAAAAGAGTCGGACGTACATGTCGTACATAGACCGATGTACGTGACACGCTGTACGCTTGCCAAAGTTGGGTGCCGAAGGCACCCTCATACTAAAAGAGTCGAGCGTAGCCTGACGTATGTGGCGCACTGCACGCGGTCCAAAGCTAGGCGACTTCGACTTTCACATACTAAAAGAATCTGGCGTAGCCCGACTTACGTGGCGCGCTGCACGCGGTCCAAAGCCAGGCGACTTAGACTTTCTCATACTAAAAGAGACGTACGTGACACGCTGTATGGTTACCAAAGCCACTACACGTTACGAAATTCTTATACTCAAGGAGTCGGGCGTATACCGACGTACGTGATACAATGAACGCGTTCCAAAGCCGGGCGCCTTCGGCGCCCTCATAGTCAAACCTTCGGACGTAACCCGACGTACGTGGCGCGCTTTACACGTTCCAAAGCCGGGCGCCTTCGGCGCCCTCATACTAAAAGTGTCGGGCGTAGACCGACGTACGTGACACGCTGTACGCGTTCCAAAGCTAGGCGACTTCGACTTTCTCATACTAAAAGAGACGTACGTGACACGCTGTATGGTTATCAAAACCAGGCGCCTTCGGCGCTCTCATACTCAAGGAGTCGGGCGTAGACCGACGTACGTGACACACTGAACGCGTTCCAAAGCCGGGCGCCTTCGGCGCCCTCATACTCAAAACGTCGGGAGTAGCCCGACGCACGTGGCGCGCTGTACGCGTTCCAAAGCCGGGCGCCTTCGGCGCCCTCATACTAAAAGAGTCGGACGTAGACCGACGTACGTGACACGCTGTACGCTTGCCAAAGTTGGGCGCCGAAGGCACCCCTATACTAAAAGAGTCGAGAGTAGCCCGACCGACGTATGTGGCGCACTGCACGCGGTCCAAAGCTAGGCGACTTCGACTTTCTCATACTAAAAGAGTCAGGCAATAAGATTTTCTAAATAAATAAATACAGCGTAATGTAATTTACTATTTTTTATATATTTAGCAGCTTACTGACACAAACCGATTTCCACGCGGGCGAAGCCGCGGGCACAGCTAGTTATTAATAAAAATGATGCAGAATCAATACTAGGCGTCAAGCTTTTAAATTATTATCATCACGTCCATATATTGGTACTTGGTACCTATCGTCTCAGGAACTGTCACTTTTTACAATGATATACCTAATTGTGTAGTATAAGCAGGTTGGAAATCTATTTCTCTTGTGGCCGTTTTGTATTAAAAACGATTATTCCTAAGGCAATTTTTACAAAAAACTTGAAAACAGAACTAGACTCCTGTACCACCTATAAAAATAGTAGAGACCCGATCAGTTGAGAACTAGACAGGAATTTTTAAAAGCGATAGAAATTAACTTTTTATTTAAATCTTCATTTTGTTAGGGTTCCATTGTCCAAACTAAATAGTAAATACCTTTTTTTACTTACTTATTAAGTAGATACTACATCAGAACCTACGATTCGAGTGTAGATGTATACTCGTAGATACCTAAAACGGGACTCCCTAACAAGCTTTTAGAGTCAGATCAAGCTAAATCTGACCGTAGCCAGGATAAAAATGGTGTTGAATCTATTGTTGGCGAAAGATACTAAACAGATATTTAAAATGGCAATAAATGTTAATTCAAAAGGTTTAAGTAGGTAAAACCCAATGCATGAACCGTTGAACGTATGATCTTGAAAGAACCACATATTCTTAAAATGTTGTAAAGCAAAACTATTTTAATGACTTCTCCGGGGACGAAGTTACAGGCGAAAGTACTGTACTATTTACTTAATTTTGTCTCCGTTGTAGAAGAACGTAGAAAAACTAAGTATCTAAACTAAATACTTCAATGATTCTTGAAGTGACTATATTTAGTTAAAAGTTCTAAACTATATAATGTTTATTAAATACGTTTATCGATCGCTCCATTTTAATGCCGACTCCAACTTGTCTTTAAAATAATTGACTAATACGAATCATTACCCTTCTTTGCGTTTCTTATAGTTATCGGGCGCCATTGGTTTACTAATCTTTCTTGCATGTGTCTCAAATATGGCATTGTTTTTGTATGTAGTTGGCGCCAACAGCAGGCGCCACGGCAGCAGTTAAGAAAATAATATTTAAATGGGTTAGATTTATACAGTTGAATTAATGACTCCAGCTTTCATTTAAATGTTTCCCTTGGACATGGCAAAACCCTGTTTTTTGAATGATAATCTAGTCTAGTGAAAATAGTAAAAAAAAGTAGGTATGGTAAAAAATAGAACCTAGGTACTTGCATAGAATTAACCACCTTTTAGTAGTAGTAGAAAGGATGGACGATATAAAGATATAAATCATACGGAAATAAATTATTCATTGTAAATAATATTAGTATCTACGTACCTACCTATATAAATAATTCTATCCACGTCATTATTTGAAATTTATTTCCAAATGGCCTTGAATGAGACAGGGGGTTAATGCAATGCAAATTTGATTTATACTCTGTAGTGCCAGCAGTCACCCTTTCTCAATTTCAAAAGGCTGTTGAAACACTTGAAACAAGGTATTAAGGACAGCTTCTGTGAATCTCGTCAAGTCAAATTAATGACGTAATTACTTAGCCAGCACAGGAAAGGTGACATTTTTAATGACGGGTAATTTGCCAAGGTATTTTTACCGTAATGAATTAGGCATAATTTGTTTATGTTTACCATATGTTTACTAACAAATCTTGCTAGATTTGAAATATATGAAGCTTTGGCCTTTGGCATTGTCACATACCTATTCAGACTAAAATACCTAATAGAACTAGAGTTCGTTCACGCTAAGTTTTGCATGAATTATGACATTTATGACCCAGCCATATATTGTGACTGCCAAAGTCAGTGCAAACTTAGCGTGGTATTAATCTAGCTTTTTTGGGTACCTCCCCTATACCTAAATTGGGATGTTTTTTCATTTGTATTTGTACCTGTTTCAAAATATTATAGCTAAGTAAATAGGTAGGTAGTTTCTGAAAGATCTAACTTCTTACCCTATAATAGGCATCAGAATGGGAAACTACGGATCCTACTTAACCTTGCATTGTTCGACATGTTGCATATTGTCTCTATCATCAAAATTACATAGTATTAATTAATTTCAGTTATCAATTTATAAGAACAAAAAGGTAACGTCATGAATAATTCGGTTAATATTTTTGTTTTTCGAATTTTGGCCTCAACTTTTTAAGAAAGTTCTATAGGAAATGTTTTCGATTGTCTTTTTTCTCCTTGCTTATAAGATAAAATACAGGAAACAGGAACAATAGGAATTTTATAATCCAGTAAAAACGTGCAGAATAAAGCACCTAGCAGGAAATGTAAAAAACAACACTCACGTGTAGCCTTGAACTACAAGAGGATTAAAATACAACGAGAAGCAAACAAAGCCAGTGAAAACAGTAGGTATTTATTAAAATCAGTACCGTAACTAAAATAGTTAGGTACCTACTCATTAAAACTCATTAAAAAGGTGATGGGCACACGGTGAGCGCGTAACGGAGAGAATACTCGTAAAAGAAGAAGATTGTGTGTAGGTAATTTAGCTACTGGTCTAAGAGCTAGCTACAGAAATAGGTTTGCAATTTATAGAGCAACGAAATCCCTATAGTTAGTGTGCGATTCAATATGACCGAAGTATGGGCATATATTCAAGATAATAGGTGATAAAATTCAGTACAATGAAGTATTTGAACAAATTAAATTATTTTCCAGAAAATATTTTAATTTGTTTTTTTATCAAGTAGAAACACTTACTTACTTACTTACTTCGCTGGCTCAGCGACCCGAAGTGGATCTTGGCCTCCGACACTAGATTGCGCCATTCGTTCCTTTCCTGTGCGATCTGACGCCATTCAGCCGCTTGCATGCCACACAGCCGGCCTAGCCAAGGTTACAATCGCTATCGCTTCGACAACGAAAAGCATTATGTCTCTCTATCACTCTTCCATATAAGTGCGACAGTGACAGTTGCGTTTCGATCGCTACGGAGCGTAAGCGATCGGCATCTTGGCTACGCGGCCTGGTCTTTCTGGACCTCGTCGATCCATCTGTACCTAGGCCTTCCGACCGGACGTCTCCCAGTTGGTTGAAGAACTGGTGGGCGAGCCCAACATCATCGGCGAGAGCAAGGCTGCTCGACTTCGCTGGCTCGGCCATGTGGAGAGGATGGGAGAGGATCGTGCGGCTAAAAGAGCTTATCTGGGGAAGTAGAAACACTACTATATACATTATATATATTTATATTTTATATATTTTTCTTAGTATATGACATTTATTTCAGTTGATAAAATTCAGCCATACATTTTTCTGGATTGGATTAATTTTCTCACCTATTGAGTAGTAACGAGTGTAAGGACTATTAGTTAGTCCTAACCAATAGTAATTTAGCTGCCACCTTTTAAGCCAGACCGACTGAGGGCTATTTAGGGTAGGTCAGGAATCAAAATAAGGAAAGTATACTGGTAGTATTATTGTACTGTGGCCATGATAACAGATCTGCAGGCATTCATACAAAAACATAAGACATTTAAATACGACACGACGCGTGTGGAGATGCATCGACGAGATACCCGCTATCGTGCACTAAACGCTCACTGAACGATATAAATGGAGCTCTTAATGCTCAACCCCAATCGCTTGTTGTGTTGTATTACCTTTAGGGTAAGCCGGGCTGAGTTAATTTCATCATTTTAGTTTAGTCATATATTATTTTTCGCAACACCAGCTCATAAAGAATCTCTTTATTTTTCAAAAATTGATGAGCAAATTTTGAGTCAGTAATTTGGTACTACACGGTGATTTGCTTGACTTTTAAGTGATGGTTTTGAATGATAAAAATTTTAATAGCATTTTTTGGATTTGATTTGTACACAGTCATATGAAGTGAAGCAATTCTTTCATAATTTATGGAAAAAATAGTTTTATAGCTTACGGCAACTTGAGAATTTTTAATGGCGAGTGTATTAGGTACCTACCTACCTACCTGTTTCATTAGGTACTTTGCAAATCTTATGACAATATTATTATATGGACGTAAATTATGTTTTACACAATGTTTTTAAACAAACACCTGTTTAAAAGACGACGTGTTCCTGCCCTTTCTCACGTCTGGTAAATAAATAAACCGAAATAAGGCGGCCGCAGTAAATTTTTTATTTCCGTAATAAAACGGCACACGGCTTCGGATAACATAATAAAATTGGCAATAACGCCTCCAGAGCCGAACATATCAGCTATTTGTCTGTCTGATAGTTTTGTGGCCTTTGGGATGATGCACGTTAAATTAATGGGACGCTAAGCAAATGGGAAGATATTTTTTATGGTATTTTATGCTAAGTCTGCATGAACCAGAATTTTGAAATATTTAATTATGTTGAAATGCAACATAATGTAAGACATACGATGTGGTTGTACTTAATAAATTAAAAAAAATATATATATAAAAATATTAATGTCAACAAATATTTTGTCTAATAATTATGGGCCATGACTATGAAAGAGCACCAAATGTTGGATGGGAAATAATTATTTCAATAATACTAATCATGCTTTAAGTTCCTAGTTCCTACCTATGAACTATATAAATTTAATAAGATGAATTAATATCTTATGTTTAGTTAAGAAATATAGGTTACTGAAACTAAAACAGCAAAACATGGCCCGGCGATTAGTCATTTCCAACAATGTTTCTAGTATAGTTATAGGTACTTAGTAGGAACTGAGTACACTCATACACTGTACCGCAATTAAGTGTCAATACACCTTGAATTGGAACCCAGTGGGTTCAGAAACACAGCTGTCCAGTCATAATAGATGCCGTGCACTCAAAATTCAACCTTATCGTGGTAGACTCTTATGCATGTAGTAACGTCGCGCTGACACAAAGCGGCGCTTGGGGATAGAGGTCAGTTTGGCTTGGGGGCGTTATAGTTACTTGTTGCGAGACGGGGACGTCTCCGCACATGCGCTCTTACCCTCATCGATTTTTCTAACTTTGACAGTTCGGCCGATGTTTTGGGCGAACGCTCGTGTAGCAGCAAAATAAACAGAAATGGCTTTAGATTTTTCGGCCACATATAAACTTCTAGTGTTAGGGGATTCTAATGTAGGCAAGACTTGTATTGTGCACAGATATTGTGACGAGAGATACTACGATATTTACATATCCACGATAGGTAAGTAAAATATTTACTTTTAGTTTTACGAGCCCTTGTTACAGGTGATGCTGTTTAGTGCTTTTGGAGATAGATGAGATTACGTTTTACACTGCGGAAAGACCAAGAAAAAACCGTGTAAGAGTTGACCATGTAACGTAAAAATACGTAACTGTAGGCCTTGTGTCGCGTTTGTTTAATAAATAATTCTTGGGTCCTACTCCTTCTAATAGAATATTCTTGCATTTAAATAAGCATCAACTTGTTCCACATGGTAGGTATCTGCATTTCTAGCTGTTTATCAGCAGTTATGTTTACATTATTACTTTAGGTCGATATTTACAACTGCATTCTCAGTCGAGGTGTCTACTCTATTTTGGGATATGTAGTTACCTGGTAGGAGGCAGATATGAAACACTTTTTTAGCTCTTTGCCTTTCCATTCACGGTTCTATCTTACCGATGTACATTTTTATTATTGATGTTAATACGTGGGCCACACTGAAAGTTTCTGGATTCTGATATATGAGAAGACTATTTTTTTTCTAAGTGGCCAGTCCAGGAATTTTCAATATGCCCTATCCATTGATCTTACTCTTAATGACGACCGTGACTGTAACGTCTGTAACCAACATTTTGATAAGAGCCAGTAATGCCGCCTAGGTACTTCCTCAAGTTTTACCAATGCAGCGAATTTCGTGATCTGGCCTAATGTCACATTTGCGACGTCACAGTAACTTAAAAACCAAAGTAATAATATCGCTGTACTTGTGCCGATTTTATATAAACTGATTTCGACTTGAGACGTAAAGGTGAATAATACCTAACGGTTTATCCATTCGTTTCAGGTATAGATTTCAAACAAAAGATTATAAATTTGGACGGGGTGCCCATAAAGCTTCAGATATGGGACACTGCCGGGCAGGAGAGATTCCGGACGTTGACCACCGCCTACTACCGGGGCGCCATGGGAATAATACTAATGTATGACGTCACCAATCTTGAATCATTTAACCATTTATCGTATTGGCTGAGGAATATTCAAGAGGTGAGATGATTTTAATTGTTATACTTGAAATACCTTGTTAAGGTCGCCGGAAGACGCTGGATGCGGGTCGCTTCCAACCGGCACGTATGGAGGTCCAAGGGGGAGGCCTATGTTCAGCAGTGGACGTCTTATGGCTGAGATGATGATGATGATGTGATGATGACTTGAAATACTTGTTGATTTGCCTTACATTATAGCATACCTAATGTACCTATAGGTTTAATTTGTAAAAGTACCTGCTGTATTTATTTGATTTAATTTAACTTATTAGTTACTTCTGTTTGAAAATAAACGTAGTCTTTCCAAGCCACGATAAACGCCAAATCGCTATGAAAATATGACGGTTCTAATCCACAATTGTTGAATTGATTCAAATTCAAATTTTACAGTACGCTTCGCCGGATGTTATAAAAGTGTTAGTTGGCAACAAATGCGACGTGCACGAAAACCACCGAGCAGTACCTAAAGAACGCGGTCAAAAGGTAAATAATTAGAATTACTAGTACCTATAGTTCGTTTTTTTAGCATTAGAAATAAGGTAAACAATCTTGATGTGTCTTTTAATTGAAAAACACATTTTAAAAATAAGCTACGGCAAATATGTAACAATTATGATTCTAATACGATCATTTATATTCTTCTGCTTTCATAAGTAATCGTTTTTGATTTTTAAAAAGCGTTTTTCAATTAAAAGACATGTCAAGATCGCTTACCTTCTTGCAAGTTCTTTCTAATGCTAAAAAAAACGAACTATATACCTGTTTATAATGTGTTTATGCCTAAGAGTTGATCTTTACAACTGACCTGATGAGCAGTGAATCCAAAATAAGAGTTGGCTATTCTATTACAATAACCAAGTGAAAAAGTGACACTGCAATGCATATATTTAAACAAAGGTTTCACTATTGTTGCGAGTAGGTACAGTAGGTACTACCCTTGTAGGGTTCATTATTCTAAGACTGCATTGATGTTTCTGTTTCCACACTGAACTCATACTGGCTTGGTGTATCAAGTTGGGTAGGTACCTACCATAAACCAGCGATTGATAATGTATTGTAGGTACTGTTCTTACCTAATACCATTTTAGAATAACAAGGAAATAAGTATTGCGAATGCAGGACGATAATATATTAATTTTAGATTTTCGGTATAGTAGTCATATGCCTTATGGGAATATAGTTCAGAGCCGGAAACCGCTACCAACTTTTAGTATGTTGTTGGGCATGGCATTGGGTCTCCAAAACTGCCGGGAGACGGCGGCACCGGCCATCTACTTCAGCGGAATGACGTCATCAAAATGACTCCCGTTTCGTTGCGAATATTGCATATTGTACCCAAACTATGCATGACACATAATTGTGTGGGGTATTGAATGAAAGCCAGTTAAATATGCTATATTTCATTTATAAAGTGTGTATCAAAATATTCAGCCGTTCAAGAGCCATTTGCAAAAGAATCAAAATGATGTAAAAAAATATTCAATTATTTGGGTTTTACAACCAAACCAAAAGTCGGACGATAAAGCAATGTACTACAAAATTAAAGACGACGTCTGACGCCATACGTTGATATCAATCAAGTCAGAATTGGGCCAAATATGTGGAAATTATGCATCAAAATATAGATATTTGCCCATACAAATGCATTAAAGTTAAAAAAATCCAAATTGGTCATTTTCAGGATAATCCGCGTAAGATTCTAGTATGTTATTAGCAATATGACCTGGGTCCTAAAACTGCCGGGAGACCATCTTTATTGTCCCCCAGTCACGAATAATGACGTCATACAAATAATCACTGCCGAATTTCGTAAAATGTAAATTATAGCTATACTATGAGTCACACATACATGTGTCTTACATGTAATAAAAGGTTATTAAATTTAGTATGATTCACCTAAACATTGTTTGTAAAAAAAATGTACGGTTTAAGAGCTAGAAACAAAGAAATACCACTTTTTATGGAAAAAGTAGATGTATATCAATTTTATAGCTAAACTAAAATCGTCAATAAAATGTTGCGTATAATATTTAAAAAACCAGTTATTCAACTATATATCACAATTTAAATTTTACATTTCCGACAAAAACTGTGGAAGTTCTGGAAAAAAAACTAAAGCGCCCTAACAATTCTACCTTAATGCGCTCATATTATGCAAATAATAGTTCTAATCATCGAGTATTAAATGAATGAACGTTACATAAAATACATGAAAACGACATTTTCGAATGGAACCATAATTAAAATAATAATAATTTACTTGATAAGTAAGCAAAATACTGTTTCTTTAAGTACCTAATCTCCTCCTTTCAAAGTCGGTTAAAATGTGGCTTTTGTGACCTGGGCTACAAAGACAAATAAATTGACACCTCATTTATCAAAATCAGTTCAGTTGTTTCATGTAAAAAATACATAATTACTTATATATTTAAGCCTCGATTAGCCTTATACATACATACATACATACATCACTGGCTCAGTGACCCAAAGAGGATCTTGACCTCTGACACAAAAGAGCGTCACTCTGCCCTATTCTGCGCCACTTCGCGCCAGTTGGGTATTCTTATAAAAGTGGAATCTTGAGTGGTGCAAGGGTTTCAAGGCTGAGCTGAGAAGGCTGGCAGAATTTTCCCTCTGATCCTCCGAAATACAGGTCACCCCTCTGGTCTGCTAACATCTACGGCCTGAGGGTTTCAACGTTAGATGCCAAGCCACGCCAGGCCATAATAGTAAAGGTCTAATTATTGAATTTTATTTTTTTGTCCGACTACGGCAGAATTTGCTATCTATGCGTGCATGTGTAGGTACAGTTTGCATGAAAGTACTGAACTGATTTTGATAAATTAGGTGTCAATTTATTTATCTTTGTAGCCCAGGTCACAAAAGCTACATTTTAACCGACTTTGAAAGGAGGAGATTAGGTACTTAAAGAAACAGTATTTTGCTTACTTATCTAGTAAATTATTATTTTTTTATTATGGTTCCATTCGAAAATGTCGTTTTCATGTATTTTATGTAATGTTCATCCATTTAATACTCGATAATTAGAACTATTCTTTGCATAATATGAGCGCATTAAGGTAGAATTGTTGGGGCGCTTTAGTTTTTTTTCCAGAACTTCCACAGTTTTTCTCGGAAATATAAAATTTTAATTGTGATATATAGTTTAATAACTGGTTTTTCAAATATTATACGCAAATTTTTTTTGACGATTTTAGTTTAGCTATAAAATTGATACATATCTACTTTTTCCATAAAAAGTGGTATTTCGTTGTTTCTGGCTCTGAAACCGTACATTTTTTTTACAAATAATGTTTAGGTGAATCATAATACATTTAATAATCTTTCATTACATGTAACACATGTGTATGTGAGACTCGTGGTATAGCTATAATTTACATTTTGCGAAATTCGGCAGTGATTATTTATATGACGTCATTATTTGTAACTGAGGAACAACAGAGATGGTCTCCCGGCAGTTTTAGAATCCAGGTCATATTGCTAATAACATACTAGAAGCTTATGCGGATTATCCTGAAAATGACCAATTTGGATTTTTTTAACTTTT
Source organism: Cydia fagiglandana (assembly GCF_963556715.1). Lineage (NCBI taxonomy): Eukaryota > Metazoa > Arthropoda > Insecta > Lepidoptera > Tortricidae > Cydia > Cydia fagiglandana. Next base: position 11,436,282 of record NC_085936.1, on the reverse strand, counting down.
ATGCATTTGTATGGGCAAATATCTACATTTTTATGCATAATTTCCACATTTTTGGTCCAATTTTGATTTTATTAATATCAGTGTATGGCTTGAGACGTCATCTTTAATGTTGTAGTACATTGCTTTATCGTCAGACTTTTGGTTTGGTTGTAAAACCCAAATAATCGAATATTTTTTTACGTAATTTTTATTTATTTGTAAATTTCTCTTAAACTGTTGCATATTTTGGTACACTTTGTATAAATAAAATAAAGTTTATTTAATTGGCTTTCATTTAATACCCCACACGTGTATGTACTATGCATAGTTTGGGTGCAGTATGCAATATTCGCAACGAAGCGGGAGTCATTTTGATGACGTCATTCCGCTGAAGTAGATGGCCGGCGCCGCCGTCTCCCGGCAGTTTTGGAGACCCTATGCCATGCCCAACAACATACTAAAAGTTGGTAGCGGTTTCCGGCTCTGAACTATCTCTGCGACCGTTTCCCATAAGGCATGGCACTATAGTTACTTACACCTACACTAACGCCTGAAAACTCGTCATAGCAAATTTTACCGTGGTTCTCGTTCTTATAATTCTCATAGGCGCACGTATGGTTTTTTTTATCCCTGCTGGTATGTATATTATAAATTAAATGTTCTGCCCGTCTGTCTGTTACCTCTTCATGCTTAAACTTGGTATAGAGATAATTTGTTTCGAATCCTAGTCAAAAGTCCCACTTTGTCGCTTACAATAAGGACGAGATTTGCTTGTATCTTTATACGAATAACCTGTCAAAGCGTCCTCATGGCACGCTTGCCAAAGTAGGGCTTTTTGCTTGGAAACGACAGATTTAAAGCCCGGGGAAGGACTTAAGATAGTTTTTATCAATCATCATCATCATCCCACACAAAGTCCCCGATAGAAGCCGAAGAGATCACCTTTAGTCGATTAAGAATGTTCCTGTCAGTAGGCAAGTTCTCAAATTTGCACCGTGATTTTTGAAACGAAAGTAGATATTTTATTTTATTATTTAGGTACCTACTCATTGTATGTAATTTAATGCTCATTATGCTTCAACTATTTTGATTCGAATAACTAAATTACTTAATATGTGCCGCTATTTATAAGGAATTTTTGACAATAGAGGCAACATCTAAGAAGTATCCGCTTATGATTAAAATACAAAGTTTCTGTGCAGGGGAATAACTTTTCCCTGTAGCTTACTGCACTAACGTTTGTTCTATACCTAACACACTGTTTTGTACTATTTCCTTGTCTGCATATATAGGCACATAAATTAAATTACATTCAGGACTAATTGGTATTTACCTTATCTATAAAAATCAGTATAGTCAACCGCCATTTTATACATTTCAGATAGCTGACGATTTCGACATGCCATTCTTCGAGGTCTCCTGTAAAAATGACATCAATATTGAAGAAGCGTTTATAACTTTAGCAAGAAAAATTAGGGAATATAGAGACAACAAGGTAAACATACTTATTAGGTTTACTCAGGTACTATTGGAAATAACCCACAAAATATGTTGTTTTTAACTGCCCTTTATTTACATACCCACTGTTATTTATCAATGTCTTACTGATGTTACATTTGCCGTGGCCCACGGCCACCGGGGACAGGCCCTACAGGCAGTACCGTCTTTACAATAAGGGCACACGGGGCCCCCATCCTCAGGTGCCCCGAAGGACAGACAGTAACAGCATATTCGATTACCCATGATAAATAGAAGATCATAGTAGAAAAATATTAATTTAATTAGCTTTCTTTACTTTCCGAAAGGGCCCCAAATTCTTATGTGCCCTTTGTAATTTAAGTTGTTGGTTTGACGTAAATAAATGTATTTTCTTTCTTTCTTTCTTTCTTTCTTTCAAAGGCCCCATTATAGTGGTAAACGCCCTGGCCGTGGGTTAGGTTCCTACACATTTCACATGGCATTACGCCTAGAACAGCGTTTAGAGTGTGACCCCGGTACTGGTTTTCTATGTCCCGAAACAGGACGTTCTCGGTTCTCGCTTTACCTACAAATTCAGTCCTGGGAGCATTCCCTAACATCGTTATTAGAATGGTTTATATAGCTATGTGTTTGTCTTTTTCAGGCGGATGCATTCGAGCTGAAGGAAAGAGACAGTGTGATAAAGCCATCAGATTCCGAGACAGACGTATCAAAATGTTCTTGTTAACCTAGTTTAAATATATATTTCTTTAAAAAGAACTACAAATTGCAGCGAGTAAGTTCAAGATACTATTCTACTCGTACGATATCCCAAGTGTAGGTAGATATATTTAGTTAACCATACTGACACTAAAAAGAAAAATATCAAAATATCATTATTTTAGTGAATCTAAGCAAAAACGGAGCTCTAGGTAGATCTTATCTAGATCTTGCTCTGTTGCAATTCCGTTCGTTATGTATGCTTTAACTTAAATACAGACATTTTAAACTCCATTGGGCAAAACCAGTGGGGATAATACAGTCTGTATTTAAGATGCCAATATTATTGTGCGACTTGACAAAGTCTATTGCGAAATGAATTAAACTATGAAGGAAAGTAAATTAAAAAATATTTATAGCTATACCTAAAAAGGTAAAATTGAACTTGAAGTTCCCGAATTAATTTACTAGTGATCTAAAAAATAATAAGGCAATAGAGCGTACAGTGCAGATAGTTACTGCGTATAATAGTTACCACAGCAAAAAAAACAGGGTTGCCGACATTACATACTTGAGGTAGAATTACTTAACCTTACTAGAGTCACATTGCTCGTAAAATAATGGACAGGATGGGACACCTAAAGTTATCTGATGGAGCGGAAATACGCTGGATTGAGGCCGGCAGGCAGAAATAGAGTATTGATGCGATCATTGATGAACCCCTATCGCCCAACAGTGGACGTCAAACTAAGTTAAAATTCAGAAACCCTAGTGTAAACATTCGATATCGTGACGGACGTATGCGTTTGCGTTAAGTCTCATTTTGTAAGGGATTTTAACAGCCCGCCAAACGGGACGTTTCGGAAACTCAAAGCGTACGTCACGTCACGTTATCGAATGACATTTACACTGGGGTACAGAATCATAGTTTATTTTCACAGTAAACTATGCCAAGGCTCGCATTTCATATTTTAATGACAATAGGTAAAGAGTTTAGTGTTCGCTTAGCGCGTATTATCTTCTACTAGCTGTGCTGTCTTGCGTGAGTTGCGTGTGACACCCTCGCATGCGTAATATGCACCGTCTAGTGTAGGACGTCAGTATTATCCAATAAATAATAAATATACTACCGTAAAAACCGTAATGTCTATACTTTACAACGTTTTGCATGTGTTTTAATAGTTTACGAGTACATTGCTGTAGGTATAATTCTCTAAGGCAAAATTTAAGTCATGATAACAGGTAGAGTTTTTTAATTAGCATGTTATTAAAATAGCTCCTTTAAGGGTATAGGTACGTAGATGTCGTAAATACTTACACAATTTAGGTTCCGAAACAACCAGTACATGCTTATAGTGCTTAGTTGCTAATATGATGAGTTGAACCTATATTGAGAATACATTTTATTTTTATCTATTGTTTTTAAGGACTTACACTATTTACAATGCTAAACTATCTACATTCAGCGGTGAAATGACATGCCTTAGAGAATCATACACAGCTGTACACGTACTTATACTTTTTATGTAATACCTAAAGGTACTTCAAGAATTTGTTACAAGGGCTGAGCGGTCAAACCCGATAAGTCGAGTAACTACGAGTATATAGATTTTTTAAATCCAAATAGGTTACCATCGCCCACACTCTCGACTGTCCATCGGTGGACCTTATGCATTTTGTAATAAGGTCCACTCATGGACAGAGTGTTGCTGTTTGTATAGCCACCATCAATTGCCTAATAGCCTTACAAAAGAAATATGTCTCTATACTTATGTAAAGTAACAATATTACTGCGGCAGTTACTTTTGAACGCGATCTATTATAGAGTGGCGGAAGATACTAAGTATAGTAGAATTCGCCCATATAACCATTCCAGTCGCAGAATCATCAAAGTGGTAACTAAATGTCAGATGTGTCGTAACAGAGTCCACACAATGTGTCTAGAATTGTTTCGAAACAAAGTGTCGTCGCCGTGTGTACACTTTTCCGTAACAAGGTGTCGACACATTTGTGTGCACTTTGCGTGCGGTTTGCGACTAAATCTGACAGCAAATTTGTGACAGCAAATGTCAATATAAAATACCTCTTGAAAACCAAGGTTTGTCAAACTACTATTAGTGTCTCGTGTGCTTGTAATTCTAGTAAGTCATCATGGGCGATGCGAATGATAAAAATCGACCAAAACCATATATATAAACACCCAACACCTGTCAACCTGTTACAGAAAAGTTTTTAAAGAAATGCAATACGCTACTAGGTCAGGCAACGAATGCTCAATAAAGTTGTAGAGGGAAATAAATGCTCGGAACACAATTTTTGACTCCTTAACTTGGTTTGGACAAGTTAGGGGGTGAACATATCAAAAGTCCTCGGCCGTAGCCCTTGAGCGGGGGGGGGGGGGGGAGAGAGGGGGCTTTGAAGGTCCCATTTTCCGGTTTTTCGATTATATCTCGGAAACTATGCATCTTAGCGACATGGCCACTTATACAAAATGAAAGTTAATTTAATTTGTTACAAGTTTATTCCGTCAATTTTTTCGATATGTTGAATAGTTTTTGAGATATCCGCTCTTGAAAGTTTATTTAGGGCTCTCAATGTTATCTTGATATATTACAATGTGATTTTATAATGTGATTTGTAGTGTTTAGTTTTAAAATATATTTTTATAATATGTATGCTAGTTTTAAGGTATTTATGTATGGGCCACTAGTTGCCTGAAATAAAGATTTTCATTCATTCATTACATCAGTGAAGGTGCTAGGCCGTGTATGGTATCGTTTTCGTATAAATCTGGGTTGCTGAATCCATTTAAGGTATCACATTGACACCATTCCACAAAATTAAAAAAGCTTTTTAGGGTTCCGTACCTCAAAAGCAAAAACGGAATTCTTATGGGATCACTCGTGCGCCTGAATACACAAAATAGTTCTTTACCTATAGATGACAGGAAAACCTATTAGAAATGTGCAGTCAAGCGCGAGTCGGACTTAATGTACGGAACCCTTAATACGCGAGTCCGACTCGCACTTGGCCGGTTTTTTTTTAACTCCTCTTGACGCTTAACCGCTGAACCGATTTCGTTGAAATTTGGTATAGAAATAGTTTGCGTCCCGGAACAGGACATAGGATAGATCTTATAACCAAAATCATCTTTTGAAGGTGTGAAAAGTGGCGTGGAAATTTGTACGGGAAATCAATAACCGCTGAACCGATTTACATTAAATTTGGGATAGTCTACATCTTTGATTTAGTTAAAAATGATAAAAAAAATATGACTTCAAACCTAAACTTAAACAGTATTAACTTCAAGAAGTCAATTCTGAATTCCCCCCTACACCTCATTTCACACCTTTAAAGGATGATTTTTGAGATAACTTATTATGTCCTGTCTCGGGACTCAAAATATATGTGTACTAAATTTAAATTAAAACTGTTCAGCAGTTTAAGCGTCAAGAGGAGTTTAAAAGAAAGTAAGTTTATATGTTTTTACTTTGGAATGGTGTCAATGTGATACCATAACTAAATTTGGTACTGCGCATTTATACGAAAACGATACCAAACATGGCCTCGTAGCTTTACTGTTGTAGAAGTCAAAATAAAATTGAAAGTCCTAAATTCTTATTACTTGACCAAACTTGTGTAAAAGGAAAAGGAAAAATAAAAGTCTTCGGCAGGAATATAAGACACAATTTTTTTTTTTGCGTTACTATTTCAATCATCAAATATTTAAACATATCTTGATTATATTATTCTAGTGAGATCCTCATAGATAAACAAAAACATTTACTTAAAAAATTACAAGGTCGAAATGTCACGGAACTTGTGAGTGTAATATGTGAAAAATAAAAACTTTTATGACAAAAAAATCTGGACACAATTTAAGAAGCATCCAATTGCGTCGAGGAATCATCTGTATTTTTGCTTGTTCCATTACCTCCTCGCTTCTTTTTTTGTCCTTTGTATTCTGTAGCAATTTGTTAGATCTGAAAATAAAGATAACTTGCGTCGTCACGGATGTCGATTTATAGGTTTTAGGGAGTGCAGGATTCGAAAACGATGATCATTTTACAATCCAAGATGGCGGCTACGTATTTTGTCATAAAAGTCGTCATGAATATCGTTTTATAGGTTTTAGGAAGTGCCGATTTCGAAAATGATGACCAGTTTGGAATCCAAGATGTGTGCCGTGCACTTTCTCATAAAAGTCGTCATGGATATCGTTTTATGGGTTTTAGGGAGTGCAGAATTCGAAAATGATGACCATTTTGGATTCCAAGATGTCTGCCGTGCACTTTGTTATATAAGCCGTGATTGATGTTGATTTATAGGTGTTAGGAAGAGCAGATTTCGAAAATGATGACCATGACCAACAAAACGACATCCATGTCGACTTTTAACATAGTGCATGGCCGCCATCTTGGATTCCAAACTAGTTATTATTTTTGAAATCTGCGCTCCCTAAAACCTATAAAACGACAGTCATGACGACTTTTATGACATACTGCATGGCCGCCATTTTGGATTCCAAAATGGTCATCATTTTCGAAATCAGGGCCCCCTAAAACCTATAAAACGACACCCATGACGACTTTTATAACATAGTGCATGGCCGCCATTCTGGATTCCAAAATGGTCATCATTTTCGAAAGCGGGGCCCCCCAAAACCTATAAAACGACACCCATGACGACTTTTATGACATAGTGCATGGCCGCCATTCTGGATTACAAAATGGAGATCATTTTCTAAATCGGGGCCCCCTAAAACCCATAAAACGACATCCATGACGACTTTTATGACATAGTGCATGGCCGCCATTTTCGAATCGAAAATGGTTATCATTTTCGAAATCTGCGCCCCCCAAAACCTATAAAACGACACCCATGACGACTTTTATAACATAGTGCATGGCCGCCATTCTGGATTCCAAAATGGTCATCATTTTCGAAAGCGGGGCCCCCTAAAACCTATAAAACGCCATCCATGACGACTTTTATGACATAGTGCATGGCCGCCATCTTGGAATCCAAAATGGTCATCGTTTTCGAAATCTGCGCCCCCTAAAACCTATAAAACGACACCCATGACGACTTTTATGACATAGTGCATGGCCACCATTTCGGAATCCATTATGGTCATCATTTTCTAAATCTGCGCCCCCCAAAACCTATAAAACGACACCCATGACGACTTTTATGACATAGTGCATGGCCGCCATCTTGGAATCCAAAATGGTCATCATTATTGAAATCTGCTCCTCCTAAAACCTATAAAACGACACCCATGACGACTTTTATGGCATAGTGCATGGCCGCCATTTTGGACTCCAAAATGGTTATCATTTTCAAAATTGGGGCCCCCTAAAACGTATAAAACGACATCCATGACGACTTTTATGACACAGTGCATGGCCGCCATTTTGGATTCCAAAATGGTCATCATGTTCGAAATCGGCACTCCCTAAAACCTATTAATCGACACCCATTTCGACTTTTATGACAAAGTGTTTGGCTACCATCTGCATGCAAGACATTTCTATTATTTTTACGTACAAAAATGGCCCCCTGTCAACTTCCAACCGAGATTTAATCGATAATTTATTCGATTAATGTTCAGATTAATTCAATTTCAATCTATGTTAGGTCGACTAAACTAATCGTGATTAAAATTTGAGGGTTAAATTAAAAAATAAACAGTTAATCTATTAAGTCCCATCTCTGATCACGGCATTTTTACACTTTGAGAATATCTGAAAACAAATGAACACAAGGAGCCATTTTGTAAATCCAGTAACTTTGTTATTACTTTTGACAGCGCGTGTCATGTGTCTACACAGAGTCGACACAAAGTCGAAACATTTGCGACTACTTTGTGACTGCAATATTTCTCAGCCTTAAACCATATTTATACATCATAATTAACAAGTTTCGTAGTATGTAAAGCGTTATTTCTGTTATTTAAGTTTAGTATACGCATCGAAGTACTAAAAATGCATCAAATAATATAGTTATGAACACAGTCACTGAGAAGTAAACAATTTCATTTCCGGCTAAACTAAAACAATGTGGTGGCGCGTTGATTATATTACACTTAGTTTATCAAATCACTCGAGCAGTTTAATTCCCCATAATAATTTAAGTCCTATTGTAATATAAATGCAAACAATATATAATTACGTCTTGTAATCCATTTTAGAGATGGCGTATTAATGTCACTTATTTTTATTTAACTATTTTTCCATCTGACAGTTTCCATTTGACAGGAACAAAATGAACGAATGAACGAATGATTTTGGCATAAAGTAGTCGCAAACCCGAAACAATGTGTGCACACGGCGACCACACTTTATGTCACTTTGTGTCATGTGTCGACCCTTCCCCATTTCTGGTAACTGTGTCGACACGGCGACGACTCTGCGACTGGAATTGTGACCGAAACAGACGGTGTCGACACAAGATGTGTCTACACCGCGTCGTAACGGCGACTGGAAATGGTTGTATGGGCGTCTGCAGCGATTTTGATAGCCCACGCAGTGCAAGTGTCAGTTTAAACGTCAAAATTCTATGATATTCATCATCATCATTTCAGCCTATTTACGTCCCACTGCTGAGCACAGGCCTCCTCTCATGCGCAAGAGGGTTTTTGGGCTATTGTCCCCACGCTAGCCCAATGCGGATTGGGGACTTCACATACACCTATGGATTTCTTCGCAGATGTATGCAAGTTTCCTCACGATGTTTTCCTTCACCGAAAAGCTAGTGGTAAATATCAAATGATATTTCGTACATAAGTTCCGAAAAACTCATTGGTACGAGCCAGGATTTGAACCCGCGACCTCCAGGTTGAAAGTCAGACGTCATATCCACTCGGCCACCACTGCTTCTATGATATTATAAATAAATAAATAAAATAGCTTTAAGTAAAAACGACATCAGTATGTAATAAATAAATAAATATTATAGGACATTTTTACACAAATTGACTAAGCCCCACGGTAAGCTCAGAAAGCTTGTGTTGTGGGTACTCAGACAGATTATGACGTGTAAATAACACTTGCACAGCGTGGGCTACCAAAATGGCTGCAGACTTTTCTTAGTCTAACTCTAGGTGTGTTGTTCTTTACGCTACTTTTGATGCCAAGCTGACTGTAAGTACTACGCGTTAGAAGTTATCTCGATTTATGGGGATTTACTGACTCCTCGAATTTATTTGGTACATAAGACTAACGGCGACTGCTGTTTAAATATAAGAGAAATAAAAATATGTAAAGCCTGACCAGGAACATATGATCATGCGCCATTGCGGAATTTCATTGGAACTAATTTTTTCATAGAATAACAGCGCCCTCTTGACAATGATCATAAATTACTGGTAGGGAGCAATTGTCAACCAAGAAATAAAAATGTAAGATGGCTTATTGGTGTTTTATATTCGTAGTTATGTTGTCGCTTCAAAAGTATATTTTGTATCGTTGAATTTCATGAACTTCAAAATGAATCTCATTAAAATACATTATTTTACTTACAGATATTATTAGGTACTTCTATTGACGATATAGGAATAACAGTTCAAAATAACGGCATTTATATCATGTGAAGTGTGGATTATAACCATATAATTGGTACCTATTCGAATATACAGTAAGAAAAAACTATTAGTCTAGTTACAAATGGGTGCAGGGGTGTCATTGGTGCCAAGCTAATGGCTTAGCTAACTTAATCGCTTAGCGTAACCTTTTACCTATGCGATATCCCCAATCCGCATTGGGCTAGCGTGGGGACTATAACCCAAGCCCTCTCGCTCTTGAGAGGAGACCTGTGCCCAGCAGTGGGACGTATATAGGCTGAATTATATGCGATTATGTCTAGTGTAAGTAAATAATAAATTAATAATCTATACCCACCCACATAATTCGTTTAAGTTTAAATGAGTGTATGGTACGTATAAAGCCTGGAGCGGCTATAAATACAACATTAGGTACATAGTAGTACTACTATGATAGAACCAATCATATGTTTATAACCCACACTGTTGTAGTTTTTTTAAACCATTAAATTTTAACTTTTTCATGTTGCCAATAACCTACATAAGCTAGTGTTGCCATGTATTAAATAGAAAATAACTTAGTACTTGACTTGCTCAGAACATAATTTATCTACATTTTACTTAGAGAATATAACCAAACGGAGTGGTCATTAACAGGCGTTCCCCTCTGTTGAAAATAGGCGGCCAATGGTCAACCACATGTATGGACTGACGTTTATAAATCTGACATGACGTACCTATACATTTCATGTGCCCCTCCCCCGCAAAAAACGGCAGACTATTTTGTACCGAAAATTATAGACATGGCGTCTCCGTTGGTCATATCCTCTAAGACATTTTACAGAGAGCGGGTACCTACTAAAAAGCATTAGGGCTTGGACAAGTGGTCATGGGGGTCATGAAAGCCTCCCTGGAAATACAGGACCAGGTACCTACAAGGTACATGAGTGAAAAAGGTTATGAACATTTCCACCGTAGCCATTATGTTAAACGAATATCTATAGAAAGTACCTACGGAACCCGCTCAATCTTAATTACATGCACATAAGTACGAATTTAATAATAAAATTGTTCTAATAATAATGTATTTATAACATTTCATATTCATCAACGATCACAAGTTGCAATTAATGTAATTACATTGGAGATAAACTTTGATGTTATTAAGCATATGCGTAACGCTATAATTATAATTAAAACATAAGTACCTCTAGGGCGAAACACACAGTGATTGGTAACCAAAAAAGCACCAATAAAATTAATTTTGGTCCCTAACCAACACGGGCAGGTCCCACGGCTGCTGGCCAGTCAGAAACACCTTGAAATTAGTTGTTATTCGCGATAATGTTATGAATCATTGTTATAGGTAGTATTACTGCAATGTTCTGCCGCCAGAGTGCAGCACTAGACATATTGTAAACCATAGAGTAACTTAAACGGTACCTACTGATAATTCCGCTACTCGATGCTAGACGTCGACTGCGAAAATAATAGTCGTTTTGATATCAAAACTGATGTAAGTATGGTGTGAGCACTCTATTCTATTCTTACTATATTTCTCTATGATATGGTGGGCCTTGGAGGATTTAACGATGCCCAACTGGCACACCGGAGCCGCAAGCGGATCCGCATCCAATGGGCCGCCTTACGTAGCTTTCTTGCTTATCGATATTTTATTAAGTAAATTTTACTAACAGGTAGTATTTAATAGTCAAAGTGTTAAAGCCATCTCCAATGGATTTCATTCATAGTAACAATTTTACACTAGCACAACTAAATCATTAGTTTATACAGTTCTATATACCTAGTAAAGTTTTATTATAAACAGCAATTTGCCTTTTATTTACTCCTGTAGGTACAAGAATGTGACAACTGCATATTACAACAGGTCCACAATAAATACAATAATTGCTAATGCTCTTAATTTTAATCATACACTTATTTTATTAATACACTGAAGTATGTACAGAGCTTATACCTAGGACAGATCCCTGCAAATCTGTACTTGTACACTTGTAGCATAAAGAGAGAACTACATATAAGTATATGAGAAGTCAAACCTAAGCAAAGTTTCGTTGATTGTTGGTATTAAGATGTGTTAAGTATACCTAAGACAAATTTATACTTCGAATTTGACAGATATCTAATGTAAGTGGCGTTATGCTGACGATTGACAATTCAGTTACCAATATTATACCAGCAGTTACCAGTATAAGGCACACGCTCATCAAAATAATATAGGTACCGAATATGCCCTTAAACGGATCCCCATTATTTTTGTTATACCTTGTACATGACAAGAAACAAGATTAGGTATAATAAGATGACGATACCTAACTAAACTACTTCTACAAGGATTAATGAATGATCATTATTTCAGACCAGGTACATAAACATTTAAATTAAAATAAGAAAAAAAAAATCATTTAAATTATAACATTAATACATTACATGTGTTAGTAGCAATATGAAATAATTAATCTTCCTACAACTATGGTTAGTATATACAGGACATCACAGACTATTTCTACATACAGTATATTGGCTTGCCTGTCATAGCCTGTTAATAATTTAGCAATTGCTTCCGTTTCTTTCTTGGACTAAATGAGTTATTCTGAGGTTCTATCTTGGGCTCTATCTTTACGTCACTCGAAATACAGGGTGCGCTTTGGCTCACAGATGGCGTGGTTGGCTCCTGCTTAATGTTGAGATTTTCCAAGTTTTCCCGCTCTCTGAAAATTTATAATACAAACTGTAACTTATTGGCATTAGAGAAAAACATGATACATATCATAAACCTACCTTGGTTTTATTCTTTGTGGGAACTTCAAAGTTTGAAAACAATATAAAAACAGAGTATTTAAAAATATTAAAATGAATGTCAAGCACAACAGCAGTGAGCCATTTGTTTTTTTTTTAAGTTCTGGGTTGCATACTGCGACTGATTTTAACCCACAGCACTACATATACGAGTAGGACTAGTATTTATTATCAGGATCATAACTTTATAATAATTCTCATTCCATATATGTACCTACTTAACTTTAGTTAGCAGTTAGTACTCAACTTAATGTTAGAATTAAACAAATAGTTAAAATATTACTTATTATTCGCATATGAATATGATGCCTTGCTGAAAATTGAACTTACTAGCCTAGAAGTCATAGTTTATACGCACATTAGCTGATTTAAATACAATAGTGCAGACAGACTTGATTACACAATATATGTTCACGCTCAATACGCGTATTATCAGTCCTCACTGTCCGAAAAATTCTCGCTATTAGAAAACTCATCACTGTCCATATCGGAAAAATCATCACTGTCAGAAAGGTACTCAGACAGCCAGTGATCAAGGTATTTGTAACGCGACACTTTTCCTAATATCGTACCATGTAGATACACGTGTGGGACCATCGTTATCTTGCGACCACGTGGGCTTTGGAACACTAACAATTTACTCTTGTTTACATTAAACCTAAATCCATTTTCCTTAGCATAATCCTCACATTTCTGTAGGAGTTTAATTATTGCACTAGGCCAAGGACCCAGCAAAACCAAATTGTCTTTGAAGCTGATATGGTTTATTATTTTTCCTTGTATGCAGCAGCCGACTCTGATGTTGCTGAGCTGTTCGAAGAGGCAATAAAGGTACGGATTAAAGAGCCGAGGTCGAGGTCTCGTGTTTAATTGGTTTTTGTAAAAGTATTCCAACATCACAACTATCTCGTCCGGTACGATGGGTTCAGATCTCATTTTTTGCCAAAGTTTGTCGTAGGGTATTTGGTTAGAGGTTTTCTTAAATGTAAGGAAACAAGCATAGATTGCAGTCCGTCTATCGGTGTAATGGTGGACAGTTTGCTTCAGACACAGTACTGCGTCTGCGCAGAGTCTAGACCTGAAACCAAACAGGTTCATGTTTAGTTTCAATGACCTCGTTGAAGTCGTTGACAGTACTCATATATATATTTCATTTGAAATACCAACGTCGTTTTAGCTTAATAAAACAACAACCAAATATCCTACGACAAGCTACTTACATTGGGGATAATATTGTTGTGTAACATGGCACATTATTAAATAATCTACATAGAAAGAAGCCTACAGCAGCACAAGGTAATTGGTTGTTCGTGGAAATAAATAATAAATAAGTATGTTAACAGTAAGTGGCTTATGCCGAATTTATAGGGTATATCGACATATCTTTCGTTTATCTGTGAAGAGGACTGGGCATTAGAGTTTACGTTCGTCGCGACATCTATTGTCGACTAGCAGTAATGACAATTCCACTACTTGACGTCAGATGTCGACTACGAAATAACTCTCGTTTTGGTAAGAAAACTGATGTATAGAGTTACCACTCTTTATTTACTTATATAACTCTATGTTAGTATGTAATACCTATATGTGACGTTATCTATGAAAAGGGCGATGGCATTATTGGCGATGTCGCTTACGCCATTATTAACCATGCTTTGATATAAATTCAATGCCGTGCGACGCTGTGCGGCGAAAGCGCCCTCGACAATATGGTCCCTTTTCTTTCATAGATAATGCCCCATTAGAAATATTAAATAAAATTACTTACATAGCTTCGTTTCTATGAGTGGCAGCAGCAATTTTGTCTAATAATGTATTCGGAATGTTTAATAGGTCAGCACATTCCTTATCTACTTGATGCTGTCTCATATGTTCTTCATCATTGAATTGTTTGGTTTTTAAATATCCTGTAACATTTAAAGACAATGTTAGTACCTAATATTTTTCTTATGAAAATTACAAATTATCAACATAAGGTCAATGCGGGTAAGTCCGTCTACAAGGCAAGTCCGTCAACACGTTATAACTTTTGAATTTGAAGGCGTATGCGACTTTGGAGTCCAGTCGATTAACCAGTTTTTCGCGCTGTAAAACTGATGGCGCTGTGACAACCAACTTCAGAGCAATCCGTCTCAACAAGTCATTTCGTGTTTTGAACTCGAAGTCATAGTGCGACAGCCGTTCGAAAAAAAATTGTTAAAAATAGTTTTTGAAAAGATTGTGCATCAGAAAGTACCTACGTAGGTAGCATAAGAACCAGCTGTCTTTATTCTATTTTTAAAATATCAGTAATTAGCTTAGTTTTGTAATTATACGTTCCACAATTTACCATATTAAAATTTGACTAAGTTGGAAAGTCCGTCTATTATGTTCAAGGCAAGTCCGTCATATCCGGACTTTCGTTAAATCAGAGATTACCAACTGTTTTTGCGACTTTAATAATATAACTATTTGATAAGGTATCAAAAAATCCTCCTGACTTTGCGCATGATGTTACTTTATTAAATTTTGATCTCAGTAAATTAAAAGAAACGATAAAAATTCATTTTAAAATCACTATTGACCTTTTATTTCGGAAATAAAAAAAATAAATATGTTTAATTATTTGGCAAAAAAGGTTTACCACCCCATTTTTGTAGTATATGCCGGACTTGCCTTTATTTTAGAAAAATGGTGTTTATTTCGAATCTGAACCGTATATTAACAAGTTTAAAGTACACTTTTCATTGACTTGATCCGTTCTTTTTAGGAATTTGACTATGAACATATACGCACCCATAGATTGGCTGATATCATAACTAGACGGACTTCCCTTAAACTGCATGGGAAGTCCGTCTACTCGCCGAATTTAAAAAAATGCCATTAATTTTGCTTAATTTGTGCTTGAAATGATCTGTCACTAAGGCTAAACTATTAATTATTAAATTCTTCGTCGTATGCGATTACAAGCAGTAACATAGGTGAATAATTAACGGAACTAGATCACTCCAAAGTAAAAAAAAATAAAGTATGCCGGACTTCGCCACATTGACCTTAAATGAAGTTTATATGCTTTTGTTATAGGTAAGTATCAAATGTTAAGCCAAATTAAAAAATAATTTAATATATTTCTGTCAGAACTGACTTGTATCATGAAAATCAATAAAATATGGTCCATGTCAATTTAGAACAATTAATTTAGAACAAGTAAGTACTAGTACATATTTCTTATTGCACCAATAATTATACATTTTACATAAGTACATGATTTTATTATTAAGAAGAATTTATTATAGAAGTCCACAAGTCAGTAAAACTTCAAATATTTTAAGGTAGATATACTATGTAATAAATTAGCAATGTTTTCCTGATGACCTCTATTCCTTATTGATACTTACTTAATGCTATCTCCTTTCCTTCACTTTTGTATTCTTCTATCTCATCATCTTTCTTTTTTAATAGATCTCTAAGCTCTTGCTGACTAGTTTTTAAATCTGCTACAGTTTTTAGTAGCATATAAGACACATTTTGAAAAAACTGAAAATGTAAAAAAAGCTTGGAATTAAAGTTTAAAGTGTGTAGGAAAAAGGACATATTACATTAGTTAGGTAGATAATCTAATGACACTATGTTGTTTTACGCGGTGAACATACTAGGGATTTTAATGATTTCCTTAGTTCCACATAGTAAGGCTCAGGGAGCAAGCCTCACAGGTTTAAAATAGCTTCATGCAACTGTACCTATCTAATACTATAAGTTTTAAGTTGCTTTTTTTTGTGTAGAGGGATCAAACTTCTTAAAACTAAACTTTTGTCTGCCAATGCTTTGCCACAACTAGTCCGCTTTTAAATTTATTCACTTACCATTTCTTTTGATCCTTCTGTAAGTTTCAGTTTCAACTGCAACGGGTATTCAAATAACTTGGTCATTGAAATCTCTAAAGTAGAAACATTTTTTTTCACTTCCAACTTCCTGAGGTTAGTCGGTTGTTTTAAGAGCTTAGCACCTTTCTGAAGTAACTCCTCTGGTTCCACTTCGAGACCAAAGTTGCTATCCTGCAAAGAGCAACAACTTTGATTTAATTACTTTACAGTTTTTGTAATCATCATAGAATAATACGTAAAACATGCTTGTAACTAGCCGTTTTTGTCGCCTCTAATTCTTGCATCACATACTAGGCGATCCGTCTGCTCCTATATCATAAAAAAACATACTCCACTTACATAAGGTTGGTAGAGCAGAACGAATGTAGCTCTTCCTTTCTGACTGTCTGAGCGAAATAAGTATAAAAATACAAGAGTTATTGCCATATGAGTCTTCCCAACAAAAAAAAAATATGGTACTCTTCCACAATAACCTTAAGCTCGATTTTTGTTAAAAATAAATCAACACGAAACACAGCACTATTCAGAACCGGAGACCGCAGTGATACAAAAACAAAACAAACCATAAAGTCTGCTAAAAATGTTTCAAAGTACATATACTTATATTCTGTATTTTAGCTATATTCTACCAGGGTTCCATATGTCTAAGTGGGGACCCTAGGCGCGTAATTTATTTGGTTGCAAATACGTATCTGAAACTGGTATTAGTTTACCTTTAAACACTCCAAAAAGTCATTTTTCTTGAAGTAAACAAACCATATAGAAATGTAATCCGTAACGTAAATTTCATAGCTTTTTATTACTTCTTTGGATAATAGCAGATATGGCGGGTCCTCTTGTATGTTATGCCACATTGTTTTAAGATAATATCTTATTAGTCAAATATGTTATCTATTTGTTAATAAAAGGAAAAATTAAATCGAAATCCATCAAGACAGTAGACTCTTACTTAACGACAGGTTCACAGGACAGGCATATGACATTGACAGGTTGGGTTGACAGTTGTGACAGCTGCACGGGGGCAGAGACAAACATGACCATAGACTTATAATATATAGAGACAGTGTCTCAGCGAGCTGTCACTGTTGCCACTTTTGTTTAGTGTACGATTAACAATTTAACACCACCTTGCTCTAGCCATGTCGATAAAGTCATATCGATAAACTATCGACATTTCGTACAATTTTAATTTTACTTCAAAGGTTTGACTATATTTAAAATGAACAAAAACGCTTTTATTCTTTATTGTGGTTATCAGATCACAATTTTATCGTCACGCCCCAGCAGGGAACCAAGGGAAAGTTCAGATATTTAATGAAAATACATAAATACCTACTAAAATATGTGTTCCGCAATAATTGAATTATTTTATTATATTCTAATATATTTATTATTCATTAGCATTTCAATTATGTATATGTTTAACGAAGATATTGAAGCTTCAATTAATAGCTATTTCGTTCCGCTGTGTAGCGTTTATCGATATATAACACGATTAAAATCGACTTTTGACATCCCTAAAAGAGCACACATACACGTTTTTACGCACACATACACAACCAGGATGCATCAAAAAAGGCAACACTTGATTTGAAGTTCACCTTGTCAACAGTATGGTTGTCCTTTTTTGACAAATGGCATTTTTAAAATAGCGAGGAGAGAGAAATTATACTAGTTGCTGCGCCGTCAAAGAAAACAGAAAGCGTAGGGGCCTTGAACATGACAGTGAAATGCAAAGACAACGTAAAAGGGCTCTATAAATAAGACAATTTGACTTTTGTAGCAGGAAGGATAAAACAAGCGCGCTAATCTTAATTTAAAAAACCATGTTATTACTTTTTAGGTATGCCAAATCCAATGAAAGAAACCACGGACTACAGATTTCTCCGTTTGTGCGTCCGCCTGTCTATCCGTATGACACAGCCATTATACTTGAAAAGTATAATATGCTGTATTTTAATGACATTTGTAAGCCACTCTGTTTTTGTAACTTAACAAAGGGTCACCTGCAAGGCCTGTTCACTTCCTAAGAAAGTTATGTCCCCAAACAATTGCGCACGTGTGCGCCTGAAGCTTCTATGTGTGCGTTGGCCTCCGAGAAAAAGTTGCGAGTAATAAAAATAAAAACATTTTTCTACAGCAACATTGCTCCCAACTCTGATTTAAATTATCACGAATTTTATACATTATTAATCATAAAACGGGACTTAAAACGCTTAAAGCTTAATTATACGCGATTCAGTTTTAAAATTGAATATTTGCTTCCAACTGTCTTTATCAATGTCCATAAAATATATGGAGGGTAGGTACGTCTACCCACCATAATAAAAAAAATATTTGTCAATGACTCTGTCCAACGCTGTGGTTAAAGTTCATAACGAAAATTTGATTTATTAAATCTTTAAATAATAAATACAACGTAGCGGTACTCCCACTTAAGACTATAAGTCTGTACCTACATGGATTACAGCAATGCACATAGAAAATGTGCTAAATGCGGAGCAACGGCTGTTGAAGCAGCCAGAGTGAAATTCACAGTTTTAGTGGGTTCAGAAGGAACCGAGTCATAATGCATCTGGAAAGCGTATTAATTAACCGTGAAGAAGTGTATGAATACAAGTTGGAAATTTGTGTAAAATGCCGTGTGTAAAGTGTAGTGTATCTGTGTGTAAAGTGTAATAGGTAGGCATGCCTAATGTTATTTGTATTACACTGGAAACTTTGTGAATGCGCTTTATTAATGTAATTTTTTTTATTAAGTTGTCAGGGTTTAATTTTTAGTGTATATTTCTATATGTAAAACATATTTTTAAGAAATAAAATTATACAATGTTATAAACATAAATATGCCTTTTATTTAAATCAATTGATAATACCACAAACAAGGGGTAATATTTGCATCTTTCATATATTTCGTGATATGAAGATAACAAATATGTTTATCAACACAATTACTACCTACCTACCAATACCCGCCAGGCTAAACCGGTTGTCAACTTTAGTTCTTGGTACACAACGCGGCGCTACTAGTATAAACGTATAAACGTTTGGGGACATTTTTTTGTATGGAGTTATCGTTCTTCTCCTAGTGAGTATTATATCTGTGCCTCCAGTGTAAAAGGGTTAAACTCAAAAAACGAAATTTTTCAGTATGGCCGAAAAACGTTTCAAACCGTGTTTTCTCTGCATTGTTTCTAAAAAAATAAGGATTTTGTTTTTAGTTTAGATAGTTTAAGTCATGAATTATAACTTGTCATTTAAATTAACCTGACTTATGTGAAAGTAACGGAAATATTGGCTTTCAAAAACAACTTATATCCCTTTTCACAAAAATAATGAATGCGTGAAAAGGTTAAACTGCACTTTCTCGAGTGTTGCTAAAATCTTTTTGAACTTTTGTATTGTGTAAAGAAACCATTTTGGGAACTAAATATTGCATTTTTTTTAGATTGATGGTAAAAGTACAAACCAAATAGAATAATATCAATGGTTTTAAAGAGTGACTTAATATATTTAATTACTCTGTTGAAATTGTGAATGGTTACTGAACCATTTACAATTTCAACAGAGTAATGTTGTACTGTAGTAGTGTTGTACTGACACCAGGGCAGTTGTACTTGTTTGTCTTACTTCCCTATCTTCGTTTGTTTTTGTTATTGTTGCACAATTATTTCATAATCAGCCTTTTAGATGTCTTTTCTTCCACAGGACTTTCTTTTTGATATTTTACTTCCACCGTTTTGCACAACATTGATCACCTAAAAATATATATGGAAAGGAATCTTAAGTGAACATTAACCATAATCATTAACTCAATTTAGCGAAACTAGATGGTGAAAAACGGTTAAAGTAAATTATTTATACCCCTTTACACATCATGACGTCTTAAAAAATGTTTGTGAATAATAAAAAAACTTAAGTTTTACCGTCATTCACGAACTAGACTCGGTAGTTGAAATAGATCTACATGAATTTTGATTTCTTTACACCAAATATTTCTTGAAATGTATTTTATTTACTAAGATTAAACTTTACTTTAACCATCGTTCGTAACACTATTCTTAAGTATCAAATTTTTTAAACGAGATTATATAAAAATAAATCGTTTTGAACATAATGGTTATGATTTTTGGCATAGTTTAATCCTTTTGCACAATCGATATCTCAGCAATTAGAAGTCATAGGGCAGTGGGTGTCAGCACAAAAGATGTAGTTTCATGAAATAAATCTTTTACTGGCAAAATTTGTAATTTGGATAAACTCGAGTTTAACCCTTTTACACTGGAGGCACAGATATTCTTTGGTCACCTGTTTTCAAATGGCGTCCTTCACACTTGTGCGAAAATCACGGCGCGAAGCCGCGAACGCGTGTGGCGTCTATTTCAAAGATTGTTCACGCCTTCATGCCTTGTTCCCCGTTTATTGTCGAGTTTTTAGCCCGAGAAGACGCGAAACTAAGATACGACGCGAACCCAACCGAACCAAAGTCGAGGTCCGGTACGCCCGTTTGTTACAGCTTAAAGTTTATCAACCGTTCCAACGATACTTCCATCTCACTTTATTGTCATTATAATTTGCAGTAGTCCGTGGAGCACTTATAGACCAGCGGTGGAACAAAAATGGGTTTTGATAACATTAAAGTTTTTTCTTTTTTGATATGTTATTGTAAGCATGTTAAATAACATTCATGTAAAAAGTTAGAAAATTTTAGGTGGAGCGTTCGGCCATATTTAAATTTTCAATTTTTGCTAAATAACTATGTAAATATAAAATTAAAGTTACAAAAAACTTTAACATATTCAATAACACTTTAATTTATTCACAATATTCGGTTTTTAGAAATCTGGAACAGCTGCTTTCTGGTGAACGTAAAAACAGGAATTATTATGTAAATACAGAATTAGAGTAGCTGATATTGCAAAATTACGATATTATCTATCAACTTAGTATACATGTAAAAAGTTAGAAATGTAGACAATGTGCTTGTCTAGATATTGATTTCTCGTTAAGCAGTATAGCCAATATTGAATTAAAGTTTGTAGAGTTAATATTACACGGTCATAATAAAGATCTTACTTCTCACACAAAAGATTAGAAATATAAAATCACGGCGACACTAAATACTGATACGTAAGTATGCATTCCGAGCTATAAGTTACATTTCAAACGCGCGGCGTTTGCGCGCGCCGCGCTGTGCGCCGTGGCAGGAGGCAGCGATCGACGGTCGCGGGCTAGCGGTTAGCGCGGTGCCCTTAAAAATACGCAAAGCGTTTATAAAATTATTATCAATGGTAAATAGTTATTTTACACAGTACACTACTGGAAACTTACCTTCCCTTATTTATTTCTATATGTACTAGGGATTGCCCGCGGTTTCGTTTACGTAGAATTCGTTATCGTGTTAAGTATAGAAATAATGATACATTTGAAAATTATTTTAGGTGCATTGTCATACAGATAACTACCCTTGTTAAAGTATTCTTCAAATTCAATACACAGGTGTCATTTCAATATAATTTTGCTTAATTTGGCGCTTTTAGGTTATAAATGACTAGCGACATACATTTTATAAGAGCGATCATCTCCGATAATATTTACTTTATCATAAAATCAATTTCAAACTAACGTTATTCAATATTTATCATTTTAAAGTCAATATTACCAACCAACTGATCCAATTTACCTACGGTAACAACTCAAAATTTGCATCAAATTAAATGCCACTTTTCTTATCCGTATCGAACAATCAAGAGGGCCTTTACGAGCTGATGTGGTGAAAATTTTATTTAACCTTCGTCCCTTGAAACCTTCACTACGCTCAAGGTTCAACTTTACGAACCACTCGCTCCGCTCGTGATTCAATTTTAGAATGTTTGAATTTGTGAATGTGCTTCCTGCCTCGCACAGCCAAACTGTGGAATGAACTGTCCGATACGACCTTGAAACCTTCAAAGACCCCCATCTTAAAGGTCGGCAACGTGCTTGCAACCCTTCTGGTGTTGCGGGTGTCCATGGGCGGCGGTAATCGCTAACCACCAGGTGATCCGTCTGCTCGTTTGCCTCCTATTTAATAAAAAAAATTGTTTCGCTTGTTTGGGTATCAATATTAGCACGAGCGGTTAATCAACAACTTTTCCCCTTGTAAAACAAATAAATAAGGTAGGTGAGGTGCAGGCATATGAGGCCCGGCGGGTAACAAGGCCCAGCATTCAAAAATAGCAGTTGCTCCCTATTATTCCCAATTATTCTGAATTTGTACTTGTTGCTAAGAAGGCCCACTGTCAGTGCAGGTAAAAAGGTCTAGTCCCGGGCACAAAATAGATAAGTACAGAAGTCAATCACATGTATGTACTTTACTTTTCATACCTACGCTCGGCGGTCGCTCTAGGGTTGCGATTGTTGCGAACTATGACTTATGCACAAAAACTATCGTGGTAGTGGCACTCGTATCTATTATATCGTATCTAGTATTTAGTTGTTTGATTTATTGTTGAGGATGAAACGGGAAGAATGGAAATATAAATTAATAATAAGTAACATTAATAACTCAAATAGGTATTTTAATTTTAATGTCATTGTTATATTACAAATTTGCCACAGAAAATATCTTGCGATGATTCCGAGATTGGCGAAATACACGATTATTATATTTTTAAGTGTAATAAATTCGCATTCTCATGTACAATACAATGTAATAAATTCACATACGCATTCTCTCTGAAACCACTGGTAGCTTAAAAAACGACAATTCACCGTTTAATGTTGAATTTAAACAACCGTCCACTGTACAGTTATAATAACTTTTTGTTTTGTTTCTCCATTATTGCACAAAAAAGTTCACAGACGCGTGTCTCAAGCGGATGGCACTCGCGCTCGCACTGGTCCCAACTGGTCCGAGATATCGTGTCCGTGAGCAGTGTCTATGTGTGCGTTGCTCGAGCGCGCTTTGTATGTAGGTTGATTTCTGTACCTATCTGTTTTGTGTCCCGGGCCTTATTGAACGTATGAGATGAAATATTAGA
This sequence comes from Cydia fagiglandana, assembly GCF_963556715.1. Taxonomy (NCBI): domain Eukaryota; kingdom Metazoa; phylum Arthropoda; class Insecta; order Lepidoptera; family Tortricidae; genus Cydia; species Cydia fagiglandana. The sequence continues at coordinate 11,412,877 of NC_085936.1, read as the reverse complement.
TTAAAATATTTTAAGATAATTTTCAATATTTTTAATCTCTTATTAATAAGGTCGATTTGAAGAAACTTCTATGAAATTATGACTTATAAATAACACTTGCACTGTGTGGGCTGTCAAAATTGGTGCAGACTTTTCTTGGTCTAACTCTAATATTTTTTCACTTGCTTTATTGACCTAAAGACGTTTTAAAGAATCAAAAAGTCTAATAACATTGAGGCACTTATACTTTTTAAAGGCAGTAACTAATTACAAGTGACTTTTTTTTGTTAATACATAGGTCGGTGGAATTTCCATGTTTGGCGGTCCTCCGCCTTCTCTTTGACAGCCCGATACGACACGACGTTGATCTTTTCCTTTATTTGATCCATGTACGCTCTCCTTGGTCTTCCCCTCTTCCTGTTTGCTTCAACTTTCCCTTCTATGATATTTTTGATAAATTCGTCGTGTCGTATCAGGTGCCCAAGCATCCTTCCTCTTCTATTGTCTATAGTTCTTAACAAACTCCCCCTCTCTCCTACTACATAGGCCACACTGAATGTTTTGCACTATTGGCCACTGGTAAACATTTAAATTATGAATTGTATATTTAAAAAAAATACAGGCTTTTGATTATGGAATGTGACAAATGTTGGCGACAAATCGATCGTCTTTTGTTTTTAATGGCTTGTCAAAGTAAGTCAGTGCGTTGAACGTGGCTTTAACGCGAAAATATTTTTAGAGCTATGATTTTGTTATGATTTTAAAAGTTCGCTTACTCCGCAAGAGTGTAGTGCTTGCCTTCAAAATGCTTTTGGGATTGAAGCACCACATCTGAGCATCGTGAGGCGTTGGTATGGTGAATTTAGTAGAGACAGTATTATTCTAGGTAATGATTTTCGTGATGGTCGACCGTCCACGGCGATCATTCAAGGAAACGTGGCTACTGTGAGACGACTCATTGAAGAAAACCCACGAATCACCTATGACGAAATTTGAGGACAATTAGGGATAGGTTCAGACAAATACAAAAGATTTTACAAGAATATTTAAAAGTCAGGAAGCCTTGTTGTCTTTGGATTCCTCACGAATTAACTTCAGTCCAAAAACAGGTACTTTTTGACTGGTGCCGAGAAATGCTGCGTAAGTATATGCAAGGAAGTTCAAATGCTGTATATAACATCGTTACAGGAAATGAAACCTGGATTTACTGCTACGATCCGGAAAAAAGGCATTAGTCCAGTCAATGGGTCTTTCGAAGGTGACAGGAGGCCCATACAAGTTCAACAAGCCAAAAGCGTTGCCAAACATTTTGATCGTCTGTTTTTTTTAAACGCGACATTTTTGTACCGTACTTTTAAATAATAAAAGAACGTTAAATACTGAGCAGTACACTACCATTTGTGTGCTCGCAGTCATTGAAAAAGACCGCGAGAGACGACCGAGAAGCCGCATCCTCCTGCGTCATAATAATGCGTCCACCGATACCGCAATAAAGGCAAAAACATTTTTTAATTACGAAAACGTGGAAAATGTCTCTTATACGGATTATAATCCAGACATTGCACCCTGTGACTTCTATCTATTTCCCAAAATTAAGGATTTAATTTGGGGTTTGACATTTAAGACCCCGGATAAGGCAGTTACTACGTTTCATCACCACGTCGAAAAATTGCAGTCAAGTGATTGGGCCTCATGGCCCCAAAAATGGTCCGAGCGAGTGAATATATGTGCATAGAATGTAAAGGGAAACATTTTGAGAAGCAATAAATGTATTATTATGGTTATAAATGGTTTTATTCAAAAGTTACGCAAAACTTTCAGTATGCGTAAAACCTCTTCGTTAGTTTTCTTTTCTTTTACGATAGAATTGCGAAAAATCGATATTTTGCAACAAGTAACGAATTTTAAAACACGGTCAAAGGGAGTGTTTTAACGTGCTTATTATAGCACCGGTGTCGTAATGTAGCACCAGATGTACTGTAAAAATTATGTTAAAAGATAATACTTACTGTTACGAATAAATATTTATACTGTAAAAAAATATCCCACCAAACACATTTTCATGTAAATTTTGTTGCTAAGACGAAACCATAAGACTAGCAGTGTCAAAAAGTTGTCAGATCTCTTGTCGAGCCAAGCTTCAAACTCTACAAGCCCTAACTTCACTAACTCTACACCTTAGTCAAAATATGTGGCTTGACTGTTTCGCTACCGCCACATGGGCATAAGGTGAAAAATTTATTAAATTCATTATTTTTAGGGTTCCGTACCTCAAAAGGAAAAATACTGAACCCTTATAGGATCACTCGTGTGTCTGGCTGTCCGTCTGTCACAGCCTATTTGCTCCGCAACTACTGCACCAATAAGTTGAAATTTGGTATACACATGTAAGTCTATAGCCCAAGGACATACATGTAAAGTAAATAATAGAAATTCAAAAATATATATATATATATATCTCAAATGAAGGGGCTCATTGTAAGAATGTCAGATATATTTATTCATAATTTTAAAATAAATAGTTTAGAAGTTATTTAAGAAAATACGCAAAAAATGACCATTCCGCCCCCCCCCCCCCCCTTATCTCCGAATCTACTGGGTCTAAAATTATGAAAAAAATACACATATTAGCTCTTTTCCTATAGATGACAGGAAAACCTATTAGAAATGTGCAGTCAAGCGTGAGTCGGACTTAAGTACCTAGTTTTCCGATCCCTACGGGGTTTTTTAAAGACATTTTAATCACTTTTCTCTAAAAAAAATATATTGTTAAAAATTGTGTAATGTACAGAACCCTTGGAACGCGAGTGCGACTCGCATTTGGGCGGTTTTTGTATTATACTTACATACAATAGTTCTTGTAGAAACGAAACGGCCAAGCCACTCACTTTTGGTGTAGAGCTAGTAAAGTTAGAGGGCTTGTAGAGTTAGAAGCTTAGCAAGAGATCTGATAACTTTTTGACAGTGCGAGCCTTATGGTTTCGTTTGGGCAACATTTTACATCAAAATGTTTTTGATGGGATTTCACTTCTTTTTGTAAGTTGTTTATGACAATCTTCCATCCCCTAATTTAAAGGGTTGGGGGTGATTTAATATTAAAAATCCTGAAATAAGTATCTGGGGGCATCTGTTACACAATGTACTTCTTACTGATTCCCCATATAAACCCTTCACCCCGTAAGGGTAAACTTTGGGGTTGAAATCTGCCTTCACCCCGTAAGGGTAAACTTTGAGGTTGAAATCTATTCTATATCCTTCCCCATAACAATACCTATCGACATACCAAATTTCAACTAAATCGGTTCAGTGATTATTGATTTCCCATACAAAATTAAACCCCATCTTCATCCCCTTAGGGATAAAATTTTTTTGAATTTATTTGTTGTTTGTGTACTAAAACTATCTTACATACCAAATTTCAGCTTCTTAGAGGACTTCAGGAAGTACCCGGTATTGATGATCATCAAGTGAGTGAGTCAGTGACGAAATCGAAGTTTTTAGATATGAATAAAATCTAAAGTATAAGAGCTATGCAATTGATATGCTTAATAAGTCCGAGAACTTTGTTTATCTGGTATAATCCAACCCCAAGTTATGAGGGTTCCAAAAAACGACAAAGCGCTTCGAGAAAAGGTAGATAGTGCCCTTGCGCTTTTCTCGTCTTGGCGGGGGCACTGCCGTGCCCCCAGATGTTAAAGGATGAGACTACTGTAACTAATAAAGATTTATGTTTAGTTACCTACTATTTTCGCGTAAAATAGACAATTTTTATATCTTTAGTTATTAAGACCCAAAATAATTATTTTCACTTATTATAAATAAATCCTCCTGTTATGAAGTATCAAATATTGTTATTTGTATATGTATAACTCTTAAGTTAAAAACAATAAAATCTGTTATTACCTACTGTCAAAATGATTATTTTTTGTGGGATTAAGTAATACTCTGGTAGTGTTCAATAAGGCCCATAATAGGACTTTTATAAAAGGTATATTTTCCAAGAGTATCGTAATATTTTTATAACTATTTTGGTATAATGAAGAAACTTAAATAAATGAGAAACCTATTTGAGTGAGTTTTTCATACTTCATGTCCTGTTTATTAAAAAAAAACCATTTTAATTTAAGGTGAGGCATACGTATTCCGTGTGGGCCGTATAGGCATATACGGCCCACACGGAATATACAATAAGGTAAGTGAGGCCACTTACCTTATTGTATATTCAGGATGTATACCGTGTAATATTGAGCAGTTGGTTTATAATATACATATTATGATATTGACGTTGAATAGGACAGGACATGACAATAGGAACCAGAAATAGGTATAGTTAGTCAAACCAATTTGTCAGTAAATAAAAACAAAAAACTATATTCATCCTTTTCTTTTGGGTGCTAGTACTAGTGTAAGTCAAAGATAGTATGATGATTCTCCCTGTCTATGTTTGAAATGAGACAGTCCTTTGACAAACTATGTATAGTTTTATCATTTATCAAACATTACGCAGATACCACAGACTAATAGCCCCTACAATCACATTTGGCAACAAACGCATACATAGCTCACTACCCCGTACCTCGCTGTAATAGTGCATGGTCTAAAAGGCATTTTTCATTTTTGGCACCATACTTATATAACAAAGCACACAAAACCCTTAATATAAACAACATTAGTAATTTTCAATTAAAAAACAAAATTAAGATTTGGTTAAAATCATTAAGTTATACTGAAGCAGAAGAGCTATTACGATGCGTGTTCTAGTACATACATTCTAAAATAACCAGACACACACGCGCGTAAACACACAGAAACACACACATATTCTAAAAATCAGACACAGAGTACTCACACACGCGCGCGTACACACACATCACAGTTTCATCTTTCTTTAAAATTAATTTTAATATTGTTAATATGTCATATAAAATGTCTAACATTGTAACATTACCTACGCTTGTAATTGGGAAGGAACTGGCTCTTGAGACACAGGGAAACCTACTTTGAGAGCCAGGAACCAATGTTATGTAACAACTCAAAGTTGCAATAAAGATTATTTTATTTTATTTTATAGTAAAAAATAGTTGTGAATATCTTGTACATTTTTATTACAATATTAGTCAAGATAATGAAATATAGCTGGTCAAGCAAATCTTGTCACTAAAAAAAGGCGCGAAATTCAAATTTTCTATGGAACGATATCCCTTCGCGCCTACATTTTTAAATTTGCCGCCTCTTTCTACTGACAAGATCCGATTGACCAGCTGTAGGTATTTTTACTTAATAAGATATTTTAATTTCACGTAATGTCCGCATATAATTTATATATGTGCACGGTAAACAAACAAATGAATGATAAGAAAAGACAGACAGTGTTACTGAGCGGGAGGTGGGGCGAGGGGCGAGGTATAGGTAGGCTATGATAGGCTCTCGAGCGCCGCGCCGGCGACGGACGGACCAGCGCGGCGTATCTATGAATTTCGCGCCTTTTTAACTAGATTTTACTATTACAATACAAGCTACACACAGAAATTTCTTACTTTCCATATATACGCTGCATATATTATTTTATAGTAATAGACTTATTTTTACAGACTCTAATTCAATATTAGATCTTATAGGACAAAAAACGCATATTAATTCTAAAGCATATATCTTATTCTTCTAGCTTTTTAGCTTGCCTATTAACTTATAAATTTAGATATGTTGTTGTGGATTTATTAAACTTTAATTCAATATCGACAAAATAATAAGCTAATTGTAGTTTGACAAAGAAGCACGTTAAAAAAATTTCTAATAATTTTACATTATAAAGCGTCATACATATTATAAACAATGGAACTTAAACATTGCACTTTAATTCAATATTAAAAAATCATTACTAAAAATATATAAATACCTAATTTATATCTAACGCTCGTTCTAACTTTTCATCATATATAGCATATATGCTTAAAAATATGTCCTATATCAGATAAGTATCACTTTTTCAACTTTAGAATTATCAAAACTTTTCGTGCAAAAATCCGGTCCCACTATTGAGCTATTAGCCGTGAGCTATCCGTTTAAAAATTTGAAAAGGTCGTTTCTCAAAAAGTTGGCACCGCCACCTGTAAATAGGTTTATGTTAGAACTTTTTTTTCGTTATGTACAATTTTTATATATAAAAAATTAATACATATTTAGAGAGACTTTTTACACAGAGGCCTAATACTTTGAAAAAAAATTAATAAATATTGATTACCAAAAAAAATATTGTAACTACGTTTATCCGTTAACCTGCCGTGTCCCAACGCGAGGTACTGATGTTCCGAGCTATGAAAACCACACAAAATATTAACTTAATTTAACGGCATTACCGTATTTTATTAACATATATCCTTAAGTTTTAAAGTATTACTATCGCATAACAATATTATACTTATATTTTAAGTTATTCGGCTTCAAAGTTTGTCCAAGGCAATTCTTAACAGTCACCTGGCGCGTCACATTCACGACGATTGTATAACCCCCACCGCACCTTTCCCGTCTCACTCCGCACGAGCTGAAGCCGTCACTCATCAGCTATCACCTGGTAGGACGAAGACGTGGTTATTGTGCTTCGCAAATAAAACACAAACGACAAAGTATCGGAAATTGGAGTTTGTAATGGGTAAGTACTCTTTATCCTGGAGTCGATATCTTGCTAATTATGTAACCTATCGCATTACTATCAAGATATGTAACGTAAACAATAGTTTAGTTTTATATGCCTAAGTATGGAGTTCATCAAGCTAATACATTTTGTGTATTCGCGATATAACTGCCATTTTCCCCATCACCTGCATATCGTCCACCTGGCTAAAACTGCCAGGTGGATGAGATTTTGCGGCAGGTTAATGTCACTGATACCACAACTAATACTCGTAACTATATAATTATATAGCGGTTATATCGCTTTTGTGTGTTAATTTAGGAATAAAAACTATCCTGTCTGTTAAAGCTGCATATTATTGAAATTTTTGTACTTTTGTCTTAAGTCTCGTTAACCTGTCCAAAAAAGTCAGGTGAATGATGCAATGGCAGGTGAACGAAGCGTCCTTCACCTGCCATATGACAGGTGATCGATAATTATTTAAAATCCACGTTACATATACTCAAACTAGATTTGTGACGTCCCACGGGAAAAGGTACCTTATGAGGGTTTTTAGTTTTAGACATATATTAAAATGTTTTGTAAAAAGTATAAGTATATGCAGATTAGTCCCGTTCTTGTCAAAACCCAGTTCTGATGATGGGATCTATGAAGAATCGAGGGAACTCCTCAAATCTTAAAGGCATACATATAGTGATTTTTGTGTTTTTATTTACAAATCAAGCATATACATTCACAAAAGTGACATTGGATGAAGTGGAACTGCTGATGAAGATCAGAACGAAACTCTTCAACGACGCGTAGTTCACGTTTGTCGATTTGTCCTCTTCGTTATGTTTGTTAAGCAAGACAAGTTTATAAGCTGCATTTTTGTCAATCTCTAGTTCTGATGATGGGATCCATGAGGAATCGAGGGAACTCCTCAAATCTTAAAGGCATACATATAGTGATTTTTGTGTTTTTATTTACAAATCAAGCATATACATTCACAAAAGTGACATTGGATGAAGTGGAACTGCTGATGAAGATCAGAACGGAACTCTTCAACGATGCATAGTTCACGTTTGGCGATTTGTCCTCTTCGTTATGTTTGTTAAGCAAGATAAGTTTATAAGCTGCATTTTTGTCAATCTCGAGTTCTGATGATGGGATCCATGAGAAATCGAGGGAACTCCTCAAACCTTAAAGGCATGCGTATAGTGACTTTTGGATTTACATCAGAAAATCAAGCATTTTCATTAAAAACTGTCGCATTTGATGAAGTGGAACTGCTGATGATGATTAGAACAGAACTCTTCAATGATGCATAGTACACGTTTGGCGATTTAGATTTTGACTTGGATTGGGACTGGGGCTGGGACCCGGACCCAGACTCGGGCCCGGACTTGGACCCGGACTGTGACTCGGACCCGGACCTAGACTCAAACCCGGAGTCGGACCTGGACCTGGATCCCGGCTCTTATCTGAACCTGAACCCGGACCTAACCTGACCTGACCTTGCACCAAACCTGAGTTCCACTAGGTACTGCGAGGGTTCAACATCAGCTCTATCTTGGGTACTGCGCTCCCAAGTGCTCATCAAGACGTGTCGAATGACCAAAACAGCATGTGTCTATGTTGCATCAAACCTGAGTTCCAGTAGGTACTGCGAGGGTTCAGCATCAGCTCTATCTTGGGTACTGCTTTCCCAAGTGCTCATCAAGACGTGTCGAATGACCAAAACAGCGTGTGTCTATGTTGCACCAAACCTGAGTTCCACTAGGTACTGCGAAGGTTCATCATCAGCTCTATCTTAGTAACCACTTTTCCAAGTGTTCATCAAGACGTGTTGAATGACCAAAACAGCGTGTGTCTATGTTGCACCAAACCTGAGTTCCACTAGGTGCTGCGAGGGTTCAGCATCAGCTCTATCTTGGGTACTGCTCTCCCAAGTCCTCATCAAGACGTGTCGAATGACCAAAACAGCGTGTGTCTATGTTGCACCAAACCTGAGTTCCACTAGGTGCTGCGAGGGTTCAGCATCAGCTCTATCTTGGGTACTGCTCTTCCAAGTGCTCATCAAGACGTGTTGGATGACCAAAACAGCATGTGTCTATGTTGCACCAAACCTGAGTTCCACTAGGTGCTGCGAGGGTTCAGCATCAGCTCTATCTTAGGTACTGCCCTCCCAAGTCCTCATCAAAACGTGTCGAATGACCAAAACAGCGTGTGTCTATGTTGCACCAAACCTGAGTTCCACTAGTTACTGCGAGGGTTCAGCATCAGCTCTATCTTGGGTACTGCTCTTCCAAGTGCTCATCAAGACGTGTTGGATGACCAAAACAGCGTGTGTCTATGTTGCACCAAACCTGAGTTCCACTAGGTGCTGCGAGGGTTCAGCATCAGCTCGATCTTGGGTACTGCCCTCCCAAGCCCTCATCAAAACGTGTCGAATGACCAAAACAGCGTGTGTCTATGTTGCACCAAACCTGAGTTCCACTAGGTGCTGCGAGGGTTCAGCATCAGCTGTATCTTGGGTACTGCCCTCCCAAGTCCTCATCAAGACGTGTCGAATGACCAAAACAGCGTGAGTCTATGTTGCACCAAACCTGAGTTCCACTAGGTACTGCGAGGGTTCAGCATCAGCTCTATCTTGGGTACTGCCCTCCCAAGTCCTCATGAAGACGTGTCGAATGACCAAAACAGCGTGTGTCTATGTTGCATCAAACCTGAGTTCCACTAGGTACTGCGATGGTCCAGCATCAGCTCTATCTTGAGTTCTGCTCTCCCAAGTGCTCACCAAGACGAGTTGGATGACCAAAACTGCATGTGCCTATGTTGCACCAAACCTGAGTTCCACTAGGTACTGCCAGGGTGAATAGACAGTAAGATTGTATGTTTACTTATTCACAGAAACTTGTTGTTAAATTGGGAATCGAATCGAAGGTGAGGTGGGTCAGAATCCAAAATTTTAATCATCATGGTGGACAATAAGGTCCCTTTTTACAGAAGATGACACATTTTTCGATTATTTTTAGAAGGCATTGAAAATGATGTGGTGGACAGGTGGATGACACTCATTACAGGTGAACGATGACAAGAAACCAGGTTAACGGCAACGGACACAGGTTAATGACGCCTCTCGATAACCTGTCAATATTTTCATTGGAATTTGTACTTATTTCTCGATAACCTGCTTCTACTATCGATAACCTGGAGACAAAATATCTTTCACCTGTCCTTGATATCATTAACCTGAATTTCAAACGCCTATATCTCCTAAACTAATTGAAGGAATTGCTTCCCTTCCACATTTTCTAATAGTTAAAGTTGCCTTTTAACGATCCCAATAAAAAAAAATGCGAAAATGCAAAATTTTTGAAAAACGTTAACGTTAACCTGGCGGTGCCAACTTTTTGAGAAACGACCAAAACTAAAATCAACCAATGAGAACACGTATATACTGTGTTTTTGTTTTTATAATGACGGATTGTAAAACTTTTAAGGCGATTGGAAAACAAAATTCTGTTCAAAAGGCAAAATCTAGTGATCTCGAGACTAGTTTTAAAAGTTCAAAAGTGTGTTTTTGTATTAAAGCGACTAACTACTACAGACAGACACAGTTTCGGAACTAAGTAAGTTCAAGTTGTAGCTACGTTACGTGTTTAAAACTACAATGCAAGACTCCGCATCCGCACCGTGGTCCGTGCACGGCTGTATGAATGTGGTATGAACCGTATGAAATATATTAGTTATATACTTACGTTGATCTGTGTATTATTTATTACCCGTAAAAAAAGTAAATACGGAACAATGAATATCAGGGTGATTCACTTTTGTATGGAGAAAAAAAAGTTGTAAAATTTTTCCCGACTTATTTGCTCACCAATGGAGTCTCCGCACACTAAAAACTATATATTTCAATTTTCAAAAGAATCGAATAACGTTTAGAGGTTGCACAAGTTGAAAAGGTAGAGTGAGAACCCCATAGGTAAGTACATTGCGTGAAAATGAATTAGAACAAGAATTCGAGCAAAGTCAGATGAAAATCGAAAATTCGGGAAAATGAGACACCCTAATGAATATCATCTAAATACATAGGTATTGAAGGCTCAAAATGCTTCGTCTTGGCATTTGAGAGATAAGACGTGCATGGCCAAAGCCAAAATCTGTAGCACCTAACATACCTACTTACCTGGGTATTATAAATAAAATAAGTATATAATTGTAATATTCGAAGTCTGTATTTCTACTTCTATCTACATAGGGACTTACGGCCGGGTATGTATAGTTGGTCAAGCAGATCTTGTCAGTAGAAAAAGGCGGCAAATTTGAAAAATGTAGGCGCGAAGGGATATCGTCTCATAGAAAATTTGAATTTCGCGCCTTTTTCTACTGACAAGATTTGCTTGACCATCTATATATGTCACCGTAAAATTGTAAACACTCGTCAGTTTATAATATCGCTAGTTATATTATAAACTGACGGTAGGGAGATTATAATCTAACCTAACCTAACCTAACCTACGTTAGATTGTAAACTCACGGATTCACAATTTTACGGTGTCATATACCTACCTACCGAGGAACGTAGGAACAGAAGTCAGATAAGGCGGTAATCACACTGGCGCTGGCGCTGCATTCGGAAAGCGCAATACAGCGAATTAAATTTTTTATACAAACTGGTTTTTGCTCTACTTCGTCTGTTTTATAAACTGGAGCTATATAAACTAATTACAGGACTAAATATACCTCATGTAGATATGTGCGAAGTTTCAGTGCAATCCAACACGTAGTATTAAAATGAGAACGATCAGTTTGTTGGGGGAGGTGAAATTCGGCCGAGCTTTCTGGGGACCCTTAATCATTAAACTTCTAAATAACGCAATTAGTGCATTAAATATGGTTAAATAAAACTTGATTTACACAAGAGCAGCAGTACGGAAATATACCACTCAAAGACTTATCAAGAAAGCGAGAATTACTTCCATCTTAAAGTGAAGTTCACATACTTAAACCAGTTTTTGGCAAAGTTTTGTACGTCGAATGTATTAGGAATGGCACCCTGAGCAGCCGTCTAATACAATTAAAATCTACCGGCAAGAATTTGCAAGTAATTCCGCCTTTCGAAGTTAATCACTTGCCCCCAGAGACCTAAATACGTGAATACAATCGCTATCAGATTCGTATTGTATTTTTTTTGTTTCACCTGTTCTTGGCCCTATTGTATGAAGCTATAAGTTATATACAATGGTACAAGTGAGTAGGTATAAACAGAAAAAGTTGTCGCATTGAGATGACACAGGCGTATTGACTTTTGGCAGGCGTGGCGTAGTGGTTGTGATAATTATTCGTGATACATTAGGGGAGGTAGGGCACTATTGGGCAGTCGGGAGGCTCGGGCACCCCCTTGTTATAAATCCTGATTTACAATGGTCCTCCCATACATATCTTTTTTTTTTATTTATCTTTGTTAAGGCGATTGGTAAATTCAACGTCCTTGACCTTTACCTAACTCCAAATAAATCAATAACCATTATTAATTTTCTAAAGAAACGTAATAATTTGTGAGCAATGTTTGTTTGTTTGCAGAGAAATACTTGGCGAAATCACATCGAAATCCTGCCTAATGAAAATTGCTGAATTGAACCTGTGTTGATATTTTTTTTACGTCACAACTATAAATCTTGTCATTTTAGCTACATGCCAACTTTCTGAAAATACCTACATTATAAAATAAATGATTATTAGTTCCTGAAAATTTTAATAAAATTCATTACAATCACTAAGGGTTCGGAACTCGACCAACAGAAATTCAAATAGGTACCTAACTGTTTTATGTCTATGAATAGGTATTATTACGCACATTATTTTGGCATAATCAACTGAATGTATAAAATATTTTCAGCTCTAAATTAGAATATGTATGTTATAATTCAAAATACTTATAATATATAACAGGTATTGCTTTAGCCATATATAATCAGTATGCTCATGAAATCCGATAACAGGTGTTTATTTATTGTACGAACTTCAAATGTAAATACATATATATTTTAAAACATTCACAGAAACGTTTATTAAACGTAAAAGCGATAGCGTTTCAGCTCACTTGATACTGTAATCCGCCTCGGAAAGTAAAGCAGCTTTATTTAAATCAACTTAGATATAAACAAAAGGCCCTAATCTAACGCGAAATAATTAAGATAAGCAGCCGTTCCTGGCAGATTTAGAGTTAATAATGTAGAATGTAGGTATCACCCAAGTAATTTGTCGACTTGTCGGGAGTTTTTACAGGCGTTTACCTCACTTGTGCTTATGGCGGTGCTGGTTTATAGCTTTTTTGTCCACGAAGAATTCAGTCTATGTTTTATTAGCAGGAAATAAAATTTTGCGCTGTGCAGTTCATTGTGACTTATTGCGACTCGCAAATTGGAGGCTATGGGTAGAGTAAATATTAGTACCTTACCTGTCACGCGGCATTTCGACTAAGCTAACGTAGTAAAGGAGCATTCCACGGGCTGTCCCGTACAAACGCATTTTATTTCTTGTGTTGCGACTTTTGTTCCGGCATTTAAAGCAGGCGATTATTTTTCTGGGCATATTTTTGACCATTTGTTCGGTTGTACGGACCCAGTTGTACGGGACAAACGGTATAGACAAATTCATGGAATGCTCCTAAACCAACGTTACTGTTTCAGAGTTAAGTTTTCCTGTCATACCCGTCATATTGAACGATTTGTAAGTTAAAATTTCTGTGTATTAATTTACCTAAGTCTTTATTCAAAGTCTTGCGTAAACAGATAAGATGCGCCCCCTCTCCGGCTTAATAAACTCGTTGACTGTTACTAAAGCCTAAAGCTGAGATATCTTGCTGTCTAAAGTCTAAATATGTTAATACCTACTAAGCTCTTCCCTGCCTTTTAGGGCAGTCAATGAAGTTGTTACTTATATTGAACGCGTAGGCGTAGTCTGTTAAGAGGTGCCTTAATAGTAATTTAAATTGGACGGGACTCGCATAAGGTTAAAAAAAAATAAGCATGCATTAAATAGGTACAAATAAAAATATAGAGGATGGTCTTTTCTCTATGCGCATCGAATTTGCACTGCGTTCTATCGAGTCGGTGCAAAATTACAAATTATATTTTGTCAACTATACAAGATGTTTTCAGGAAAGGTAATCAAGGCGAATTTGAAAGAGGAAATTGGGGATCACGAAACGCTGCTTTAGGCTGTTTTATGTCTAATTTGGGTCCGTGCGGCATTTCCCATGCCTTATCTGGCTTACAAACAAGCATTGTGACATTTTATTTAAATATATTTTTTTGAGACAGTTTCGTGGCCTGAATTTAAAAACTCAATTCAAGCCTTGAAAGGCTCACATCATCTCTGTCGAAAGACGTCCACTACTGGACACTGGACAAAGGCCTCACACGCATTAACAACTCGAACAGCTTACATGTTACTAAAAGTGTGTAGGTAAAGAATATCAGTAAAAATCATCGTCTGTCAAATCATTCGGTAGGTCTTTGAAAACAACTTTCAGATTTCTAAAAAAAGTAAATTGTTTTAGTGAATACTTTTGAAAAAAAGTCGCTTTGAAAGTCCAAAAAAATGTGTCCCTTTCTAACTTTAGGCCTGGCCGGGCGTACAAAAATTTTAAAAATAAAAAGAAAATGGGTAGGTATAGCTTAATAAAGACTTCCCATTAAAGTTGTTTTCAACATGATCATCAGTCGACTCGGTCGGTCATCGAGCCATTAATAAGTTTATTCCAATAGGTTTTCTTTTTGTTAAAAGGACGTAAGGTACCTACGCCTTTTTGTTGTCTGGCTTTTCCCTTTTCCATATCGTATAATGATATAGAGCCATCCATATTGCGTGGCCAGACACGCACTTGACCGGATTTTTATTGATATTTATGGCATGTATTTATGTTAGTGTACTAACCCCTTAGACGTAACTTGATTTTTATATATATACTAGCTGTTGCCCGCGACTTCGTCCGCGTGGAATCTTATCTTCAACATTTTACATCTTTAGTACCTATAATTTTCATATCCAAGCAATGTTGAAATTAAGTACTTTTCTTTTTTAGCAAGTTGTATGAAGTTTTATTTCAAGTGGATTTTGATGTTGGTTGCTGAAATTACTTTTCTTGTATTCTCATAATAGGTATCCCCTTATAAAGCCTGGCAAGTTCCTTTTTGACCCTGATATAGTGTCGCTACAAACAGCTTACATATAGCAATACTACGTCTACGTCACGAATAGTCGGGACAGTGTGTATTGGCATCGTGCAAGAGCGAGTGAGATATACAAATACCTATGTAATTGTAGATTGTGAAACTATGTTTTCAGGTAATCGAAAGAGCATGTTTAATTGATAATTAAATATGAACTAACCTATCCGTCAAAATCTGATTCTAAATATTCGACATCCATATATTTATCAGATTCTGGCTCCGATGAATCTTCATTTGATTCATCAGTTGATGAGTCACTTTCGGGACCACCAACCTCGATTATAAATCTTTCTGTCTGTGATTCGATTATAGGACCTTTTGTACTATATCCGTCTTCTATTTTTTTTACGTGGTCGCAGCATTTTCTCCAATTTTCTATAGGGACTTCCTAAATAATAACAAAGTGTTAAGTTAGTTATATTTTTAACTATTCAATAAAATTCTAAACATTTGTAAATGTAAATACCTGAAAACTATCTTCAACGAGCTTTAGGAAGGCATCATTTGTGATGGAAACATTTTTAGTTGCCACTTTTGCCTTCACGATGCCCCAAATCATCTCAATAGGATTTAAATCACAGTGATAGGGCGGTAACCTTATCACTTTGTGACCATGATTTGAGAGAATCGTATCTATTTCGTATACTGGTTCCGGTTTATGACGTCTCAAAATTGTGACCAATTTATCTTTAGATGCGTTTTGTGGAAATGAGATGTTATTTAAACGCAGCCACTCAGCAATTATGTGTTTTCTATCGTTTGATGTTGGAGCTTTGTTAATTTGGAAAGAATGGTACCGGGCATTATCCATTATAACACACGTGGGTTCACTGAGATTGGGAATTAATTTCTGCAAAACCCATTTCTTAAAATTGTTTCTGTTCATGGAGTCATGATAATCGGCTTTTTTTTCTTTATCATTATATATTAAGAGTGCATTAGGAACAAATCCCGATGGTCCACCAGCATGAACGATAATATATCGTTTGCCGGTTGAAACGGATTTCGACACACCGGGTTCATTTTCACTCTGCCAACATTTTGCATGGTTAAGAGAAGTATGGATGTAAGTCTCATCTAAATAAACAAGAGGCATATTTTTGTCCCTCGCTTCTTTTATTTCGTCTAAATAACTTTCCCGCCAAACTACAATATCCGAACGCTCCTTCAATATGGACCGTTGGTTTCTGCACTTTTTATATTTGAACCCCATACTGTGCAATAGCAATCGCAAATACTCCCTACTACCGGTAAAACCTATATCTTTTTTTAATTCGGTAAGCAGAGTTTTGAGAGTTGGTACTTGCTTTCGCACAGCATAGAATTCATGAATTTTGTGCCTAATGGCACATTTGTCGAAGTCGTCTATTTGTATTCTTTTTTTTGGTATCGGTGGCAATGGCGGCAAAGTCTCATTCTTTTTGTGCATATTTTTGATTGTAGTACTACAGACGCCTTGAATGAGAAAAAAATAATAATTTAATAATTAATATACATATTTAGTACCAATAAACTAACCAGTTCATTACAACCGCACTATGAATATCAGTACCCGTCATGTCAGCAACTAATTTCAAAACATTGTTTAATGGAATGCTGTTGAATCCTTCGTCCTTTTTCTGCCGCAAGTATTTAAATGTGTTTAAAATTATTATTTTTGCATCGGGGTGAATTTTTTTGGGCATTTTGATTTCAAAATCGATTATTATCCTGAAATATATACAATTATTTTCGATATGTTTACATCGGTGACATTCAATGACTTCCAACGTCTGTTGTCAAAAGAAATCATTGCCATTGAAATAAATTAGTTCCATTGAAAATCCGCAACGTGGCCAAGGGCAAAAAGGAACTTGCCAGGCTTTACAAAGATTAAAGTTCCGCACTCACAAAATATCTGATCTCCATACAAACTTTCAACCTCTTTCTCACCACCTTGAGGTATATTTTTCAAAAATGCTTGAATTAGTTTTCATGTTTTTTGTTTTGGGGTAGGCCCTTATACAAAGATTAAAGTTCCGCACTCACAAAATATCTGATCTCCATACAAACTTTCAACCTCTTTCTCACCACCTTGAGGTATATTTTTCAAAAATGCTTGAATTAGTTTTCATGTTTTTTGTTTTGGGGTAGGCCCTTATACAAAGATTAAAGTTCCGCACTCACAAAATATCTGATCTCCATACAAACTTTCAACCTCTTTCTCACCACCTTGAGGTATATTTTTCAAAAATGCTTGAATTAGTTTTCATGTTTTTTGTTTTGGGGTAGGCCCTTATACAAAGATTAAAGTTCCGCACTCACAAAATATCTGATCTCCATACAAACTTTCAACCTCTTTCTCACCACCTTGAGGTATATTTTTCAAAAATGCTTGAATTAGTTTTCATGTTTTTTATTTTAATACCTTTTTTTTGCAAAAAGTTCAAGTTCCTAGCTTAAAATTAAAGTTACACCCCAAGACGAACTTTCACCCCCTTTTTAACTCCCTTAGGGGTAGAATTTCCTAAAACGTTGCAATTACTTACTTTTTTTTGTAATCGGCTATTATGTCTTTCTAAGAAGTTTCAAAGCATTTGTAATGGATTCAAACTTTTAACCCCATTTTAACCCTGTTAGCGGATGAATTTTACAAATCGCTGAAATCACTTTTATTGTCTTCTAATAATATCCCCAAATACAAAGATTCAAATCCCGCGCTCGAAAAAATGTATGATATCCATACAAACTTTCAACCCCGTTTTCACCACCATAGGGGATGAATTTATTTTAATTTAATACCTTTTTACAAAGTTTCAAGTTCCTAGCTTCAAATAAAATTTGCACCTGAAGACGAACTTTCATCCCCTTTTTAACCCGTTTAGGGGTTGAAATTCCAAGAATGTTGCAATTACTTTGTTTTGTAATCGGCTATTATGCCTTCCTAAGAATTTTCAAAGCATTAGTAATGGATTAAAATTTTCAACCCCTTTTTAACCCTGTTAGGGGATGAATTTTACAAAACGCTGAAATTACTTTTATTGCCTTCTAACAATATCCCCAAATACAAAGATTCAAGTCCCGCGCTCGAAAAAAATTTTGATATCCATACAAACTTTCAACCCCTTTTTCACCACCTTAGGGGATGAATTTTCAAGAACGCTGAAATTAGTTTTCTTGTATTTTAATAATATATCTTTTAACGAAGTTTCAAATTCCTAGCTCAAAAGAAAACTTCAACCCCATACAAACTTTCATCCCCTTTTTAACCCTGTTAGGAGATGAATTTTACAAAACGCTGAAATTACTTTTATTGTCTTCTAATAATATCCCCAAATACAAAGACTCAAGTCCCGCGCTCGAAAAAAATTTTGATATCCATACAAACTTTCAACCCCTTTTTCACCGCCTTGGGGGATGAATTTTCTAAAACGCTGAAATTAGTTTTCTTGTATTTGAATTTGATACATTTTTACAAAGTTTCAAGTTCCTAGCTTAAAATAAAATTTGCACCCGAAGACGAAGTTTCATCCCCTTTTTAACTTCCTTAGGGGTTGAATTTCCAAAAACGTTGCAATAACTTTTTTTTGTAATCGGCTATTATGCCTTTCTAAGAAGTTTCAAAGCATTTGTAATGGATTAAAATTTTCAACCCCTTTTTAACCCTGTTAAGGGATGAATTTTACAAAACGCTGAGATTACTTTTCCTGTATTCTAATAATATCCCTAAATACAAAGATTCAAGTTCACCACTCGAAAAAATTTTTGATTTCCATACAAACTTTCAACCGCTTTTTCACCACCTTAGGGGATGAATTTTAAAAACGCTGCAATTAGTTTTCTTGTATTTTAATGACATATCTTTCTCCGAAGTTTTAAATTCCTAGCTTAAAAGAAAACTTTAACCCCATACAAACTTTCATCCCCTTTTTAACCCCCTTAGGGGTTGAATTTCTCAAAATTGCTTCTTATCTCTTGTACACTTTATAAATGCAATCTGGTGTGCAAATTTCAACTTTCTGGCTTTTGTAGTTTCGGCTCTGCGTTGATGAATCAGTCAGTCAGTCAGTCAGGACACATGCATTTATATATATATAATATATATGTATATATATATATATATATAGAAAGATGTGCGAAATATAATCTAGATACTATGAGGCGTTGAAATAAGATTTTCGGCCTTTGAAGTTACTGCATCTAGGTATTGTACGTATAACAACCCTCATACTACACTGCTAGGTATTGCTAATATTACCTATTATTTATATTTAAGTATAATCACATACTTACAGCTTATTCGATTTACACGACTGAATAGACTCGCTTGTAAAAAAGCAACGTGATTATAGGCTGTGACAGCCTATTGAAAATTCAAATATATTCTGGGGTTAAGAACCTTTACTTATTTATAGAAGTATGTACTATAAATGCCGGCCGTAAGAGGGTCCTTGTGAGAAGAATATTGGAAGATTTTGCCGAGATTAAAACTTAGTAAGTAGATGTATTCTGTGAACCGCATTAAGATTTTCATACAAAAAAAAACAATAAATTTTGGGGGTTCTCCATACTTAGAACGGAAACTCAAATTTTTTTTTCATCAATCCCATACGTGTGGGATATCTATGGATAGGTCTTCAAAAATGATATTGAGGTTTCTAATATCATCTTTTTCCACACTGAATACCTAGTTTGCGCGAGAGACACTTCCAAAAAGGTAAAATGAGTCCTTCCCCCCCTGTAACTTCTAAAATAAGAGAATGATAAAACTAAAAAAAATACACGGTGATTTCGGGGTCGTGGAGCAAGAGAGCCTGGCATCATACAGAATCCAAAGATGAGCCTAATGATGATGTTAATTATTGTTTTACACCAATAATGATGATTATTTTCCAGATAACAAGTAGGGAAAAACATTTTTGCATACAATTTGGTGACCCTACTCAATGTGACGTCTTGTCGCTTTCCATACCGCGTAATATGTCAAAAGTCATAGGGTGACCATAATTACTTAGTATAACATTAATTTTACTTGAAAAATAAGAATAATTAAAGTAATTATCTTTTAATCAAATACTACCATATGATAATGTGGATCATTTACAGAGTCAGAAAAAGTGGTTCTGGATCACGACCCAGAAATCACCCTGTATATGATGTACATTACCATGCAAACTTCCACCGAAAATTGGTTTGAACGAGATCTATAAGTAGTTTTTTTAATACGTCATAAATCGTAAACCGCAATTTTATTATTTTACTTGCTGCTACGGAACCCTTCACGGGCGAGTCCGACTCGCACTTGGCCGCTTTTTTTGTAATATTATGTTTGTGGACCTTTGTTGTCTTTAAACAACTAATTTATTATTATAGCGAGCTGCATAATTGTGTCCATGTATGCAATTAATACTGGTTAACGGGGTTCCATTCTCTATTAGCTGTTCTCATACGGTATTGTCTGTAAATTAATTGCACAGTGAATTGTTAACATAAACTTCAGACAATTGCATAATTTATTTCATCTGCCGGTCTTATATTAAAATAAAGCGTTTATATAAAATTTTATCATTAAAAATCACGTTCCAGTTCAAGTCCATGAAAGAACCAGTTTAATAGGCTAATTAAGATTACGAGACTGGAGTGAACAAACGAGATCTAATCTGCCTATTCTTTTCTGATGAGATCTCAGAGTAACGCCATTTTCTATCAGCTAACGATAATTGCTTCAACCGACCGGCCGCTGAGCAAGTTGCTTAAAGGCAAATTATACTAGATCGGTATTATCAACAACTAAACCAATAATGGGTACATCGTTGAAGCTGATTATTTAAAAAAAATATTAAAAGTATTTTGACTAAACTAAACATACTTTCAAGAAAACCGAAAAATCGCATGAAGAATTTGATTTGCATACAATTTTTATAACTATGCTATTTCGTCAAAACTTGTCAACGCTACATAATGAAATTGATGATGATGAACAACATATTATTATAGTTTTTATATTACTCGGGGAACCAAGTAATAAATTCACACAATATTATGTATTATTATTGTTTAGAAATAAGGCTATGTAATTTTCTGTAAAATACCTATCTACCTATTGCTTTACGAGTATAGTTACTGAAAAACCGTTGAACGAAACTTCATATAAGAGTAATGCTTTATGACATGTGCAGATTATTCTTGCTAAGGAAGAAACTACTGATGACTGATAGGTAAAACTTATGTACAAAAGATTTACCTCAAAGAGCTATTGCGGTAATACCCTGTTACAGACTAGGGTGATTGATCGAGGCCGAGGTTCCAATGGATTGTAGCACCATTCTATATCTATGGGGGAAAAAACTGCGTGCAACTTTTGGTCGGGGGTCTTGGAAGAACTTCTTTAACTATTTATGAACCATAAAAGTCTGCCGATAACGCTTAAATCCGAGCAAAGTGCCTCTTATCTAGTTCACCCTTTGTGCCGCGTGTCGTTTATAGTTTGTGAGCTTAATACGATTATGAGTGTTATATAGCAGATAATTTCATCAGTATATGACGGAAGATAAATATTTGGTATCTTATTTTATTGCTCAGCCGTTATGGAAATATTACGGACTGCTTTTGTAGTTACGAGTAAATATCGTAAAGCTTTTTCATTATTAGCGATCTCAAATTATGTGTAATATAAAGTCTGAGATGTTCTTAAATATTTAACTTTCCTTATAAAAATAACCAAAATCAACAATTAGGTAGGTACGAGTAAGTTGTTACTTAATAAGATTTCCCTTTGGAAGATATTGCGTTGTTGTCTCCTTAGATCTTTAATGTGTTACTGTCGTAAACAATTTTTAATGTCTATTCAAACTGATTTATCCAATCTTAACCGTGGTAATATTGGTAGGAAAGTTCTATTTGAATGACTAATACACCTACGAAACCAAAGAAGCGGTAAAGTAACAGCCGTATGTGAAAATGAATATTGGATGGATGTAACCTGTTACTTTATGCCGGGCTTGACTATTACTGCCACATTTGATAAGGGTCCGTCCAATAGGACGACGTTGGCTCATAATATGAAAAAAAAAATGTACTATATATTTGGTAGGTATGCACAATAAAGTTTCCCGCAGTACGTCACAAATTATCCAGATTTTTGTAATTCGTTATCAAAAATGATAATTAATAGTGAATGAGGATTTTATATACTGTACATTTTTAGCTGTGTTTAAAATCAATAGTTAAAACTTGCATGTGTATCGCACGTTTTACAGTACATATGACCCTTTAAATTTACGTACGTACGTTACGTACGACGTACTTACGTAATGCGCTTTTTATACCACAGGGTGTCGTAATGTAGCACCAAATCTACTGTAATAGTATTTTATGCGTTACCTAGTTTTATAGGTGAGAGATCAGAGGTGAGTGGCATACGTTTGATACGTAGGTCCCATGAGCAGGACGCGTAATAGCGTAAAGGCAACGAGCGATTTTTGACTTAGTTTAAACAATATTGCGTAAAAAACTTGCTTGGACTAAGCACTTATATGTATACCAGGATCTCTAGAACAGTGCCGTATTTATAATTATTAGACCAAATCATTTTGACTTCTGATCTGATCCTTGTAGTCGTTAGTGTTGTAATAAGTATCTATGTGTGTCATCATTCACGTCAACTCCATCTATATTTTTTAAGTTATCAAGTATGCACAATAAAAATACCATACATAGGTGTCAACTTGCTATACGTAAATGCTGACTGTGATGTTCTGATGTTCTGATGTCCTTGCACCTACTTGAATCGCGTTTATGAAGCAACATTCCACGCTTCGAATTTTAATGTTGCCAAGTGCTTATTCTCTTTTTATTTTCATGTTATCTTTTCTTTTATGGTACACGAAGGGAAGGTACAATTTCTTTTACAAACGATTACACCTAATTTTGCAAATTTTGTTTTCTTCCTTGCCTACCAACGTGTAACAATGTTGCAAGGTAATTTGGGTCTAACAGTCTAAATATTACCTACGTTAACCTTCAGAAATTACGCACGGAAGTTTGTTTGGAATAAATATATGCGAAGTGTTTGTGCGTACATACGCATTTAAGTACTAGGTAGGTATATGTACTTTGTCTACTTGTCTTCGGGTATTTTCTGAGTTAGCGTTATTATTAATTGAGGATTCAATACAATTTTGACAGCAGAATTAAATGTTTACATAAACAATTAAACATTACGACTCCGAAAATATAAACAGGTACAGACTTCTAATATAGACTTTATTTCTTAAATCTTTTTAATCTTTTATTAGCAATCGTTTTTACACACCGGAATGAGTAAATACGGGGATTTATCGGGTGCTTTTGGTAAACACCGAGTAAAAACTCAGTAACTATTTATATTTACTCACTCACCCATACCCATCTCTACTCGTAGGGCCTAAAATCTCTCTAAAGATCTTCCTCTCTGTCATTTTTAATCAAATAAATATTTCCAAACGGCGTGCATAAGAGGAAGTACGTAGTCATTTCTTATCTCCGTTCACATCAATAAATGTTCCAAATCCTTTATATTCGCGTAATGAAGTGAAATGAAATTTCATGCCGGACCTGAGAATCTTGATTTAAATTTCAGTAAGCAATTTCCTTTCTCGCCTAAATCCGTATCACAAAGGGTTTCATTTTTAGGACATAAATACTTATTTTTATTTACGTTGGACGCGGTTGGGATTTTAATTTAGCCTTATTTGATGGGATGGTCGGTGACGTTTACTCTCAGCTGAAGTTGTACAAACTTCTTTTAACTATGTACTTAATCAAATAAGTAATCAGAGACTGAGTGATCACAGTCACGTAATTCATAGAAATTTCTTAAGTAGGTATGGATTCGTATCAGTTGACTAGACTGGACAAATGCTTAAGATTACTCAAGCCATTGTTTTAGTGGTCACAATTTATTTTCGATATTCCTTTGAATAATCTACGCTGCAATATTTACATTTTAATGTTAGGTATCCCAGGTAATTGGAATAAAATAAAAACGTATAAAATCTCCATATTTATATTATAATATCACCTAACAAAGGTCGTAACAATTATTCTCATAAATTGAATTAACGTATATTTTTCTTGAGTTATCGCGAATTGATATAAATGCCTGGAAAAATAATATCACAATCCTGATTGAATTAGGGAAACTGTCCTAAAGTGTTTTAGTGTCGGTTCATTTTACGACCATCGGCATCTGTGCGCAGCAGTCGGATTCTTATGGAAGAGGTACCCATATTAAGGTGTGGACGATTTATGGTTTCGAAAACTTTTATAAGGGCCCAGTAGAATATTTTATTTCTTTGCATTGATAATGCATTTCTGTATTTACTTTGCAAGATGCAATGTTAATATAAAAATAATTGGAATACTAAAAGATTATAATTCTTAACTGATCATTCTATCATTTTTGGCCCCATTGTTCTTCTGTTATATTTTGTTGGTACAGTCGCCATCAGATATATCGGAGCGGCCAAGGTGGTCACAAATATCTGAACACGCCTCTATTGTCAAAGCGTTAGAGTGCTTGTTCAGATATTGTGAACAACTTGGCCGCTCCGATATATCTGATGGCGACTGTACCTACCTATTTGCGTCATAACTTATGCAAGTAGCGATTGCAAATCCGTGAACATTTTTTCAAATCCGGATTTTCGGATTTTGGTTTGACCGAAATCCGAAGTTCGGATTCAATCCGGATTTTAAGAAAGGAATATTTGGCATAAAAGCAAAGTGAAACAAACAATCAAATTAAGTTGTTTTTATTAAAAATAACAAAAACAGAATGCGTACACTGCTACGCTACGCCAATAAAGAAACATCATCGCATCAAGAGATTCGTCACTTAACCTCGTCCTCATACGGTTACAGAACACTCCTGCTGCCGAAATTCTCTTTCCGACTCCACACTTGTTGGTGGTATTGATAATAGCTGGTTGTATACGGAGGATAAAACGCTACCGATTTTTCCTCCGCTCTCGTGGACGGCCATTTCTATGTGGATTCATCATCATCATCTCAACCATAAGACGTCCACTGCTAAACACAGGCCCTTGGACCTCCATTCGTACCGGTTGTAAGCGACCCGCATCCAGCGTCTTCCGGCGGCCTTAACAAGGTCGTCCGTCCATCTTGTGGGTGGACGTCCTACGCTCCGCTTGCTAGTCCGTGGTCTCCACTCGAGCACTTTTCGACCCCATCGGCCATCTTCTCTGCGCGCAATGTGGCCTGCCCATTGCCACTTCAGCTTGTCCGGTAGGCTATGTCGGTGACTTTAGTTCGTCTACGGATCTCCTCATTTCTGATTCGATCACGCAGAGAAACTCCGAGCATAGCCCTCTCCATAGCTCGTTGAGCGACTTTGAATTTTGAGATGAGGCTGATAGTGAAAGACCACGTTTCGGAGCCGTAAGTCATCACTGGTAACACACATTGATTAAAGACTTTCCTCTTGAGGCACTGAGGTATGTCGGACGAAAAGACATTGCGTAGTTTCCCGAACGCTGTCCAACCGAATTGGATTCGGCGGTTGATCTCCTTCTCGAAGTTGGACCTACCTAATTGGACTACTTGTCCTAGGTAGATGTACGAGTCAACCTGTTGATGCCAAGTCCTTGCCATTCCAGGAGCTTGAAGGCGTCTTCCATTACGGCAGTAAACAGTTTCGGAGAGATAACGTCTCCCTGCCTTACGCCTCTTTGCAATGGAATCACCTTCGTGCTCTATGTGGATTAGAGTAGCTAATCCGGGGCATCTGGTGAGGCAATCTGGGCAACTCCTGTATTATTTTGGTCGAGCAAAGACAGCTGCTGATTTAATTGCTCTTTAAAACTTAGCTCTCGTTGGCCTTGTCTCTGTAGTTTACCATTAACAGTTGTCATTGCACTCGTGGAAGCCACCGAGGAAAGAGGAGAAGTCGGAGTCGATGTCGCGGCCATGGTGCAGATGACGGTGACTTGGCGGGTAGCGGGCGGCAGGGGCGGCGGACGCGGGGCAAGCATACAGGTGCGAGCGAGTGCGCGACGCGCAATGCCCGGCTGGCAATAGCTCTCCCGCGTTACCGCTTCATGTGCACCGCTTTTTATTTCGCATTAGCATTAATTTTGAGCAAATTAGTACTGGTGGGAAAAAATCCGAAAAACCGGTTTTTTCTTTTCAAAATCCGGATTTTAAAACGGATTTTTAAACGCTCCGAAATCCGGATTTTTGAACTTCGAATAATCCGGATTGCAATCACTATATGCAAGTAAACGTAATATTTATTAATACAGGATATAATTAGATATTTTAACTAGGTACATATTTTGGTATCATTACCTGAACTCAGGAGAAGTAGTAATGTAGGGTACCATAGCCAGAATGGCAAAAACGGAACCCTCGTCGGAATTATAAATCTCGTCATGTCCGTCTATCTGCCCATCTGACCGTCGGACGTCAGTCGATCCTCGATCCGTTTGTCACAGCCATTTACTTACTCAACTATATTCTAATTTTTGGGTAATAGGAGTATTTTGCTTACAAAACTTAGTGGTTATAAAATTCAAAATTATAATATTTTAAGAGGACATGCCATACGTGTATCTAAATGTAACTATAAGTATTATGTACAAACAAAAGGAACAGAAATAGGCGTGGGAAGCGTGTAGAAGCGGGAGCATATAAAATAAGACGAATACGGGAAATGACGACACAATTTAGTCCCTACATTTTGTAAAATTGAGCCCCATAAAAAAGTTTCGTAATTAAATCACTAACACATTTTTGTCGTAGACCCTTATCAAAAACTACTTTGTGTCCACCTCTGCGATCGAAATCATGGACGGAGTGCAGTGGACACCGTTGCGTAACAAAATAAATCAACCCCTTTTTTAAAAATCCCTCCCACTAAAAATAATTTTCTCATGGTGTTTAGTGATCACATTATATTTATACTGCAAATTGTTGTTTTAAGGCCCCAGTGGTGAAGGATGGGCCAAGCCACGCTTGGCATGGACCATCCTTGACCACTGTGTAGGTACTGGAGCCTTTAAGGTGGCCACTGACGAGCCTTCCAACAGTCCAAATAGCGTGGCTGCAATCCAAAATCTGTCCGTGAATGTCAAAAACGTACAATGTTTAATATTAGGATGCCGTCCATTTGGATGAATCCATTGTAAAGGCATCCATTTGGAAGGCTCGTCAGTGGCCTGCCTTAGATATGTGCCTAAAGTATTCATTTATTCAATTTACTTTTTTCTCGGCCAGTTATGAATACAGGAAAATTGTCCTATAATGTTTGTTAAATAAAAAAATATTGTAACTAAACTTTTAAAATTTTCATGAAATAATTATCAAGTGACTATACTGAACATGATCTTTTTGGTTATTGTATTTTATTTTTATACATAAATTATACTTTACACAGTAAAATTGGACTCCGTCCTCCATCCGAAATACTTTTCAAAATATTAACAACAAACTTCCATCGTAATAAAGATTTTTCAATAAAGTTAACAATTCTGAAAATGTTGTGAATTCCCCAAATAGAAACATCAACTAACTTTGTCTTACTAAATGAAAGCTCCAACGATCATCCAATATCACAACGGCTACAAACTTTTGGATATACAAAGCTACAGAGCTATGTGATTGGCGGTTAGGTTAACTCTCAAAGTTTTTTCATTAGTACGTCTGCTTTACGAAACACTGGCCCCGTAATGAGTTTAATGTTAGGAAGCAATGTGATTTTCGACTGTTAATGTCTGCTTGCACTATTCCTAGATATTTGGAGTGTAAAATTCTGAAACTAGGTGTTGTTTGCTATGTTTGCTTTTTACAGTTTTGTGTTCGTTGCTTTGTTCGATTCCGAAAATAGATCCATTATTTCCCTGACTGTTTTCAATAATTCATGAGGAATCTAAATAGTCTCTGATATCATTTGAGATTGGGCCGGATATAATAATATCATTTATTCAGCAAACGGACCTCTAGGGGCTCTTAGTAACGTCCATAACAAGTTACGACTGTACCTTTTTTGTGTTGTGAATCGATTCTATAACGTGACGTATTCACTGCTGTTAGTTGTTCTATAATACGTACCTACATACACAAGAGACCCGCCCAAGCTACGCACGAGTAGTAAATAAGTAATTTTAATGCGCCTAATATTTTTCAGCCAATTTAAAAACTTCCCCAAAAAGTACTCTATTGATAGGTGAAAATCTCATGAAAAGCCATTAAGTACCTACTTTTTGAGTTTATCGCGAACATATAGAAGTCCAGACATTATTAGAAGGAATGGAATAATATTGTCGTTCCTTAGTTCCAGCCTTATTTTCATAACATTTCATTACTGATGATGCCTAGTCTGCAAAACAGAAGATACCCGGGTAGGTCCGTCCGACTCCAACGGACTTGAAAGGAGTTTGTTTTTGTAGGATAACTACTACATATAAATGTTGTGTTAATACACTCCTTTTCCTTGTGAGTGTTTATTTTTTGAAAAAATCTGTCCGTGAATGTCAAAAACGTACAATGTTTAATATTAGGATGCCGTCCATTTGGATGAATCCATTGTAAAGGCATCCATTTGGAAGGCTCGTCAGTGGCCTGCCTTAGATATGTGCCTAAAGTATTCATTTATTCAATTTACTTTTTTCTCGGCCAGTTATGAATACAGGAAAATTGTCCTATAATGTTTGTTAAATAAAAAAATATTGTAACTAAACTTTTAAAATTTTCATGAAATAATTATCAAGTGACTATACTGAACATGATCTTTTTGGTTATTGTATTTTATTTTTATACATAAATTATACTTTACACAGTAAAATTGGACTCCGTCCTCCATCCGAAATACTTTTCAAAATATTAACAACAAACTTCCATCGTAATAAAGATTTTTCAATAAAGTTAACAATTCTGAAAATGTTGTGAATTCCCCAAATAGAAACATCAACTAACTTTGTCTTACTAAATGAAAGCTCCAACGATCATCCAATATCACAACGGCTACAAACTTTTGGATATACAAAGCTACAGAGCTATGTGATTGGCGGTTAGGTTAACTCTCAAAGTTTTTTCATTAGTACGTCTGCTTTACGAAACACTGGCCCCGTAATGAGTTTAATGTTAGGAAGCAATGTGATTTTCGACTGTTAATGTCTGCTTGCACTATTCCTAGATATTTGGAGTGTAAAATTCTGAAACTAGGTGTTGTTTGCTATGTTTGCTTTTTACAGTTTTGTGTTCGTTGCTTTGTTCGATTCCGAAAATAGATCCATTATTTCCCTGACTGTTTTTAACCGACTTCCAAATCCCAAAGGAGGAGGTTATCAATTCGGTTGTATGTTTTTTATTTTTTTTATTTTTTTTTTTATTTTTTATGTTTGTTACTCCATATCTCCGTCATTACTGGACCGATTTTGAAAATTATTTTTTTGATTGTATGTATATGCATACAGATTGGTCCCGTTTTTGTCAAAATCCAGTTCTGATGATGGGATCCATGAGGAATCGACGGAACTCCTCAAATCTTAAAGGCATACATATGGTGATTTTTGTGTTTTTATCAACAAATCAAGCATATACATTCAAAAACATGACATTTGATGAAGTGGAACTGCTGATGATGATCAGAACGGAACTCTTCAACGACGCATAGTTCACCTTTGGCGATTTGTCCTCTTCGTTATGTTTGTTAAGCAAGTTAAGTTTTTAAGCCACATTTCTGTCAAGCTCGAGTTCTGATGATGGGATCCATAAGGAATCAAGGGAACTCCTCCAATTTTAAAGGCATCCGTATAGAGATTTTTGTATTTTCATCAGAAAATCAAGCATTTTCATTAAAAACTGTCGCATTTGATGAAGTGGAACTGCTGATGATGATCAGAACGGAACTCTTCAACGACGCATAGTTCACCTTTGGCGATTTGTCCTCTTCGTTATGTTTGTTAAGCAAGTTAAGTTTTTAAGCCACAATTTTATCAAGCTTGAGTTCTGATGATGGGATCCATGAGAAATCGAGGGAACTCCTCAAATTTTAAAGGCATGCGTATAGAGATTTTTGTATTTTCATCAGAAAATCAAGCATTTTCATTAAAAACTGTCGCATTTGATGAAGTAGAACTGCTGATGATGATCAGAACGGAACTCTTCAACGACGCATAGTTCACGTTTGGCGATTTGTCCTCTTCGTTATGTTTGTTAAGCAAGTTTAGTTTTTAAGCCACATTTCTGTCAAGCTCGAGTTCTGATGATGGGATCCATAAGGAATCGAGGGAACTCCTCAAATCTTAAAGGCATACGTATATATTTTTTTGTATTTTCATCATAAAATCAAGCATTTACATTAAAAACTGTCGCATTTGACGAAGTGGAACTGCTGATGATGATCAGAAAAGAACTCTTCAACGACGCATAGCATAGTACATGTTTGGTGATTTCGAATTTCGATTTTGACTTGGATTGGGACCCGGACTCATACCCGGATCCGGTTCGGACCCGGACTCGGACTCGGACTCGGACCCGGACTCGGACCCGGACTCGGACCCGGACTCGGACCCGGACTCGGACCCGGACCCGGACTTGGACCGGGACTCGGACCCGGACTCTGACTCAGAGACCCGGACCTTGACCCGGAAACCACTATGATACCTAAACTAAATAAACCACTATGATTACCTACCATAAAATGTGGGTATGACTATGATGATGCCAAACTCCCGTACACCGCACCGCATGCGCCGTTGAGTGGGTTAGGTTAGGTTTGAACTGCGATCCTCACAGAACCGAACAAAAGTGGGTTAGGTTCGGTTAGAACTGCGAGTCTTACAGAAACGAAATGCTACTAGAAAAGTGGGTTTGATTAGGTTCGAACTGCGATCCTCACAGAACCGAACTGCTATCAGAGAAGTGGGTTAGGTTAGGCTAGATAACTACGACCCTTACGGAAACGAAATGCTACTAGAAAGTAGGTACTGGTTTTACCTCCTTTTCTACATAGTGCACCATCTACCATAATATTTCACCGGGCCCCATAGAAGTCGGTTTTTTTTTCTTAAAAATTATCAATAATTCATGAGGAATCTAAATAGTCTCTGATATCATTTGAGATTGGGCCGGATATAATAATATCATTTATTCAGCAAACGGACCTCTAGGGGCTCTTAGTAACGTCCATAACAAGTTACGACTGTACCTTTTTTGTGTTGTGAATCGATTCTATAACGTGACGTATTCACTGCTGTTAGTTGTTCTATAATACGTACCTACATACACAAGAGACCCGCCCAAGCTACGCACGAGTAGTAAATAAGTAATTTTAATGCGCCTAATATTTTTCAGCCAATTTAAAAACTTCCCCAAAAAGTACTCTATTGATAGGTGAAAATCTCATGAAAAGCCATTAAGTACCTACTTTTTGAGTTTATCGCGAACATATAGAAGTCCAGACATTATTAGAAGGAATGGAATAATATTGTCGTTCCTTAGTTCCAGCCTTATTTTCATAACATTTCATTACTGATGATGCCTAGTCTGCAAAACAGAAGATACCCGGGTAGGTCCGTCCGACTCCAACGGACTTGAAAGGAGTTTGTTTTTGTAGGATAACTACTACATATAAATGTTGTGTTAATACACTCCTTTTCCTTGTGAGTGTTTATTTTTTGAAAAAATCCTTAAATGGCTTAATCCATCATACTCAAAATACTTTCCGGAGATACGACAGCCTCACATTTTATTCACGAGAGGCTGCGAAGCCGCAGGCAGATACGTAGATACAAACTTTAAACTTATTAAAGCAGCGCACTAGACATAATTATGTCGTTCACGAGTGACTGATTTAAATGAACTATATCATTTGATTGAACTCGCTCACTCTTCAACTCACTCACTCATCTGTCTCAGTGTTCCTTGCGCGCTCTGACGTGATGAGCGAAGAGCGAGTGAGACGATGCGAATAGTTGCGGTTCGTAAGAATTCGGAGGGTGTCGGGAAAACATGGCGGGATCGTATCGCGTGATTCGCCATCATGGTCGCACTTACTCGTATGGCTGTGTGTATCTGATTGATTGACATTTCCCTCCACTCACTCTTGAACAATATAGTCTACATATCCACTGAGCGAAGTGAGCGAAATAAGCGATCACCGCGACCGAAAGATATGTATCAATCTTTTTAACTCATCAGTGAAGCGTTTTGCGCATGTCTACAGCGCACTTATACAACTTCTTTGATATGAAGATATTACGCCACAAGCTTAAAATATGCTGACAGCAGACTAGATTTGGTTTTAAGACTTATTTATTTCTTTTAAAATAACATTTATCCAAGTTTCACGGCGAGGGATTTAGTGACAATAGGTAGATACACTTATTATTCACGACAGTTAATTCAAAAGATAAACCTTCCTTGTCAACGATGAAGAACGATGATTTACGATCTAATTGTGACGAATTTTACAGTTCGTCCGGGTCCGTCAGGAACCGTTCGGTAAAAATATAATTATTCCCAGCTAAACGGAAATTTCTGTATTTGTGCTACTGAAATAATAACGGTGTTTGTTTTCGCTACTGGAACTGTTTCAGAGTTTCGTAACTAACAGCAACGTTTCCGCAGCTTTTAAAAACAAGTATTTCCATCGGACAATTGCAGTTATCGCCGATGACTAGGTATCGTAAACCATCCGTTGTTTGTCACCCTTTGTTTATTTTGCCAAAAACGCAGACACCAGTACTCTCCCTTTTGCAAACAACACCATTCGAAAAAAACTCTTAACGTTTGGCGTTCCGCCAAATTTTGTACATTACGGATTCTTTTGATACCTACACAGATTTTTAGTTAATTATAATTTACCTACAACATTTTATCGACTTGTTTGTTTTATTTGCACACGAAACGTTGCAGACGTAAATAAAAAATATACATATGCTGCTTGATTACTTAATGCTGGATTGATTTAATAAGCAAGCACTTTTGGAACAAGGAAACAATTCAACCCTTTTTTGTAAAAACATTTTGATTTGTGTTATTTTAAGTAGAATCAAGTCAATCCCAAGTATCTCAACCCGGAGGCACGGTCACATAGGGAAGAACGGGGATTGAAGGGTGCGTAAGCCCTGAAAAAACGGTTGCATATACTTGAGAAACGGCCTGGCCGGAATGCCATAGTAAATTCGGCCTTTTGGCTGAAAATCAAATATTCTTATGCACGTTTATTTGTATGTATAATTAAATATGAGATATAATTTTACTGAATATTATGCCTATTCTTAATTAAGCGACTGTTTACCAGTGCGCCGGACGGTTACAGCCTGTCAGTTAATAGCAAAAGGTGACAGTTCCGAACAACTGACAGGCTGATCGTCCGGCGAACTGGCATTATGTGGGCCTCTGTATGGTAACATTCTATTTCTAACCGCAGCTGCACTACCGGTACTGAACGCGTCGCTGTCATTGTCAATTTCCATAGTAAATGAACAGTAGTGCAGCTGTCGTTGGAAATGGACTGTCACCTTTACTGTTTGCAAAATAAATAAATAAAGAAAAATCTTCTTTTTTATTCACCAAGCTATGTGATCGATTGACTTGTTCTTCGGATATTTTACGCATGCATTTAAGATATATTATATGAAAAAATAAAGAGTCCGAACGTTTTTTGTCAAATAATTTAGCGTGATAATAATGCTCTTTTTTAATTTAACAAATGTCCAAAGTCCCCGGGCGCTACCATCACATTGGTCGGTGAAAGGGTTAGTTTTTGAAAGCCTCCGGGCTTGAGAGAGTAACATAAAGGAAACTTCTTGTTGTTAATCAAAGATTACTGATTAAAAGGGAACCCCGTATGCCCTTTAAGTTTCTTTGAAAACTCAAATGAATGCTTAGGTATTGACACGGCTATTTGGTTATTGTACTAATTTTTTTTCTTCATAATAGGGTCCCCTTTCCTGTTAACAACTTTGTTGTATTCTATTCAGTACCTATGAAAATTATCCAATACAAGTGACAGAGTTTATTATCTAGAGTAGACTATATACCTACAAGGACACATTACCAGGAACGGCATACGTGAGAGTCAGGATGGCGGGTGTACCTAGAAAATATGGTATGCTTTTTGATTATTTTTATTCAGGTACACCCGCCATCCTGACTCATCATCATCTCAGCCATAAGACGTCCACTGCTGAACATAGGCCTCCCCCTTGGACCTCCATACATGCCGGATGGGGGGTGAATGCCATAATCGCCACGCTTGGCAGGCGGGTTGGCGATCGCAGTCGAGTACACCGAATTGAGGGACGCTGCTGCCCGTCCACCGGTGGTTTTGGACGTAGTTTAAGGATATACCCGGGTCCCTTATTAAGTTTACATAATGTAAATTGTAGCAAACAGCTCCCCTGGATATTTGGAAAGCCTTGCTTTGTAGTACAAAAACAAATAGAACTAGAGCTCAGTGGTTTTAAGCCTGTGTACTTAGCGCGAGATAAGGGTACTTCAATCTTATGTTATTGTGTTTTCTGTAACAGGAGCAATAGATTAAACTGTAGGTTGTACTCCTCAAACTGACCAACATTTGTTCAGCAACTTTTTTAAATAACTCATGGTTTGATTTTTATTACTTACTAGACGGGCCCGCAGCTCCGCTCGCGTAAATGAAATAAAGAGTTTGTCTTATGTTTAGTTAAATACCGATATTATTATGTATTGAATTGAACCCTGCCAGGGTTTATAACTGTGATAGGGACTTCTTATTTGTAACCGATATTTGGATAACTTACTTCGCAAATTTCTCAAAAAATTATGTGATTTGATAAAATGCAAGATTGTATTTTTTCATCTACGTAGGTATTTATTTAAAACTTGTTTCAACATAAAATTATGGGGTTGCATTTGAATTACGCATTATAGGGAGGGGGGAGGGAGTAGGACCCCCCCCCCCGAACCCATCCCCAAAGTTAGGAAATCAATAGTTACCACGAAAATATTTTTTTTATTTGTTGAGGTTATGTTCAATAATACAACCAAAGCGTACGAAAGGGTAACCAATTTTGAATTTTGTGTAAGATTCATTAAAATTACTAATTATTCGAAACAGATTTAATAAAATAAAGAGTTGAGTAATCGTTGGCAATCTATAATTTAATAAATTTAATAGTAACGTTATTGATAGTTGACCTTTGTAAATAGAAGGTAGTTTGAAGAAAGAATAAGACGACTGGCATGGCGGTTAACGGGCATTCGGTTACGGGCAGAGGTGAAGGGAGGACGATTGTGAAGTAAGGTGATTGGAGATTGAACTGTAACGGAATGTTGTGATCAAGAAATATATTGTTGTTATGAAAGAAGGAATTTTTATTATACATCAGAAGTGGTAAGTACCTACAAGTCACTATGGTATTCCTGAATGTATTATATTATGTAGGTATTAATATTAGAACTGATCGAGTTAAATCTTAATTACCCAATTAATTTGTTACAATAGTAACAGTGGTGTAAAATTATTATAATTATATACCTATACATATATTAGTAACACTTATATTGGTTGCTGTTTTGTTGAAATTAATTATCATTTCATATTTCCTATGTTAGGAAGTTTATGTTTAACGGGCGCTTAGAAACAAAGACACCGTTAATTTTATCAAGAACAAAATAATTGGGTAAACCCATTTCTGGCCTATTCGTTCACTCGAGAGCAATTATACTGCAAGTTTTCTCTTCAAGACCAACAGTTAGGTTTTTTTTAGTGTTTGCTGTAATGCCTATCCATAATATAATTAAAGCATTCATTACATCGCGGGTAGCGTGAAACCTTTGGAACACCGTTTTATTTTGAATAGTTCGGATACCTTTATGATTATTTACAGGTGTAGATCGAATTCTTTTAGTCTATGTATGTACCGCTTATTTGGTTACAACTTTTACCATATTTTCAATATATTAGTTACTTATCAATACGTAAGTATTATATAGCGGGGTTAAGTGTTTTCGAAATTATAAACTACTCGGACTGTAAATAAGTAGGAATGATACTTTTACTGGTAGTTACCGACCCGCCGACCTGGCCGGGGTTACAATCGCTGTCGCTTCGACAACGAAAAGCATTATGTCTCTATATCACTCTTCCATATTTGCGCGACAGTGACAGTTGCATTCCGATCGCTACGGAGCGCAAGCGATTGGCATCTTGGCTACGCGGCCCGTTTCGTATTCCGGATCCCGTTTCTGGATTTGGGTCCGTGCCGGATACTGGAACCGTGCCGGGTGCATACCTGATTTGTGCCGGATGAGTTCCGGATCCATGCTGGATTCGTACCGGATCCGTCCAAGACTGGTGCCGGATCCGTGCCGGATTGGTACCGGATCTGTGCCGGATTGGTACCGGATCTGTGCCGGATTGGTACCGGATCTGTGCCGGACTAATACCGCATGTATATCATTTGCCGGATTCGTGCCGGATCTGAACCGGATGCGTGCCGGATTGGTATCGGATCAGTGCCGGATCCCGAATTTGTTCTAGATTCCGTTTCTGTACCAGTTCTAGAATTTTCCCGTTTCGAAAAGCCTGTGTTCCGGATCCGTACCGGGATACGGATCTGTTTTGGATTTAAGATCTGTTTTAAACGTAAGATTTAGAACTCTTCCATTGCTGGTGTTGTTTTCGAGTTCCAGACTATGGACCATGAGGAAAAAACATCCAGGCGGCGCGTGAAAACTCCTGAGCGTGGCCGAAAATCGAAATCTGATGATGGACAAGAACGTCGAAGCCGAAGTCGCAACCGCCGCCAGTCCCCGGGGAACAACAGGCGGAGTCGCAACCGTCGAAGCCGCAGCAGCGGCAGACACGGCCGAGGCAATGAGAGATGGCTTCGAAGATCAACACGGAAGGACAACGGCCAGGATCGCTTTCACGTGGAAGCCGCACAGGACAGGAACGGATGGCTTGTATATCTTTGTCGTCTTCAGTTGTAGATTTTAATAGATGTCGTTTATTGCTTAAGCTGCGAATATTTTGGTACAGTACCTTAAAGTTATTTGTATTGACGAAAGTTGTCTCGAGGTACGGGTTCACAGATTATGGGGGTGGAATCGTTGTCCAGGCAATGCTGTGGTGTCCTGTAGTTCGCTCAAGTTAGTTGTATGGGGCTCGTTAGCCTAATTCATAAGTTTTGATCTTGGTTGTTTCCTCTTTTGGCAAAATGTGACGTTAACGCTGGTAAAGGAAAGACTAAGTTACGTTTCTTCAGTATTTGTTCATAATTTAGTAGGTATATAAAAAAAAAAAAACAATAACGATCGATGCGCTATACGCTATACACCGATATTAGTACCTACCTACGTAATAATGGGTTGAGCTAGGGCAATGTAGGTTGATTTGCGCTGTGGTATATCCATGACATTTCGAAGATATTTAAATGAGTGTTAGGTTGTTTCCTGACACTATTTAGCTGTGGTTTGAATGTACGCTGTAAAGTTGAGTTCCAGAATAACACCTAAGTACTTTATAGACGAAGTTTTTCTATTGTTTTACCATTACATGACGTGTGGTAGGTACCAGTGGTACCTAACCTAATATTAAATATGAATAAACTTTTGACACATTTAAGAGACCACGAGGCGGAAGCAGCTGTTTTATACACGCACACATATCTCGTTTAGTCTGCTTTTAGAGTTACAAATTGTATTGAAGCCAGTTCGTCACCAAAGCTAGACCGCTTTCTGTGAAGGCGCTTACTGCATCCCAGGAAGCACCGTGAAATAGTATTGCCGTGTCATCAGCGTAGCACAACGTCTGCATTGGTCAGATCCAAGAAAGTCAAGTCGTTAATGTAGATTAGAAACTAAGTTAATCCAAGTATATGTAAAGTTGTTTGTTTAAAATTACCGACTTGTTCTTTAACCCTAACACATGTGTGCGGCCCGACAGGACAGTCCTGCGTATCCGGGAAATCTACAATTTTCTAATTATTATTAGAATAATAAGAGAAACAAACTGACGGGATTTTTTTTCAATCTTATAAATCTTATAATGTTGGCGGGATCATTTTGGCTGGTGTTGATTGAATAACCAAGGTTGGGCCTACACTAGTAAAGTATTCGTTATAACCGTGTATTGATTCGCTTTCAGTATCCTTGGTTTTAAGAAGTTCGTTGCCTTTTAAATATTTTAGCTTGGTTATTGTAGCAAGCAAAGCTCTGCTGATTGCTGTTGATCAATTCGTTAAATTGTGGTTGGTGCAACTGACGCTTAAGTGGCAAGTAATATAACGATATGATGAAAATACCTACATATGATGATAAGTATAATATTATCGAATTATAAAATTTCTGGATTATTTTAATTAATGAGTTATTGGATTATTGAGTTGAGTTATTGAATTATTGAGTTAAGTTATTGGATTATTGAGTTGAGTTATTGGATTATCGAGTTATTGGATCATCGAGTTATTGCATTATCGAGTTATTGGATTATCGAGTTATTGGGTTATTGAGTTGAGTTATTGGATTATTGAGTTGAGTTTATTGAGTTTAGTTTATTGGGTTATTGAGTTGAGTTATTGGGTTATTGAGTTGAGTTATTGGATTATTGAGTTGAGTTATTGGATTATTGAGTTGAGTTATTGGATTATTGAGTTGAGTTATTGGATTATTAAGTTGAGTTATTGAATTATTGAGTTGGGTTTATTAGATTATTGAGTTGAGTTTATTGGATTATTGAGTTGAGTTTATTGGATTAGTGAGTTGAGTTTATTGGATTATTGAGTTGAGTTTATTGGGTTATTGAGTTGAGTTATTGGGTTATTGAGTTGAGTTATTGGATTATTGAGTTGAGTTTATTGGATTATTGAGTTGAGTTATTGGATTATGGAGTTGAGTTATTGAATTATTGAGTTGAGTTATTGGATTATTGAGTTGAGTTATTGAATTATGAGTTGAGTTATTGGGTTATTGAGTTGAGTTATTGGGTTATTGAGTTGAGTTATTGGGTTATTGAGTTGAGTTATTGGATTATTGAGTTGAGTTATTGGATTATTGAGTTGAGTTATTGGATTATTGAGCTGAGTTATTGGATTATTGAGTTGAGTTATTGGATTATTGATTTGAGTGATTTGGTTATTGAGTTGAGTTATTGGACTATTGAGTTATTGGATTATTGAGTTGAGTTATTGGATTATTGAGTTATTGGATTATTGAGTTATTGGATTATTGAGTTATTGGATCATTGAGCTATTGGATTATTGAGTTTTTGGATTATTGAGTTGAGTTATTGGATTATTGAGTTGAGTTATTGGATTATTGAGTTAATGGATTATTGAGTTATTGGATTATTGAGTTTGGCTTATTGAGTTATTGAATTATTGAGTTATTGGATTATTGAGTTATTGAATTATTGAGTTGTTGGATTATTGAGTTATTGGATCATTGAATTATTAGATCATTGAGTTATTGGATTATTGGATTATTAGATTATTGGATTATTAGATTATTGGATTATTGGATTATTGGATTATTGGATTATTGGATTATTGGATTATTGGATTATTGGATTATTGGATTATTGGATTATTGGATTATTGGATTATTGGATTATTGGATTATTGGATTATTGGATTATTGGATTATTGGATTATTGGATTATTGGATTATTGGATTATTGGATTATTGGATTATTGGATTATTGGATTATTGGATTATTGGATTATTGGATTATTGGATTATTGGATTATTGGATTATTGGATTATTGGATTATTGGATTATTGGATTATTGGATTATTGGATTATTGGATTATTGGATTATTGGATTATTGGATTATTGGATTATTGGATTATTGGATTATTGGATTATTGGATTATTGGATTATTGGATTATTGGATTATTGGATTATTGGATTATTGGATTATTGGATTATTGGATTATTGGATTATTGGATTATTGGATTATTGGATTATTGGATTATTGGATTATTGGATTATTGGATTATTGGATTATTGGATTATTGGATTATTGGATTATTGGATTATTGGATTATAGGATTATTGGATTATTGGATTATTGGATTATTGGATTATTGGATTATTGGATTATTGGATTATTGGATTATTGGATTATTGGATTATTGGATTATTGGATTATTGGATTATTGGGTTATTGGATTATTGGATTATTGGATTATTGGATTATTGGATTATTGGATTATTGGATTATTGGGTTATTGGATTATTGGATTATTGGATTATTGGATTATTGGGTTATTGGGTTATTGGATTGTTGGATCGTTTGGTAATTTGCTATGGATGGAGGAACGGATATATGGTAACGATGAAAGAAAAAAAAGACTGAAATAGAGGATGTTATGTTGTGAGACACGTTTGTGTCATGAGAGTGATTCAGTAAGTAGCACAAAAAAAAAATGGAATGAAAAATGGAATGGAATGGAGAAAAAATGGAATCAAAAAACAAGAGGAATAATGTGCTACATATATAATTTGATTAAAAAAATGGTATGTTGTGAGACAAGTTTGTGTCATGAGAGTGATAAAAAAAAAACAGAAAAAAAAACAAGAGAAATAATGGAAAAAAAAAGCAACCTAATATGTTAAGTAATGTACTTTATATGTAGTGATGATTTGTTTTAAAAAAAAAATAAGTATTTTATATTATGTAGTAGTATGTGTAACATTAATAAAAACTTATATATCTAGATGGATATATTTATTGGATTTGAAATAATAATGTGAAGATATACCTAGATGAATTCAATAAATAATAAAAAAAATTATATAGACAGACAAAGAAAGAAATTGTATTAAATGGGTAATGAAGCATTAATAATTTTCTTACTGAATGCCCGATGATTTGACATGCCGAGTGTAAGATTAGATGACAGACGCGATTAGTATGACTGTGCATGAGGACATGCACAATGTCAGGATGGGCGAGTGTAAGATTCATTAAAATTACTAATTATTCGAAACAGATTTAATAAAATAAAGAGTTGAGTAATCGTTGGCAATCTATAATTTAATAAATTTAATAGTAACGTTATTGATAGTTGACCTTTGTAAATAGAAGGTAGTTTGAAGAAAGAATAAGACGACTGGCATGGCGGTTAACGGGCATTCGGTTACGGGCAGAGGTGAAGGGAGGACGATTGTGAAGTAAGGTGATTGGAGATTGAACTGTAACGGAATGTTGTGATCAAGAAATATATTGTTGTTATGAAAGAAGGAATTTTTATTATATTTGTATACATATTTTTGAGCACTATGTCCGTATACATGTTTTTGACCACTGTATTTCGTTTTTGACAGCGAGTCAGGTGTGTTGTGAACGCAACTTCAAACTCGCATAAAAAAACTACGCGTCTCCTAGACACGAATTGGGTGTCATTTGAAAGGGGTGACCAACCCCTATAAAATGCCACCCTTCCCCCCGCCCCTCCCTATAATGCGTGATTCAAATGCTAACCCAAAATTATTATTTATTTTTATAAGCCCAATTGTAAACACGTTCATTAGAATAATTTCCGCCTTAAGACGAATTTATGTACGACCACCGCCCATAAATCGCATTTTCATACAAATGTAAATAGTCCCCATTTCCCTGTCTGGATATTGACATTACTTACGACGGCTACGGTGACGCAACGACCGAAAATGAGTCCTGGCTTCCGACACCAAATCACACCATGTTTCCCGGTCTTGCGATAGCTCTCGCCAGTCGCCATGGCCGAGGTTCATCAGATCTTGAGCAACCCTTGAGCTTCAAAATATCTGAGCATGCACTTTAACTACATTATAATTTACATTGTTCAGATATTTGTGAACACCTCACCCGTTCCGATATATCTGATGGTGACTGTTCAGCAAGAAGAAAAAATCCTACCTGGTCGAGTCGCATCGTATTACGCGAGAAAACAGTTCCCGAATTGGTTATATCTGTAAAGTCATTAAAGTATAATTATCACACACACATTATTACGGGCACCATCCCTTAAACTGATGGGTTCTCTGGCCCATCTCGGAAGCCGTGAAAGTCAATCTGAATAATATAACTCAAAAAGAAATTTAAAACAATAAAATACAAATTATTAACACGATAATCATACGATAATATTAATTTGATTGATATGTCATGTCATAAATGGCATAAGGCACTCGTATGGGCTATGGACTAAGGTTGAGGTTGGCAGCACTTTTTATTTTACTTCGTGTAAAAAAACTCAGAAATACCTGTATACCAACATGACAAACATAATTTAGGTTACTTTAACTTACGGATAATTTGGTCTAGGCTGTAGCACCACCAAACGAAAACAACCGAGAGTTGCCGAAAATGGGCGAATATCGTAAAATCAAGATTGTTATGAAAATTTCTTTTACTTATTGTAAATTAAATACGCATAGAAAGCGATAGTTTTTATGTTCTAGTTTTATTCCTATATGTAGATAATAGATTTAAACAGTTTTTTCTTATCATACGTGCGTTGTATTCGAGATACGTGTCAAAAACTTTTTTAGAAATTTGTAAGGCGCCATCTCTCTTCTTCGCTCGTTTTTTAACCCGTTCTGGTTTTTCAATTTTATATATAAGATTATGATGATGATTATTTTTAGTTTATTCTAAGACGCAATGTAAATGTTAAAAGCGTGACAAGTAACGTCAAACTCAAACACACGTGATGTCAGCGTACATTGAAGGCAATATTTATTTTGTATAAAAAAGAGGAAGTCT
The DNA here is from genome assembly GCF_963556715.1 of Cydia fagiglandana. Lineage (NCBI taxonomy): Eukaryota > Metazoa > Arthropoda > Insecta > Lepidoptera > Tortricidae > Cydia > Cydia fagiglandana. Next base: position 11,370,314 of record NC_085936.1, on the reverse strand, counting down.
AAAGGATTAATAATTTTTAAAAGTTGCTGAACAAATGTTGGTCAGTTTGAGGAGTACAGCCTTTAGTTTAATTCATTGCAAAGAATATAATACTCACTAGGAGAAGAACGATAACTCCATACAAAAAAATGTCCCCTTCAAAAGTTCGTTTATACTACTAGCGCTCGGTAGGATACCATTGTAATTAGAATTGACAACCCGTTTAGCCTAGCGCCCCTAGCGGGTATTGACAGTAATCCAGTTCAGGAAGCTAATGGTCTTGGGTTCGAATCCCGGAGAGGGAATTTCTTTTTGTATTATTTTATTTTTTGTTGGGGTCAGGTTTTTAAGAGCCCATCAACGTGCACACTAGCGCCACTGCTGAATATATTAAACTAATTTTTATGTTACTGGATTCGTCAACCTACCCGTTCAAAACTAAAGCGGCCGTTTTTGATTTGAGCTCATAGATTGACTAATCCAGCAACATAAAAAACTAGTTTGATGTATTCAAAAGGTACTTAAATACACAATACAGTCAGTAGCGGCCACTTTTTTAAATACCTGTAAAATTTAAATTTAACTTAAATAATCACGATTATTTATTTTAGCAGTGGTGCTAGTGTGCACGTTGTTGGGCTCTTAAATTAGCATATCACAAATAAATAAAGAAATACGTTATAAGATAATGATTAGGTACTATATTTAAAAATTCGTCAAATATAAAAGGTTACAAAAAGTTACGTATTATTAAGATATAAATATTTTCATTCCTATTAGGATTAGTGTATATATGTTAGGAGCAATACATATGAATACATACATTGATATGGCAAATGGTTACAAGTTGTTATTACATCTGTCCGGTTATCGGACATTTCTGCTCCACAGCTCCACGCAGCGTTCTTGGTCACCGGAAAACTAGTCTGTATATGCAGCAGATACGTGCCCTTTGAGTTTTTTCCAAGAAATCATATGACGGGCCAGGATTATATTATTATCTCTCGCTCAAGCCATGATTCACTTTCTAAAACAAAATAGTCACAAATTAAACAATATAATCTAACTTCCTAATTACTAACGTCGCTAATTCCTCAGGTCTAAATTTACCAGCTTACTCGTAAACAATGAGAGGTTTTACATCTATGATGAATTTAGATTATAATTTCGGACGCGATATAGCGTCCGCGGGACTTACGGGGATAGTAAGATTAAATTATTATATTTGAATTTGGTAATTAGCACGCTCATTTTTATTTAAAGATTGATATATTTCTTACCTTGAAATTATCGCTGTTTCTGGTTTACTACAACGGTTTCCACACACACATTAGGGCTTTTCATAATCCGGATAAGAATTGTTGATGAAGTCGCCATTGCCGGATACATAATACAGCAAGGAAGGAAGAGCGACAACGGTTTAAATTTAACTAAGTCTGTGCGAAGATGCATTTAGATATGTTGCTCGTACATATGAATAGTTTTTATTTTTAAATTAATAGGTAAATAAATATATTTCAAGTGAATAAATCGTTTTATATGAAAATTTATATTTTTGGTGTTAAATGACTTAAATGACAGCATTGACATTACAGACTTTTGTCTTGTCTATGTTCTTACCGGCCAGACTCAAATCAAGGCCTATCAAAGAGGCCTATTGATAAAGATTTTTTTTTAAATTTTATCAAGGAGGGTAGAGGCACGTCTACCCTTCATAGATTTTATGAACATAGACAAAGACAAACTGAAATATAGATGGTCAAGCAAATCTTGTCAGTAGAAAAAGGCGCGAAATTCAAACTTTCTATGGGACGATATCGTTTCGCGCCTACATTTTTCAAATTTGCCGCCTTTTTCTACTGACAAGATCAGCTTGACCAAGTTTAGATAATAATTTACATATTTCAAAAAATAAATAATAATTTACATATGACTTTGACTACTTCATAAAATACAAATCAAAATATATTTGATAAAATAATTGGATTTGTTCCTAGAAATCGTATAGACAAAGCCAGTTCTAGCAATGTTGCTGTAGTAAAATATTTTTATGGTAATTACTGGCAATACAGCTCTAGAAACGGAGCACACATGTACAATTATGAAGGGTCACGTCATTCCAAGGAAGTCAATAGGCCTTGATTCATTGCTCCTGTTACAGGAAGCCCCCTGTATTATAGTAGATTTCTGACAGTAATAAATAAATACTTTTTTACAGGATTTGTGGTTTACGTCTGATTATGCCACATTCATTATACTGTTTAGTATATTTATCAACTATAATTATTTTTTCCTACTCGTCGACTATAATTCTTGAATTAAGATTTCTTATACCAAACTTCAATTGGGTATTTTTAATGTATGGGCTCCCAACTCAACTATAATATTCATTACGATACAGTTTAGTCAACTCTAATGAAATTGACCAATCACAGCTCTCCGCGATCAACAGGACGAAACAAAACCAAAGCTCAAATTAATTATTTATTTTAGGTTATACAGTAGAAACAATTGGTTCATAAGTCAGAAACGCGCATGTGACACCCTTAAAATAGCAACATCCATAGACTACGAAAACCACTTAGTGTTGCTTGTTAGTCTCCATAGGCTACGGTGGCCAAAATCGAGAAAACAAACTGTCTAAAAAATTAACTTAGCACGGAGCAAGTACCAGGGCCTCATGAGTTACGAGAAGGTGTCGTTGACCAACACGCCAGGCGCGGCGGCGGGGGCGCGTACCGGTATGAAGGTAGGTAGGCGGCTGCTTGCTTATCTTAGCTGTGTATACTTTTGGTTTGGTTTGTTTGTATGATTCTACTAATTTAAAGTATTATTTTTGTTGGCTCGTAGAAAAAGTATTGTATACAATAGTGATATAATCAAGCTTTTCAATCTCGTACCTGAGTTAGGCAACTCAGCAAGCTTCGTTGCCTAAACACGGTACTCGACTGAAACGCTCTCTATTATATCACGATTGTATAAAATACTAATTTTCACCGACGGAAGACGGAAGTCAATCCATGCTGCTCTTATTACGAATTCAAAATCACAGTTTTCTATCATCAATCGTCTTCGTAGTATTAATAGGCCGTGGATAAAAGGACAGTAACTACAGTAAATAAGTACCTAAAGGTTGTTTCAAAATATTTCGTATTTATTTGGCGCGATTGTAACATGATAAACATCAAAAAGCAGAGAAGGAAGAAAAACGGCGTTTCAGCGACAAAAATATCCGGTTACTCATTTCCGCCCTATCCAAAACATTTTAATTTTGGTGATAGCCAATGAAAAGATATACTTTATTGATGGAAAGATTTTGTGTCGTAATAAATAAATTACGGAACCCTTTAATGTTTACTGCGTGAACGATAATTGAGTTTTTTCTAAGCAAACAGTCCCTCTTTGTGGCTGGCCATAAGGACGCTTTGACAGGTTATACGTATAAAGATACAGGCAAATCTCTTCCTTAATAGTAAGCGACAATGTGGGACCTTTGACTAGACTTCGACGCAATTGAAACGCAAACTGGCTTCAGCCAAAATCGGAACTCCGGCCTTATAAAAACGATTTTCTTAACTTGTAACCTGACCTTGAAACATCTGCTGTTTTGGAAGAGCAAGTTTTGATAAGTACTTACGAGTTACATCATTATAATGTTTCTGTATAAAACTGGAGTAAGTATTAGATACTTACAATTTAATTTGAATTTGTGTCTGCATACACATTCATTTTTAACTGGCTTTTCAAACATGTTGTAGTTTAACTTCAAAGGATATAAATAAATAAAGAAATAGACTTTACAAAATCATTTAGGTCCCGCATTGTGCGTGTGACAACCCATTTAATTGGCTGAAGGAAGATTAGAACAGGCATGTTGCAGAGTCCTTAACTGAAACGTAAAATGGAATAAAATAAAATACAAGCACAGTTTAAAGATAACCCCATATGGAATAAAAATATATGTACTTTACCTACGCATGCATAGCATGCATGTCGATCAGTAGAAATTAAGATATAGAATAAACAAATTCTGATTGAATTGCCTAGCATTTAACATGTAACCTTAGAGTAGATCAGTGTTGCCAACTTGGCATAAATGATCCAGATCTGGCATATTTTCACTCGCTTTGGCACCAAAATTTTCCATTTAGCATCTCGCATATTTTTTAGCATAATTTAGTCTAAGATAAGTTTGCACCGACTTGGCAGGAACAATATGCGCCATCGCCTTATGTGGTGCATATTATTTCATATGAATTTTGACTTTTGTGGACGGATGGATGTCGACGGACTATATAAAGTTGGTCAAGCAGATCTTGTCAGTAGAAAAAGGCGGCAAATTTGAAAATGTATGTCTTTTAAGTGTTTAATTTCAAGTGACATTATAGTATTTTTTTTAGCATATTTCAAAAAACTTTGGCATAATCTAGACATTAGTCTAGCATTTTTTCAAAATCCGAGTTGGCAACACTGGAATAGATATTTAAATAGTACTAACTAGGTATTAAATATTCACTGCCTTACCGATTGTCACCTAAGACACTAGTGTGCCTAGCGATTGCAAATCCGTGAACATTTTTTCAAATCCGGATTTTCGGATTTTGGTTTGACCGAAATCCGAAGTTCGGATTCAATCCGGATTTTAAGAAAGGAATATTTGGCATAAAAGCAAAGTGAAACAAACAATCAAATTAAGTTGTTTTTATTAAAAATAACAAAAACAGAATGCGTACACTGCTACGCTACGCCAATAAAGAAACATCATCGCATCAAGAGATTCGTCACTTAACCTCGTCCTCATACGGTTACAGAACACTCCTGCTGCCGAAATTCTCTTTCCGACTCCACACTTGTTGGTGGTATTGATAATAGCTGGTTGTATACGGAGGATAAAACGCTACCGATTTTTCCTCCGCTCTCGTGGACGGCCATTTCTATGTGGATTCATCATCATCATCTCAACCATAAGACGTCCACTGCTAAACACAGGCCCTTGGACCTCCATTCGTACCGGTTGTAAGCGACCCGCATCCAGCGTCTTCCGGCGGCCTTAACAAGGTCGTCCGTCCATCTTGTGGGTGGACGTCCTACGCTCCGCTTGCTAGTCCGTGGTCTCCACTCGAGCACTTTTCGACCCCATCGGCCATCTTCTCTGCGCGCAATGTGGCCTGCCCATTGCCACTTCAGCTTGTCCGGTAGGCTATGTCGGTGACTTTAGTTCGTCTACGGATCTCCTCATTTCTGATTCGATCACGCAGAGAAACTCCGAGCATAGCCCTCTCCATAGCTCGTTGAGCGACTTTGAATTTTGAGATGAGGCTGATAGTGAAAGACCACGTTTCGGAGCCGTAAGTCATCACTGGTAACACACATTGATTAAAGACTTTCCTCTTGAGGCACTGAGGTATGTCGGACGAAAAGACATTGCGTAGTTTCCCGAACGCTGTCCAACCGAATTGGATTCGGCGGTTGATCTCCTTCTCGAAGTTGGACCTACCTAATTGGACTACTTGTCCTAGGTAGATGTACGAGTCAACCTGTTGATGCCAAGTCCTTGCCATTCCAGGAGCTTGAAGGCGTCTTCCATTACGGCAGTAAACAGTTTCGGAGAGATAACGTCTCCCTGCCTTACGCCTCTTTGCAATGGAATCACCTTCGTGCTCTATGTGGATTAGAGTAGCTAATCCGGGGCATCTGGTGAGGCAATCTGGGCAACTCCTGTATTATTTTGGTCGAGCAAAGACAGCTGCTGATTTAATTGCTCTTTAAAACTTAGCTCTCGTTGGCCTTGTCTCTGTAGTTTACCATTAACAGTTGTCATTGCACTCGTGGAAGCCACCGAGGAAAGAGGAGAAGTCGGAGTCGATGTCGCGGCCATGGTGCAGATGACGGTGACTTGGCGGGTAGCGGGCGGCAGGGGCGGCGGACGCGGGGCAAGCATACAGGTGCGAGCGAGTGCGCGACGCGCAATGCCCGGCTGGCAATAGCTCTTCCGCGTTACCGCTTCATGTGCACCGCTTTTTATTTCGCATTAGCATTAATTTTGAGCAAATTAGTACTGGTGGGAAAAAATCCGAAAAACCGGTTTTTTCTTTTCAAAATCCGGATTTTAAAACGGATTTTTAAACGCTCCGAAATCCGGATTTTTGAACTTCGAATAATCCGGATTGCAATCACTAAGTGTGCCAACTTATTCTTTGCAAATAAATACTTACATTGGTAGTATGTACCTACTACAAAACATAACCGACTTCTGACAGGCAATTACATTGTTTCCATACGTTTTCGTAACTCAGTGGAAGATTTTTTAGGACATACGGAATTCCACCAAATTCTATCGAAATCTAAACAAAACAAAAACAAAATAAATAATGGCCCAAAAATGAAACATTATTATAGTAACGTCTAACTAGATAACAAATGACTACTTGATAAAAACATTGTTTGCGTGGGTGGCATCCAGCAAAATAATTTACGGTAATGATTTTGGAGAACCGTTGCTACTAGATTATAGTCATTACCTGAAGTTATTAAAAAGTTAGTGCCTACAATTTCTTATAAACCTACAGAATTATCGGGCATCATAATTTATAAAACCCCGAACAATCCTCACGAATTCAAAGATGGAACAATAAATAAGTTTCTTTTTAAACTGATTCTGGCAGCCGAATAGCGGAAATTCGGTACAAATATCCCGCCAGCGGTATCGTATAATCTATTGTTCTTTTAAAATTTACTGATGTATGTAGTGTCGGAAACAGCGAAGCAAGTTTGGAAATTCTTGTAAACTGCCTTTAAATTAGGTACGAGTCGAAAATTGTTTCGCTTAATACTTTCGTTTTCCATGTGATAGTGATATCCCCGATGGAGGATATTTAGTTAAAAAACTTTTAATAATATTATAAGTATAATTTTAGATTATCAGACTACATATTTATTTTACCTCCGCAGCTCCGCTGAATTGGTTAGTATGAATGAGGTGAATACATATCTTATCAGAGTTCACCATCAGTAACGTTCTCCATAAAAACTAGTACCTACCCATACCACGAGTCACTGACCACATCAACACTAAGGCCCACTTGCATCATCCCACTAACCCGGGGTTAAGCGGTAAAACAGTTAACTTAGTGTCAAATTGTACTTGTATCCATGGCAACTCCAGGGTTAATCAGTTAACCCCGTGTTAGTGGAATGGTGCAACTGGGCCTAACACATAATTATTTATACACTGACATATACACTTTTTTTACAACGTGAACGGTTTGTTTACAATGTGACTTGTTTTCAAATGAATCATCAAAGCAGGATTAAGTAATTGGAATATGTTTGCAATTTTTAGGCAAACCTTTAGGGTCTCCCCAAATATATCGACGCGCATTCGGCAAAAGCCGATATGAAAAAGCTTTATGTCCACGCAATAAGAGCGAAGAAGCCGACGACGCGTCGGCCGGCGCCGGCCGATGCGAGCCGAGCCGAACGACGACTTTTTCGCTCTTATTGCGCGGACATAAAGCTTTTTCCTATCGGCTTTTGCCGAATGCGCGTCGATATATTTGGGGAGACCCTTAGATTGGCGCGGTATAGAAAATGGTTAAAGTTAGACTCATTTATAGCTTGATTTGAGATCCCTATGTATTTTATTTACTTTTCTGTATCCTAATAATTATTTAGGGTATTGCGAAACTGTGTTTCTTCTTTGATTTCACACTTGGAAACAATTCTTTGATAGTATCTATGAAGTATCTAAGCTGCACTCGGGCTAGGAGCCGTGATGTCGCCCGATGTCTAAAACGTGCTCAACACCTTATTCAGCCGTACTTGATACGAACAAAGAAATAGCCACTTAAATGTGCCTTCAGCGCTACCTATACGAGGAACTTTAAAACCTATTTTTACCCGACTACCGCAAAACCAAGTGAATGGGTTATGATTATATTATGATTTCAGCAATGTCGTAATGACCGAATATAGACATTTATTATTTTCAGTAACACTAATGAGATTAATAATTTGTAAAATATTTCATATTATCAACTAAGCTACATTTAATTACATACAGGGTATGAAAGTCAGTGGGTCAAAATTCTTTTCTTCATCATGTCTCTGTCCACTTTGTCACGCTTCTATTATTGTATTTTTTTTTTAATTTTGAAATAAATAAAAAAGTTGAGTGTTATTGCATGTCTTTCTACCTGTAGATTATAATTCTCTTGAGAAACTAAAATCCACCCCATTCAAACGGCTCCACTCCGTCACATTTTTTGGGGACAGCAAACAAGACAACGAAAAAAATGTTGACCCAAGTAAACAGGCACATGCAATCATTTCGTAACTATTAAAACATTTATCTTTAAACTTATTGAAAGGAGATACGTTACACCTACACACACAATAGAAAACATATTTGAATCTTTAAGTACTAACAAGTTCAAGGCATATTTTATACACATTTTAATACTTGTGTCTTGCTCCATTATCTAGAATAATACGAAGACTATACCCATAATATACGGCGGAATCTAAGCGTGAAAAGATCGCTGAACATACATAAGGGTTACATCGATAGCTTGTAAGCTGGGTCCATCAGTCTCCTTCGCAGGTTTATCTTTGGTTTATGGGACAGCCTGTATAATATGACGGGCAAAATATTTTGCTAAATAAATTCAAATGTGATAAATAATACGGGAATCACAGATCAGTCACGTAGAAAATCTGCCCGTATCACACCCGTGATATTCGTTGGGTGACCAAGTGTAAAATAAAATTGACACGTTGTGACGTCGGTATTATTGGATCCATTAAGTACTATTTTTATGTCACTTAATGTCTTCCATACTAAGATATTGAATTCTTTTAAGACATTGACGACGGTGTTGGTAGGTATTAATTAAGGAACATACCACGCACGCATACGTACACGTAGACGAATTTTTTACAAATTTTACTTTTTTTATTATTTATTTATAAATATGGGGTAATTAAGTAGGTAGTAGGTCGACAAAAAGTTGAATGTACACACGTATGTTCAACTTTTTGTCACTATTGGCAAGTTGGCAACTTTTTTAGGTCTATTAAAGTGTTTTTTTTTGTGAAAAATAATTGACAGAATATACCAATTTCAAGTAGATGAAACCAGAAAACTACATAGGTACTACATAATATGTATATTATATAATATATATATATATATAGCCTGACCAGTTATATACCTATATGATTATATATGATCATTGTTAAGAGGGCGCTGTTATTCACATTGTAAGTAAAGGGTAACAGTTCAGTAAAGAAAGAAAAAATTAGTTCACTAAAATTCCGCAACATGGCGCGTAATCATATATTCCTGGTCAGGCTTTATATTAGGGTGGTTCTAATTTCAAAGTTTATTTTAAACCTCACCCTATAACGTCATCGATTAATTTGTCAATTTTTGATTAACATTTAGAGGTCGTTACCACCTACAGCCAACCTGCCAACTTTTACAATTTTTTACAATTAATTATTATAAAAGTTTTTATAAATCTATTAAAAAAATTATAATAAATCTTTCGCCTACGGCCTACACTACCCATTATATCATCAATATTTTAATGAATACATAACATTTACTTTTCACAGGTAAAATGACCTTTCGCCCATATGCCTAGACTGTATCACAGGCCCTAACAAAACTTCAATCCTAAATAAAGAAACCTTCTCCACACACAAATGCTCAATTAACCGCGATTATTTACGACGGGTCAAGTCCTTTGAAAAACGATATTACGCCCTGTAAAAGTTCCCCTGTAAAATGATATTTATTATCAATAAATGGCGGTTGGTACGTCGTTACTCTGAATTGCTACAGCCGTTGGCAGTAAATTTAATTTGGGCAATGATCGACCACGATATACAGACTAACGTATTTCCCCTGTGGATGGCGTTACTTCGGACAATAAACTTAGTACACAGTACTTGGTAAATCTCGTGTTGGTGTTCAGATGTTTCTCTCGTTGTTATACGTTGTCTGAGTACCTAGTGTACCTACACAATCCTTCTTGAGTTTACCTTGGGACTTAGTCAATTTGTGTAAGAATGTCCCTTATAATATTTATTTATCACAAAACCTACTAGTATTTTCAATCGAATGATACAATTTGTGTAAGTGTATTTTAAGAAATTGTTAGGTACCTAAATCACATTTTAAGTTTTGCTCCCTATTCACCCCAGCTGTCCCTTTCATCCCGGTTTACGGTATCATAGAAGCGACGTAGCATACCCCCGTCCCGTTACGGTACGTTGCTCTAACCAGAGCCATGTGTTGTCCGTGACGTCTAGTCGTGTACCCGGGCTATTACTGCGTCAAATCCTGGGCAATGTAATGTAACTCAACTTCATGCATAATCAACGAGGCTATTTAGCATAGAAAATTTTTGATCTGAAACAATGTTATAAGGTAGTAAATATGAGGCTCGGGTCCAGAATATGTGTTGGCCCACACATATGCCGCAGGCGTACGTTGTTGTTGTTGAGTCGCCATAGCCTCTGTTGAGTCTGTGTGCAAGAAGCGCCGGCAGCATCTAAGTACATCCACGGCACTATCAACGATTTGGTTCGTCGCACACTTGCCATAGGTACAGACAACCTGCAGTTTTAGAACCCAGGCCTGGGCACGGGTCGGCATGGTCAGAGACGACAGAAAGGGTCCGGCGGAGCTACGACTTATAATTAATTAATTAAATTAAGGAGATGGTTAAGTTAAAGAACTATATTGCCCTATTTAAAAAAAAGCCCACTTGCCGGTAACAGACTGTAAGATGGTGGTACTAGTGCTCGACATGCTAATGCCCAATAGATGACACTCTGCTGTCACCTCTATTGACAATGACTTAAGTCTCAAGATACCATGTACTGGGACCGCGTCGAGCATCAGTACCACCGCCTTGTGTATTCTTTTATTTACTTAATAAATTGAGTAGAAGTATAAACTGTGCGACTTTTAGTATATTGAGTAATAAATTAATAATGCATGTGATATATTTTCACTTTTAAAAATGAAAAATTACCTACATTGGGAGAAAAAGTATCGTGTTTCTGACCTTGAAAGTATTGGAGTCTAGCTAGACCTAGTAATTAAATGAATACTGGCCAAATTCATCTATGGTTACTCAATGTTGATTTCCTTAGCGTTTACTATAAACTACTTTCCACTTAGGTACACCGTGTATACACACGTATCATGTAAAATAAGAAAAGGTATCAGTACCTAGACGTACCTTTTATTATACATATGTAGTTATTACATAGTAGGTGGTAGTAACCAATGAATAAGAAATATAATTTATATCCAAACAAAGGCATCTTACATGGCTAGTAGGTAGGTACTCGAGTACAGTTTGTGTCAGCTTATTTACATATTGATTTTACTGGTGGGTAACATGTGCATGAACTCGCGTTGATCATTATCTCTAATAAGTTACCAACGTGTAAACATGACAACATTCTACGCCCTCTGTTCTCATGTACATTGTCTACAACTTCATCTATCCCATTTCCATAACAATCTTCATTAATTTAATAGACAAAACACTGTCATTCACGCCTCAACACTGCACTGTTTGATTTCCGGTTTCATGGCTGTGAATGGCTTTTAATGCGTTTTGGTTTGTACGGCTTACTGAATAGATAAAATGAATGGGCATTAAAGGAGACGCCATGGGACCATTCATAGCCGCAGGGCCAATGCCTTACAATCTCCCGGCTGTCTAATTAAGTGAGATCCCTCCAACTAATGGTCCGCGTTGCCCAGGTGTTCTTGCTGAAATATCATTGTCATTAATACACCCTTTAGGTAAATCTGAACTTCTTAAGAAAAATATGATTATTGCGCACATAACCTCATACTTAGTAGAGATTTTGCACACATATGTATGTATGTACTGTTTTGGGAATAAATAGATAGAATTTTTTTTTTATCTTTTTAATATCTATGCCTTTTGCATTGTAATATGAGGTTTTATTTTTAAATTTTTATTGATTTGAAGCTAAAACATACAAAAACATTTTTTTTTTTATCTTTTTAATATCTATGCCTTTTGCATTGTAATATGAGGTTTTATTAAGATACATTGTAGAAAATATGGCATACAGATACAAAGCGACCCGTTTTTGTAACGCTCGAGAGTTACCCACATACAGGGAATAATTATTTCCGTTGAACCCTGGCTGTATCAGCCGATGGAAAATGTCGTATTTTATGGTTTGACTGTGTGAAAATAAACATCCAAACAAACCAACCCCTCATTATGTAGGTACTGCTATACCTATAGGTTAGTATGGAGTAGTCTGATACCTACCTGAAGACACCTTTTGTATGGGGAAGTGACGGCTTAGATTTTAGTTTCTCTCAATCATCCCTTTGAGAATTTCCCACTTCTGTATTCTTAATCCCAAAAATTTACTACTTAAGCAACACAGGAAAATTCAAAGGTACAATCCAACTATCAATTTACCTATTTGCATTTGCACCAGATAGCACTTATGCGAACAGACGCTCCCTAACTTCTCAAGGTTCGTGACTTTATAGTGCGATAAATTGCAACATTTGGCCTTTTATGTGACATTTTTATTGTAACCTTATAAGTTGCGGAAAGTTCGGGCTCGGCCCTCGGAATGTGTCATATATGAATTTACTGATCTTTAATTCATACGTGCGCAACCTAAACATGTCTACAACTACTTAGACACTTAACGGGAATAAGCTTTGAGATGGATTATTTCTTTCTTTTATTTATTTGCGTTGATGTTCAAAGTGATATGTAGGTACATTTTATTTCCTGCTGCGCATCTGAGATCGTACTACAATTTCTGTTTACCCAAATCAAGGAACTAAGTACCCTATACAAGTGTTTTTCAGTTTTTCGAATCGACGTTGTTTATAAGGTAGGCTAGGTTCAGAGGCCTTCATCTAAATTCAAGTTCCATTTGCAACAATTAATATTGGGTTTGGTGAAAGTTAATATTTTTCTAAGTATTTGTTTACAATAGAAAGGATAACATAAAATAAATGAATCCTACAATACTAACAATAAGTATTAATAAAATTTTATGAAATTCACTCGTCTGCTAAATAAAACCAGTTATTCCCGCGTTATCTTTGCAACTAAGTGTTGTCTTTTTAATTTATACGTAGCTATTTATCACTTCACGCGGTCGGAGCATACATTTAAGTAGGCCTTATTATTCTAATTGGGTGGTACTTATCTCAACTCATTTGAACCCCGGGCGTGAAATACTGGGTCTTATTTAGGACGCTCTGGTTCAGTACAAACAGCAATACTTAACTGTCCATAGGTGGACCTTATGCCTTTTATAATAAGGTTTACCAACTATCAATTAAAGTTGTGGGCGATGGTACAAAGGCTGCTTTGTAATTTGGCGCTCCCATTGACTTTGCGAGTCTACTTCCATGAAAAATATGGTGCACGTAAATTTGCAGAGAAAAGTCGCTGCGCTGCCTGTAATTTTTGAGCGCGAACCAAAATCAAAACAAAAACCCCAACATTCAAAATAACGACAATGGTTTAATTTAAAATCAACTGATTGCTCAAAAATCATGTCGATGTTATTTTTTATTAGGTGCTTACCAATACTTTTTATGGTTCATTTAAGGCTTCTCCATGTCCGTCTGTCCGTCCGCGCTTCTTAGTTCCGTGATTTAGTCTAGGTGTAATACAAAGATCACTGTAATATACTTGCTTCAAGTGTCCATGTTGACAACTACGAAACCCTAACAGCATGGCCCGACATACGCTTGGCCGTTTATTTTGTATCGTAATCGAAACATCAAAAACACACATGTTCTCAGATTTATGCTTTTAAAAGTATCGATTACGAACGCAATCAATGTTTTCTCAAACGAATGAGGAAATTAAATACTGAAGTAGGGAGTTTTTCTATTAACTCGATAAATTTACCTTGAACAGCCAATAAACGGATTCCTCTAACTTCAGACGATAAGCCCTGCCTATCGGCCGTCGGTGTTTGTTTGTACCCCAGAATTAACTGCCCGTGAACGAACGACCGTCAAATCAGAACAGATGCTATAAACTTCTAACAATTCCGATCTCATGCCACGAACTTTCATAACGACACTATTTTAGTGTATTTTGTCCCCTTTTGAAATGATATGTAAATCCTTTATAGTAGCCACCTGTATAACCCTACGGTATTATTGGATTAGTCGGCTACTAACAACAGCATTGTAGTTTGCTAATAAACGTTTCAGACTCGCAAACAACCCAATTACATTCCCACTATTTATGCACCAAATATAATAGCCAACTAACAACATAAATCTGTCTAAAGCAAAAATAAGTAGGTAGGGTAAGGCGCAGTATAAAGAGTAATGGTGCAGGTTTTCATACATCTTAAAAACATCGCGGAGAGCTCTGAGGAGTTATTTGTATAGTAATCTTTATTTCCCAAGTGGCTGAGGCGGGCGCTTCAGAGATTTGCAGTTATTTCTTGGAGGATATAGCGTATCAACGTTTGCTTTGTTTAGCCGGTTTGTCCCAAAAACGGGGCGCAGCGTTTAGCAGTAAATATATCTGTCAGCAGTTCCTTCGTCTTTCGCGGCATATTTGTGTTCGCTCTTGATTCAGCCTTTGAAATAAAATGTCTGTCTCTACTGCGTATGAACAAGCGTAAGCCTGTTATATATTACAACGTTCGTTTCCTTACGTCTGTTTTCATTTTTTACCATGAGATATTTGTTAACGTTATGTTTCTTTTACTTGAGGTTATTTGGAGCTTGGTTTATGATTATGACTCTTTACATATTCAATTGCATTTTGCGTTGTTTGATGATGTGAAATAGAATATACAGTATGTCACCAAACGAAAGGCAAAGAAATGTACCACATAATTGTTAGATCAAAAATATGATAACGGTACCTGATTTATTGAAATCCAGTAACATTTACCGTAGGTTCAAAAAACACCATTTAATCATTATGTATAACCCTGTGTATTATTTGTTTACCACCACATAATTATCAAAGACAATAACGATACAAATTGGAATAGCATACTTACGAATACGATGCTAGATTATTTACGAATACGATGCTTAATTACTTTACCCTATCTATTAAAAGAAACAAGTGATGTGAGATGGAGCAAACTGGGGACCACAAGGTCTCTGCAAATTGTAATATACCTACCCATGCGTACGTACGTGACGTAGTTCTTAATACGTTACGATACATAAAGTGACACAGACATTGTGATACTGTACGTACGTGTTATCTCTTAGTCTACCTATCTAATAATCGGAACAACATGCATCTATCAATCATGGTAATCAAGGACGAGATGAGTTCCCATTGAGCAAAGCGGTCGCCGTGTCTGACGCTGTCGAAATTGCAATCCCATCAAACATGGTACGTATGGATCTCAGATATCCTAGAGGCACTTTGACGATAGCTCAGATCTTATATGACCTTGTTTCTAAAATAAAATATATAACAGTGCTTTCAAGTGCAGATTTAGGCTAATTTTATAGCGAATGAGACGATAACCAAAGGTCACTTTTATGGTATAAAAACATATTGGATAAAAAAAAAATATATTGCGTGGTTCAGTTAGCTGACGGCGATCATATCATACCTACCATTTTAGTAACAAAACTCCGTGAGACACAAACTGAGGCAAAATATGTTCACATCTGCCAAAATTACGATGTGTAAAACCATTCATATAGATAAGAAACGGATAAGTTCGCCTTTGTACTTCTTGCTAATTGTATGTTATTTTTAATATGTCTTTTTGTACAATAAAGAGTTTACTACTACTATAAGACATTACAGGTACATAACAAAATCGGGCTAAATCAGCTTTGTTCGGCCTAAGGAACAACTAATCGTGCCAAGCGGCATCGCCTAAGACAAAAGTGCATACTCACTCTCTTACTAACCCCACTATCTCGATTCAAGACTATCTGTAGAGTTTAGGCGTCTTGTACACCAAACGAGATCAATATTGGATCCAATGTTTAGGTACCCTCAAAATTCAGCTACAAGCATCCATAGGCGCTGTCCATGACTGAATGAAAATTTTTACAAGTTGTTAATTATCTCAGAACATAAAAAAATCTGCATCCGTTTATTTAAAAACATACCCAGTTTGGAAAAAACAGACATTGCGTTACTTCACCATACCATACCCCAGCGATTTGTTGATGGCAATTTAATGACGACAGGCTCATGCTGCGGTAAAAAGGGGTTCCGTATTAAATGCCTCCTGAATTCAAATAAAACTACGTCTGACCGGATGCAATGATCCGAAGTTAATGGGCTCGTTAATTTTATGTTTCTACCCCATAAACCAAGTTTCCTTAGCGTTTTGTTCAAATCTGCAATGAAAGATTTCTTTACACAACTCGACTAAAATTGATAGGTCGATAGTACATACAAATTTATGCCTATATTGTATTATAATGTGATGACCCTTTGGGGTTTAACTTTGGTTAATTAATTGATTGATGCATTGAAACATGCGGTCAAGAGCTTTTAGATTACCTAGTCTAAATGAGTCGTCGCCTACCCATATAATAACCTTTGCTTAGTTTGGGGCTAGATTGATCTGAGTAAGATTGTTCCAAAATATTTATTTATCTGATTGTTGTTTTGTTGTAAGAATATTAAGAAATACTATTTATAACATCGCTTACGATCAGGTGATAAGTCTGTCGGTTTATCGCCTCCTATATCTTAATATCACGATTCTAGGATAAGGAACCATTGTTTATAGGTATTTTTACCCCCATTAGACCCTTATTTTAAAGAATTACAGGGTGAAAGCTACACATTTTAGGTAGCAAATGTGTTCGGAAAATGCAAAGTCTTGTAACTTTCAGCCTACTAAGACGCCAGGAAGTAATCAATTTTCTATGATCGTAATTCAAAGGACCTCGAACAGTGAAAATTGAGCTATCTGTAAAATCTAAAGTAACCTAGTAAAACACCAAAAAGTCAGCTATTTGCATTTTTTAGGGTTGCGTACCCAAAGGGTAAAACGGGACCCTATTACTAAGACTTCGCTGTCCGTCCGTCCGTCCGTCCGTCCGTCCGTCTGTCTGTCACCAGGCTGTACCTCACGAACCGTGATAGCTAGACAGTTGAAATGTTCACCGGATGGGTGACCGTATTTTTTTTGCTTTTTTTTGTTTTTTTTTTGCATTATGGTACGGAACCCTTCGTGCGCGAGTCCGACTCGCACTTGCCCGGTTTTTTTTTGTATTTTGTGCAATCAATTTTAAATAAATAAATAAGTAAGTCTACAAAAATCTACTCTCTAGCGTTATCCAACCGGAAATTATGAGGCTTCGAATATACGAGTACGATGAATCACGTTACGAGAAAAAAATACATCGTGAAAAACCTGCAATACCTGCATCCATCTCTAATTCAAAATGATAAAGTAAAAACAAAACATTCCAGTCGTAGTTCCCAACTTCAATCTGTTCAAAAATTAACAAGTACTAGGTAAATATCAAGTATAAGAGACTCCTTACTCACGGGATCCCTATTATTCCTTAGAGACGTAATACCCATGACCCGTGATGAAATGGGAAAACAAAGGGCTGCCAATGTTACGCACCTAATGTTCTGTGCGGGTCCAACTGACGAATATTAGCCCAGGCTGAGAATACAAGGCGAAACCACATCTAATTTGGCGATCGTAATAGTAGGTAATTTCACGCCCCGCCGTGTTGATCCGTGGAGCCAACACTTCTTTAATGAGTATATGGGAGGAAGTCTTAAATTAAGGAAATCTTATTACGAAATTCCGACGTGTGTCGTCGGCTAAAAGCTAGGGCGAGGGATCCATGCGGGCTCTAATGAACGTGCTCAAAATTTATAACACCTTTAACCTTTTAGTCATTTTGTAAGGCGGACATGACCTCGTATTACGCATAAATTTTCATGAAAGTCTATTTTTGCTCTTTTAATGGCTCAGGATAAATTGCGCAATGCTGTAATGTTTTGTGAGGTTTCCGTATTTAAAAGTCTTTTCAGAGCGTTGTTAAAATTCTAAGCGTGAGCTGTTTAATTGGTAAAGTTTGTTAGAACGATACCGGTCTATTCGTAGATAGGATCTCATTGAGTCCGTGTACGCGCTACTTATACCGATACCGCTTGAAGACCGCCTTACGTTGCCCGACTTCTGGTAAATAAAAGATGAAATGTGGAAAACCATCAAGCTTAACTCTCTAAATGCTTAATAAGTTTTCAAACATACCTCCTAACACAGAAAAAATATGCAAATAAATGAGGTGTTAACAGCTCCGATGTTTCGGTCCGGATTGTACGGATAACATAAGCTACAATTTTGACACCAACAAAATAAAGGAAGTTCTATATGAAAATAATATTGTAGTCGTCGGGTTATATATAAAAAATGTAAGTGAAGCCGAAGGGTGAAAGCCTATCAAGCACTTAACTAATACATACTGGAAGCAGTATGTAGTAGTGAAGTGTTCGATAAATAGGCTTTCGTTATAAAATGTACAGTTGGTTAGGTACACATCATTATTTACTAAAGAAAAGTTATTACCAAAAATTTCTTGCCACTTAAAATAACTTCTAACTTATTTTAAAAAACGAAAATAAAAACCACTATTTATTGTCAAAAAATGTTTATTTTGTTTTTAAGCTATATTTTCCATTTTATTAAATGCGTATTAGGTACATATATACAGCGATTTATTCAATGTATTGTTTGTTTCCATAAATATATACCGTGGTTAATCATTTATCAAAGGAATTAGTTGATAACACTTGATAACTGATCTGACTCACTGAGCCTAAAAAGTTTAATCCTAACTGATAACGTCACAACTTACAATTTATTATAAATACTACCATACCTATTTGCCAATATGGTGTGAGTCCCTTAAATTTTTATCCACTCTATTATTTTTAAACGGACTTGGCAAACCTACGCTTTTTCTAATACCTATAATATATACCTATAATTTTAGCTCAGAAGATTAGCAAAAGCCATTTGAACCAAAGTGAGGAATAAAAGAACAGAAGCACCAGATGTAAAAGTGCTCGCCGAGGAAACTAGAGGTCTTATCCATTCCGTGTAGTTGGATACCCTAGTGTAGATCTCAGGATAAGAGGTGGCTGCGCAGTTGCTGTGCAGCGCCAGGATACCCGTCAACGTATTGCCGCATACCAGGGCGTTTCCTTCGTCACCCTAGAATTTAGAATAATATATAACTTTTTATCACACTCGCTCAGTAAATGTGGAATTGCAAGCAGGTTTAGCGGGAATTATAGAAAAAGCGTTCTCCCTAGGGAGTTATGAAGTTTCTAGTGCCATAATTAACAGTTTTTTCTCTTTATACTTAATTTCTGTATCGCAAGTGTGATGAAAAACATTGTGTGTAACTCGGGGCGTAATAATATTGCAAACTTGAGTCTATAAATCGCTCCGGCAAGACGTCGCGATTTAACTTACTCTCGTCTGCAATATTCAACTTACGCCCCATGTTGCACAATGTACTATTGTATTAAGCAAAAAGGATGTCTAATTTTGTCAACAATATTAATGTTTGTAAAACCATTGCTACGCATATCTGACTGGTTTTTGACTAAGACAAAAACAGCATTTAAAAATATGTAATGTTGTCAATTAGTCCATAACATATTTAATGCCATTTATAATAGAATAAAATAGGAACATAATTATAAATATATAACTGTACGCTTACTTACATTGCAACTTGAAGAAACTATGTCATAAGACACTGCGCAAATCATAGAAGGTAAGATGTTCGGTAAGCCGTGCAGGGCATTGTAGACTGAAGTGCACTCTTGCTGATTGTAGATGTAAGTATTAACGTATTTCTGCTCAACGTTAGCCTGCAATAATAAAATGATAAATTAACAAATTAAAAATAAACTTCGTAAACCATCTT
Organism: Cydia fagiglandana; assembly: GCF_963556715.1. NCBI lineage: Eukaryota > Metazoa > Arthropoda > Insecta > Lepidoptera > Tortricidae > Cydia > Cydia fagiglandana. The sequence continues at coordinate 11,350,366 of NC_085936.1, read as the reverse complement.
AAGCGAGGGCAAAATGTTATTAAAGGAAAAGACATGGCGCGTCGTGCGAAACTGGCGACGGAAGATATGGCGATCGCGCGGGAAGTAGTTTTAAGGTTTCACCTCAATAACTCTGAAATAATTTTTTTGTTAAAATTTTGCTAGTCAAATCCTTCGGCTATATCTCTCGTTTCCGTGTGATTTTTTTCATGGCATTTGCTTTGCCGTTGTAAATACGTAATAATTTAATATAAAATGAAAAATCTATAACTTTGTCTTAGCCCCTTCTTACAATTATTGTTATTTAAGGCAGCTTCGTGTACCTACCGTACCTAAGTACAGTCGGATACCTTGATTGTTATCATCTGTCAAATACCCATCAAAGTTTTAATCAGCAAAGTCAACCTTGCCGGAAATTTCTGAGAAAAGTCAATTTCACTTACCGTGACCAAAGATACAGTGGTAGGAGCACCCCAGCCCGCAACGACGCAATCAGTAAAGTCAGCAGGGTTGTAATTATTCGCGGGCAAGGACAGAGGGACCACCGTTGAATTTGCGAAAGGTGTATTTAGCTGAAAACAATAATGTTAGATTTATTATGCGCTAACAACACAATGGTGGGAAAGGGACCTTTTCCAAGGCAGGCTATGTACAATTGTACATCTACAATTCTACATATATGTTATCAAAACTATTATTAACACATATAGGTATTCACAGTTTGCTTTGCAGTAAGGACTTAATAGTTTCGTATCTAATCAATCATCCATGTCGTTATCTAAATTCAAAGCAAACAGTGCAAATGGATTAGTCATGTACCCGTCTGTTTCCAGAAATTTGATGATACTTATCTGTTATAATTTACCTACCTAGCCTCGTATTTTTAAGTTGAACACATACTTACATAGGGATATTCTATGTCCTATGGGTAAGAGAAATGTAGGCACAAAACTAAAGTTCGTTTTTTTAGCATCAGAAAAAGACTACAGGATCTTGACTTATCTTTGTAAACGTAACGTAATTGTTTGTAAGAAATAACTATATTTAATTGCCTATATTAATTCTGAAATCGATTTGTCATTTTTAACCTTAACTCAGTAGGCATTCCATGATTAATGTTTGGTATTTTTTCCTATTGATAAATGAATATTTATAAATGTTCATTTTGAGTAAATATCAAGACGTTAAATAATTTCGTGACCCACTGTCCTCTTATAGTTACTTAATCCAAGAGCTCGAACCCGCTAGCTAAATCTTATTATAAGGATAATGTTGATAATAGAAGTCTGAATATATTAATGTAAATGTATACTTACATAGACAACAGCCAGATCATTAACATAAGACGGAATGCCGAGGTAATTTGGATGCACGACGTACTGAGCGATGTTCCTGATTCTTTCAGTCGAAGTATCGTTGGATAGTAAATGCGCACCGGCAAACACCCGGTAGTTGCCTATGACGATTGGGGTTCGCGTTCTGTAAATAATTATTGATCAGTCAATAATTATAAATACATGTGTGATATTGTCTATCGTGTCTCTTCCGAGCATATTCAGTATTACCTTCTCTATCTCTCCACATGTTACTAACAACACAAGTGCACAAGTACAAGTGTTTTTGTAACAAGTCTTGTTACAAAAACGTCTGCGGTCTGACCATTTTCTACAGATACTTATTCCTTGAGACTTTACTGAACAATGAGGATTGTCAATATACTCATAGGTGGCTTTCATCTAATCTACTAACGCTGTATCGTTACTTTGAAAATGCGTATAGGATTATTGGTGATTGAACGTACCCATCAGCGTTCCACTCATACATACACGAAGCCGCGGTTAATACGTGCTGAAAGGTGATGAGTGCTCCTCCGCACCTGTGCCCTCTGGTCGCCACTTGTGCATTGTTGGCATAGCGTTGTATGGAGACCTGAATTAATAGATTTGCTTTTTATGAGTCATCTACTCGTATTTATGCAAAAGGGCTGAACTAGAAATGTAGTTTTCACTTTGTGATTAAATATGGACCAAGGCAAAAATATATAGTTACATGCGTATTAAGAAAAAAACATTTTTTGTTCAGAACTTAATTGATTAGTTAGTTTTAAACAACTAGCGTTAACAATATCAAAAGTAGGTACAGTGGGGTAATTTAATGGTAAAAAATGGTAAAGTGGGGTAATTTAATGGTAAAAATGGTAAAAAGTTTTATGAGATCTAAGTAGAATGTTTATTACCGCATATGGAAATTGGAGATTCTCTGCAACTACCCCGTTAGCAATTCTATTCGTTGCATCGTTCACATCAACGGACACTGCACTGCCTATAAACAAAAGTTACAATACGATTAACTTAATTATAAATAAATTAATTAAAAATCTTCAAATAAATTATTGTTACACTCATTTGAACTTAGATCACTCACAGGCAATTGCCAAAGCTAAAACGTTAAATAGCGTGAACATATTGCACGGTTAATATATGATTTTATGTTTTCCACGTGAAAATCAACTGTAAATGATAATTGCGAACAGTGTACAGGTTTTAAATAAGTATTAATCTATTATCTGTAAAACGTTATCACATTTAGGCCATGATTATTTATAATTTTTATATTAGTCATACTATTCATACAATCACCCTTTTAAAATTTCAAAAAGATTGCAATAATTCCCTCACTCTGGCATACTTACGATGTTTTGCTTGTGGAAAAAATTTTGCCTTACTCATATTTATAGGTATCGCAAGAGATAAGATATAAAACTTAGTAAAACTTAGATAATTATAAAAAAAATATCGGATTGTAAGCAGGAATTCTACAACGGCTTAATGTATATGGATAGTAGATATCTGTGTCATGCCAGTTTCCGGGTACCTATGATTAGTCTAAAGTAAAATAGGGCTCTGTGTTCTTGCAATCAGATACGAATAAAATTTATTATATAAAAAGTATACCTAATATAAACCTAATTATATAGTTAATCATCCCCAGAGACTATGATTTTTGAAATTGATCCATTGTAGTGTAAACACGTGCCTAAATGTATGAAAAATGTATGTGTGCGTTTAAAAATAATATCGCTTTTTCTAAGCGTAATGAGATTGAAGCTGGTACCCCAATTAATGTTCATCTTTTGTGGTAACGCAGTTACACGACGTTACACATAATAACAAACGTGGATTTTGGCTTGCTGGTCGTTCTGGCAGCGATTACGAGCACATTTGGGGGGTTATACTCGTTAATGAGAACGTTAATGCTTTGACCTCCGTCACGTTTTGTAAATAACCCCCGTGCCGTGCCACACGTTGCTTGTGATGTGTGAGGCTCGCTGTTGAGGCATGAAACGATCGTATACGATGCATTTTTAACTGCTTTTATCCTGTAATAGGCTATAAAAATGAACACTGGACTTAAATAAAAAATGACGCTTGTTTTTTCCCATTATACAAGCCGGCATTGAAAAAAGTGAGCATTATTTACGTAAAGTATTGCCCAAAAATTCGCGCGCTTTCCTTAGATTGTTGGGTTGGACCATCTGATTAGGAGGAAAAAATGCTACAGTATTACCTATTTATTTCTTAAACGTTTGCACGATCAAAAAGACATACTAAGCATTTGTGTCTAATTCGGGGAGGATCTTCTTTTGTTTTCAATAAAAGTAAATTTATTGTTTACTTACCCGCCCCTGAGGCAACGCTTCGTGCTTTTTGCTAGACATTCGTATGCTGATATGGGGCCCCTAATAAAAATAAATGGTATCTTGCCTGATCTAAATATTAGGATACAAATTCAGGCGAAGCACTATACATCTTCCTTCGCATAAACTATGCCCGGATCGTGCGAAAGTTTTGTTTTATTGTTTTCTGTATTTTGCTTGGTTACGCCTCCGGGTCGTTGTGATGCTCGAATTGATATAAATTGAAAAGAGAAACTAAAGATTACGCACGCTACATTACCTACCTAAATTTGAATACTATTTGAATTATACTTGGACATTTATTATGGTCGATATCTAGTGTCATAAGACTCATAAGTAATCACGCCTATGTAATATTATTTATTTACATACATCGGGGTTTTCGGTGCGGGAATGTTTTACACTAGCCAAATAACAGGTAAAAACTGTAAAAAACGATACTATTTTATCATTTCTAAGCACATTTGGACCTTACTACTTACGTTTAATTCATAGTTTGGTAATTGTTTTACAATAAACAAAGTTATAAATAAATACATGAAATCATTCCCGCACCGAAAACCCCGATGTATGTTTATTTATATTATACATATATGAGATCGCTTTTGTTATTTTAATGTTAAACATACGTAAATCGATGTATTGAAAACTTGCATGACTGAACAGCAAAATTGCATGGAGAAATGACTGAATTCGTTGAAAATATCGCCATGAACTTTGCGGTTGTTATAATCTGAAATAGATGTCATAAGTAAAAAGGCTTTTTTTATTTCAGTTTATAATTTATAATAGGTATAGTATTGTGGCTACTTACAAACACAAATAAAAATATTTTAATAAAAAAATATATGATTTAATGCTAAAGTTGTGTCAAGAAAAAGTATGTTCAAAACTGAAAGTTTCTAATATTTGGGTATCATATTACCACATTGTAAAAAAATTTAGCACGATTAGATTTCCAAAGCAACCCGACGCCAGCCTGAATATTTTTAGTGAATTAATTGTACGAAACTCATTATCCGTGACAAGTCATTATTCTTTCGTAACATTAATCACTTCTTTATCGGACAAGTCTCGGGAAATCGCATTCTCTTGGCTAGTGTTTGAATAACGTTTCCTACTTAATTTGTGCACTCTAGAGAGAAAAGTTTCAGCTATATGCACTGAGGCGTAATATATGGCTCCAACTTTCAACAACTTGGGAGTTCTGAAAATGGATCGTAAAATGGCATAAGCATGTTTTTCGAACTGCAATGTTTGAAATTATAAGATTTGTTGAATGCATTTCAAGTTAAATTTATTATTTGTTTCTAGAACAATCGGCATGAAATTGTGAAATCGTAATCTTACCTTGAAAAATACACATGTCTTCACAAAATAAATTAAAATGATATTCTAATCACTTGACCACATGCATCACAATTTAACAAATAAGGAGCCCACTTTGAGTAGAAACTTGAGCAAAAAAAAAACTTAATAGATAATACTTATTAATTTTCTTGATTTTTTGTATTCATAGTTTCAAAACTTTACAAAATGTACAGTCCTATATTCATATTTATTCTCCTAAGTTTGCCAACATTTACATGTTGGAAGGGGAGAGAGAAAATTTCACGACATACAAATTGCATTAGTCAAAAACATTGGCCCGCGCGGGAAACAATTTCTGCACGCAACTAATACAATTTTAGTATTTAATTTTATTGATGTTGATGTTTGATGATGTTAATAAAGTATTAAATTTTAATAGACATAATGGCAAGTACTAAATAAAAAGGTTGCGATCATAACATCATTTGATAGAAGATTAGGATTATAATATTTTAAACTTTCGCGTTTTGAATACATATTAACTCACATTATAAACGGGTCTAACGCGAATTATATTCAATTACCTTTATTTACCGACGTTTCGACACAGGTTTCACTGGTCGTGGTCGCGGCTGACTGATTGTCCCAGCAAAATGTCAAAACAGAGATTTGTGCATCTACCCGACGAAAAGTGTATGGAAAAACCACCACCACGACCAGTGAAACCTGTGTCGAAACGTCGGTAAATAAAGGTAATTGAATATAATTCGCGTTAGACCCGTTTATAATGTGAGTTAATAAGATTAGGATTCTAATGCAGGTTGCGGCGATCGGCTTGCGTGTGCGTGACGTGCGCGTGTGCGTGCGCTAAAATGTTGGATCTGCACACGCACACGTCACGCAAGCGGTGTGCCGTCTCTCATAAGGATCTGTATACTACAACGCCGCACGCGCACGTGCACGTCACGCACACGCAGCCGGTGTGCACAGGCCTTAAAGCACGCGCATCAATGCATCTCGCGCTACACTGGGCGGCTTGCCCCCAAGCAAAGCTATGTGAATAAACATCTAATGACCTCCGGAGCGCACAAACACAAACTGCTAACTTTAAACGAGGTTACAAAAGTTGTCAAACTGTCTTACAAACTTTGTTATAAGTTGACGGCGACGCATATTCGGATAGGGCTTTGTAAAATATTATGTTCGATATAAGTACCTACGTGGAGTTTCGGTAAATCGATAGTAATACCTACTTAGATCTTTCTATGTACCTAAAGATACCTAATTCCTCCTCTCTTTCTCTCCTTTTAATTATTTTTTCCCGGTTGCAACTAAAAGTTGTCGAGAGTCCGATTTGTGTGTTTGAATTATAAAATTACTTATATATTGTAAACATGGAATTATCTAATATTTATTAAGCATTAGCATACTTAGGAATTATACATTAGAAAAAATAAGTCGTCTCATATATCAAAATCCAGAAACTTTCAGTATTGCCCACGTGCTATTCGTAGTTAATTAAGTAGGCAGTAATCAATTTATCGGCATTTCATGTAGATAGTATACCTGCGCTACACTTACTTAACTTAGCTTTCAAAAGTACCTAAATAAAATGTCAAGATCCAAATTGATGCCGTTGGAAATGAAACTTTGTATTTATAGAGCACTATTGTATTATTATGTGCAACTTGTTAACTGAACTTCCGTTTTATCTATAGCTTTGCTTGTTATCAAGTTGTCATCTTGGCAGTAAGAAAACATTTGGCAAACATTATACCAACAACTTATGAACAGCTTGCTTTTGTAAGAGGGATGTTTTTAACATTTGCAGGATGTCACGTTTCTGTACCATTATAAATGTTCTTGTACAACAGACCACCCGGATAGCCTCCCGCAATTCTGGTTCTACTTATAACTTGTTTTGTAACTTTGGCTATGGCCGACAGATACATACTATTTTTTCCTCTAGAGAACTAAACTACAAAATATATACGTTATGCATAGTAGGCATAGGTATTTGACGAAAAGGGAGGTGTTTGATCACTATTTATTCAATTAGATTTTAATTACAGTCTTCCCTACTTACTAGACTCTGTTCTTTACTTACTAGACCCTGCTATTACCTACTTAAACATTTAACAAAGTCTTAGTCTTACTAAAATCTTGAACAGTTTCACTTTCCAGCGTTAACTGAATCTAATACATTTTATTCATCCGGGCGGACCGCCGTTGCCACCATTAACATCCATTTGCTGCACTTAGACCGCTGCAGGCTGCTAAATAACAAAGTGCAGGACAAGTTTTTACTGCAAATGGGTCCGTTTTATGAGCCCTCGAACGGCGTACTGCTTCTGAAGTGTGGTTAAGGCGTTAGCTTTAATAAAGCTGCTTAATATTTACACCAAAATCATTCTATATGGTTTACGAAAAGTGAGAGGGTAAGCAATTTAAGTTCGGTAAGTTATGCTCAATTTTTCATAAATCGAGAAGTTTGCTAAGTTGTACTTCCGTGCAGACAATAAAACTACAGTGACTGGCAATTTTACAATTATTGTTATACGCAATTAATTTAGTAATTAATGTAATTTAATTTTGGAATAAATAATATCTAACAACAGTTGCCTATTTTATAAAGCTACAAGTTACAATTTACAAGCGGAAGTCTCGTTCTAACACATAGGGTTAGAAAGAGACTTCCGCTTGTAAATTGTAACTTGTAGCTTTATAAAATAGGCCACTTGTCTACTTCTACAGTAGGTTAAATAGATCCCAGAATAATGCCTATTATTAAGTCACAAAAGTACTAGCAATATGCTTTAAAAAATTCAATCACCATTCTTAATTACTTACTCCACATGAGAGCTCGTATAAGCATTTATTGTTTTCCTTAATTAACACGCCCATTTTCAGTAGTATAGTCCTCTTCACGTTATTACGTGTAACTCAAGTAAGTACGTAGCCTATATTAGAAAGTGCGGTTGCATTACGTTTATATCAAACGAGGGAATGTAGAATATTATTTTCACGTTGTTTGCTGACTAGGAGATCTTATATGCTTCTAAATTCTTAATGCAGTGGAGTCGTCATGTTCCTTAACATGTATACACTTTTTCAGCCCCGCTTTATTAAAGATTGAGATACCGAACGTGGCAATGAAATAAATACAAAAAGGTTACCCACCGAAGATGAGCCTGCCACCGAAATTATACGTTTAAAATTAAAAGAAATAAAATGAATTTTTACAGCCCCAAGCGAGACTCGAATTTGTGACGGAACATAAACAATTATTCGTGTGAATCTTTCAACAAAATTACTTCCTGCTTATCCATACTTAGTAGTAGAGTACACAGTTTAACGGTACCGAAGTCCCGTGTCATTTTGAATATTCACATTCTATCATATCATTTCATATCATAATTAATTATATCACATTATAATATTTATTGATAATAAAAATTACATGTCACATTTTATACAGTGTAGAAACTAGAAAGATTATATTTAAATGTATAATTTCACTAGGTTATTTATTATCCTACATCTAAGTTCCATCTTATATTATAAGTATTATAACAATATTTTCCATAATGTCAATATCCAGAGAGGAAAATGGGGACCACGTTTCTGTGGGAAACCGATCGCCCTCTTTCCTCTTAAGCTGACACAAATTAAATGACACGAATGTCTCAAACTTTATTTCTGAAATCTCAAAGCTGCAAAAGCAATTGAACGGGCTTACACCATCACATCATTTCGCTCAAAGGAAAATGGAATCGTAAATAGGTGCCTCGATTTTACTATACGTTGCCAAGAGACCATTGTTGTTTGTATTATCCACGGCTGAGTTATATTAATTCGGTGGGGTAACAAATGGCACGTGAATTATTATCCAAAATGGATTCTTTATAGATGGTTTATAGACGGTACTTATTTTCTCACCACACCGAACTGGTAAAGGCTCTCTTGATCGTTAAAAAACTGATAGCACAATGTTGCATTTTATTCACATTTGGATTCGATTTGGTTTGATTTTATTTGATATCTTACAGTTAGTATTTTTGTCGGGTTGGTGCTGTGGTGAAAAATTTTAGTGTTTCACTCGGAGGCAAATTTTATTTAACCCTCGTCCTTTAAAACCCTTATAACGCTCAAGATTCAATTCTTCAAACCACTCGCTATGGTCGTGGTTCAATTTTGGAATCTTTCGCTTGCTCGGGTGTCAACAGTAGCACTTGTAAAACAAATAACGATTATTTAGAGTGTGTTAAAAATGCGTTTCACCTGATAAAAATGTGTTTATATCACACTTCGTATCCGTAGACTGTTACACTACTGTTAACTAGCTTGAGTGTTTAATTATTTTCGTGTTTATTTATTTCCACTTCAAATGTTGAGTCATCAAATTCTATTATGCTTTGCGCTTAACCTTGTCACTCTTTTAAGAGTCATTTCTTTTATCTATTAAAAATAATAACGTACTCGCACTCGGTTCGCAATCGTCACCAGTCATCAATAGACGTCATTGGTCACAGATAAATCATATCCCTAATAATTCCCACGGAAGGCTACAAAGGGTATCTTAGTGTCCTTGAATGGTCGAATGCTTATCCTCAGCGATACCAAGGCTTTACCTACTACCACAATGTCGTGGGTTAAACAAGACATTGTCAACGGAACATAGTCCTTACGACGTTGACGATGTGTTCGATTTTCGAGTTTAGGAATGGCAAGATGAACACCTGACGCCGCTGGGTAGTTGCCGCTTTATGTCTGTAGATGCGTACCTTGCTATTAATGACGAATCTCTTCAAATTTGTATCATCATCATCATCATCTCAGCCTATATACGTCCCACTGCTGGGCACAGGCCTCCTCTCGAGCGCGAGAGGGCTTGGGCTATAGTCCCCACGCTAGCCCGATGCGGATTGGGGACTTCACATACACCTTTGAATTTCTTCGCAGATGTATGCAGGTTTCCTCACGATGTTTTCCTTCACCGAAAAGCGACTGGTAAATATCAAATGATATTTCGTACATAAGCTCCGAAAAACTCATTGGTACGAGCCGGGGTTTGAACCCGCGACCTCCGGATTGCAAGTCGCACGCTCTTACCGCTAGGCCACCAGCGGTCAAATTTGTATGCTTCATCGATAACGAATTTTAAGAGAAATAGTTATGTGACTTTACACACAATTTATGTTTAAAGCGTACTTTTCACGTACACATTTGCAAAACACTTATATATCCTTGTTTATATTTTCGGACTTTACCCAAAAGGCTTGGATAATACTAGTTATACCAGACCAGGGCAAACTTGAATTTAATTAACCTTCTAACATTGCCCGTAATATATATATACGAACTTAGGCTACTTTATTTCTGTGAAAGCACTACATAGTGCGAAGGAGGCAATAAATAATATACAAAAAAACAAATCGCAAAATAAAGTACATATATGGAAGTTGCCGCCAATCTCTTTTGCATCAAAATCAGTTTAGCAGTTTAGTTGTGACAAAATAAGAAACAGACGGACAGAGGTGCTTTCGCATTTATAAATGAGATATATCACAAAATATAACATCACATTTACGTAGATACATATACAATTTTAAGTAGTTTCCAGATTCTAAGCACACGATAGGATAAATTGAAATTATGCTTGGTTACCCACACTTTGATCAATGGCGGGTTTCCTTCATATTTCGCCAAACCTTGTTAGTTGTCTACAAGCTTCATTGCGCGATCATAATAGTTATATTGGAGACATTTTGCGGGAACTTATCATCGATTATTGCGGGCTTAACCTTTGTGACCTTTTTGCTGTGGACTGCTTTGAACTACATATTATTTACTGATAATATATTTCGTATTAATACTCTTGGGTCAAACCTTGGCTTACATGATATGTTTAACAATATTGTCTCTTTCTACCGTATGGTATAACTGTTGTTGTCCTTTCACTTCGTCACCGACTTTTCGCCGATGATTTAAATTGGCAATCAACCTTCGGTAAATTTTCATATGATATACTTACCTATTTTGTAGAATTAATGGAAATATTATGACATAAGTAACATTTGGATGTCGGATGACTTGAGGGCTAAAACAACAACCAATTGGTTCCCACAAGACCGTACCCGGGGTCGCGGCAAACCACGACGGCGATGGAGAGATGACCCTGATGCCTTTGATAGGCACTGGTGGGAGACGGGCCAAGACCGGGAAGAGGGGAAGGAAGGCCTTTGCCCAGCAGTGGGACACTCACATAAATAAATAAATAAATAAATATAATACGTTTTATTTGCCAAATATTCGTTCAATTAATAAAGTTTAGTCAATTCTGCCAATGCGGACGCTCCGGCTGTGGAATGAGCTCCCTCCCGAGGTTTTCCCGAGGGTCTACAGTATGGGGTTCTTCAAAAAAGGAGTGTACAGGTTTTTAAAAGGTCGGCAACGCGCATATAACACCTCTGGAGTTGCAGGCGTTCATAGGCTACGGTGACTGCTTACCATCAGGCGGGCCGTATGCTTGTTTGCCACCGATGTGGTATAAAAAAAAATATCTAATGGTCAAAAAGTAGGTGTGATGACGACGTGCGAAAACCATGTAGGTACGACTAGGTGAGTACCTACTAGCTCAACTGCGTCAGAAAAACAAGCAGAAAGCAGGCAGAAAATAAAACATAAAATTTTAAAATCCCTATATAAACAAACGTGTATTATTTAAGTAAACGATTTTATATCCGGTCTGAAAATAACGGTTTGTAATGGATTGATGAATGAATTTGAATAAATTCAGTTCATAGCGCGCAATCTGCCCTCTGATGGGTAATTTAATAAAAGATGAGATACAAATTAATCTGACGCAAATTAGGTGAAAATTTTCCTTCTTTTAGGCCTTTTTTGTGGGATAGGAAATAACAATATAATTTATTATGAATTTATACAACAGTTCTATACGCCTGTTTAAGTTTTCGGTTGTATTGATTTCATTTTTTTACGATATTATGTCAGGGGTTAACGAAGACATCTCCATACAACCCTAAAAGTACCTAGACCACCCCTAATTACATCATCAATTAATTTAAAAATAAGAAGACCTACTTAATTTATACATTTCATACATTTGCTACATGCATTCAGACTCTCACTAAACACTAATCAATGTGGAAATAGGCCCTATAAATTTAAAAACTGTTTCCTAATTTGTTTTATACATTTACTGTTCTCAAATTCGAAACTCAAATACGGGATTCCAATAATAACGCACATCAACAGTTCGTAATTATCGAGCCAAACATACCCAAAACAGCAAATGCACTACATTCTATGCAATTACCTACTTACCTAGCACATTCTGCAACGACGTTAATTGTATACAACAACTATAAATTAAATTAATTATGAAATTGAATTTCACATATAAAATAGAGTAACTAATTGCTAATTTAAAAGCCTAATTATTACTTACTCGATGTAGGCATTCCTTGCGTTACGTGCTTTTTGAAGAATGAGCGACGCGCCTAGAAATTACCCACCACAATTTCACCTCCTCCGTCAGGAATCTCGATCCTATAGGTTTTAAAATTGAGCAGAATTTCTATGCCAGTTAGGTCGAAAAAGTTGCCAATTCTAATGAGAGAAGTGGTGAAATATTGATTTACACGTGTTTAAACAATTTAAATATAGGGGATTTTCAGGGGGGTGATGGGACGAACTTCAGCATTTTTCAGCTTGGCGACGTCAGGTTCCTTGACGCCTGGGAGACCTACTACAAGGATCAGAAGTTATACTACGGTCTAATAATTATGCATATGACGCTCTTCGAGATCCCGGTCTAAAACAAACTAATTTAGTAGGTATGTGTCGCGTAAGCAGCAGGCTTTATTCTCTTTAGGTACTTATCCATGTTTTCATCCTGAGGATCAAATTATGGCTTGCCGAGAGTCTGTAAGTTTCCTTGGGAAACGTGGAAAAATAATCTACCTTCAGGTTTGGGGAATTAGGAATTTCGAATTCTAGGTTAGCTTTAACAAAATGTATTTTTTTCAATCCTGGAATATGGTGTTGCGCAATTTTTACTTTTGGAACTCTTCAGTTTTGGTACCTTTTGCTTGCTCGGGTATCAACGAGGGCTGCTACTTATGGTATGAATAGGTCGAGTATGAATGGGTCACATCACATACTCGAACAATATTATAAATATGTAACTAAATTTCTGGAACTCTTGGAAACGCAGGATTTTTTTTCAAAATTAAACATTTGTGAGTCTTGCCCTTACAATGAATTACATTGGCACCTATTCATGCGTGTGCAAAAATGATTGCAAGTGCAGTCGTATTTCACGTTTCGTAAATTAATTCCTGGACGATCAATAATTGCATGTTTTGCATATGTGTATTCTGAAAATTTATAAAAGTAAGTTTTAAGCACTTTTTTTGAACGAATTTACGGTTCGTCAGACAATAAGCATGATATATTATATGATGGATCTGGGTGCCAAAAGCTGCGCAATACTGAACAGCAAGATGTGGGAGATGTCACATTAGAGACGAGAGTTTAAAGAGCTTGGCCTAACTCTATCCTCTCCCCCAGGATTTTGATCCTGGTGCTATGGCACTAGATACCAAAGGCGGCTTACCTATTTTGGGGCAGTAACCAGAGAAGTCAGAGACATTAAACTTTTCTACACGTTTTGAAAACAATCTAGGTAAATTGGTTTACCCAAAGGCAAAGTTCAACAAACCGCCACAGCCATACTAAAACTACTGCCAACGCTAACTAGGTGAAACCTGGGTGAACTTATCTAATATTTATTCTCAGGATTGTAGGTATAGTTTAAATGCCAAATGTAGTAGTAGTAGTAGTAAACTCTTTACTGTACAAAAACATATTAAAAATAACATAAAATTAGTAAGGGGAACTTATCCCTTTGTTTTGTTGATTTCATATTTTAACGTGAAAACCCGCTTTGCTACATTCATCAGCGAGGTGTTAAAAATGATCTTGACTCGAATTTGTTGTTAAGAGAGTAAGAGTGCGTCAAGTTAATTTTGAATACCTCGCCTGCTTATCAATTTCTGCTGCTGACTGTACAACAGCCCCATTTATTAGACCCAAATTGTTGAGGTTGCCGACAGTCGGAGGGTCGACTGACCTATATTGTACGCAGATACCATTATAACCGCAAAGCGTTAAAATATTTTTACATTCGCTTTGGCTTTTCCCTCTGAGGCTAATCTGAGTTCCATCGAAATTTTGACTTTGATGTTCAGTCTGTGTTGTGTGCTCGTTTTACGGTTGTTAAACTTTCCTTGTTCTCTCATTGCCTTTTTACGGTTTCGTAGTCAACTAGGAAGCCTTATAGATTCGCCATGTTCGTCTGTCCGTCATGATCTTGATCGTTAACTTGTTAGAAAGCTGCAATTTGGCATGGATACATAAGTAAATCATGCAAAGCGACAGAAAGGTAAAATAAAAACTACGAAAATATTTTTAGGGTACCTACTATACAAAATGTTATTTTTATTTTTTCACTTTAACCTAATGGGGTACACTGAGAGAAAAATCATCACCAGGAATTAAAAAACAGTTCTGTACTGGGGGAAAAAATGAAGTTTTAGTAATAATTATGGACGTTTCACTATTTCTGTAAAGTTTAACTCTCCTTGTCCCCGGATTAAGTTTATTTTTGTAATTCTAAGTGTATTTTTGTTGTACTTTTCTCTCAGTGTATCATTGGATATAGGTAGCTCGATTTCGGAGGTTCCGGGGCATTCGGAGCAAACTGCCGAATCCGTCACAAGACCAGACGATCCAACGCCTCCAACGCTGGCGCCGTTTTGTCGCCTAAAATAGTGTTTAGTTTTAAGTCATAAGGTTTACTCGGGTAATTCCGAATGTAGAAAACTGTCGGATAATTCCGAAATGAGACTTTTATTATGATGGAATTAAGGGTGATTTTCGTCTGAATTTTAGAACTATCCGACATTCGGTATTACCCGAATACACCTTATATGAAATTTACATATATGTGTTCGTTTGAAGATATCGTATCTACGGCCCTTTGTTGCCTTGATTTTTGATTTGACTCAATATTACTAGTTTGGCTGGGTAACACTTATCATTTCGAATACGACGAAAGTAAAATGCATGTGTTTTTTTTTAAACATGACTAAGTATACATTTTTATAGTATTTTTGGAGGGTACAGTCAATTAACAATTTAGGCAAAAGTATCGTTATTTGTGGACATCAGAACGGAAATTGTATAACAAATCCATTTATACCCCAATTTCAATTGCTTATCGTAAAATATATAATAAAATCGTACTTGGAACCTAAAATGCTCTAGTGCAGAAACGTATCATTTTCTGCACACCTTTTAGAACAACAATGACCATCTTTCAGAGCATGAGAAACGAAATAGTACATTTCGATGCTAGTGCGGAAGGTATGTCATTACTTCACGAGTACCGAGATATCTTGCCACGAGCCGCAGGCGAGTGGCAAGACTCGGGACGAGTGAAGAATGACATTTCCGCACGTGTATCGAACGACGTTTTTTAATACAGTTGCGAAAAAATAAGAAAAACATTGTTAATCGTACACTAAACAAAAGTGGTAACAGTGACAGCTCGGTTATATCTATGGGCGTTTGACAGCTATTCCGTTCCATTCAGTCAACTTATTAAGAACGGAATTTTCAATATTGAATATTAAAAAATAAACGTGTTATAATGATGAAGAGGTAAGTAATTAAATATGAAATATGTAAATTTTTTCGTATTCTTACATTAACGGTAGGTTTTTATGCTGATTACGACGTTTAAAGGAAACTAATATTAACACTCATCAATAAGTAGTCGTGAATTGGAACAAGTATAAATTTAAAAAAATTGGAAAAGTAAAAAGCACTAGTTCGAGATAACCAACTTTCCGCACGCTAAACAGCTACGTAAAGTAGCACTTTTTGAGCAACTGTATTAAAAATGAATTTTCCTTTTAGTTCTAACAAAGTGCCAACCTTAACTCATTAAACGAGTCTGCGACTTTGTTGCCGCCAGCTATAGCAGGTAGGTTAATAAAATACGGTTCTTACATGTATAAAGTTCCTTGAAAGTAGCTAGAAGGTAATTAATTAAAAATGTAGGTACTACTCGTAACATTCTTAGTTTTAAGAAATGTTGCGACAGAATAGTAAATTTTAATGAAAGTGTGCAAATTCTGTCTGGTGCACTCGTACATCTAGGTAACTAGGCCAAGCAATAAGAAGGTATAGAGAGAAATGCTAGGAACATAATTTGACTTCGTAACTTTGTTTGGACTAGGAGATGAACATATCAAAAGGCCCCGGCCGTAGCCCCGGTGCTGGGGGGTAGAGGTAAAAAGGTCTCATTTTTTGGTTTTTCACTTGTATCTTGGAAACTTTGCGTCTTAGCGACATAACTACTTAGACACATCGAAAGCTGATTAAATTTATTACAAGTTTTATTTAGTAAACATTTTCGATATCTTGAATAGTTTTTGAGATAATTATACGCCCTTGAAAGTTTATTTAGGGATCTTAATTTTATCTTGATATCTACCTACATTAATGAAGCTGGTAGGCCGTGTTTAGTATGATTTTCGTATAAATCGTTTATGGTTTTCAAATAGACACTATTCC
Source organism: Cydia fagiglandana (assembly GCF_963556715.1). Taxonomy (NCBI): domain Eukaryota; kingdom Metazoa; phylum Arthropoda; class Insecta; order Lepidoptera; family Tortricidae; genus Cydia; species Cydia fagiglandana. Next base: position 11,333,712 of record NC_085936.1, on the reverse strand, counting down.
GAAGTAAATAAATAAATAAATATTATAGGACATTTTTACACAAATTGACTAAATCCCACGGTGAAGAAAATTAAAAAAAAAATTAAACTCCTCTTCACGCTTAAACCGCTGAACCGATTTTGTAGAAATTTGGTATGGAAACAACATAACAAATAGGTAATAAACATTTCAATACAATTTTTTATTCCTGTATGCATTGCAGGCTTAGTTATAAATCATATGATGGGGGGGTTCTAGCAGCCCAGACGTCAAAACTTGAGAAAAATGCAATTTTGATTTGTGAAAACAAAGTTTCAAATTAGAATGGAACAGGAGACCTTTATATAGGTCTCTGGGCGGCTACAGGATAAAACTACCCGAAAGATGCAGACTCTGTTTGAACTTTGAACTTTAAGCTTTTAACATTATGTAGTAATGTATACCTTTAATATTTTGTAAATATAATATTATGGTCATGTAGCTCATTTTTGAAGGAATTGTTATAACTCCAATTAATCCAGTAACTTTGTCGAATTTTGTAACCTGGCTCTTTTGCGTCAAATCCGGTAGTTTTGATTTTTTGCAGACTTGTTTATGATGTTGGCCCAATGAATAATCCAAGTTTGTGACTTCAAACGCCGAACGCAACTTTGTCAAAAATCGACAAAACCGCAATTTTTTTTTAGATTTGATCGATTATAACCCTAAAGTACTAGTTTTTGGTAGTATCTTCCTAGGGTGTTTTTAAAGTAGACTAAATTTGATACAATAAAACACTAGAATTGTCTCTGTACATCTAATATTTTCCGAGATAAAGCCTTTCAAAATTTTATATTTAAATTTTTATATTATTAAATATTTTTTCAAAATAGGCACTCATACATTTTATTATGGAAAATAAATATTTTGTAGAACGTGCCGGTGATGAATTCCATATAAATTACCTACCTAACCCTTATATTATAGCTAAGAACTGATGTAAAATTATAACATTTTGAAAGGCTTTATCTCGGAAAATATTAGATGTACAGAGACAATTCTAGTGTCTTATTGTAGCAAACTTAGTCTACTATAAAAGCGCCCTAGAAAGTTACTATCAAAAACTAGTACTCTAGGGTTATAATCGCCCAAATCTTAAAAAAATTGCGATTTATTCGATTTTTGACAAAGTTGCGTTCGGCGCTCGAGGTCACAAACTTGGATTATTCATTGGGCCAACATCATAAGCAAGCCTGCAAAAAATCAGAACTACCGGATTTGACGCAAACGCAAAATGTATAATTTTACTGTATTAAATAATTATCTTTATATAAATATTAAAAACAAAAGCGCAACGTTGTTTTGTTATATGTTTATATTGTTGTATAAATGAAAGTACATTTCTATTCGCGATCCAAAGAAACAAATAAGAGGTTCCCCCCCAATAATTAAGGGTCTCCATTTACACCCAATTCAATATAACAAACCCTACTGATTTATTCCTCGAAAAGCAACTCCGAAGCAACTGAACCGGAAAGGCAGACCGTTTGTCAATAAACAGTGCCTCGGATTTAATATATCGAGCCCATTTAGCAAGGTTGTATTCTTCTCACGAGTCTCGCATTACTGGAAAGTGTGCAAGGACAGGCGTCAAGACCCATCTTAAGGCTTTACAACTTTTCGTTATACTAACGATGTTAAACGTTCACACGAGGTTGTGACATGGAAATTGGGCGGCCATTACGTTGAGAGTTTAAAGTTTGGTGTGGTACCGTAATTTACAAAAAGAGTATGGGATAAACATGTGTTACAACAAGACTAGGCGAATTGCACCGAAGGTAAAATATAGATCTTTATTTCGCTGAAAAACATTACATTAAGTTGACAGTTATCATGTGACGCAGCTCTCATTCATTGCTGTACGTAGTTCGCACTGTAGCACTTCTATAATTATTGAATTATTTGTTTGTTGCAGACATACCTACTACATCAATTGTTTTGGCTGACTGTACGTTAAAATGAATTAAAAAGCGAGTATTAGCCATTAAATAAATATATTTATATGTGACAAGTTAACTGACAAATCAAACGACAAAGACCATTTAAAGCTACATTTTAACATTTTCATTTTTAATAAAAACAAAGACTTTTGAAAAATGTTACTAAGTTACGCACTTAAAACTCAACAATGACATATATTTCAATATTAACAAGGTCTCGTTACGACCCACCAATTTATGAATCCAGCGGACCTAAGAGAAATTCAAGAGTCGTAAAAATTTACGTGTTTAATGAGAAACTTTGTCGAGTTCGGTCTTGCAACGGCTCAGTTAACACTTTGAATAAAAACTTTTACAAAGAAATTATAAAGTTTTTAACTTGGATTCAATAAAAGGTTACCCACAAACTTACAGGGCTTTTTGTAATCGCTATTCTCCTTTGTTACAAATAAACGATTTAGGAGAAATTTCTAGCTGCATAACCATAATCTTAAATAAAAATAAAACCCGACTTCACGTAATTTCGCAATCTTAAATAGCACTGTTTGATTATACGAGCACTCAAGCAGATACTGGTTGCTAGTAAGTATTTAAACTAAAATAAATATCAAACTAACAAGTAAACAGTTCCACCCGTTCACTATTCGTGACCTTTTCGTTACGGAGAGCATTAAAATTGTAATTTTAAATCATAACACTCAGCTACTGGACCGCTTTGTAAATACCTCTTATAAATACATAGTAACTGTGTTTAGTTCCGACAACTTTTACACTGCTGCGAAAGGATTTATATTAATTTTATTATTTAAAAAATATACATATTGTAGAAAAATAGGTAGGTACTATTAATATAAAAAATATCAGATATAAAATGCTGAGCTGTCAGTAACCTTACATTGGACATGAATCGGAGTCGAATGCAAAGTTGTGTAGTTAGATACCATTTCACGAAATTGAAACATCATCCTTCTTACCGCTCGATTATAATAATGATTATATAAGAAGTCACAGCGGTACGATACCGATCCGTCAGTGTCAAAACTGACGTATTTTAATTATATCTTTAAGACGTATTATTGTCGCATTTTAACTTAAAAGATACCATTTAATTTTTACGAAAAATTATCAACTTTTGGGTTATTTCTACTCAGAATCACGAGGACTAAGTATCTATTTAAAGAGGAAAAAAAGTGTCCCAAAAAATTAAAGTTTTGTCACGCATCTCCACATACATTTTGTTGGACACCCAAAATTTGTAATAAACTGGGGACACCTCACCTTTTCTCAATAGTCCTCGTGACTCTGAAGGGGCCTCCAGATTTACCAGTTCGCCGGACGATATCAGCCTGTCAGTTGTTCGGATTGTTCGGAGGTGTCACTTTTTGCGTTTAACTGACAGGCTGATATCGTCCGGTGAACTGGTAATCTGTGGGCCCCTTAAGTTGAAATAACCTAAAAATTTGTAGTAATAAAAAAAGGAAATCGAACATTATTTTTCTGTAAACCCTTTAAAACATTAGGTATTTCTTTTGATAAAAAACCTATTTGCCTCGTAGTACGCAGTTCTGAACATTACTCGTAATACGAATGCGGGAGGAAGCTCTAACAATAGCTTTCCAACATGATTTTCTGTTTCTGACTCGGTATTCGTTTTAGTTGCGTTTGTTAACATTGTGTGGTCGTCTGAAAAGAAATGTTATTTTATATTAAACCAGTTAAAAGAGTAAAAGGCTAATATAATTTTACCTTGTAACATACATAAATATTACAATCTTTAAGATAAATACATAAATTAAATAAATATAAAGAAATTTACTTATTGATAAGAACGCCCTCTCTGTGCGCTTCACAAAACGGTTAGGCTCACCTATGAACCCAACTCGTGCGCAAGCGAATTTAGCGAATTAGATAAGTAATTAGTTCAGGTGTAATCCGCAACCGTGATAGGGGCGCATCACAGAGGATGCTGCCTTTTCGATACGAACGGCGAGGTGACTGGAAGGACGTGTTGTGAGAGTTAAATTCAAAATGAAACCAAAAGATATTTGTAGGCCGCAATCCTGGCATTTAAAGTTACCTCTACGTTAGTTAGTATGTAAAATAAATTATAAAACTGGAGGAGTCGTCGCATTCATGAACACTTAAAATCCCAAAACTGTAAGTACTGTTATATAACCTCAAATGTCTAGCACGTTGGCTTTGCAAGATTTCTTTGGTTCTACAGCTGGGTTTTGCCTTGTTGTAGGGGTCCTTAGGTTGATATAGGCAGAGCCGGCTTTACGGTTTTGGATTAAAATTACCAATATTTGGAAATAATATATTTTATTCGAGCTACATACTTAAATATTGGACTGAAATTTATTTATTAAATTTAAATCTTATTGCTAAACAGAATATAGAAAATGTACGAATATCAGACTGGAACTTATCGCCCCGAAAGTACAAAAATTCAATCACAACTCGATAAAGGTTTTCCACGATACTTAGTTGATTTGAACATAATCCGGTTAAGCCGTTTTTGAGTTTTCGCCAAAATAGGTACCAAATCAATGAACACCGGTAGAGCACGAAAAAGTGTCAAGTTGTGGACAAATCTCCACGGTAACATTGTGGACGGATCTCCATGGTAACGTTACGTAATGTAATGGAAATGTTTTCTTATGACGTCATCACGCAAAATTATCGTACGTGAACCGACTTTACAGAGAACCATATTTTACAAGCTTTTATTTAGTTTCACCTGACCGTAGTCTGTCTGTCTGTGTGTAATCAAATCTTGCAAGTTAAATTTGATCCACTTCCCAGTTTCCGATTGAGCTGAAATTTTGCATACATACGTAAGTCGGGAGTCGGGTGATAATGCAATATTATGTGTCATCGAGCTGATCTGATGATGGAGACCGGAGGTGGCCATAGTAACTATGTGATAAAACAATGAAACTTAATTGTGTTTGGGGTTTTTAGAATTGTCTCGATGAGCATTAGTTGCCTGTGGAAAGAAAAGTACAGTCAGCGATAAAAGTATTAGCTTTTTATATTCTGTATTAGTTTTATATTATTCCAAGCTTAACAACGTAACGGCTTAATAAAACAATATGGCTAGTACAGTGTACCAACGTCAGATGATTGTAATATTAGTTCTAATGCCAGTGCGTAGGGCTGATATATGTTATCTGTGACACTAGACTTTGCCTGTCAACTGCTGAAAGATTACCGCTAAATGAGAAACCAACTTTGTAAAACTAATATTAATTATAAACCTGTCAATAAGAACATCGTCTTTATATTTGAGAGCACCATAAGAATCCCCAGGACCAGGCCCACAGGGTGGGCTAACAATAGCTTGTACCAAAAATGAAATTTGTGCCAAAAACTTATTATAACTAAAGAAAGTGCAAAGTGCCCTTATTTATGCAAATAAATATTTTTGATTTGATTTTGCACACTTGGGGAGTCCAAGTACTTGATCCGTAGGTGTTTATCTATTTACAACATTAATTTTGCTAAATATTTTATGAATAGCAAAAAAATTATGATAAATTCAAATTCTAATGATACGAATGATTATTCTAATTAAGCGATTAACTCAAGATTAGGATTATTAGCTAGTTACTAGTACGAAGCGGACAAAACATTAATTAACGTTCAACGAACAAACCCCCGCTATGAGTATGCATGTCGTTAGTCAACCTAAAAAGTCGTTATTACGTATTTATTATTTGATTCAGTCGAAATACAAAATTGTGAACTACAATAGTAATAACATATTTCTTTTCACTAATATGTGTAATTGTGTACATTTTATTGAAATATCCATTTATTCGCCCTTTGTTCTTACCTACGTACATTTATTGAGTCAATTAAATTAGATACAATACAATATTATTAATAAATGCAGAACAATGATACAATACATAATAAATCCCAACTAAATTTATAACTAACTTAAAATTACAAAATCAGAAAAAACTTAACCTAAACTAACAAGTTAACAACTATTAACTAATACAAAAACTATTCACAAAATTCGCCCCGGGCCCCTCCAGATGCACAAGAGCCCATCACGCTCGCCGCGTTACCACGTTGAACCGCTATGGACAACCTTTGCATAAGGAATAACAATTCCTTATGCAAAGGTTGTCATATGTTTATGAGAATTCAAAATATAGAAACGATGTCTGGAAGCTCGATACTGATTTGAATTCTTGTTATGAAACGGTTATGAATGAAATCTTTCAGCTGCAACAGTGACAGCTCTGACAGTTAAAAGCAGAATAGGGCTCCAAAGCTTCCATTGGTTCATTTTTGACGGTACTAAATAAAAACCGGACAAGTGCTAGTCGGACTCGCACGCCGAGAGTTCCGTACAAATTTAACATATTTTTTTAAATTAATATTTTCAGATATTTTCCTGTACTAGTAGTGTAAGGCGATATATCCAACGGGAAGATGATTCTTGCGGAAGGTTTAAGTGTATGAGTTGTTAAGGTTTACCCGTGCGAAGCCGGGGCGGGTCACTAGGTCAGGAAGTACCCTATACATTTTGTATCCCTTGAGAGTTTTAAATATTTGTTGTTATAGCGGCTACAAAAATACATCATCTGTGAAAATTTCAACTGTCAAGAGTAGCTATCGCATGATATACTTACAGCCTGGTGACAGACAGGCGGACAGTGGAGTCTTAGAATGGGTCCCGTTTTTACCCTTTGTAATAATACATACCTATTAGAATAGAACCTACGTGAAAAATAACATAAGAGTAAATTAAGGCGACGTTGGCAGAGTGCTTATGTCTAGTAAACGAGATTGTGATGGCAATCAAGCTAACATAATGCGACCTGTGATGAACGTTATTAATAACGGTGCACTGACAGCACCAGATAAGGAAGGGCCGAAATAAGGGCGGTATATTTTATTAGATAATTATCGTTTGGGTCAACAGCTTGGTAATAACTAAAAAAAGTTGCAAACTGAAATAGATCTCATATATTAAAGAAAAACTGACGAAGCCCTCCCAATGAACATGGTGCGCTGAGATCGGGTTAATAGTCATCAGTGAGTCGCAATTAGTGAGTGGCAATTAAAAGTGTACTTAAACTAGCATAAAAAGGAGGATGTTGGTCTGTTGGTTTAGGTGTATAACTGTGCCTTAAGGGGTCCACTGATTAACAGTCCGCCGGACGGTATCGGCCTGTCAAAACAAAATGTTGACAGTTCCGAACAACTGACAGGCCGATACCGTCTGGCGGACTGTTAATCAGTAGGCCCCATTACTTTGTAGTCAAGATAGACCATCAATTGTCAAGTTTCTCAACAGCGGCCTGAAACTGTTATTGTGTATACATACTAATTGGACTGTTAGTCAGCCTGTCGTGTCGTGAGTTTTTCGAACGCTTCAATAAAATGACTGTGGTTTTCGATCTTCAATAAATATGACGATTGATAAGGCATTCATCTTCATCGAGGAGAATGACTGATTGTCGGTAGTCGCAACAGCCTATCTATGTGGTTTTACAACTTTTACATAATGCCCATTATTATTATTTTTAATCTAGTGTGGACAGTTTAAAATTTAGAAAATAACCCATTACTAATGACGTCTTACAAAGTGTTTTTTTTTTACATTATATCCAATTATGTTGTTGATTAATTAAGACTAAAACTAAGACTAAAAATATACCATATATACCATATAATATATATATATATATAATATAAGGGGGAGGCCTATGTTCAGCAGTGGACGTCTTATGGCTGAGATGATGATGATGATGAAAAATATACATAAGTTAGCTATACGCACAAAAATAGAAACTAAATTTTATAAAACTTTAACTAACTATAGTCCGACAACAAATTGTAGAAAATTATTGAGGGCGCCACTTTCTACGTAACTGTTACATTTTTGACGTAAAATGCTTAAACATGACAACAATTTAGTATGGCATGTTTTATTTCCATTTAATTTAATTTCTACAATTTAATATCGCACTATATGTAATTCGATTGGATTTTGTCAGTTCCGACACAATGAAACTAACACTATTAAGTACTTACCAAGCTCTTTAGGTGATCAAAGTTGACCCGCACGTCTGCCACTTACCATTCGACTCGCTAATTACTCGTACCCATCAATTATCCCTAACGAAGTATCTTAATGGCGTTACCGTGACCCTCATCGGCTTTTGTGCCCGGTTATTGGAGCATGCGTTATAAAAACGAGCATTTTGCAAGTAACGAAACAAAAAAAAATTACAAAAAATATCGAAAACGAGTTAAAAGAGATTGTTGATTTTAATGTCTTTGCACTCATAGATGTAGCAGTTTCTACCAGCGACATTGTGCGCGTAAGTGTAGTTAAACTGAACAATATTGTTTTTAAACATTCAAGTATTTCGATAGAAACTTTATATTTCGTTATCGTAAGGACCCGTTTTTAGTGAAAACGCGTTATCATTTGTTAATAATACCAAGGTGTTTCGGAAAACTAGGATAAACGAGTTTTACTGGAACATACAGTTCCGAAAGCTGCACTGTTTTTCCAAAATCCGTAAATGTAAATCATTCTGAATTTAAAGTTAGGGAAGGTCTCCCAAGATACATACGTACTTTTAAAAATTATGAAGTATTTAGAGTCCCTATTTTTCATACAAAATAAATATTATCTTCATGGACGCCATCGCCACGCCACATCATTGTGATTGACGTTGCTTGTCACGCCTTAAACATAACAAAATTCGCAATACCTACATTGCGTCTTAGAATAAACTTTAAATTGCATTAAAAATCAAACCACAAGTTATTTTTAAAAGTTACTAAACTAATGTTGGTCAGTATGAGGAGTACACAGACTGTATATAAATCGGATGACAATGTAATATTATGATGACATGGAGCTGATCTGATGATGGAGATAGGTGGCCATGCATGGGAACAATTATGATAAAACAACTCAAACTAGTTGTGTTTGGGGTTGTTAGAATCGTCTCGATGAGCATTAGTTGCCTGTGGAAAGAAAAGTACAGTCAGCGATAAAAGCTTGTGCCAAAAATGTTGTTTTTATGCCTAAAAGCTTATTTTAATCAAATCATCATTAAAAGCAATGTCAAAATGCCAGAGCGATTTCACAGCACGTAAATATTTGGCACACCGAGTATTCCGAAATATTTTCCGGGCAAACACGACCCAGCAAACTTTACCGGCATTCCAGGCGGCCCACGTAAAAGTTTAAATTCTAACCACCGAACAAAATAGTTCGCGGGATTCCTGTCTTTGTGTATCTAATACTAGTTTATGGTCAACGCTTTTTTAAATCCCTTTGGTTGAACAAAGTGGATGTTCTGTGTAGTTTGAGAGCTTACAAATAAAAGTCGAACCAGGCAAAATGTTAATTTTTGTAATACAGCACGGATATCTTTATGCTATACAGTCAGTGTACAAAGTTATTGAAATCCATGTCGATATTAATATTCTCATTCTACTAAAAACTGACAAAAAATGTTTTGAAACTAGGGCGCGACTGCCCAAGTGTTACATCCTGTAGTAAACAAGCTGTTGCCACTTCATTTAATCGGACACCTCTCAATATTGCCAACCGTCCGTCATTGTTCCCGAGATTCCTGACGTGTGACCTCCTTACGTATCGATGAACCTGTGTTAAAATGTTACCCTTAAGGTAAACGATCATCTAAACATTATTCCTGGCTAACAGATAATATTGGACATGCCAAAAAATCGCGTGATAAAAGGATGTTTCTTTTAATTCCGTTTGTACATACAAGAGTTTTAACTAACTAAAAAATAAAAATAGGCATCCACGAAAGCTACCTACATTGCCTCTTAGCATCCAAAGGGTAAAAACGAGACCCTATTACTAAGTCCCCACTGTTCGTCTGTCTGTCACCTGGCTGTATTTCATGAACCGTGATAGCTAATAGGCAGTTCAAATTTTCTCGTGTGCGATGTGCGCGAGTCCGACTCGCACTTGGCCGGTTTTTTTTTAATATTTTGCGATGCCCAAGCGCTACGTTATTGATAAACCACCTACATCCAAATTGTTTATACGACAACGGTTTCACTCACTTGAATTTTTAGTCGCTATTGGCGACATGTTTCATGTTGTTGTAAGTGAGTGAAACCGTTGTCGTATAAACAATTTAAAATATGTCTCACGAAAGTTTAATATCGATCACCTACATCCAGTAACTTTAAACTTACAACGTTACTGTTCAGTGACAGTAGATACTTATTAGTTTGGTATTAAGCCAGCAAACCGTATTTCCGCAAAATAAAATTCCACTTCTCAGGCTTTATATCAAACTTACATAATATTTTCCAACTGAATCTCTGAACTTCAGACATGAATAAACTTTTAACGATTTATGATACGAACAAGTGATACACGAAAGTTTAGACCACAATCGATTCAATGGATGTCGATAGTTCCCCCATGCAATTTAAGTTATATCGTCGTGTTGGAAAATATTGTTAAAACAGCTTAACAGCGCAATAAAAAGTTTAATGCTATACAGTTGGCCGATAATAATACGGACGTTTATTGTATATGCTTACTTTAAAATAATGTTGGAATGAATCCAATGAGAAAATAATAATACTACTGTCTCTTTGTTCCTGCTTTATTTTTGCCAACCAATGCCAGTTTGGGCCAACCCCAGAAATGGTAATGGATATCGAAAAAAAGGTATCATTTTTGTTAAAGTCATTTTTGTTGAATGTAAAACTCGAATATTAAAAACAAAGTAAATAAAACGTTTCAATGACTTTTACCAGGAAGTCGATTAATGATGTAATATGATATGAAAATATACGTGCCTAAAACAATACGCTTGAACAGTTTTTATACTTTGATCGCGTATATTGCGCGGCAGCAAAATGAGAGTATCGTTTCTTTATTTGAATATAAAGTTGTTAACGTTGTAAAAGAAGACTTGAATAATATGTCCTTCAATGGTAATCGCGGCATACTTATATAGACTTACTTACAATTTTTGCCGACTTACTAAGTTGTGGTACAATATTTTATAGTTGGTACTCGTACAGGTGAAATTTTACTTAATTTTAAGTTTATTCGTTCCTTATAATAATTATGTAATGCGTAATAATTAAATATCTTATAATATATGGTCCAGTTGTAATTTGTCCAAGGTGTACCACCTGCATAAAATTATATTATTAATTCAAATCCTTCGACCCTTCACCAGTTTCACGACAAAGCAAATTAAAGCTGTCATTTTTGAATGGCGAGAACTCGATACAAGGGACGCCGTCTCACCTTGTTCTTATTAGCTGCCAGTACCACAAAAGGGCTCTAATCTCGTAATTTGCCCTAACAAAGGATCCTCAAGAGGGGCTAATATCACCCTCAACACGCATATCGTCCTATTATACTTCCTATCCAAATCCAAGACAACAAATATAATTTACAAGCAGCAGTACATGGAATCATGCCGTCCTTGTCACACATTTTAGAGATATAATATTTAAAAAACAATTTCGCGCTGTTCCCCTACCTCACTACGCCATCGTCCCTCGCCTTCCCACTCTAACCCCGCTCCTCAGATACCCGTCATTACATGTTTTTGTGTTAGTCCGAATCACACGTATTTTCGCCAAAATAGTGTTCCTCTAAAAATGTCTGTGTGTGTCGATTGATGAAGTTAGGGTGAGTAATTTTAATATGTCTATTAAGCGCTGAATGATAATTATAGAATCAAAACATTACTTGTACCGCCGGCCGCCGTAGCCGAGCAACAAATGAATGGTTTTTCGGCACGGCAAGTCTAGTCTCGTTTGCAATACTTTACATGGCTAGTAATCTTGGGTATTTGAAATCGTATTTTCATTTAGCGTTATAAAGTCATTACGTAATAAATCAACTAAGTAAGTAATCTTTGCTTCCGTACGAAATCACTTGTTACAACTACCTCCTTTTTAGAATAAAATTATTACGGATGAAATAAGTACGGAGCTATAAATAGATAAATCACAAAATGATCTTTAACCCAGTTATATGACTAATACAAAATCCAAAGATTATAGTAATATGTACCATATTACTAACATTTCATGTTTTGAATAAAATATGTCACATTCATACTTAGCGATGGGCGAGTCGAGTTATCTGATTCGAATAATCCGAATCAACCTACAGATGAGTTGATTCGAATCAAGACTATTGGCAATCCGAATCAACTCGGCCACTAAACTGACTGGTAACTTGGTATCCCATCCGCTGACTCGGCGAATGAATCGCCAATTCACCAACTCTCCGAGCCGAGTCAACGCTACGCTAAGGCCATTCAAAAATAAACCTTAATTCGATAGCCCGAAGGTTCTTTTTACAACAACTGCCGCTTGATTCGCCATCCCGAGTCGAGTTCACTGGTAGTATGGCCATTGAAAAATAAACCTTAATTCGGTGTCCTGAAGGTTCTGTTTACAACAACTGCCGCTTGACTCGTTTGCGGCTCCGCGGCCCGTGACCTTGTCGCGAACCACGCAAACCGTCGAGTCGAGTCAGTTCGAATTTCAACTCGGATCAGTGGCCGAATCGATTCGAATGATTCGAATCGAAAAAAAGTGGACTCGTCACATCGCTATTCATACTATGCAATGTTCGCTCAGTAAATTGTTTACGAATGCGAACACCATATTATTATATTATATTGACATGCTTTCGCCTACAGATTTTATATACTGTATACTAGTAGGTACTAGGTATACAAACTATACCCGAATTGAATAAAAATTATAGATCTACCCTACTGTGTAATAAAAAAGATAGGTAACAATATTAATCCTTGCCGATTGGTAATATTTAAGTGCCTATGCTCGGTAGCAAATGTGTCTTTGTGCAAATAGACTTATTCTTTACTTAACCAATAAGTTTAATTAGCATCTTATGAGGAGGTATCCTCATACCTGTAGGTATACAAATACCTACATTTTATATGTAGGTACATAAAAAATTTCATTAAATACACGATCGACAAGATTCTTGAAGAATAGTTTGACCGACTGTTGCCAGTGACCGATGTATACGACGAGCACGCGCTATGCGTGCTCCGATACCGACATAGTGAATGTATCGTAAGGATTAAAACGGATTAGGAACTGGTTTTAATCGCATATCGCAGTATCGTCGAATCTTGGGTCCAGTCGGTGTGGTCGCCTCCTTTTGCTCATCAGATCTCCTGCTTTGTGATAAATAGACATTACTGATTGACACTATTAAGTACCAATGCTATATGCTTAACATCACATAGCCAGTTACTTTCTACAACAGTACTGTATAACGGAGGCGTACCAAGTGTGAACACTATATCGTACCAGTATATCTTTGTACGAGTAAGTAAACCTCATGAATGTGCTAACATCAATTTCTTTTTATACACTCGCATATTATCAACTCAATGTAATTTTCGAATGAAATAAATCATGGTCAAAGTATTGGGACTTGATTTGTGTAATATTATGGACTACGTCAAATAATAATACTCCGCTAGTACAATAGCGTCGAGGATCGTAAACTCATGCGTAAATCGTATCGGAAATATAAGTAAACCTCCTAATGACAACTGGGATTCAGAATTTGGTAGTTTACGTAGAGTGACTACTTAGAAACTTAGGTATACTATGCAACGAGATGATCATCAAACAGGTAGGTAAGTACTCGGTATAAACCGTGTTACCAAATAAAAGTCAATGACAAAGGAGAGTTTATGATATTGCACATTAAATAACACATATAAATTAAAATTCATATAGGATAAATATTTAGTTACAAACGAGAAGTTGAGGCAAAATTTTCCACATTCATTGTGTCGAGAGCTCCGCCTTCACAGCGTTGAGGTTATATTTGCCCCACTTTAATAGTGAAGAGGCTATCTTAACTCCACATTAATTGTGTCGAGAACTCCGCTTTAACAGCGTTGAGGGTAAATTTGCCCCACTTAAATAGTGAAGAGGCCATCATTACTCCACATCAATTGTGTCGAGGGCTCCGCTTTAACAGCGTTGAGGCTAAATTTGCCCCACTTTAATAGTGACGAGGCTATCTTTACTCCACATTAATTGTGTCGAGAACTCCGCTTTAATAGTGATGAGGCTATTTTTACTCCACAGTAATTGTGTCGAGAGCTCCGCTTTCACAGCGTCGAGGTTGAATTTGCTCCTCATTAATAGTACAGAGGCTATCCTTACTCCACATTTACTGTGTTGAAGATTTATGATGATAATTGCATAATATCAAAAACTACATAATAATGGCTGACTCGCTCTTCGATTGCTTCGGTCATTTGGTTTATCGGTCGCTTTGCTCTTCGGCCGCTTCGCTCTTCGGATGCTACGCTCTTCGGTCTCTCCGCTCTTCGGATGCTACGCTCTTCGGTCGCTTCGCTCTTCGGATACTACGCTCTTCGGTCGCTTCGCTCTTCTGATGATACGCTCTTCAGTCGCTTCGCTCTTCGATCACTTCGTTCTTCAGTCACTTCGTTCTTCGGACTTTACGCTCTTCGGTATGTTTGTTCTGCAGACGCTTTGATCGTTATAAAATGAGTCAAAGATATATAACCGTGCTCCACTGTAACAGTGTTGATGCCAATGTAATGTACTTGTCATAGTCTGCATCCAGACCTTTATGTTGCCTCCACTTTAATAGTGATGATGTGACTTTACGTATGTGAAATACAAAGGAGATTTTAGTTACGTTGAAGCAATTCAACTGGTGTTAATGCAGCCTAAAATCCTGTTAAGTACACCAACAGTGCTGTATGACGAGTAAACAATATATGGAAAGAGATATAACCCTTTAACCGGTTTTACATTCACATTATTATACATACATATAACGAAGTTATGTGTTCCAAATAGCTTCAAACAGCATCTTTGACCTGCAGTCAAATATATAGCATCTCAACGAGCCCGATTTACCTACTCGTAACAAATCCAGTACGATTTGCTTACTGGTTATCTCAGCTCTAAACTTCAGGGGACCGTCGCCGCAACTTACCATGTTACCGTTCTAACCTTACCATGTATTTACATACTGGAGGCTGGACTATTTGTAAGAAAACACATATCCAACTTCCAGTATGTTAAAAGCGCGCGTCGAAATAGACAACTAGTTCTCCCTGAACCTAAATTAACTATGTATAAAAACGGGCCCCATTACCAGTCGATAAAAATATATAATAAAATCCCTGATTCTATTAAAGACGTTGAAACTTATAATATGTTCCGAAATAAACTGAAAACGTGGTTAATTGATAAATCATTTTATTCTTATCAGGAATTTATGGCATCTGACAATAGTGATAATGACTGAGAATTAATTTTACTGAAACCGATAACTTTGTCTCAATGTAATGGAATGATTAAATGAATTATTATTTTATAAATGAATTGACATTATTATTATTATAAATAAATTGACACTATTATTATTATAAATGAATTGACATAATTAGTTATTGTATCGCTTAGTGTTAGTATGATTCACGACAGCTTAAATTTGATTATTAATATTTGACATCATTGCATTATAAAAACAAGTATAGCATTTAAATTCGTATTGATTATTATTAGTGTTAAATAGATTCCATAATTATTATTTACTATGATGAAACTAACTAATTAAGCAATACGTGTAATATGTTTTGTAAGGTAACTTTAAGTATTTAGCTATTAAGGTTAACTTGCCATACCCTATTCAGGGTCCATGTTGTACAATTCAATTTAAAATACCATCTGTAAATACCATGGAATGCAATAAATAAATGAAATGAAATGAAATGAAACTTACAAGGGCTGCACCGTGGTTGATGCATATATCCCACGACGCGAAATCAACGCTGGAATCCTTAGCTGAAAACCAATATGCACAATTGCACAACAATGCAACCAGAGTTAAATGCTGTAACCTGTTACATGAGTCGCCATCGCTAAATAGCTAGATTGACAATCGCAATAAAAGATTGATATCCATCAACAATAATAAAGGTTAATTAAAGGGTAATAACTCTAGGTTGTCATATTATATTGCTGTACAGTTATAATAGGGTATTTTCCTACTACTACTACTACTACTAAAAATCAGTTACCTTTTTAGAACTGTCAAAACGATTTGCTAACATGGAATTTATATGAAACATTAGATCGTGACGTCACGGTCAACTCACCTACTTTTTACACGTCTGCCCAAACAAAAAGAGTGTATTGTTATATTTCTATCCAATTTATAAAATAGAACTTGTGTTTAAAAATAACTCTAATCTGTGTATTTTATGCATGGTGTAAAATAATTTATTTAAATACTTATAGTAC
Organism: Cydia fagiglandana; assembly: GCF_963556715.1. Classification (NCBI taxonomy): domain Eukaryota; kingdom Metazoa; phylum Arthropoda; class Insecta; order Lepidoptera; family Tortricidae; genus Cydia; species Cydia fagiglandana. The sequence continues at coordinate 11,317,411 of NC_085936.1, read as the reverse complement.
CTATGTAATACCCTATTGAATGCTACGTAACACGAGAAAGCTTAAATAATTATTGTTGATTGTGTATCACAAGAATACTGTGCACGCTGCACAGTATAATTGTTATTAAAAAAAAAAAAAATGTTACTATAAGTTACTCCTTGAATGATAAATTTCAAGTAAATGCCTTATACACAAATATATCATAATTTAAGACCTAACTACCTACACTACAATCTACCAAAGTTTACTTGCCACTTGTATCACGTGTAGTCGTCATCGGTCAGATACGTAAAGAAAGACGAGTTATTTATTAATAAAGGTAGTCTATCTATATACATTATTTAGCTATTTACATATCGTTTGAGAATGTGACTGTCTCATTTCAATCAAAGACAGAGAGAATCGTACTATCTTTGTCTTACACCAGTACTAGCACCCAAAAGGAAAGGATGAGTATAGTTTTCCTGTTACTGACTGACAAATTGGTTTGACCAACTATATAAATCTATAATTTGAAGCTGAATTATAATTGAAAATTTGAAAAATTATAAGTTTCAAAACAGCACCTACAGGCTTTTCTACTAGTCATTGTCCGGACTTAGTCTAAATGTATAGAAACTTGATTTCTATGACAACCTTACAATGAAGAAAAATCTCCTTTACCCACAGGCTTTGTATAGAAGAGGGTATTTATTGTTGTATTGGATCTTCATTGCAAACTGTCATAAAGTTATTTTTTATTCTACTTGTCAATACTTAAAAAGACATACATTCATAGATTAATCATAACGCAAAAAATAATTACATCCAGTGAGTGATTGGTAAAATCTAAATGATAAAAAACAGCTTATTTATTATGTATAGTGTCTGGCAGAAAACAATCTAAACCGTTGTAGTAATTATAATCTTGAAAATTAAAACAATGTATATTTTAGTTAAATTTAAATTGAAATTCGAATAATATAATGGGTATAAAGTGCTATAAAAATTGGTTCAGAGCTATAACTAAAGATTGAACGATTTTCGGGGTTGGGGGGCGGGAATTTGTTGTCTTGGATTTGGATACTCGTATAATTGTAATCAAACTTCACAGGTAAGTTCGTTTGATTATTAATTATTTACTCTAATAGACTGCTTTTTCGAATAATAATGCCGAGTTGAGCGAAAGAGACTGTGTTCTAGTTTCTAAGAATATTCAGATATTAGAATTAAATTAAGACATAATTAAGCGTCATTGTAATAAGGTGGTGGTTTAATACAGTATACAGACAAACGATATAAAACTTACCTACTTACTTTACAAAGTAACAACGATTTGATAATAAACTTTTGCTGTTTATTATAATATCCACTGGGGAGCCAAAAAAATTAACCACTTCACATATTTGGCTTCTCTCCGCAAAAACTTTTCCAGTTTTCAAGTAATCTTTAAGAAAATAGTAGGTAAAACGAAAGCTAATAATATATGTAGCCTATTGAAAAGACACCAATTATGATTTAATTCAGGTTTGACGACAAAATAGCATGGAAAATAACAGAATTTTGTATTTTAAAAATTATTTTCAGTAAATAAATATTTTTTTGGAAAACCAGCATTTAGTTTAGTATTGCCACCCCCAGATCATCTTGCACAGTATTTGGGGTATCTCATTAATTTCCTAAGATAACATAAAGGCCTTTGTATTAAACAATAGGTACATTTTTTTATTAATATCCTTACAGGTTTAATACAGCTAAAGCGATTCGCAAAATCAGATCAATTTCAAAAGTGGGCATAAGCGCAAAGTGCCTACATTAGATTAGTGGAATGTTATTAGCGCCATTTCAACAGTGAAAGCGGCAAAAGACTATTAACACTGTAAAAGCCCAATCTCGCGTTTTTGCGGCTTCGGATCACCTGCCTCTTGTTCTCCAAATTCTGCTCAATCCGAGCAAAGCTACTAAACCGGAACCTCTACCATTGGAGTACTTCATACTGAATATCCAGATTTGAGTTTACTTACGGCAGTATCATACTGCCGTAATAATGGATGTCAGATTCAGAAATATTTATTTGGTTAATATAAGTGTATGTACATTTTAGTTTCATTTTAATTACTCAAATGCGGTTTTGCTAATTTATGTAGGTAATGTAAATAATGTATAGGTAATACCTAAAAACTAACATGTAGCATGCATACATTGATAAAAATATATTCTTAAATTATCAATACTGCTGTTTGTGGAGACTGGTCTGTTTAAGCTAACACGAGCTATTATACTTAGTAACATAATTTTTATTAATTCATTACAGTGAGACGCCTCATTCTGTTCTCGTTTGTTGCTTTTCTCTTAATGAATGTATTAATTATACAGGATATTGACTCTTGGAGACCCTATACATCTCTAAGGATAACTTGATAAACTATATAATCTTATAGTTCTGACACCTAGAGACATTTACACCTCTAAATATTATATATTTTTTTTTGTGTGTTTTTTTTTAATCTGTATTTTGTATGTAATTCGACATTAAGAGACCATATACATCTCTTAGTAATTGTAATACGTTAGATTGAATTGTTAGTTTTATTTTATAAAATTGTTGATGTTATTATTTTTGCTTTTATGTAAATTCAATGTTGACGTGTAAAAGTGCCCTTGTGGCCTATTTGCTGAATAAATGTTGATATTTGATATTTGATACAATATAAAACTATTTCAACAGAAACAAATTTAATAATTAATTTTATAAGATGTCAGAGGCCAAGATCCTCTTTGGGTCACTGAGCCAGTGATGTATGTATGTGTGTATAAGATGTCATTAGAGATGTCCAATTTATTTTCTTTATTTATCTTTCTTCTTAGGCTAGGTCATTTATAATCTATCTATATATATAAATGCAAGTGTCCTGACTGACTGACTGACTGATTCATCAACGCAGAGCCGAAACTACAAAAGCCAGAAAGTTGAAATTTGCACACCAGATTGCATTTATAAAGTGTACAAGAGATAAGAAGCGATTTTGAGAAATTCAATCCCTAAGGGGGTTAAAAAGGGGATGAAAGTTTGTATAAGGTTAATTTTCTTTTAAGCTAGGAATTCGAAACTTCGTAAAAAGATATATTATTAAAATACAAGAAAACTAATTTCAGGGTTTTTGAAAATTCATCCCCTAAGGTGGTGAAAAAGGGGTTGAAAGTTTGTATGGATACCAAAAAAATTTCAAGTGGTGGACTTGAATCTTTGTATTTAAGGATATTATTAGAAGACAGGAAAAGTAACTTCAGCGTTTTGTAAAATTCATCCGCTAACAGGGTTAAAAAGGGGTTGAAAATTTTAATACATTACAAATGCTTTGAAACTTCGTAGAAAGGCATAATAGCCGATTACAAAAAAAAAGTGATTTCATCGTTTTTGGAAATTCAACCCCTAAGGGGGTTAAAAAGGGGATGAAAGTTCGTCTTCGGGTGCAAATTTTATTTTAAGTTAGGAACTTGAAACTTTGTAAAAAAGTATCAAATTCAAATACAAGAAAACTAATTTCAGCGTTTTAGAAAATTCATCCCCCAAGGTGGTGAAAAAGGGGTTGAAAGTTTGTATGGATATCGAAAAATTTTTCGAGCGCGGGACTTGAATCTTTGTATTGGGGGATATTATTAGAAGATAATAAAAGTAATTTCAGCGTTTTGTAAAATTCATCCCCTAACAGGGTTAAAAAGGGATGAAAGTTTGTATGGGCTTAAAGTTTTCTTTTGAGCTACGAATTTGAAACTTCGTTATAAGATATATTATTAAAATACAAGAAAACTAATTTCAGCGTTTTTGAAAATTCAACCCCTAAGGTGGTGAAATAGGGGTTGAAAGTTTGTATAGATATCAAACATTTTTTCGAGTGTGGGACTTGAACCTTTGTGTTAAGGGATATTATTAGAAGACAGGCAAAGTAATTTCAGCGTTTTGTAAAATTCTTCCCCTAACAGGGTTAAAAAGGGGTTGAAATTTTGAATCCATGACAAATTGTTCTGAAACTTCTTAGAAAGGCATAATAGTCGATTAAAAAAAAAGTAATTGCAACGTTTTTGGAATTTCAACCCCTAAGGGGGTTAAAAAGGGGATGGAAGTTCGTCTGCGGGTACAAATTTTATTTTAAGCAAGGAACTTGAAACTTTGTAAAAACGTTTTAAATTAAAATACAAGAAAATTCATTTCAGCGTTTTTGAAAATTCATCCCCTAAGGTGGTGAAAAAGGGGTTGAAAGTTTGTATGGATATCAAACATTTTTTCGAGCGCGGGACTTGAATCTTTGTATTTGGGGATACTATTAGAAGACAATAAAAGTAATTTCAGCGTTTTGTAAAATTCATCCCCTAACAGGGTTAAAATGGGTTTCAAAGTTTAAATCCATTACAAATGCTTTGAAAATTCTTAGAAAGGCATAATAGCCGATTACAAAAAAAAGTAATTGCAACATTCTTGGAAATTCAACCCCTAAGGGGGTTAAAAAGGGGATGAAAGTTCGTCTTCAGGTGCAAATTTTATTTGAAGCTAGGAACTTGAAACTTTGTAAAAAGGTATTATATTAAAATACAAGAAAACTAATTTCAGCGTTTTTGAAAATTCATCCCTATGGTGGTGAAAACGGGGTTGAAAGTTTTTATGGATATCATGCATTTTTTCGAGCGCGGGATTTGAATCTTTGTGTCTGGATATATTATTAGAAGACAATAAAAGTTATTTCAGCGATTTGTAAAATTCATCCCCTAACAGGGTTAAGATGGGGTTCAAAGTTTGAATCCATTACAAATGCTTTGAAACTTCTTATAAAGACATAATAGCCGATAACAAAAAAAAGTAATTGCAACGTTTTTGGAAATTCAATCCCTAAGGGGGCTAAAAAGGGGATGAAAATTCGTCTTGGGGTGTAAATTTAATATTAAGCTAGGAACTTTAACTTTTTGGAAAAAAAGGTAATAAATTAAAAAACATGAAAACTAATTCAAGCATTTTTGAAAATCATCCCCCAAGGTGGTGAGAAAGGGGTAGAAAGTTTGTATGGAGATCAGATATTTTGTGAGTGCGGAATGCGGAACTTGAATCTTTGTATAAGGGCATAGGTACCTATTATGAGAATACAAGAAAAGTAATTTCAGCAACCAACATCAAAATCCACTTGACTTAAAACTTCATATACCTAACTTGCTAAAAAATAAAAGTACCTACTTAATTTCAACATTGCTTGGATATTAAAATTATAGGTATTAAAGATGTAAAATGTTGAAGATAAGATTCCACGCGGACGAAGTCGCGGGCAACAGCTAGTATGAATATAAAAACACTTACAAAACAATAAAAAATACATATAAACACATTATAAAAAACCTAACAGGGCCCAAGCTGCCGGTGGTCAGGGCCGCAGGGTGAGGAACCGACGTACTATACGCGCCGTGTCCAAAATTACCGCCTTTTATTATTACATTTATTATTACTTGAAAATTATATATTTTTTTATTTAGTCAGTTTAGTTTAGTTATTTATTATCTTAAAAATATTTTCATTAAAAATTTGTTTAAAATTGAAATAATTATTTAAAAAATGCAAAATTTAACTGTATGAGCTTTAAAATAACTTTCAATTGTTACCTTAAATATATATGTATCTGTATAAAAATCATCCCTGATATTACATCCCATCACACACTTGAAAGCTCAATAAATAAATTAGAAAACAAAGCGAAACAGCACGAGACGCGACCCCAGGATTGCTAGATTTTATTTATAATCGTTTTTCGGATCAGACATGTCCTTATGCTGCCGCAAAACTTGGTAGTGGTCGGTCAGACAAAACCTCTTTAATCCGTATTGGATTGTCGATCTTCTAATAAAAGAATTTCTATCCCCGTAACTGCTCGTGCTCTCGAGATGTTTTCAACTCGAAACGGGGTCACCCAAATTCCTGTTTTCCACTTGTTCTTTGCCCTGTCAATTAAGAAACAAGGCAATAGAGAAACAAAAATTCTTGTGTTGTTATTTAGTAATAGTTGTTTATTTAAAATAAAGCTCTTGTTTCCGTTATCACTTTTTATCTTATTTAATAAAATAGTATTTCTGTGATTGCCATGCCATTGTAATTGGGATAGGATGACTGCAGAATATTTCAGTTTTGTTTTTAAATGAAGGTCTGTGGTCTGTAAAATTCACTCATGTGTGACGCGGCTGTTCTAAAATTTTATTGTGTTATAGTACAAATCGGGTATATCGTGTTTGACACGTTTTGACTGTGAAACTAGTTAAATAATTATTTACGATATGGTATTAAAAAACGTGGGGTTTGAATTTAAAAACTCATACGGATCTTCTTAACGTAGTAATGAACATTTTTTTTCTTATTCATTTTACCGTCTTAGGATAAAAATAAGAGCTCAAAGAAAGTAGCTCTAGTTTGATAATTTTCACAGCTTGCTTTATCGGGGCACGCTCCATTTCGCAGCACTCAGGCGCACTCACTGCAACCATCCTTATCCGGGCGAGCAGCCCATTTAACATGCGACTCGCTTTAGTGGCCGTCTACTTATGCTGCTTTCTATATCAGTTATGACGTAAAGGCCTATTTACTTTATTAAGCGGGTCTGTATGTATACAGGGTTATTTTTGGACCGTTCGCTATATTGTGCGAGGTGATTAGGTAGGTCAGATTTCGGAGTTGGTCCCATAGAAAAAGTTGTTCAGTATGACCTACCTAATCACCTCGCATAATATGGCTAGCGGTCCAAAAATGACCCTGTATGTAATAATAAGTCGTCGTTCCGTGATTGCAGTAACGCTGGCTTCGACACGCAACTACCTACTAAAACTTATGTAATCTGCGTCGTTTTACACTCTTAATTAAACTAAGTTAAGGTGCCATCCCGGAGTAGCGTTGGCTGCGTTGCCTTGTTGAATAAATTAGCTTAGGTCGCTGTGATGTCTCAAAAGTAACGCAGCTGCAATTATCATCTGAATTTCACCTTTATGAATCCATGAATACCTTTCTTTAATATCTTTATCGCTATTTTTGTGTAATTTCATATAGAGGTAACTCTATAATTTGATTATGATTACACTGCTACCTAGTGGCTCGTATCTACGCACAGGGAATAAGTACGTGACTCTTAGCCAGCTCCCAAGTATTTACCGAACGCCTCCAGATGAAGCTGATAAGCTCTATTAACCTCATACGTGACTACTATTTCTGTCTAACCTCTTCTACAGAAATAGTTTTATAATATCAAATTGAACTCAGTAATAATATTCTTGTAGAAACTCGGCCAGTTACACATAGGTGTTTGAAATGGTATTAAAAACAAAAAATTGTATTGGTACTCATACCCATTTGCCAGTTCCACGTAAGTATAATTCTCCCGATGTATAAAGCAATATCCCGTGTTATAGCAATGTTTTTCGATCAAAGAACGCGATATTTTGTTGATCAACATTAATAATTATTCCCGCCACCTTTCAGAAACATTCCTTATCGCAAATACAAACTTATTTGAATTGATTGTACCTCTACCCAAGTCAATAATTCAAACAAAGGAAGTTCAAAATTCGAAGTTGTTATAATTGAATTTCGATGAAACAATTTCAAAAGAGCCTGGCATAAAAACTTGTAAGTCGGCTAACGAAGTAAACTCGGGAAAATGTAAAGAGTTTACAGGTGGCTAGGAATTCGCATAGGCAGTGTAAACCTCATTTCAGTCTCACAAAGGGGGCTGTAAGCCGTCAGAAAGTTTTGAAGCGCTGGCTTACTTTGTAAACGTTTGCCGGCGATACTTGCTTTGTTCGTTTTGAATATTGGAATACTAGATCATTATTGTGAAATTAAATATTTTTTTTTAGTCTTGGTTAATTATTTTAAATAAATACTAATGAGTTACACTTACAATACAAATAATACAAATGTATATGTTACGGGTAATGTTAGAAGGTAAATTAAACTCAAGTTTACCCTGGTATAACCATTATTTACCCGAGCCATTTGGGTAAAGTCCGAAAATTTAAAGAACATTTAATCTGTATTCGAAGTTTACCTGTACACATCTAGGTCTAACTAATACTGGCTGGGTAGTTAAAAACTTTAAGTAAAGATATCATTATTCATAAATAAATAAGAACTAAAATTTTATTGAGACTCTTATGTAAAGTTCATAATATTAGTTTAAGTAACTGTCCCTTAGATATTCGTTTTGACAAGTACTTAAGGTATAACGATTCTATGCTACTTGGGAACTTCATTTTACTCAAAATTGAGCATTTTGATGTCGGAACATGAGACTGACTAATCAGACGTGTACAGGCTTCAGACTTAAATCAGTACGTAGGTTTAGAATTAAATAGTTTTTTAGGAAACTTGTATGATTTTTTCAGGTAAGCTTTTGATATACAATCTGTCGCGCCTGTTTTAAACATTTCCTAGTTACGCATCTAGAAAATATTGCTAAAGCTTGCTAAAGGTACGCTGCTCCCACTGTTATTGCTTGAGAAAGGAGATCTCTCCAAAACATGTCGCGCGAGTGACTTAAAACAAGTGAGTCTAAAGCGTAAAATTATTCAATGTTAGTATGTCTCACAACACTAAATTCGATTGTTAAAGGTAGTCAATGAAGCGACGTTTCGTGTTACAGGCCACACCCGGTATAAAATGGCATTTCCTAATACGGTCCAAAAAATTCGTCGTCACTATTTCGATTCCGGTTCTTATAAAATAGATAAAACCTGCCTTTCTATCTATTATTTCAGTGGCACTGTATTTACAAAGGCATACCAAAGGTTGCAACCTTTAAGTACCCATAAAAAAGCGTTTTCGTATACCTACTGGCTGTAAATCTCCGTACTTTATCATGACGGGACGGATGGATTGACCACCTCAAAGCAGAAGTTTCCTTGTAATTTACGAAACAACATCATTCCCGGCCTGCAGCGCGTGTCAAACGTAATTCGCTGAAATTTCGGCCGTTTGACACGAAACGTCTTTTAAATGGAAGCCCAAGAGTCAATCTAAACTCAGAAGGAACGTCTATTACCGTGCCATTCTTCAATCATTCAGAAAACTCGAATGCAAACTTTATTGGTGGTTTGGTTCAGGTTTATCAATTATATTATTTACATAACTTTAAACACATGTTATTTTGTTAATTAAAAAAAACAACTACGAACAACTTTTTACAATTATAACACGCTGTAATTAACAACAGCAAAATTATGATTAATGTTCATGTTCAGGAAATTTTGTTTCTGAGCGGAACTTTAAACGTACCTCAACGAATTCCAATAATGTAAGTTCAATACCTTTCCGTTTCTTTTACCGTAGTAACTTACGAGTATTTATTATTTTCTCTTAAATCTGTAAACTAAGTACGTATAAAAGTACTACGAAAATCATTCAACAGTTATTTCAATGATACTTCCGCACGAGTGTAACGTGAAAATTATCTCGAAGGGCAATCTACCCGCGGGACTTGAGGGCCATCAACTCGATCCTGATCAAATTATATTTTTTATTAGCCCCCTGCCGATTTTACGGCACTAACAAGGTACCGGAAAGTCGAGACGTATCTGTGACGTGAAATAAAATCAGTTATCGGTTTCTGCAGTTTGGGAATTAGAAAAATAATTTGTCGGAGTTAGAAAGATTAGGTAGGTACTTACTTATCTTTTCCCGAGTTAGTTGTTTTTGAATTTTATTTCAGTCTACATATAGTTGGAACTACACATTTCATCTTGAACCTACATAGAAATTACTTTTATGTACACAAGGATTTTTTTACATACCGGTTACCTACCCAGAACAAAAAAATACAATTTAAACTTTATTCAAATCAGATTGGGTATTGAAAATAAATCAAAATGATGCTGTTAGCGGTCGGTCGCTATTTAAACTTCCTCGAAAAGTTCTCGAAAAAAAAATTTCCTGAGAGAGAGTAAGTTGAATTTGGTTCTAAAAAACTATTACCTACCTTCATAAAACGTTTTTATCAAAAATGCTACTAAAATTTATTTCACATACAAATGTAAATATGTAGATTCCTATTTGAAATATTTTTTAGTTCAATTTTGCCAAATTACGAGTACCTACGAAACATAAGTGATTCGGTTTGTACACGTACCTACGTAGTAGTGTTTTGATTATGTTACTCAAGGTGAAGTTATGTACCTACCAAAAGCTAACTTACATACATAGTTTAGCTCATTATTTTTAATGAATTGAACCATTCGTCAGGCTGGTTTTTGTAAGATTATAAAATTGCAAGAAAGCCGTACTTCCAGTACACCTACATTTGCTTTCATATTATAAATTTTATGTTTTTCAAATTATATAAAGTTCACGGCATTACATGCGTCTCAAGGCTTAACATTTGATGATCTCCAGTTAAATTGATTAAGGACTAGAAATACTAAATTCCTTTTAAAACGACTGTAAGATAAAATTTAGAAGTGCGAACTAATTAAAAGTTTTTCTTTTCTCTCACAAGCCGGATGTCTGCGGAACGTTTTTGGAAAACAGTTTTCAGCAGAAAAGTTTCCCCATTACGTGAGTATTGAGAGCCTGTATTCGTACAATTTTGTAGTTCCCAAACCGTTTTTTATATTTGCGGCTGTTAATCTTTAACAAAATGCTATAACATACTTACCTATTACATAAGTCTTATGTCCCACATTTGTATGAAAGTCAATTTTGGTGTGCCGTTATTAAAATGAATCAGTATTATAAATGTTGTATCCACTAACAAAATGTAGGTACCTACCTTTATTTAAGACATTAATATTTTTTATAACATGAGATTAAGATCCAGCGCTAGTATTAACTAAAGTAGTTTTGTTGCTCTCATTATTCATAAACATTTTTCGGGGCTCTTAGCACACAATTCAATCAGAATCCACGTGATCTTGTTTGTCCTAATCACATACCACGGTTCTACCCCTAAAGTACGAGTATTTTTGTGGAGCCGGATTTGTAGGGTGAGCTCACCTCCGTTGCTACGAGATTATCTGGATTATATTATAGATAGATTCGGCACGATTCTCGAACGTGCCAACCAAATTCTTTACGTCTTGTTAGCTATATTTATAGGCTGACATCCTACGCATCAGACTCCCGATTATAGGAAAATTCAATGTACCGTTTACGTAATTTCGGTTTTCCGGGTTGGCGCTCGGCGTAATAGCGTGAACGGTGTCGCGGCGGTTAATGATATGATAGCACGAGCAAGGTTCGATCCCTGGACGAATCCCTTCCACTTACCGAACGAACGTCTCATACAGTACCAGTGTTAGTTAGACATCCAATTACGCACTCGTTACACTTGGTATGGATTCGGAAGGGAGTCGATCGCGGGCACTCTAAAACTCTAAACGACAGGAATAACGTAGATAAATAACGCTTGAGCAGAAACCTGTCGCTGAATGTAATGAGATCTTTGGTAAGGGAATGTTATAATATTTGAATTTTTCTTAGCTTTCATTCAAGCTTTACATACATATTTAGGTACTTAAATTTTATGATTTTTGGACGCTGATTGTACATCATCCCAAGGTGACGTATTTAATCAGGAAACGGTATTTTTCAAAACTATTTGCGAATGATTTAGAGGCTATGCCTAACAAAATATAGAAAGTCGGTTCTGGACTTCAGGTTACCAGGAGGCCAATTCAAATTGTATTTTGACATCAAAATTATGTAATTTTGATATCGTCCGCCCGTGCGTTCGCTCGCGCCAATGCATACAACACAATTTGTAGAAAGGTTCAATAAAAAAGTTTCAAAATCCAAAAAGATCCGAAAATTTCAAGAATTCCACACTCACCCGGAGGGCTTTCAAGGTCACTTATGTGACGTTCCACGGAAAAAGGCACCTTATGGCGGCTGACGCTTACGTCGCATAGCGCCGCAATAATATTGGAGCGGCGTTAATAATAGCGTAAGCGCCAACCGCCATAAGGTACCTTTACCCTTGGGACGTCACATATTAGAAAATAGCATTTGTCACTAATACTCTTATTAAAAAAGTCAGCGGACCCTTATTTATACAAGATGAAAATAAATGTAGCATTTAAGAACATAATAATTAAGACAGACTGATGAAAACGGACGGACGGATAGACAATCTAAGCGTAGTAGGGTTCCGATTGCCACACTTTGGGTAATAAAACCAAATAACCAAAAATGACCGATATCCACCATCAACAGCAGTTAGCAATAAAACCTCATTTTAATTTTGCTGAGCTATTATTTGGCAACGAACCGCTCTTCAACTCTTAGAGGTGGCCATTATTCAAAGTAGCGTAAAATTTTACTCTTATAAGAGGGAAAAAATCAGCGTTTGGACGTTCAGCTTCGTGAGCCTTTTCAGAATTTCCATAGCATACGGATTAGTCGTAATAAAAGCTGAAGGCTCATATGTATTTAAAATTTCACACCACTTGTAACATCTGTTGGCAGTGTCTAACTGTCTATGCACCCCAAATGTCCTCCTTTATAAAACATATGGCAGAAACCATATCTCAACGGTGGAACCGTTCTCTAAGCACTATACTGGGCTGACTGAGATGCAGGATCAGTATCGCCGTTATACGCGCCACCAGCATGTGCATCCGAGGCACACGCCACCGGTTTAAGTCCACCGCCAGGTGGCTTGGGTTCGACGACGGTGCCGCCCTTCCACACGTCGACTGTAACCCCTTTTCTACCCTACCTACATATGTCTTACCTAACCCTTTGCCCATATATTACTTATGATTGTTGTAATAAATGCTTTATGGAGTTTATGTATTTAAAATTTAATTTGGAATACAAATGTAGTTTCAAAAATTTCACTCTTACTTAGGTACTGTTTAGTTGTCGACCACAAATTAGTAAAGTCATTAAATCAATACCATCATTCTACATCGCTAATCACTTGCAGTACTTAATCATTAATCAATTCGAAATCCGTCCAAACACTAAGTTATCCCTAAATATCTGCAGTAATCACTCGCACTAACCACTAATCCAATCGTCAAAAGGCCATTTAAAGTGATTGAAATGGGAATAATTACACAATTTTACATAAATTTACGGTATTGACAATCCAAATTGATGTAGGTAAGTACCAAGTGTCAGAAAAAGCGTTTATTTATATTTCCGGGCACTTATGTTTTTTTTATTGGGATCTAGCTTCTGCCCGTGACATCAAGTCTGCGTGGGATGATGATTGATAACAACTGAACTTCTTCTGGCCTCAAACGATGTCAATACCTACCTACCAAATTTCATCTAAATCGGTCTCGATTCGACCTAATCCAGATCTAATTCATAACCTGTTGTTATAATCAGAATACCCCTGTAGAAACAATGTTTACAATTTTACTGGTGTGCTTACTGCAAGAGATTTAATAAATTGGGAAAATTATAGCACATAAAAATTATATCTAACTGTAGAGCGTTCTACATTTTCTACAACAGCTCGATAGGTAGAAGAGATATACCCAGACGGTGCTTCACGTAAATAATGCCTTTATTTTCAGTGAATGCACCAAACAGCGATACAAGATACAACATACAGGTCATTTACGTACGTATGTACGTTGTACGTTACTCAAGCGTAACTATTGTGAATAACATTGGCTTGTTTTCGTGAAAAATGCGACCATTTATCCAACTGGGAATACGAATCGACAATCAACATTACAGCAGACAAGATTGATGCAGTTTTTGATGGAATAAACGGGAAATGTTTCCCAAACATTTTTATGGCACTGGCTGTGAGTTATTTCGTTAAAATTGGATTTGAAATTAGGTGTGAATGCGTGTTATTAGTAAATTTGGGGCCTTTGAATATAAATAAGTTCATAGATGAATCAAATTAGGGCTAGAGAGAAGGTAGCGGCTATTTGCTCAGCTGATTCAATAGGCCAACAATCCTTTTTAATCGTTACCCTTTTACTTTCCTCGCGCTGATTGGTCAATACTCCATCTACAAAGTATTTGGGATGGTCCATTAAATCGCTTGTCTTAGTGAAAAAAAAAGGTTTTTTCACAGGTCTAATCAACTCGTTAAAAAAGTAAGACAAATGTTTGTGAAAAAAATGTCGTTTGATTTATGTTTGATTGATTTTTTTTATTATTTACGAAAATAAGTAGCTTCGCTATCTACGGTAATCGAATAGGTTTTTTGGTTTTGGTCTGTCAGTATGGACATAGTTATACGTATAATATTATGGAAACATGTTGCATTTTGAAATAGAAGACAGCTTTGCAGGGTTATGACAGAGACCCACATAACCGGTTTTTTTTATGAACTTTATTTTTATTTAAAGCTAAAACTCATTATTAAAATGTTTTGCTGGTATTTACTATATTATAAAAAGAAAACATTTCCTTTTAATAATGTTTTATTTGGTCAACCCAAAACATAAATCTTTATTTGGATTTTATAAAGATATATGTAACAACAAAATAATACTGTGAAAGCGTCATCCCCCGGGGACAATCTCGGAAAGGAATCCGTTCGATTTATAAACAAAAACCTGGGAAAGGTAAGGGTTGTTGGGGTTTCCATCACTTCCCTTCGCGTTTCATGAAGGAAATAATGTCACTTTTGGAGGCAAGAAGTAACAATGCCAATCTACGCAGACTTTTCTTTGTTATCTGACCCATTGTATTGCTTTGGATCATGTTCCCTAAATACTGACATATTGTACCCTTTTCGAACAAATATAAGTAGGTACATAGTTACATATCTATAAGAAACGTATTAAATTGAATAAGACTACGATTTTCGCTACATGACAAAGCCCTAACCAATATCGTGTATTACATTTACATCATTAGGTACCGAAGAAAACCAAGAGTGAAAGTGAAAGCGGCGGACTGATAACGGCGATCGATTGAAAGATATTGCGAGTAATGCAAGGGTGAAAATAATATTATAAAAATATGTAATCTTTTTTATTGTTTACTTACCTACATGAAGCAGATTGGGCTTTATCCTACCATGAAAGGAAAATAAGATGCAACAAAACGAAAGCTAACTCTATCACAAACAATTATTAAGGTGACATTCCATTTCCAACGACAGCTGCACTACTGTTCATTTTACTATGGAAATTGACAATGACAGCGACACGTTCAGTACCGGTAGTGCAGCTGCGGTTAGAAATGGAATGTTACCATTATTGTCTAACGGATTCATGAAAATCTGTTTTGCTTGATGCACAAGACCCATTGCATCATCTTACTGTGTAACCGATTCGAGCTGATACACGGGATACTAAATGAGTAAAACTAAAAGCCGACAGATAACAGTTTTCTTTCTACGTTCTGTACGATTGCGTTGAGCAGTTTGTACCTACTCGTAAATAAAGTTACTTGTATCGTTTCATATTACATCGCATTGTATCGTGTTGCTTTCGTTACTGACTTGTTATCCCAATAGGGCAAGTTGGGAACAACGAATAGTCCCTGCAATAACAATTCTAAGCTACTTAAGCTTCATGGATTCGCTGTGTATGACTGTGGCACCGTCCTGACGTGTGTGGGGTACATTTAACTTGGTTGTCTGACGGGTGTGGGGCACATTTAACTTGGTTGTCTGACGGGTGTGGGACACATTTCTTGTCTGACACGTAACAGCTGTCAGATAGTATGAATATGTTGAGCCAGGAAAATTCACATTTTTCCCGAGCCATTCGGCGCGGCGTTTCACCAATGTTGCATTGAACACAATGACCACGCACTTCACATGTATTACTTTTGTATACAAAATATACAGCCACCATCAGATATATCGGAGCGGCCAAGGTATTACAGATAACTGAACTAAGCCACTATTATAAATTATAATTTATAATATATATCATTGGCTCAGTGACCCAAAGAAGATCTCGGCCTCAGGCACAAGAGAGCGCCATTCTGCGCCACTTCACGCCAGTTAGGTATTCCAAGGGTGGACAGGTCTTTTTGGGCTTCGTCATTCCAGCGGTATCTGGGACGCCCAGACAGACGTTTTCTCCCCGGGTGCCCCACATACTAAGCCACTATTATAAAGTTGTTAAAGTCCATGTTCAAATATTTTTGGGCACCGTGTCCGCTGATATCTGATTGCGACAGTAGTCGAGATTTTTATGGTAACATTCCATTTTTAACCGCAGCTGCACTACTGGTACTGAACGCGTCGGTGTCATTGTCAATTTCCATAGTAAAATTGACAATAGTGCAGCTGTCGTTGGAAATGGAATGTTACCCTTACGGTCCCGGTCACCCGTACGGCATATTACCTACATCTTATCGCGCCCATGTTTTGAAAATTGAATTGGTACGAGTAATGTGACTATGTAGTAAAAAAGTAGGTAAAAAAAGGTGATGGATAAATACAGTAGTACATTCAGCTTGTCAAAATGTTTTAAACATAGCTTAGGTACATAAGGGAACCCTTAACTCAATTTAAACAAAATTGTATTTTTTAGCACGCTGTT
Organism: Cydia fagiglandana; assembly: GCF_963556715.1. Classification (NCBI taxonomy): domain Eukaryota; kingdom Metazoa; phylum Arthropoda; class Insecta; order Lepidoptera; family Tortricidae; genus Cydia; species Cydia fagiglandana. The sequence continues at coordinate 11,300,959 of NC_085936.1, read as the reverse complement.
ACGGAGACTTTACTTTAAATCTAACGATAATACTAATTAGTAAACAAATTTGTTACCTTTTGAATTAAAAACGGTTTTACAAAATGCGCGAATTCTCTCAAACCCATTTTCTTTAAACTAAATAAACCGACAAGAGTTTTAATTAAAACTGGCAAAAGGACTACCGAAATTAATTAGTTTCTTTTTCTTTTTGCATCAGTTAGGTATCCATCACTTCGCAATTTTCGAGGTCTCGCGATTGAATTTAGAAACCGTAAATAGCGTTACGGTTAAAAAATAAAATAGAATTACACTTTAATTTGGACTGAGACAAAACCTATTTAGCTATCAGAGCTTAATCTTCCATCAAACCTGGGAACCGATGTAGCAATTGAACATTTTTTGGCACTTGAACGTCATTAAATTAACATTAGCATGATGAACTTTGGAGCGCCGATATATAACGAGGCTTATCTGCAGTCTCAGTGCTATAAAAATTGATGAAGCTTCCTCAAACCGCCCATCTTTAATGGTTCCGATAATTGAAAACTTCGGTTTAATCTACCCTGCGTAAATTGAAACCCGGCGGACTAGAAGAATGCCTGAAATTAATAAACACTAGCCTCTTCTGGTGACTTTGTTCACGTAGTTGTTTATACATATTATAATCTTTTGTGTGGAGAGAGAGCCAGTTGTTCAGTATTTAAAATAATAAAAATGAATCATGTACTTGCTAATTACCCATAGGCGTATAGACTACGTATTTGATATCTACTACATCGAAATATAACATAATTCGGCGTACCAGTACGCGTTTACGTAGAAATAGGGAGACTAAAACTAAAGAAATTGACTGGTAAGCAAGTACCTACTATTGATAGCTGCTGACAAAAAAAAATAGTTTCAGTTCCAACATGTTTAAATAAAAAAAATGTATTGTAATGTTCAATTCGAACTCTTTCAAATGATATTCCACTCGACCTAGTAACTATAGACTTTTTATTTTTGCCCCCTCTTTATAATGGGCATTTATGATATTAATAAAAAAGAAAGAACTCCTCCCTCCTCCTCCTGAAGAAAGGCCAGGTCAACAGAGCACCCTAAACCGGCGAGCGTGTATGAGGAATGTTATGAAAGTGAAGGAAGCGAAAGAGGTATGTCAGGATCGTAGCAAGTGGAAATCCGTGGTCTCTGTCTACCGCTCCGGGAAATAGGCGTGATTATTTGTATGTGTATGTAATAAAAAAGGAATAAAAAAATTACACATCCAATGTGTTAGCGTTGTTCATAATCATTTCAAATCGATAGCTTTAGTACCTAGTTCTCGAGATATTTAGCGATGTGATAGACGGACAGAGTCGCACCATATAGGCTCCTTTTGTACCTTTTTGGTACGGAAGCCTAAAAATCTAAGCTTAATAATAAAAATAACCAATTTCAAATCCTCATTGACCCTAAAGATAACAAAATAAGTAAAGTGTTGACATTATATTCCCCTGAAACAATTCCCAAGACAACCATTGAAAAATTGTTTGTTCTATTGCCGTCCCTCCTCACTGAGGTCCTACCGTTCAACCCGTGAAATCGCTCATCGGGCCGTGCATATTTTCACACCCAAAATATAAAGCGATTTGATTTATCACTTAGCGTAACGTTATAGAGAATGTTTGCTCTTATATGCGTTTGAAGGGGTTTTACAGTTGTTCTCTTAGCTTAGCTTAGATAGGTTGTATAACAGCTGGTTTAAAGTAATAACAGGCTATATACATTTTTTTGTGGGTGGATTTAAAATATAGACATAAATGCAAAGAAATGTTATTAAACCAAATACAGAGTAATAAAGGGAATAAATAGCCATTCATTCTTCAAGAACACGAAGACTAAGTCCTTTTTGACATGTTGGAGGTAATTTATAAACTTATATTACCTCCCGGTTTAGTGAAAAATAATAATGACTTGATAAGAAACTATTATTAAAATCTGTTTTGACAATTGATTTCAGTAACTTACACGCATTTAGTTACTACTAGTTTAATTATCATATTTTGCTACCTATATAATAAAGGTCAATTGTACCAGCGATTGACATCTTTATTCTTATTTATTTAAAACTTAAAAGACTAATTATTAATAACAGATTTGTTATTAATATGTATGTTTTTGCAAGATTGATTCAGCGATGTAAAATTTAAAGGTCACTGTTATTAAATTTAATGAATAAAATTAGAAAGTTATGTAAACATACAAATGACTTATAAACTAAAATCAACTTAAGAGAAAGTTAACAAACTAAACTTAATAAATTAACAAATACAATTTAGTAATGTAAATTTATTCAGGTATTATTCTAGAGTAATACAAAATTAAAACTAAGAATAAAATAAAAATACAAACTATAAAATATTACTCCCAACTCTGATTATCCTCCGGACTAAATGTGCCAAAAATACTGGCGGCATTGTCTCGCTGAATGGCCAGTGATCTGTTGAACAAGGAAAGAACCAGAGCGAGGGTCGCTGCCCCTTTCCCTTAAACGTCGCCCTACATCCTTAATAAGGGCTTTGGCCTCGGCACACAAAGGCCCCGCCGTCTCGATGGCAACCGGGACAAAATCGTACACTTGTTCAAGGTTCGCGTACTTACTGTGATGGAACCTAGCAGCACTTTCAGCCGCTGCACCTGCCTTGCCTCACACACATGGTATCCCAAAGCAAGCTGCGGCCCTTCGCCCAAGGAATCTGGAACAAATGTAAGATTAAGACCATGCGGTCTCTTACCATCCAATCGACTTTGGCCCTGTGGCTCCATGATACAGGGACGTTCGCTGACACCAAAGTTCGCCTTATTATTAAATCATTGCTATATAATTGTTACATATTAGCTGCAACTTATTTTTCAATAAATAGACACGTCATGAGCGCTTACCTTCTTTCTAATGCTAAAAAAGAACGAAGTATAGCTGTGGCAGCTGTAAGTATTTGTTAGTTTGTTATTTTATATCCTGTATGAATTCTCAATATAATACCTAACATAAACCAAATACACCACAACACAACGGAAAAAAACGTTTTTTTATGTCAGCTGAAATATCGAAAAATCGCTGGTCTAAACCTAAGCTTTTGCGACAGGCATTTTTAGGGTTCCGTAGCCAAATGGCAAAAAACGGAACCCTTATGGATTCGTCATGTCTGTCTGTCTGTCCGTCCGTATGTCACAGCCACTTTTTTCCGAAACTATAAGAACTATACTGTTGAAACTTGGTAAGTAGATGTATTCTGTGAACCGCATTAAGATTTTCACACCAAAATAGAAAAAAAGTAATAAATTTTAGGAGTTCCCCATACTTAGAACTGAATCTCAAAAGTTCACGGGCGAGTCTGACTCGCACTTGGCTGCTTTTTTTTATTTCGTTATTTCGAAATTCGCATTCTGCACTACCTGTAGTAAAAACGAGACGCACGAGACGGTCGCTTTTTGACCAATTACTTACAAGGCTTTGTTTGCAGCACCTTTTCTATTCTTTGCTGAGAGTTCCTGGCTGCTGCGTGAGATGAAAACGTAGTAAATTACTTCTGGCAAAACCAACAGAAAGTACGATATCATCATCTTTTCATTATCCGATTTTACCTGAGGAAGCCTGATCATCGGTCGTCAACCTAAAATAATTTTACTAAACTGACTGCCATCTGACTTTCGGTTTCATCTCGACTTACGGGCAGTAAGGAGATTACAATACAAAAATTGTGTTGTTTGGTACCAGGTTTTAATATAGCGCAGTGACGACGCAGTCAAAGCATTTGTTCCGTTTATAAATAGGTACCGTAGGATTTTCTATTGTCCCATGACCTTTGATTGTGTTATTCGTAAGCCAGACAAAGCGAGCTAAAAAAACCCAATAAAGGTGAATTCGTTTAACTCGGATACCGAGGGTTTCATACAAATATTTAATTATTTCAATCTGGTGATGAATGATTTTTAACCGAAGAAGGTATGTCCGCCTAAGTCCTAGCTACAGTAGTTATTCAATTCGATGAAATTTAAATCATATCCAATTGAAACAGAGCTGTATTTATTTTGTTTCGTTTGTTAACCCTTTATAAGGCCCGTTGACAGGGACGTGCTATCGCAGAATTTGTTGCAGCTATCAGAAGCCTACATTTCAAAAATCTATTTTAAAAGCAAGTTGAATATTCAATTAATGCAAACGATTTTGAGCCCTATTATTAAAACAGTATGGTTGAATTTCTGATTGAGCGTATGTGGTCGATATATCGCCTCTGCCTTATAAAGGGTTAATAAACCCATCAACAATATAAACTCTTTTGTAAGTACTATGTCTTCATATTTCAATAGCAAGTTTTAGATTATTCATTGATTAAACATTACAATAGGTTATTTTTACAATAGGTACATAAGTACATTATGGTGCTAGTTAGAATAGCTTAATTATGATGGTAATTAGCATGTTCACGTTTTAAATATAAGCATTTTTAAATATTGGCGCCATCAATATATTTACGATGCTTTCCGATTGGATAGCGTAGATCGTTGATCTACGTCTGCGGTCGCTTAGAAAGAGATGCAAGATCTACGCGCAACCTATGCGCGAGCGAGACAACTCACGCCGAAGCTTTAGTCTTCTCGACGACTCCATTTTGAAATCTCAACGTGTTCGCATCGAAATCGTGTATTCTCTAAATTCTAATGGAATGTCCAAAATTGAACTATTCAGTGTTACATAGTGTTTATTTCGCCGGCCGGCATACAAAACTCTCAAAAACCGTGTGAGGAACGTGAAAGAAGACGCTGCAGTTTCCCAAGACCAAGTGGACTCCAAAGACTCCGACTCCATCATCAGCTCTCAGGTGGCTAGTGGCTGTAGTGTATATCCTTTTCGGTTTAAGCATCGTATCTAACGTGTATGTCGCGCTTCATTCATTGTTTTCATTTTTCAAATTACCCAATTGTAGCAAATCAACCAACAAAACTCGAAAAAGCTACATATTTTTTGGTGCCGAAACCCGGGAACTTTAGATTCCATCATTAGTAAAGTAACTTCAAGCAATTTAATACTATTCCCCACCTATTTACGATATTTTGAGTAAAATTGCAACATCCAAAGGCGTAAAATACCTACCCGCCGTTATTATTACTAGCAACGCAATTGCCGAGGTTTTTGTTGAAACTCTGTAAATCAGGTGTTAAAACAGGCGTATATGTGTATGAACAACTTATTACTTCTAAGATTATATAGAAATATTGGTAATTGTTAGCGAAATATTGCAATAATTATTGCAAATCATTCTGGTATAACTCGACCAATTTCAGAAGTCCGTGTAAATACACTACATTTCCGAGAAGTTCATATTGCATTATCGCCTTCCGTATTTAGTCGCGTTGCACACAATCGTAAATCGTGATATTTGTTTGATTTGTTTGAGTTATTTGTGCATCGCAATACGTATAATCCTATATTAACTTATTACTATCGTTTGGGTTATTCGTATAAATCTCGTACGTAGTACAGTATACTCAAGAGAATTCATTTAATTTTACTTTCAAGTACTTATGTGCTTACTTCGTGCTTGCATATTTCGCTGCAAGTGAAACTATTTACATAGTACCTAATTATCCAAGTGTAATTCTGTAGGTAATCATCTAGTTGCGGGTTTAATCCCTGCATAGGCCTATTCGTGTAAGTAACTATAAAACAGCTGTCGATAATCTTGTAGATATTGTAATTTCGAGCGGTCGCGGGGCGTTTACCGTTTTAGGCTTTTGTTTATATACATTCGTGCATAGGTACCTACTTATATGAAAGGCATATTGTCGCGTATTTGTTTACTATAGGTATAGTGTACTCTTAAGGCGTATTACTAGTATTTCACGTATAACTTTACGATACAATACTTACTCATTTTATTACGTTACGTACCTTATATAGGTACAGGTACTTACAAGTACAGTCTGAACTATGGCATTGTATAAAAAGAAATCAATTAGAGGAACTAAATCAAAGTCGATAGAAATGGAAGGTTTAACAGTCAACGATTTGCCGGCGTTGCGTCGTATTCGTACACTTGCGTTTAACCGCGTAAAAAAAGCATTAGAGATTGCGCGTCAGGCGAAAAATGACGTAACTTACATCGACTCGTTTCTTGTACATTACTCAGAAGTTAAAAAGCATGCAAGTAAATTTGAAGAGGCTCATGCTGACATTTTGAGCGTTATCGATAGCGACTTGGAGGTTAGGGAGGATGAAATTAGGAGTCAATTTGACGAATGTTATTTTGAAATACTCTCGTTGCATCGGCAACTCGTGGTACCTTCCGATGAACCGAGTCAACCGTCGTACCCCCCAACGAGTAACACCACACAAGCCCGGCTCCCGAAGATCAATCTTCCGAACTTTAGCGGAAATGTCAAACAGTGGTCCGAATTCTACGATATGTTTAATTCACTTATTCATGAAAACAAAGCGTTATCAGATACGGAACGAATGCATTACTTAGTATCTTGTCTGTCGGGCGACGCGTTGGCACTCATCCGCACTTTCCCAGTGGCAGCCGAGTATTACCGCGCTGCTTACGAAACTTTAATCGGGCGTTACCGCGGTAAGCGTGATTTAGCGTTTACTTGTTGGAAAGAAATGTTAGATGTTAACTTCAAATCGAATTCACCTCATGAGTTTCGTAGAACCCTTGATACTTTTCAAGAAAATCTGACGATGCTAACGCGACTCGACTTACCTACTGACAAATGGGACTTTGTTCTAACGTACCTTCTTCTTTCTAAATTGGATTCGAAAACTAGATGTTTGTTTGAGAAACAGCCAACAACTGCTGAGTTGCCCACGTATGAGTCGCTTAAGACCTTTCTATATTCACAATGTGAAGCACTTGTTCGTGATACGCACTTTTCGTCAAATGATAAAACTCGTGATGTTGAAAAGGCTCGGGTAGCCGACAAAGCTCGTTCTGGCAGTTATTCCGGTAAACCTTTTGATAAGCGTTCCGACAAGTTCAACAATGTGAAAAAACTAGCGACAACGACTTTGTTATCGGCAGATGATCAAAACGAAGGCGAAACAACGCTACATACCACATCATCGGTTCAGCAAACGGCGACACCTATCCTTACTACCAAGTGCTCGTTTTGTGGAGAGGACCACTCAATACTCCATTGTAAGACGTTTTCCTCTAAAACACCACAAGAACGATTCGATCACGCCAAACAACACCGTTGGTGTTTTAATTGTTTGAAACCTTCCCATGGCCTTAAAGATTGTAAATCCATTTTCAAATGTCAAAAGTGTTATAAACGTCATCATACGCTACTTCATCTTGACACTTCAGAAGCTAACGAAGCGGAAAACGTTTGCAACGTAGTCGAATCTTCAAACACGTGTACACAAGCGAGCCTGGTTACAAATTCAAGCATAAATTCGTTTGTATTGCTAGCTACTGCTCAGATCAACGTTCGCGATTCTGCGGGAAGATTTCAACCATGTCGTGCCCTGATCGACCCGGGTAGTCAACCCAATTTTATCACTGAGCGTGCAGCTGCTCGTTTGGGCTTCAATCGATCATCAACACCACGAACTATTAACGGTTTAGGTCTATCGCGGGCTCCCGTGTCGGGTGCAATTCAGCTGGAAATAGGCGTGAACAACGAAACTGTATTCAGTATTGAAGCTCTCACTTTAGCTACGATATGCGGTCCGATGCCAAACGCCAAACTTACCAAGACTCAGTTGACTCATGTACAAAACTTGAAACTAGCCGACCCTAAATGTCACCTGCCTCGAGACGTCGATGTTCTGTTAGGCGCGGAGGTCTTCCCCTTACTTCTAACCCCAGGAAGTATTGATGGAGGAGAATATCAGCCACCTGCTCTTAATACAATATTTGGATGGATATTGATGGGTCGTACTAAGATTGCCGGAGCAGCTGAAATGAATTCATTCTTTGTCACAGAAGGAGAGCAGCTATGTTCACAGGTAGAACGGTTTTGGGAGCTTGACTCCGTTCCTCAAGCGATTCCAAAGCTTACCACCGAAGAAATCCAATGTGAGCAACATTACACTGAAACGTTTTCTCGTGATCTCACCGGGAGATATATCGTCACCTTGCCTTTTAAAGAAAATGCCAAGGATCTCTGCTTTCCCGGCTCGAGGGAATCGGCCCTTAGACGATTCCACTCACTAGAGCGAAAACTCTTAAATAACCTTGAACTTCATGCACAATATTCCGATTTCATGGCGGATTATTTAAAAAGCGGTCACATGAGTATAGTTCCTATTAGCGAACTGTCCCAAGGTAGGTATTACGTACCACATCATTGTGTTTTACGCCCCGAAAGCGCCACAACAAAGCTGCGGGTCGTTTTTGACGCGTCGGCAAAGGACGCGCGCGGTATTTCTCTTAACGAAAGTTTATTGATAGGTCCGAAACTGCAAACGAACATTACTGACATCTTATGCCTGTTTCGTATCAATCCAATTGTCTTCACCGCTGATATGCGGCAAATGTATCGTCAGCTACTAATAGCTGAACATGATCGTGATTATCAACGAATATTTTGGCGCTTTCACCAGTCCGAACCTATACAAGAATATCGTTTGAATACTGTCACATATGGTGTAAGCTCAGCGCCCTTCCTTGCATGTCGTACAATAAAACAGTTGGCCCAAGACGAAGGAGATGATTTCCCGTTAGCTAAGTCAGTCTTACAACATAATGTGTACGTCGACGATATTGTCAGCGGTGCTCCATCAGTCGAGGAAGCAAAACAAACTATAAGTCAACTTATAGCCTTATTGAAGAGAGGTCAATTTGAACTTCGAAAATGGGCTAGCAATCATCCTGAATTATTAGCCGAGTTACCAGTTGAACATTGTTTGACAGATTTTGTCTCTATGGACTATGATCAAAGTCATAATATTAAGGTACTAGGTTTAAAATGGAACCCTATCAAAGACATATTCACTTTTGAAGTGAAACCCTTAAACCGTATTTGTACTAAACGCACTATCCTTAGTGAATTAGCTCGTATATTCGACCCTATGGGGTTCTTATGTCCTTTAACTTTCCTCGCCAAGTGCTTTATTCAACGATTGTGGATTGCATGTGTAGGCTGGGACCAAACCCCTCCTGATGAAATTGTTGAACAGATGGAACGGTTTTCTGATCAATTATCATCACTACAATTCGTAGAGATACCTCGTTGTTTATCTATCGCGAACATGACGAATTGTCAGATACACGGTTTTTCAGATAGCTCAGAGGCTGAATACGGAGCTGTGGTTTATCTAAATGCCACCGATATCTATAATAAGGTACATACCTACTTACTTTTAGCCAAAAGTCGTGTCTGTCCCATCAAACGCGTGTCTCTCCCACGTCTGGAGCTGTGTGCAGCGGTATTACTCGCAGATCTCCTTAAATATGTCAAAGAAATTTACTCGTCAGTATTACCGAACGTCAATATTTTTGCTTGGTCGGACTCCACCGTTGCACTTTCATGGATAAAGGCGCCATCACACCGTTGGAAGACATTTGTCGCCAATAGGGTTAGTCATATTCAGGATTCAATTCCCGACGCCAGTTGGAACCACGTACCATCGGCAGATAATCCCGCCGATATAGCTTCTCGCGGATTGTTTCCAGGAGATTTGTTGCACAGTTCCCTATGGTGGGCGGGACCGGAGTGGCTTAGGCAGCCACCTGAAACATGGCCTTCACTCGATGCGTCCACGAGTGATATTTCTGATTGCCTCAATTCCGACATTATAGCTGAAGAACGCACCCACGCATTAATTGTTCAAAACGACACACACTTCCTTGACGATTTACTAGAGAAATTTTCATCGATAAGAAAGGTCCAGAGGATTATAGCTTATTGTCAGCGGTTTATAAGAACACTTCGTAACAAGCAAACACGTTGTGAGACTACTTACCTTACCCTCAATGAACTTCACAACGCCCTGAGGCCTATCGTTAAACACATACAATCGCAACACTTTCATAATGAAATTATTCGTATACAAACCAAGAAGCCTCTTTCCAAATCTATGCGCAAATTAAATCCGTTCATAGATAAATATGGTATCCTCAGGGTGGGCGGACGTTTATCAAGATCTGGGCTCGAATTCGATCATAAACACCCTGCTTTACTTCCGCGTAACGCTACGTTAACTTACCGCATTATTGAGGCTTTCCATCGTGAAAACTGTCATCCAGGCACGAACACGCTGCATTATCTCTTAACACAGCAGTTTTGGATTTTGTCTCCCATACGCGCGATTAGGCACTGTCTATCTAAATGTATCAGATGTTATCGACTAAATCCGGTTCCCCTTGAACCGTTCATGAGTGACCTACCGGCAACTCGTGTGAATCAAGCCAAGCCTTTTTCAATAGTTGGCGTCGACTTTGGGGGGCCATTTCGCATTCGTTTAGGTTCATATAGAGGTGCTAAAATAGGGAAAGCGTATTTGTGTCTGTTTGTGTGCTTCACTACAAAAGCTGTGCATCTCGAAACCGTATCAGATTTATCATCTGAAGCTTTCATTGCTGCGCTTCGAAGATTCATGGGCCGCAGAGGTCGAGTAAGTGTTATTCACTCAGATTGTGGAACCAATTTCATAGGCGCAAATAACGTGCTCAAAAGTTATACGAGATCAGCTGCCAGCACGGAACACATAGAGTTTCGATTTAATCCACCGTCGAGTCCTCATTTCGGAGGAGTTTGGGAAATTCAAATCAAAGCGGCGAAATCCCTCTTGTATCGTATTGTCGGAGATCAAACTCTTACTTTCGAAGAACTAACCACGTTATTCGTTCAGATTGAGTCTTCTCTTAATTCTCGGCCGCTGTGCCCCGTGAGCTCTGATCCGAACGATCCGAACGCACTGACCCCGGGTCATTTTCTTACACTTGAGCCGCTTACTGCAGTACCCGACGAAGATCACACTTCGGCAAAACTAAATCGTCTGGGTCGATGGCAATTAATTCAAAAATTTCAACAAGACTTTTGGAAGCGTTGGAAATCTGAATATTTACAATCGCTGACAAAACGTGCAAAATGGACTTCTCATTGCCAACCTTTAGACATTAACTCGGTTGTAATCATCAAAGCTGAGAATACAATGCCGTTACATTGGCCTCTAGCTCGCGTAGTAGAACTGCATCCCGGGCCAGACGGAGTTGTACGCATAGCAACAATCTGAACTGCTAATGGAAATCTTCTTAAGCGGCCATTAGCTAAATTATGTCCACTTCCTAGCCAAGTTGACTAATTAGAACTTAGTAATAAGTAGTTATAGAAAATTAAATTAGTTCTTAAAATGTAGGTTTAAGATTGTTCATACACATTTTATATCGTTTAAAGTTAAGGTTTATTAAAATACAAAACATTGTATTTTGGTGGGCGGAATGTTCACGTTTTAAATATAAGCATTTTTAAATATTGGCGCCATCAATATATTTACGATGCTTTCCGATTGGATAGCTTAGATCGTTGATCTACGTCTGCGGTCGCTTAGAAAGAGATGCAAGATCTACGCGCAACCTATGCGCGAGCGAGACAACTCACGCCGAAGCTTTAGTCTTCTCGACGACTCCATTTTGAAATCTCAACGTGTTCGCATCGAAATCGTGTATCTCTTACCGTAAATTCTAATGGAATGTCCAAAATTGAACTATTCAGTGTTACATAGTGTTTATTTCGCCGGCCGGCGAAACTCTCAAAAACCGTGTGAGGAACGTGAAAGAAGACGCTGCAGTTTCCCAAGACCAAGTGGACTCCAAAGACTCCGACTCCATCATCAGCTCTCAGGTTAGTGGCTGCAGTGTATATCCTTTTCGGTTTAAGCATCGTATCTAACGTGTATGTCGCGCTTCATTCATTGTTTTCATTTTTCAAATTACCCAATTGTAGCAAATCAACCAACAAAACTCGAAAAAGCTACATAGCACGTTATGAATAGGTAATTGGCAACTCGTGTCGATTTAAAACACTTTCTTCGGTCGTGTTTTAATTTATTGCGTATATCCTACTTTTCCCACTTATGTCGTAAATGTATTATTGTTCCTTTAAAAAAATATTATCAATTGATGTAAAGATTCGTAATCATTTTATAAAAATAGGTTTTGTTTGGGATTTACAACTCAATCTTTTTTAAACCATACCTAGTAAGTAATAACTAGACTTTGAAATTTTATGACTATGTGACAGACAGACAGACGGACAGAGTCTCACTTTAAAGGTTTCTTTTTACCTTTTTGGTACGAAAACCTAACAAAGCTAAAACAAAGATTTCAACATAAGTTTATTAAAACATTTATAATCACATTAATAATTTAATGTTTTCATCGTAACAAAATGTCGTGCGTTTAACTTATTAATTCAATCTCAAGCCAAGGAATTTCAGCTATTCTAATTCTAAAATATTTTCATTAATAAATGAAAGAGAAAATTCTTGACGAAAAATTTCGTACTAAGGAATTGCTTACCAAAATATTATTTAATTATACACGCCCTAATCCTTAAGCAGTCATCAAAGCTTCACGCTTTAACTTTAAACACACAATTCGATATTTCAATACACATCCTCCTCGAATCAAAATATTCATATATTATACTTACTTACACCGTTCCTATAGGTTGTGTAGGTATTTGTTATAAGTTATATCAAGTTTATAAATAAGTGGCGCAGAGTTACTTATGGCGATTGATTAGGATGAATCCTTTCTTGTAAACTAAAACTGGGTTTCTTACCTTAAGCAATTAGGCAGCAAAACATATGTATTATAGTAGATTGTTAACCAAGGGTTGAACGGCACCCATTTCTGTCGAGGTAGTTTGGCGCTCGAACGCAGTGAGACTTTTCTGCGCTAGAGCATAAACGTATCACTTTCTGCGCACATTTTAGAACAACAACGACCCACTTTCAGAGCATGAGATATATGAAAAAAATATTGTATACGTTATTAAATTATTGTTTCTCACATAAACGTAGCGACGGTGCAGTCGAAGCTCCTGTCGCACTAGTGCGGGAATGAGCACTTTCCGTGCCTATGTTGAAAGTTGAAAAGTCCATATGTACTGTAAAACGTTGTACGATACACGTGCGACTAGGTAATAATTTGCAACTCATGTCGATTAAAATTTTTAGCCACTCGTTGACAATTACCTGCTTTCCGCAATTGTATCGTAAATAACTATTAAAACACTATTACTTGTTTTATCTATAACTCCCATGATTGCGTCTACAGTTAAAAACAATATACAAGCCCAGATAAAAATTTGACTACCGTTAATCGAGTAGAGATTTTGTGGAAATTCCTCTCCGTGGATTCTGTCGAATTTCTTGGATAGACGTTATTGGGAAACTTTTTCCATTATTTGAACAGGAAACGTTGTTAAATTGAACGATTGTGGCAATTTCACCCAAAATTCTTCGCTCACGATTTCGATATTTAAAAACCGCCATTAAATCTCAACTGTCATATACATAAAGGAGATTAGAGATCTACTTATTTAATCTCTCAGCCCCTCTTCTTCCTGGCGTTATCCCGGCATTTTGCCACGGCTCATGGGAGCCTGGGGTCCGCTTGACAACTAATCCCATGATTTGACGTAGGCACTAGTTTTTACGAAAGCGACTGCCATCTGACCTTCCAACCCAGAGGGGAAACTAGGTCTTATTAGGATTAGTCCGGTTTCCTCACGATGATTTCCTTCACCGAAAAGCGACTGGCAAATATCAAATGATATTTCGTACATAAGTTCCGAAAAACTCATTGGTACGAGCCGGGGTTTGAACCCGCGACCTTCGGATTGAAAGTCGCACGCTCTTACCGCTAGGCCACCAGCGCTTCCCCTAAGAGGTTGAGATGACTTTTTCAATATTTAGCGAAATAAATTACCTATGCCAGGCCATTAATTAATCTTTTAATATGTTAGGTATATTCATGTTTGTTTTAAATTAATTTTGATAGTCCAGTAAAACAAAAGCTTTGAGGCAGCTTCTGATACGGCTATTTGTTCTACGAATACTTATATTGTGCTAGCCTCACGCAACCAGTAGATCCACCTTTTATTCCTTGGCTTATAAAATTTTCCTCGTATGCCATATTTTATTGAACTCACTTTATTACCAACTATTGCTAGTTTATTTTCTATGCATTTTTCAAACAAAATATTTACTAAGTAGATTATGTTATACCTATGCCTACCAGGCACACTATCTTTAAGAAGAAGATGTGTCTCTGAAGTTAAAGTATCAAAAATGAGCCTTTTCCTATTTTTATTTGGTTGAATAAAGAATTCGGAATTTAATTCAGACTAAATATCTTTAAGAATGATGTAATTTTATGACGAAGGTCAGTAAGCAGGAGTCTGATTAATGTGCAAACGGGAATAAAGAAAATGAAGAGAATTCTATTACCTGCGGCCATGGGGCGTGCCAGGAATATGAAGGGGCGGCAATCTGTTCAGAGATAATACTTATGCTCAGTTATGTGAAAAATGAGAATTCATAGACTTTTCAGTACTTACATCATTTACCTACTTAAGGGGCCCACAGATTACCAGTTCGCCGGACGATATCAGCCTGTTAGTTGTTCGGAGCTGTCAAATTTTGCGTTTAACTCCTGTGAGTGACATCGGCCTGTGCCGATATCTGTGCTGTGGCGGACTGGTAATCAGTGAGCCCCTTTACAAATAGTCTTCTTTGTTCTTGTTAAAGTTAAATCCCGACCGAAACATGAAATTTTTCACCATACCAATGCGACGAAAATACTAACTGTAAAATATTGCAAATCAAATCCAAATAAACGATACACGTCATCATCATTTATTTAAAAGTCCATTCCCTCAGCCAACAGCAGGAAAGAACTCAAAATTTGCATGTAATTATCAACTTTGCTACTCTTGTGAAAGACTACCTTGTCTTCAATTTTTGAAGAATCAAGAGACCCTTTAAAAGCTGGTGTAATGAAAAGTAATTTGTTTGCACCTCAGCAAAAGTTATGTTATGTATATCGTTCGCCGCCAGCTGAGGCACATAAATGCCGATTAGGATGTCCATTGTGCAAAGGTAGACGAAATATTTAAAAATATTATTATTTCGCACGCGTTATTAAATTATACACCTAAACCTTTCTCAAGAATCACTCTATTGATAGGTGAAAATCGCATGAAAATACCTACGTTCAGGAGTTTTTTGAGTTTATTGCGAATAAACATACAAACAGACAGACGCGACGGGGGACTTTGTTTTACAAGGTTTAGTGATATTTATGTTGTTCATGTACTGACTTATTCAATTGAGGTGTTGTCGGAATATTTAGGTACCATGCTCTTCTTTAAAGAGCTCCTCTAAGACAACACTATTGAATTATGTTTTTTCTTATCATTATAACTAGACCACAAGTACCTAAATCTATCTACAAACACAATTTTATTACTTGGATATTTATACTTGAAGCGCCAACAAGGCAAAGCGAGCGGTAGCAAAAAAGGGCACTTTAAGAAACTAGCCTCGAGGAAAAACCGACAAAAAACAACCAAGTAATTTAGTGAAGTGACGTAGATAGTCTTTGTACCTATTAAGGGAACTCTCGACGCGACAGATGCGGGTAAATGGCAATAACTTAATTAGATGATGGGACGGTTTTAAGCCGATATTGCTTTTGTAATAATTATTGACGTAAAAAGCAATTACCTAGAGGCGCAACGATGAACAGACACGATAACGACAGACTTAAGAAATTTAATTTATGGTTTATTGTGTTTATTTAAAGTGTTGCGTAACTGCGTCATTTAACCCTTAATCAAATATCGGGAAATTATTTCCCACTTCATTTTAATTTATGAAATATTTTTTATCTTTTTAATGGCAGCACTCAGCGATACCAACCATACAGATTTAAAATCTTAGTAACATTTTGAATTTTAAAAATGGCAACACTTTTCTAATAGCCGCCATTTGTGACCATATGTCAAAGTCAATGTCAGTTGTTGTGATTTTTTTTGCAATAACGACAATTTTTTTAGTGTTTAGAGGTTAAGTGCGAAAAAAAATCTTGTAAGTGCATACACTGAATACTATCATAAACTAGACTTATTTTCCCTGTGTTTTGCTTGAAAGGATTTGTGATAACGATACGATTTAGCCAAGATTTTAAGGTTTTAGTAAGTGGGTAATTATTTCCCATTGTTTGTGCCTGAACGTACGATTTACAAAAAAATTGGTAGGTTTTATCAAGTGGGAAATTATTTCCCAGTGTTTGTTCTCCACCTACATTTTAATTGGTTTCCAAAAGGGTCATTCCAGGTGATTTCAACAAATCGAGTGTGCCGTATGATTTTTGATTTGAATAAAAAAAATTGAGGATATACTTCATGGTGGCAGAAGTGCTGAACCACCACCAGTTTTTTTTTTTATCTTTTAATTTCCAAGTTTTGCCCATTCGAAGTTAACAGTGGGGTTAAATTCCTGCTTGTACAAAATCAGACCTAACTTTTTTTCTATAAAAGGTAACGAAACAATTATTACTTTTTTTGATTAGGTAAGAAATGTGGATATTATACCGTATGACAAAATTTATCTGAATTAACTACAAAAAAAATGGTGACCACCCGAAGTGTATACCTAATTGGTCAATTATTGCAATTTTAAATTGGTTCTTGTGCCAACCCTGGTGCATATCAAATATTACTTTTTTCTGAAATATAAAGTACTTGCCGTGTTCATCTTGTAAAATGAATATAATTGTGTTAGATCAATTACTTCTAATAGAAAAATATAAGTGAAAATTGAGAAATTCGAAAAATGCTCGTGTTTGACTCTAAAAAAATCCATGTGGAAGATAAAATAAAAATTTGATTTTAGTCAGCAAATATAGCTGATATCTTCGTTAATTAGATTTAGAAAAAAAAGTTTTGTTATTTTGCCTATTTTTTGAAATATGATTTTTTAAACTGCTCATCTCATACATTTTTGCTCTTGTTGTATTTATGCAGATTAAAATACATATGACCTTAAACTTATAAATATGAATGAATTCGATGGAAAAATATAAATAAAATCCAAATTTACTTTATATATTTATACAAAAAAAATCATTTGCAAACCTTTGCTACTTCAAAATTTTCTGAAGTTGAATAACGTCGCACTTTTAATTCATTTTGAGAAATGGGAACGAGGCTATGATAAGAACGTGTATTTTTTATGGTCCTTATATTTTTAAATCGCTCTGATAGATATACCTCAGGCCCTCAGCTTCTTCGACATCTGATTTTGAGACGAAAAAGAACTTGATCCCATGAATTTGAACAGTCAACTATTAATAACACAAGCACTTACTACAAAGAGTTTGCACCACTTCATTATCTCCTAGATAAATACGATTTCCTATGGAACTTCGATAAGGATTATTGGGCCGTTTACTTATGTTCGTAATTTAGCCATGTAACATGCAAATAAAGCTTGTTAACAAGTCAGGAGGCGTCGGTTATTCACTACACGGCTAAATTAAGAAACATTCGCAAGTGATTCACAATCCTTGTCAGGTGCATTGTCGAATTTCTACCCTCATTAAATTTACAAATGAAATTATTGCCATGTCAAAAAAATTAATTGAACATAAAAAACGTAAATAATATCCGTATGACCAATTACCGTCCCATTTTTATTAATTTATAACATAAAACATTCTGTATCGATAGTTGTAAAAAGTAGCATGTTAAAAAAATCATATTTCAAAAAATAGGCAAAATAACAAAACTTTTTTTTCTATATCTAATTAACGAAGATATCAGCTATATTTACTGACTAAACTCAAATTTTTATTTTATCTTCCACATGGATTTTTTTAGAGTCAAACACGAGCATTTTTCGAATTTCTCAATTTTCACTTATATTTTTCTATTAGAAGTAATTGATCTAACACAATTATATTAATTTTACAAGATGAACACGGCAAGTACATTATATTTCAGAAAAAAGTAATATTTGATATGCACCAGGGTTGGCACAAGAACCATTTTAAAATTGCAATAATTGACCAATTAGGTGTACACTTCGGGTGGTCACCATTTTTTTTGTAGTTAATTTAGATAAATTTTGTCATACGGTATAATATCCACATTTCTTACCTAATCAAAAAAAGTAATAATTATTTCGTTACCTTTTATAGAAAAAAAGTTAGGTCTGATTTTGTACAAGCAAGAATTTGACCCCACTGCTAACTTCGAATGGGCAAAACTTGGAAATTAAAAGATAAAAAAAAAAACTGGTGGTGGTTCAGCACTTCTGCCACCATGAAATATATCCTCAATTTCTTTTATGCAAATCAAAAATCAAGCGGCACACTTTTTAATTCAAATTTGTTGAAATCACATGGAATGACCCAAAAATAAAAATATATGCCTGTTTGCCTGTTGCACAAAGAAATCTGTGCCTGTTTTTGTTTTCTTTTTTCTTTTATTTATTTCTTTGATTTTTGAAGATAACGTTAAAGGCTCATACTTGAATTCCAAGCAAAGCCGGGGGGAGCTACTAACTAGTAAAAAGTTCGTAACCGTATCGGACAATGGGAAACTATTTCCCACTTCATTCAAAATTTTGCTATTCCGTAACGGATAACGGGAAATTATTCCCCACCGCAAAACCCCCCTTTCCCCTCCACTAAAATTATTTTTATATATTTATTCGTAATCTACGCACTCAATTTACCTAAAAACCATTCTTAGTTTTCAAAAATCTCATAAAAAGTGTTCCGTTTGATTAAGGGTTAAACACATAACTGATAGAAACGGGTTTAGTCTAAAATATCATGAGCCTGTCTGTGTTTTTAGCAGTAATGCTTTCGAAACTTCCCAGAAAACTTGTAAAATACGTATACTTGAAGACTTTTTTGTTTGTGTAAAAAAAAGCTTTTCTCGACGCCTATAAACAATTAAACAAAAATACCTTACGGCTAGGAGAGTAGGTGTAGGTACCTACGTCATATTTATACATGAACGACGTACCTAAATATATATAAATACATTTATTAATATCACGTTGTAATGTTACGTCGCTCCATGATATTGGAACAGTGTAAAATGAAACGCCGAGATAAGACGGCGTGCTAAATAAGCTACGTATTCTGAAGGGGATCTCGAGATTATACTCTTTGCCTACACTATTTTCCGTGCTCTTGCATAGATTTTCTCACAGCTATTTATCCGGTAAGTTGCTACTAAAAATGCTATTCAATTTGTGCAGGGTTTTTGTGCTATCATCCTGAATGTTTTCCTAAATGAAAGTTGACGCGTTATGATAAATTTAAGCAGGTATTTAAGCCTTTTCCAGGCCGCACCAATCTACAATGTATCCAAATCTATTCCAATTAGGTAATCCAGCTTGGATGATTCATATTAAAATCTAATTTGATCCTTAAATCTGGTTGCTAAAGTAGAAATTCTTTTGACGCGTATGTGGTTAATAAATCGTAATATGTCTGGAAAAGGGAAAAATATATTATATAAAACTTAATTATATTGAACCCTAAATTTACGGATTATTCCTCATTAACTTACACTTAGTCTGTTTATTATTTATAGCGAGCTGCCATGTTTTATCGTGATCATATTACGTTAAACCATTAAAAGGATTAAATTAATGAATAAGCTTATCCCTAACTAAATTTCCATGAAACGAACTAAGTAAGTAAGAAGACATTAAAGTGTTAAAGAGTCGTAAATCGCTTTAACGCAACGCCGGCTACTCGAGTCTTAAAGCAAAATATTCTGCAAATGACAGACAGAAGATAGCAATTTCATTAGCTCAGATTAGAATTTGTCTTAGAGTTTTAACATAATTTACATACGCACCAACACTGTTTAGGAGGAGTATAATTAACAAGTTATTGGAGTAAACTATACCAATATTACCGCTCTCCGCCTATTGATTACCGCGTCAACCTTATATCAAAGCATCAGTGGTAACTTTTCCACAAAAATATACCTAAAGTAAGCAAGAATGACAAAATTGCTAAGCAATTTGCACACCTATAACCCAACGTTGTTTGAATATGTCGAAATATCTTCTTATTGAAATGAAAAGTGAGGTTCACGTTTTTAAATTAATGATTGGACCCTGTTTGACCTTAAACTTTATATTTGTCTAGAACTCTAGAGTATGCTTAAATATTGTATATATGTGGTGTACTGCCATCTCGCCGAAATATTTTTCGCCTAATTTCACTTCCGAACCAACTTATTGCAGTACTTTTAGTTGGCAAACCAATGCTTAGCATATTATTATTTAGCATAATTTTTATTTGACTACAATTTTATTTAGCAGATGTTCATTTTACCACGATTTATTTAGAAAAATAGTCACTAAGCAAATGTTTTATTATACCTAACTATTTATTGTTACATAACGTTTGCCAAAATTGAAACTTCGCATACTTTTTATTTGATCACAATTTTATTTAGTAGATGTTCATTTTACCAAAATTCATTAAGACAAATAGTCACTGAGCAAATGTTTCAACTTAGCTAACTCTTAATTGTCAAAAAACGTTTGCTTTATTTATACTTACTTTTCATAATATATTTTGATGGCTATTTGACCTGTTGGTGGCTTTTTTTTTAACAAACGTATCTACATATTTCCATGGACGGGTGCCACTACGCTAATAGATTTGATGACTGTACCAACATGTTTTAGGTTAGATGACTGCAATCCCCAAGAAAACGAACTGTTGCCAGAAAAGTGGGTTAGGTTAGGTTAGAACTGCGACCCCACGAAAACAAACTGTTGCCTCAAAGGTGGGTTAGGTTAGAACTGCGACCCCCGAGAAAACGAACTGTTGCCAGAAAAGTGGGTTAGGTTACGTTAGAACTGCGATCCCACGAAAACAAACTGTTGCCAGAAAAGTGGATTAGGTTAGGTTAGAACTGCGACCCCACGAAAACAAACTGTTACCTGAAAGGTGGGTTAGGTTAGGTTAGAACTGCGACCCCCGAGAAAACGAACTGTTGCCAGAAAAGTGGGTTAGGTTAGGTTAGAACTGCGACCCCACGAAAACAAACTGTTGCCTGAAAGGTGGGTTAGGTTAGAACTGCGACCCCCAAGAAAACGAACTGTTGCCAGAAAAGTGGGTTAGGTTAGGTTAGAACTGCAACCCCGAAGAAAACGAACTGTTGCCAGAAAAGTGGCTTAGGTTAGGTTAGAACTGCGTCCCCACGAAAACAAACAGTTGCCTGAAAGGTGGGTTAGGTTAGATTAGAACTGCGACCCCCAAGAAAACGAACTGTTGGCAGAAAAGTGGGTTAGGTTAGGTTAGAACTGCGACCCTACGAAAACAAACTGTTGCCTCAAAGGTGGGTTAGGTTAGAACTGCGACCCCCGAGAAAACGAACTGTTGCCAGAAAAGTGGGTTAGGTTACGTTAGAACTGCGATCCCACGAAAACAAACTGTTGCCAGAAAAGTGGGTTAGGTTAGGTTAGAACTGCGACCCCACGAAAACAAACTGTTACCTGAAAGGTGGGTTAGGTTAGGTTAGAACTGCGACCCCCGAGAAAACGAACTGTTGCCAGAAAAGTGGGTTAGGTTAGGTTAGAACTGCGACCCCACGAAAACAAACTGTTGCCTGAAAGGTGGGTTAGGTTAGAACTGCGACCCCCAAGAAAACGAACTGTTGCCAGAAAAGTGGGTTAGGTTAGGTTAGAACTGCAACCCCGAAGAAAACGAACTGTTGCCAGAAAAGTGGCTTAGGTTAGGTTAGAACTGCGTCCCCACGAAAACAAACTGTTGCCTGAAAGGTGGGTTAGGTTAGATTAGAACTGCGACCCCCAAGAAAACGAACTGTTGGCAGAAAAGTGGGTTAGGTTAGGTTAGAACTGCGACCCTACGAAAACAAACTGTTGCCTGAAAGGTGGGTTAGGTTAGGTTAGAACTGCCACCCCCAAGAAAACGAACTGTTGCCAGAAAAGTGGGTTAGGTTAGGTTAGAACAGCAACCCCCAAGAAAACGAGCTGTTGCCAGAAAAGTGGGTTAGGTTAGGTCAGAACTGCGACCCCACGAAAACAAACTGTTGCCTGAAAGGTGGGTTAGGTTAGGTTAGAACTGCGACCCCCAAGAAAACGAACTGTTGCCAGAAAAGTGGGTTAGGTTAGGTAAGAATTGCGACCCCACGAAAACAAACTGTTGCCAGAAATGTAGTAAACAAAATTACTACCTCCATCATTGAACTGCACATCTCGAAAAAACTACCTACGTAACGAAATAAAATGCTACTGTAATTTGTACCATGAGTAGTTGAGTACTATATTATTAGGGTATTTAGTAGTATGCATCACAACATTAGGCGAAAAATAATTTATGCCTATCAATACATTCGACATAACAATAAAAGACATTTTGAAACATGACCAACTAAATATTTTGCCATACAATAATATTGTAAATAATCATTTGCGACATGTTATATATGCGAAACATTGGTTTGCCATCTGATAGTTTTGCCAAATGATACTATGGGAAAAATAGTTTGGGAAGTGATAATTTGCCATACAATTTTCGGCCACATATTAGTAAACCTATATATGTATACTTGTATAGTTTTAACTTTATACAAATGAAATAAGTAGGTATAAGCATTGTATAAAATATGTAATTAAAAGAATTAGGTACTCAAGTCGCTAGGCTGAGCATGATCACTTTGTGCAAAAGGTTTCTACGAAATAGATAAGATTATAAGCATGATCATTTAAAAGTTCGCTTTTATTTCGAGTTCGCTTTTGTTACAGGTGACTTCAGACAGTACAAAATATGAATCAGTTAATCACGTTCAGAAACTTTCACTAATTACCGAAGTTATAAGAAAAACGTTCATTTTGTTCTCATTCTTTTGACAAGATGAACGACTTCGTTATAAATAATGTACCATGTTTCGCAATATGAGACATAAATTTACGCAAATACTTGGCTCAACCACTTAACAACCAAGTACAAACATAACACACTTCGACCAAGTATTTACAATTTTATTAAGTACTAATTTTCTTCCAGTAGGCACCTTCCTACTTACTAACATATGAGAACCTTCAAAACATGTTTGCCGAACCTTTCAATTTACATTTTAAGGCCTAATTTTATAAATATTATGTGACTATAAAATAAATTCAATCATAGCCATGCTAACAGCAATATACATAATATAATTCAATTTAAAAACTGCGTAAACGAGTTAGGGTAAACTTTTACATACACCTACACCTTACACATGACAGAGGATCAAGCGAGTGGCATTTTAACTTCATTAATTTGGTTCGCAGCACATAAGTATGTATGAGCGAGATACACAGGTAGTAAAATGGGATTGAATTAACACCACTTTGAAAGTTCCCTAAGGTAGAAGTACTAGTGCTCGACGCTACACCAGTATTCGACATCGGAACTTTATGTCAAAGTGACTAAGATTAAATTTGAATACAGAAAAATCTTCGCCGTTCAAATTTAACTTATATTACTTTGACATAAAGTGCCCATGTCGAATACTAGTGCAGCGTCGAGCACTATTAGTACTTGTACCTTAAATTTGTGTGATATAAGAATATTTTTGTTCTAATTAATAAATGTACCTTACCAGTATAGATACTCGTACTACTACATACATACGCGTCGTATTCAAGCACTAATAGAACGTCTATTCATGGTCAAACCTTGGGTATCCTCTGATGTGGAACTAATTAGCTACATATCCATTACGAAGATTAAATTTTCGCTTGGCACTAAACAGCCCCTTTGAGGTAATACGCTTTTATGTGCATAATAAGTCATAAAAACTATGCACGTATACGATAAAATAAAAACTTCAGACATTAAAAGTAGGTAGGTATAGTTTCAAGATTAAGTTTTAATGATCCCCAGTTATTTTACTGTTTACCTAAAGGTCTCCTTTATCTTAAGAGAATAGTCGAACATTGAAAATGGATGCACATGGAATTTCGCTATGTCCGTATATCTGTCTGTCTGATGTTTTACAATATTATATGTATTACTCGTAATTTATATCGTTAGTGCTATAAATAATTCATGGCAAAAACACAAGACCCGACACGTTTCAATAAAAACCTAAGGCCTTAACCATCATTAGGAAATTACATGTACTAGTTAGTAATTTATATAATTTAATTCAGTGGCACACACACAACCTATTTATAAAATTGTTTAAATGGGTAAAAAGTAAGGGTTGTAAAATATTAAAATTAAAATCTCACGAGTATCATTAGCTACCTTTTAGTAAGCCACCACGTTCGTATCTGTGAGAAACAATAGACGTTAGAACAATTTTAGGAGCCCGATCTGCTTTGAGATATCCTCAACAATTCCGAGCCAACCTTCGTCAAACCGAGGACACCGCAATAATGCCACCATCGGAATTTATGTCGACCCCAGGCGCCCCCTTATCCCATCCAAATGGTCACTTTGAATAAAGCACCTGACAGTCTAAATAATACCATAGCCTTGATAGCTAGCCTACTTAAAGGCACTGATTATATCGAAGAAGGGTTGATTCGTCTTGTATAATTATTATCTACGCAATTGAACGATCGTTCCCTATCCTCTTCAATTGCATGCTTGTTGATTTAATTAATAAAGTTCGAAAACAAGATGCTAAATATATTAGGAAGTCTCGCGCCGTTGCTCTTTTCCTGTTTTGTTTCGCCGTGACTTAATTTACAAAAGAAATCTCAACTCAAAAAACTCCTTCCTACTTTTACTTTGACAAAATTACTAAATTTCCATTTGTTAGTTAAATCAATTATGTTCCTCAACTCTTAGCATCAAGGTTATTTAATTAAATTGTTCGCTTTCTTAACGCTGCAACAAATTCTGCTGTTTTCAAGAAACTGTAGAGTGGCAATAATACAATTTTATCACAAAGCTTTTGAGAGTAAATAAGAAAGTCTCTGTGGACCCAAGAGGAAATAGTTTTCAATCGCGCCATGTCATTTGGCATTAGACCAAATTGCAAGACCAAACCAATTTCGCTTAAATACTTTAAGTGGTCAGCAATGTTAACAAAATTGCGTTATAAGCACAAAGATTTATACCTACTTAATAATTTATTAATAGTGCACAATGAACATGTTATGTAACGAAATCATTGGTCGGTACCTAATGCCAGAAAGCACGTTTCATAAAAGCTTATTTGCCCAGCGAAGTCATTTAAACTGTTTTATTGAAAGTCGACTTAAAAATATCGTAGAATGGGTTCTTTTCCCTGATTTACAAGATACTGACAGTTTAAATCCATATCTAATTCATAATCTGGTGTTAAAATCAGAATACGCCTGATAAACTTGTTAAACTGTTAGGTACAAAATTGCGTTCTAAATTCAGTGAAATTTTTACATGAAAATGTTACATAAGATTTCACCTCCAGAAATTCGATTAAGACCTACTTACTCGCAAAATTACTTCTAGACTTCTAGTTATACAAGAAGGATAAAAAAATTAAATTGATAAATATTTAAACACTTTCCAATTTTACTTCGATATTTAGATTAACTAGCTAGAGTCTGGCTACTGAAATTTTACCTAAATTATTGGCGGGAAATTCAAAAAATCTTGGGCTGGTCACACTTTGTGTAGTAGGAATTATAGTTTTGATACTAGACAATATCTTTGATATTCTGTGCACAAATAAGGTACCTAAGGAAATAAGCTAAATAAACGTTTAAGTGCACTCAAAGTCAGCTCACATAATTTCTACCACTATTTAAAGTACAGTCAACGACAAACACACATGTTTACGTTCCAATATTTAGATTTTATAGATATTTTTCAGAACTTTTAATTTATCCGTTTCTTTATACACTTGTCCTATTTATGAGATTCAGGCATTAATAAATTCACGTACTTAATCAAAGTAATCGGCAAATGTTAGAACTAGTACTTAAAGTATCAAAATATTTATAGAGCACCAACCTCGTATTTTGTTTACATTTGGTTAGAAGTTGTAAACATTGCACTTTTTCATTATACAACGCTACACGTCGACTTCGCACATTGTCGTAATTATTTACGAGCTTAAATAATAGTTTGTGAACCTCACTCAGCATAGAAATTATTAATATTATTTAAAATAAACCCCATAAAAACCGCAAACAATTTGAATGAATGACATAAATCGACAACTGACTTTTAGCTTTTTTTCAAATCATAGACAATTGGTGATACAACAACGAAATATCTGTCAACAATTTTTGGCTAGCCAGACTCTACTTAGTAGATAAAATGTTTTCACACTGTAGGTTTATATTTACTACTGATGTAATTAATAATCCTTGCTCGCAGAGGCAATGGGACGAGCCGCTCTGCCGTCTAGTACGGAATAATCTCGTTGATACGTCAACTAGTACGGCGGAGCGAGCTCGTCTCCTTGCCACTGCGGAGTGGGAGTCGGGTCTGTGGCTACAAGCCCTACCCTCTCCATCCATAGGGACCCTATTGGACAACACCACCTTCAGACTGGCGACTTGTTTGCGCATAGGGACTGTAACAAACGTCCCCCATCACTGCCGTTGTGGTGCCATGGTGGACAAATTTGGACATCATGGACTTTCCTGCGGCAGAAGCGCCGGACGCATACCCAGACACGCCAGCATCAACGACGTCATCCGAAGGGCCTTTGTCAGCGTCAAAGTCCCGGCCATACTCGAGCCCGTCGGTTTGGCTAGGGACGATGGCAAGAGGCCCGACGGTATGACGTTGGTGCCTTGGAAGATGGGACGGCCTCTAGTCTGGGATGCCACATGTGTTGACACCCTCGCGCCGTCCCACCTTCCGGGCACCAGCAGAGATGCTGGTCATGCCGCGTCCATGGCAGAAGACCTCAAACGCCGCAAATATCCCCTTGGCAGTAGTTATATTTTTGAGGCGTTTGGGGTCGAAACGCTGGGGCCTTGGGGGCCAAGCGCGCGCCGTATATACAGGGCCTTAGCGGAGCGCCTTATAGATGCCGCAGGAGACCAGAGGGCTGGCCAGTATTTTGCTCAACGCATAAGTATTGCCATACAACGTGGCAATGCGGCCAGCCTTCTGGGCACACTGCCCATCGGCAGTGACTTGGGGGACGTTTTTTATTTATAGGCTTTTTATTTTAAGTTTATTTAGTTTAGAGATAGTTTGTATTATTATTTGTAAGCTAATTTAATGTTTTATATTTACTTAATTATTTGTGAATTAAAATTCGAGGTAATTATGATGAAAAAAAAAAAAAAAAATTAATAAGTAGGTGCGTACGCATACCGTATTCTTATTAGTATATTGTGTTTTCACCTTAGCATTAAAACCACTCAGCTTGTTTGAATAATTTGAGATGTCAATCGATATCTTTATATAATGCAAAAAAAGACTTACATAAGGTATTGTGTTATTTTTAAACAAAAAAAATAATAATCTGTTTATTTTTAAAATATCATTAACATACCATTAATCTTACATTTTAAAGATTATCAGAACTAAGGGACATGGGGAGCAACCCCTATCATAATTATTGAACATTATCATTCAGTGTTTTACATGCTACTGAGTCTTTTTACATTTATCTCTATCAGTGCATTTTTAACAATAGCCTTAATATTATTAGGTTTCTTATTTATATTTTCAATTAAGTACATGCCTGGGAAAACTGTTACTTTAAAAACTGTTGTTTCTGAATAATATACATGTACTTATACTCTAAACGTTAACCGATTCGAATGATATTTCCAGCCTCGGCTTCATATGTGCGCTGTAGCCTCAATAACGATTGCTATCGGGCCGTTATTGTTTCCGCTTGAAGTGGTCGGGGAGGCGTGCAACAACTAAAGCTCAGTTGCCTGGGTTTGAACTTACAGCTGAATTGACGTTGGATTTCAAACGAGGTTCTAATAATGGGCATACACATACTTAAAGCCTATATTTCTACTGTTATCTAATACTTTGTTACAAATAGGATAGATATATGAAACCCTGTTCCATCAGGGAAAGCACTGGAATTCGTCAAACGAATTGGTAAGTAAACTAATAGGTACAGTCAACGTCAAAGATAACTATGTTTATATTTTTCGCCTTAATACAAAGGAGCATTGTTACCGTGTTAATGGAATATAATGCCCATATCACTTTAAATGTAATAATAACGGATCTCGCGAGCTCATTAAGAATGCAGTCATAGCAAAGCTCTATTATGGTGAAAATATTTATATTGTACATTCTCATGCACACTCTAAATTAGCGTAAATTGCCGGATTTTATAGGTTGGCACTGAATATAAAGTGTTGTTTCCACATCTGTATTCAGAGTTCTGAACACGATAAAACTGCATGCAAAGTGCAGTGAAAGAAACCGCACAACTTACAGCTCCAATAATCCTCTTCGGCCGCGTACGCAACTGGAGCTTCGTAACCAGTTGCGACCGAAATATTTTTTAGTTTTATACGAAACCGGTTGTGATTTTTCTACTACTATTTTCTTTTTTCTTATACGTTGCCAGTTACGATCGAACACTGTTTTTGTACGAAACCTCTCGATCTTATTATGATATGATGTACTAGTTAATACTTCCCCCTACAAAAAGCATAAGAAAGAATGTACATACAAAGGCCGAGCTCCGCGCCTAAGGCCCGAAGCGTCACACGGGAGGGGGAAGTTGGAGCTTAAGCACGACCCTATAGGAAAAGTGTCTTAGACAAGCGAAACTACTGTTTTTTTTTAAAATAAGTAAACGTTTTGTCGCAGTTGTGCTTTCACGCGTAGGAGGAGGAGGAGGAGGAGGAAGTAAGTCATGATAATTCATGTCGAGTCGCATTGTCTCATTTATTACTCGAGTTAGGTCGAGAGTCATTACGAGATCGTTTTATTAACCGTAACCAAAAATTTCACTTGACAGATCAGCATCATATTGGAAACAAATCAAATAACTAAAACTTGAATTAGCCTAGGTATAAGTCAACTTACTACACTGCCACGCGTCCTCATTTGAAAACATTCGTAATGTTATTCGTGCCGTTCAGAACGAAAGCAACGGATTTATAGTGTCTAAACATGATCCTAATGAAATAAAGCGTTTAGGTATGAAATATTAAAGTCCACACTTTCATTATAAGTTTATGTAATATTGGGATTAACTGAAGCACGTAATTTGCCGAAATCGCCGCAGTTAATGCGGTAAGCATGTCGAGGATGAATTAATCGGTCGTAGCCGCTGTCTGTCGTTAACCTTTATGCGTGTACGGGTAGGCTTTATCATAAAGCAGAGTAACAAAAATTTCCTCGCCGGGCGCCGCCCTGGCGCGCTATTAAACGTAACGTGGCAGCTACAGATACTGGCGTAGTCATATTGAAATGAAAATCATTATTTCAGGCAACTAGTGGACCATAGAAGACCTTAAAACTACTCGTAGCATACATATTATAAAAATATATTTTAATAATAAATACTACAAAACACTAATATCATCATCATCATTGGCCTGTCACATCAATAAGATGATGGTTTAAACAGCGTCTATATTAAGAGTGCGGCACTTCCGCAAATGACTAATATATGTATATATATTATACTGACTGTTCGTATTCGGAGAGCAGGTACCAATGGCTCGCCAGAGTGATCAATTTTTCCGCGGTTTTATATGTACAGTCAGCCAAGAAAGTGGTCTACCACTTTTCGACTGTATCATCTGATTGATAGAGTCAAAAAGTGGTAGACCACTTTCTTGGCTGACCGTATAATGACATTCTTAACCAGTTAGTAGTGTGGATAAGTGTAACAGAAAAGCGCGTTTATGGTTGAAAGGTGTAAGATAAATTTATATGTAGGTAAGTATGAATTGTAATATATTACAATAATCATGAAGTGAATTTAAACATGATTTTCGCCTCATAATAGAGGCAAGCATGATTCAATGGCTAATAAATGTAAAATTTTGTTAATAGTTACTACAGGTAGACACAAGGCGGAATAGGAGGTAAGCTATGTATGTATGTATGTATGTAAACGCTTTATTGTACATAAGACAGGTAGCTATGCGACATAATATACCTATTGGAACAAATAAAGGTGATTTTATCATACATTTATAATTTTAAATGTTAATATATTTTTTTTCCTTTTTTTGCGAAGTACCACATTATTACAATCTATAAATTGTAAATACAGAGATGTCAATTACAAATCACACTGAAAAAATTGCTTTGCGGCAAACTTTGAGAGTGCAACTAGTTATTGGTTGTAATTATTTACTGCCACGGCAATTACGAAACAATTTATCTCGCAAAAGCCATGTGGTTTTTCGAATTCCCCAGTTTTCAATTATTTCTGCGGTGCGCAGTGCCATTTTATGTGTACTATAATATAAACTGGCAATGAGTAGTCCAGCGTCGTCAGTGGTAAGTGCGTGTCACATATTTTTGCGGCTTTCGAAGAGTAACATATTTGCAGGTGCCCAAAGCAAGCTGTATTTACAGTTACCACCTATAGGCACCTATAGTTTTTCAACAAGCAAATAGCCAATTCCAATCATAATCAACTATCCTATTGTACGCGCGTAACAATCGATACGGGTCTAACTACGGAGATTATGCCAGAGGCTGTTCGGGGTTTTGTTTCGTCAACTAGTGAAAAGCACCTCATAAATCTAAACGTATATTTTATTTTTGTACTTGTTGTACCAAAAATTATTTGATGAACCTAAAAACCTTAGTTATGATGCCAAGAACTTTACTGCTAATTCCATAGATAACTGCCACAATCTTTCATTGAACAAAAAATCACATACCGGCGATATGCGGCATAATTATGGCGAGTTCTCATAAAATTCGCAGAGATTTTTAAAATAAAATTACTTATAGTAGTGGACCCTATAATGGACGTGGAACCAGTAATGGGACAAAAAACCACAATTCCTCTAAAATAAGTATCTAAAAGTAGTTTATAAACACTGGATATATTTTTATCATAAATAAGAGTCCAAGAGCTGTTTATGTTTCAATTTTTATTAAATTCGGTTATCTTTTAAGAAATTGGCGTCAACCCAAAAGTTGTCATGTCACTGAAAAAAAATACCACTACGAATTCTTAACAACTTCGCTAAGAGAGGTGAGTTAATTTATTAAATTTTAATTAATTAATATTTGATGAAAACTAGAATGTGTTTTTTTAATTGCATTTATCATGGGATAAGGTATACAACACACTATGTTGTGACTCCACAGATGTAAAAAAAGAGTGGTATTTGGCCCAATCCCATTATAGGAGCTGTAAAACTGCATACCTCCTTTGATGGGACAATTGACATAATGATGCTTGCCATGCCATAATATCATGTTTTTAAACAATACAGAAGTAAAATGTAGTTACGAAATATGTCAACCAGGAGGTATTCTCGGACTTCGAATAAATTAATATCGTTTTTCCAAACTTTTATTTAACTTGCCCTGTTAGTTAGTGTAGGTCAAATCATGGTAGCTGAATTTGATCCACTTTTCGATTTCCGATTCAGTTGAAATTTTGTGTAAGTACGTAATTAAGTATGCAAATCGGATGATAATGCAATATTATGATAACATGGACCTGATCTGATGATGGAGACAGGAGGCGGCCATGGGAACTTTATCGCAATAAACCCTAACTAATTTTGTTTGGGTCCATTAGAATTGTCTCGATGGATCTAATACAATAATAATTGGATGTGGAAAGAAAAATACATTCAGCAATAAAAGCTTATACCAAAAGATGATTTTTTTGCCATAACTTATTCCCCATTTCAATATTTTATACTGATAGAGCAATGTCCATTATAGGGGGCCCATTACTGGATCCACGTCCATTACCGGGGGCCCATTACTGGAGCTTTGGTGTCCATGACTGGAGAAAAAAAACATAGTTTTAATTTGTTAAGTATGTGGAAACTCCTTGCAGTATCTTTGATACAACACGCCTAAAACATGAAAGACGGATAGGACTTTCATCTTTTAATACGCTAAGCGGTAGACCATTTACATTTATAAGGGAAATATCATAAATACTCCAAATTTCCTCTTAAATGTCCCATGACTGGTGCTGTTACTATATACAGTAACGTTTTAACTTATTTAAGTATCACCATCAAGAATTTTAAATATTCAAAATTGTGTTGAATTATTGAATTATATGTTCAGAATTTAAATGTAATGACAGTAATTTTTAGAGATAGAAAATTTACACACCAATGAGCTTTGTTTACGAACTTTTCAATAAAGCCTCTGAAAGCTTGCGTAACTGTCGTATTTGTGAGTCTTCCAAAAGTTACCTACAGATGTAACTACAAATACAAATGTATAGTCAGTTGACATGCAGTTGTAATCCATATTCCAACTAGTTCACTTGTGGTGTACATACTCGTACTTGTTTGTGGTTTAAGGAGGATTCGGGTTAATTTGTCGAAAACTGTCGGATAATTCCGAAAAGGGAAGGGATGGGAAAATTTTGGGTTATTTTCATCCGGTTTTTTGGAAGGTCAGTAACTTGTCTTCATACTCCAGATCCATTTTACAGTAAAATGAACCTTAAAATTAAACTATGGCCGATCAAACAACTTTGACAGTAGAAAAAGACGAGAAGTTCAAATTTTCTATGGGACGATTACCGTATGCGCCTCGCGCCTACATTTTTTTTAATTTGCCGCTTGTTTTTACTGACGAAAATGGCTTGACAGACTACAGTTTTAATGATAGCAGAACATCAGGTCTTTATTCATTTAATAATAATGAAATATGCTAACAAGCATCGCCATTTACCTATGTTTAATGATAGCATAATAAAATTATCTGCTGTATTATTATTTATTTAATCTGTGACTGATTCGCATTACACTCATTCTTCTTTACTCGTGTAAAGTCGACGTCAAAGATATGTTTAGATTGTTCGCCTTATTACAAGGGAGTAAGGTGCAAAAGTGAAAACATATCTTTGACGTCGACTGACTGAGATGTAATGCATACATTGTGTAAGATTCATTAAAATTACTAATTCATCGAAACAGATTTAATAAAATAAAGAGTTGAGTAATCGTTGGCAATCTATAATCTAATAAATTTAATAGTAACGTTATTGATAGTTGACCTTTGTAAATAGAAGGTAGTTTGAAGAAAGAATAAGACGACTGGCATGGCGGTTAACGGGCATTCGGTTACGGGCAGAGGTGAAGGGAGGACGATTGTGAAGTGAGGTGATTGGAGATTGAACTGTAACGGAATATTGTGATCAAGAAATATATTGCTGCTATGAAAGAAGGAATTTTTATTATAATTGCATACCCTTACTCAATACTTACTTACTCAATTGTCTTGCTATTTCAATCAGTCTTTGTACAAAAACTACTGAGGTTGACTGAAGTATCACGACAAATACGAACGTTTCCGAGAAAACACGATGGAAAACAATTATGCACTACATCTGTAACATAATATTATCATATAATAAGTAAACAGAATGAACACATTCACAATCAAATTAGTCAAATGCTGTTGTGTAACATTATCCAGTTGTGTAACATGTTAATTTAATCTTCCTCGCCATTGAGTTGTCACGTCACGAATCGAGCAAAGCAAAACATAATCAAACACTCCGAAAATAGCCCATATATCAATTTGTTGACTTTGTTTATAACAGGGTTAAATACACAAAGAAAGGGTACGTCTATACATATATGAAGATATATTTATATTGTTTTAAATACTTAACATACTAATACGAGTACTTAGACTAAAGCTATTTATCTTCTTTTTAGCAAAAGAGTATAAGTACTTGCTGTTTCTGCCCCGGTTAGCCATTTCAAGACTGAACGAGGGACGGTTTACCCTCGTGTGCCCTTATTATGCTCTAACACGGGGTTTAACCTTGTATAACTGACTTTGTGGCTTTAGCAGCTTAGGAAAGGAGCTAGTCTAATACGAGCTGTGTGTGTTAATATGGCATTGGCCGTTGAATAATGATTATACTTAGTGAAATTAATCCAAATGTTTACATTAATCTACATTATCTCTAAAAATTCCATGGGGTCCATTCTTAGCCTAGCAGCCTAGCCTAATTAGACAAGCAGAAATTGGGCACGAAGTACATTAGTACCATGTAAGGTCTCGCTGTCTCTTTAGATAAACTATCGTATCCTGTTTAAATCTCAATAATCTCAATAAGGACTGTATTGTTTATTATAAATACAACTTTACTTAGCCGTTTTTTCTGGTATTATGTTTTTATTAAAAAATTACACATATAGTTTAATTAGTGCTTTAATAATAAGTAACATTTCGTCCTGGGAGATCACGTAAAGCATATGGTTTGGACAATATTTACCCAATCCTCCCGAGTAACTACAACGATTTCGGACAAATACTACAAGAAAATTTACGG
The DNA here is from genome assembly GCF_963556715.1 of Cydia fagiglandana. Classification (NCBI taxonomy): domain Eukaryota; kingdom Metazoa; phylum Arthropoda; class Insecta; order Lepidoptera; family Tortricidae; genus Cydia; species Cydia fagiglandana. The sequence goes on along the minus strand of NC_085936.1, from coordinate 11,266,528 downwards.
TTTGCGAACAAGATAAGTATTACACAAAAAAAATCGTACTATGTAAACAGCAATTACATATGATTCGTAAAGCGAAACATCTGGGCATAGTCTAATCATTTCTTTTAGTTGGAAAAAAAGTTTTGGATCTGTGCTTGGTGGCCTTTTTGAAAATATGGCATGTTACTTACGACAACCCCGACTTTGGTATACAATATAACCATCATGGAGCGTTTCTATCGACCTGTTCTAGCCATGGTTCAACGCCATGAATGTCCGTTAGGCTTTGGATTTCGGTAGATTCTTTTAGCTGTTTCCGTCATTTCCCTGGCGTCAGAAATTGACGGGAATCCAAAATGTTGCATAAAAAGTCGTTTTCATGTAAAGATAAAATACACCACATTTATTCTGTGGATGTTCAATTGAGCAATCATGAAAAGGACACTTAGATGGCATATTTTGGCAGCATATTAACCTTTTGTTTCTTTAAATCGTACTAAGGAATCGGTGAAATAGTCTCAAATTAAGCTCGATAGGCTTGTCCGAATTACATTTGCTAGAAGGTATTAAAATCATCATAAAGTCCCTAAAATAAAATAAATGTAAAACATTCTTATATCAGATATGTCTTAAAAATACCCCCAGATTATACCTTAAGAACATAGTAATACAAAATAATACACACGTCAACAGTTAGACCAGGTTTTATCTGTATTTATAATAAACGATACAGTCCTTACTGACCAGTCTGTGATCAACGTAACTAACCATTCTACATTTTTAAAGTTTCGACACATTAAAATGGATAAAATTGTTGACCTTGTTACCAGAAAATATGACTGAGGAAGAAAGCCACTAGGGTTAACCGCAGCGTAACACGCTATCGACTACGGGATTCAACTTTAATACTGTAAATAGGTTGGACAAACTTCCTTTAGTGTGTAAACCTTGTTATAATAAGGACACGAAATTAATGAATTTAACACTTTAGAGCTTTAGATTCTCGTGTTTGGTACACATAATTAATATCATTAACGGGTCTAACGCGGTTCCAGGGTCTGAAACGTCGGAAAAGGTAAAATAATGAAATTTTATGTTTACACACTTTTAGACCCGTTAATTAAATTAATTATTAAGGGATTTGACATAAGAAGAGTATCGTTCTACGGTTCTACTACATTTTTCAAGAATACTTTTCTAACAAAACCGTTGAACAAAGACACGCAACTTCACCACCACCACCACCGCCAACCACCACCATCTTATTTTGAGACAAGCTGAATGGAGCCCCAGATTTGCTTTGATTGGTCCAAGGATGTTAAAATGGAGTTCAGTTGTTGACTCAGTCATCCGGTAAAGAACCTTAACTTGCTTGAAGTTCGTCATTTTAAACTTTACAGATAACTCATCCTTTTGATCGCTTACGAACTGCTGAGGATCGCACCTTTCCTCGATACCTTGATCTTGTCAGGTAGCTCTGAAACGAATATAAAGATTTCACAAAGTGTCCGTTCTCTTTGTCTTTCGATTATTTACCTAAATATTAGTGGTTCAGCTTTTTTCTTTCAATTATTTTCATCATATAATTATTATCAGCTTTGAACTTTCTATCTTCCATGAATGTAAAAAAATATCTTATAGCGCCAAACTAATTCTATATTTTCTTGATAGGTACCTAACTCTTGGCTTCTAAAGTAGTGCTATGCATTATTCAAATCTACCTGTTGCTAGACATACCGCTAGAATTTATATCAAAGCATCAATCACCCGCGCGCAACGTGTGCGTTCAATTTACAAAGCCATATCAGGCACATACATTAACGAATAGTACATTTATCACTGAACCCCGACTATAGTGCTCGTAAGCGAATTAACGTGTTACCCACACAATAATATGTATTAATTCCTGTTGGTATTTAACTAATCCGTATTCAAGTGTATTATTATTCCACGCCTAATTTTATAGAATATTTAATTGAGTAATTATCAATTTTAAAACCCTTTATTCATAAACATTATTGGTAGGTACATTCAAACTAAATTTTAAGATTGACATTGAATGTACCTATAAATTTTAAAAGGATTCGGCGGTTCTCCATACAAACGTAGTCCCCATTTTCCTCTCTGGATATTATACATTATAGAAAACATTTTTACATAATTTGATGTAAATTAACCATAGTTATGCTCCTGCGTTTAACTTTTTTTAGATTTTTTGATTATTTGAAAAATTAGTTGCTAAAAACAGATTTAATACAAATTTTAAAAAGTCTCCAACCGTTATAATAATTAGAAATTAAAAAAAAAAAACATTATATTATAACAATTAGAAATTCAAAAAAATAGGGCGTAGGGCATATCTGTGGTTGATATACAACAAATCGTGTCAAAATATTTTCAATAATGTTAAAACCCAGGGAGGAAAATGAGGATCGAGTAAGTTTTCGTCTTAATAACCACGATTATTTAGCTGTGGCGCTAGTGTGCACGTTGAAGGGCTCTTAACTTAAATAACCTACTTGATAAATGTGTTATAAGACTTATTTTAGAGAGGTTTTTGAGGGGTTGTCATGTAAATGTTTAGGCATTTTATAGAAAATGCTCCGAGCATTAATCAGAAAACATTGATTTCACTTAAGAGTACGTAGTCAGCACCAATAAAATACGCGGGGCAGGACACATTAAGCCAGTGATACATGCGTGGCAATCTGCCTGCACATAAACAGTATAAACACAGTGTGGCCGCGCCATTATTTCACTCGGTTTGTTGCCAACTGTATAATGAACATTATTCGATGATTAGGCAATTTATGCATAGGTTATAAACTATTGGAATTACGGGTAGTTAAGAATAAATCAACAAGATATTTTACTACCAATTAATTGTTACTAATAGCCGGCAAACTAAGAGTTTTGTACTAACAGTAAATCAACAAATTAAAGCGTCCCGTCGCGGCCTAGCCAAGGTGACGATCGCTTCGAATTGCTTTGTGTCATTCTATGACAGGTAAGTGTAATTATTACCTATCAATATTTGATATTAGTAACCTCAAAATAAAATATAAAACATAATATTTAGCTTCGGGCTTATTTGGCAGTCGTAAAGCGTAACATATCACAGTGAAATTTTCATTTTAAAGGGCATAATATGTAGCGGCCAATTCCGTCTGTATCCTAAAAAAGGTTTTGTCTTACCTTTATGTTTTAAAGTAAAAAATACCGTTAAAAGTCCGGTAATATTCGTAAAGGCAAATTGAATGGCGCATCTTAATTGCTCGTGAGCTCCAAACCCTGTAATAATGGAGGGCTTTTGGCCAGATTTACGAAGATTAAAAAGTTCAATTATCGTCCATACTATTGATCTACTATTGATTGAAGTTAAATTGAAAATACGATGCAGCAACCAATTTCTGGATTTCGTTGCAAAGCTTGAAGCCATTATAGTTCATGTTATTCGGCTTCAGACTGCAAGCGTTATTTATTTATAACCTTGCAGACTAACATAAATATACCTTTTATAAATAAAAAAAACTAAACACTATTTAGGCGATAAAACGGCGTGGCTGCATTGAATCTGGTCTTGTGTCGGATTCGGCAGTTTTATTCGGAACCATATACATATTATATAACCATATTCCTGCAGCGTTGCTATGCAGCATTGTTGTCAACTGCATTGCTGCAGGTAATGCATGCAAATCGTCCAAGACATTGATTTTAATTAAGCGCTGGTGGCCTAACGGTAAGAGCGTACAGCTTTCAATCCGGAGGTCGCGGGTTAAAATCCCGGCTCGTACCAATGAGTTTTTCGAAACTTATGTGCGAAATATCATTTCATATTTACCAGTTACTTTTCGGTGAAGGAAAACATCGTGAGAAAACCGGACTAATCCCAATATGGCCTAGTTACCCGTCTGGGTTGGAAGGTCAGTGGCCTATTTTATAAAGCTACAAGTTACAATTTACAAGCGGAAGTCTTCACATAGTGGTAAGATGGCAAGCTACACAACAACGCTGTAACAGATTTTCTCAAAATCAAATGTTACATCAGTGGGAAACTCAGTTTCTGCTATCCTTTCTGACACTTCGTTTTGATGGATTCTCACGAGAAACTAATTCCATTTTCCCGGTGCTCTCTCAGAAGCTCTATATAGCACATGAACATTATACATCAACCCGAAGCGAAAAGCCTATTCCACTGTTTGGTTTGCATAGGGGTGCATATTTTAACCGAGCCATTCTGAGTAACTTTCTTTCATTATTCCGTTTAAGTGTGATATAAAATAAAATGCTGCGAACTTTTTTACAGCCGGTATAAACTGGAGTACCTATTCACAAAGCTTCCAAAGATTGTCATAATATTATCTTTTTTACGTCAATCTCTACGAAGTACTTGAAAGGTTAAGGTATGCAATCAGGTAGGCAAATGCAAAACTTTTAAATAAGGAAGTAACGGATCAGCAGTGGAACACTGGACTGAGTTAATATTTATTTTGGGAAGTTTTTCAATTACTTATATGCGTGTGGGTAGCCAAAATTTAACACTGAGAGGGCTCCCTGCCAAATTTTTGCATAAATTAAAATAATAATTAGTACTGGAGGTGATGTAGGTAAACATAAAAATTGCTTTCGACCAGGATACAAAACAAACATTTTTTGTTATTAAATATTTGTACCTGGTTTTTTTAAATAGTTACACTGCTATATATAAATTGTATACTAAAATAGATGTCATAAATATTATGTGCCTAATATGCTGTATTTTCTATTTGCTTTTTTCTATTACTGCAACTAAATACAATTCACACTATGAAAAATATATATAGTCACAGGATTTGTCTTGATTTGTCTTTATGACAAAATAACCGTGAACAGAGCGAAATGCAGGCGCTTTTATTTGCGCAATTGCGCTCGCTGTGAATTTAGCTTCTAAAGGAACGAAGCGAGAAATCGCTTGATCACGTAGAGGGCACGCTGGTCACAGTGTAACTTGCATAATCAGGATGTGTATATCCATGTTGATTATCTTATCAGGATCCAACTTTATACATCCATTTTCTTGCATTCTTCATCTCTCGTGTCGAGGTTCCTCTAAAGCATTTGAATTTAGAGAAACATAAGAGAACATTATTTATATGTGTGCACTATATCGCCGTGTGCCTGCTACACTGCCACATCTCAAAAAACCGTTTTTTCGAGAAATCGCGTCTCAAAGTTGTGAGAGTATAGTTCAGGGTGTTTAATAGGATCTTACTCCTTTAGTTTTAGGTCTATGAATTCAAAATTTAGCTTTTTTTACTCGGAATGATATAACCCTCCTCATGACCACGCTACTTTTTAAAAGAAAGGTATATTTTTTAAGACACAAGGCCCGAAAGACAGGTATTTAGAGTTGTGGCCGTATTGCAGAAACGTTTTTCAAAGATTTTGGGATGCGGCCAAATGTAAACACAAAATTATTGGATAAAGGTTACCATGCAAATATAAATAAAAACACCAAAATAGTTAAAATCCCTTTATTTTATCAACTTTGATGGGAACAAGATCACTGTACGCGATAATATGTGTAACTCAACTAATTATTATTTTCTAGGACGCAACTCAAAAGCTTCATTTAAAACGTGTGCTATATAGCCACAACTCAAAAGGGCCGTCTGAGGGGCCTACCGCGAACCACGTTCGACGTGTTGCCTCTTTGTCGCACTTGTAAATTCGTAGGTAAGTGTGACAGGAAGGCAACACGTCGAACGTGGTTCGCGGTAGTCCCTCAGTTCACGTGCGAACGCCGCGGGAGCAGGCGGCAGACTGGCAAGTGGCTGTATTGCAGGGAATCGTCTGACAATTTATGGTCAAATCCATAAGGCCACTTGTGAGAAAAAGGCTCTTAAAGACCTTTTTTTGCTATGGCTCTCGAAATAAGGTCGTAAATTGAACAATTTTGAATACGAATCTGCAATAATCCAGAAAATTAAATTTTTTGAATTGTGGCTGTATAGCAGGCACACGGCGATATGTTTTATTGATTCTGGTTGAAATCTGTATAAATGTAATATTTGACACTTTATGACTACCCACGCCTACGCACGTCGTCGTAGAAGTCGTTAAAGTGCCATTTAAACCCCCTCCTTAGTACTTGTTTGCTAAATGCAAGCATTATTGCATACCTTAAGGGGATGAATTCCGGAATAATATAATTTAAATTGTTCCCCTAAAATGACATAAAAAAAAAATATTTAACCCGAAAATGTCCAATACGAAAAGGTTAAACAACAGCACAGGAAAAAAATAATAGTACCTACTCTATACCGGTTAATACCTCAGCAGAAGCAGTGACAATCCTTTAGCAATGTCCGTTAGTATACCCTTTGAATTTAGAGCTCCGTCATTGTGTCCTGATTTCTATACACGAGTTCAAGGTACTGTTAATGTACTTTACCGTGGTTCAGTACATATTGCGAACCGGACGACAATCGCCAACTGCGGCACGAGGCACTGGCGGCGAGCCATAATCAATTCCAATGGAGCGTTTATTGTGAGTAAACTAGATCTAGAGTTACTGAGCCATATTTTATCTCCGCTTGAATATGCGGCATATTATTTTTGCAATAAATTAATTGAAGTCTACCAACATAACCGGGAATGAAGACCAGCCATGTGCGTCATCCAAACAGCCACGACCACTCTGACAAGAGTGCACGACTGAGAAGAAGAATTTATGTATAAAAGTACCTAATGACTTTCATTGACATTATATATCGACTCTTACACTAAGATAACTCTACTTTTTATTAGAAATTTTTGGTACCTGTGACCTGGCGCCGTTTTATCCATCTTATGATATATTTAACAAGAATTTTGTCACTATTAACATATAAATAAAACCAGCCAACCCTTTAAATGCAAGGAGGAATGTAGCAATTAAATGGGCTAATTTTGATTGCCACTGCAACTGCAGCGTTGTCATAATTAAGTGGCAATACAGATGTAACCTTTATGCATCCGCTTACTATGTAAGTACAAAAGCTTTTTTTTTAGTTTACTTAATAGTCATACTGACCGTCCCGGTTCCGCTCTCCATCCGTCACTGTCGACAAAATACGTGGCTCAGAATGGCTTACCAAAGGACTTCTTAAATCTGCCCTCTGACTACCACTGTCTTTTCAGAACTCAAATCTAGCAGAAAATAAATCGAATTAGAATTGTGAAAGGTGACAATGAAACAGTTGAATATTCCAAGTCGTCTTCAATATTTTGCTTAATTTAATAGAAGGCATTTCAAAATTCTAATATACTAAGGCGACGGTTCTGCGCTTTAGGTTTAAAGCAATCGATGTCACTTTATAAGTATAAAGTTGAGTTTCATCTTACGTAAGGTCAATGTGGCTAATTCTATCCACGAGCATATATTTCTTTGATTTTCAATCGTAGAAACAAACCATTTGCTTTTGATTGAAACTAAAAGCAATCACTGCTTTGTCGACGAAATTATTATATAATCAATGTTGTTCGTTGTTCGAGAAATACTCTAGTGGACGGAGTAGCCCCTATGACGGAATGAGCCACATTGACCTTAAATGAATATTCCGTTTTAATTACGTTTATTGTTTGTTTTACGTAGTCACAGCTCATTGAAAAAATTACAAATATTTAGTAAGACTGTTCAACTAATTACAACGATTTTATTATCATATTTCTGGGTATCAATGTAATTTAAATGGGTTAAAATTCCACTCTATCCGTCATATAATTACTACCTACATGTATTAAATATAAGAATAAGAATAAAATTTATTTGAAAAGAACCTTGTTAAGAAATATCATTAGATATCCTGTGGCCCCACACTAAGCTAAGCCTGTGACGTGGCAGCCGACTTCGCAATTCGTAGGCTAAAGGTTAAGAAAAAACTAAATTATGAAATTGAAAGAAAGAAAAAAGGAATGAAAAAGGGTGCGTGTGTGTGTGTGTGATACATACTTAGATACTTAAAGTAAATATCACTTCAACACATCCCTTATCATCCAATATTATGATATAAAATGTGCCCCAGATATTCCTTTTAAAAGCTTTCTTCCTTAATAGCCAAGGGTAATATGTTCCCGCGCTCAATAAAAGGGTTCAACCCTCCCGGGCTGAATGTAAAACGCGTCACACAAATATTTTGCATCAAAATTGTAGAATGGATTGATCAGTAAATCCTTAACTAAACCTTTTGCGTCGAAAATGATGGTACAATTAATTTTTATATTTACTAGTTATCACTTAAAATGTTTTTGGACATTTTTTTTATGTTGAGCACATTACTTTATTTAGGAAAGCAACATTTTAAGGAATAGAAAATACATCTGAAACATACCGCTTAATTTTTTTATTAAGCTCAACCAAAAGAGAATTGTAGGAACTGTAACATTAAATATTCGACGCAATCTAGAGGTAGAGACATACACAGAAGGATTGGACCCTAGCGTGCAAAAATAAACAATTACATACTCGTATAGGTATGATTCGGAGTAGTTTTACACATTGATAAATTGTATTTAAGTTATAAGATTTACCTCCGACTTTTCAAGGACGGTGTTGCCCCGTGGAAATCTTAAAATTTAAATACGTGAGTTAAGCCCCGGTGTAGTTTTGACCAAATTAAGATTAATTTATCAATAATTGATAGTTATCATGATTTTGTGTAACAACTTTTTGCTTAGCTGCGGTTAGGCGGTAAATTTCACGCTAATAAATTGTATACATAGTCGAGGCCATTAAATAGAAACTAGGTTCCTTTAACTACAAAAAGTCTATAAGTTTTAAAGGAAAAGCTTCTTGTGTATAAACAAGACTGTAAAATACTTACAAATTTGCATACACTTTTTTACTAAGTATTTATTCGAAGAAATCAATGAGAGAATACCTCCAAAATTTATTCAGATGTAAACAAGCATTTCGTCTGCGGCTTGCTCCGATAACAGTGTGCCTTGGATTGATTTACTTGGGTTCGTCGGGTTTTTGTAATCTAATACCGTTGAGAGTTTTTCCTAAGAATATCTATCATACCCTCATTCGTCCGAAATAACTTGAAAAAGAAAATTCAGGCCCATTTGGTTTTTAACTTCGCTGAAATGTTAGCGTCGCACTATGTATTTGGAAATAAATTTGTATCAAGTTTGCAGGGTAGGTACCTACCTATGTTTTTATACTCATGCACGCATGAAAGCACCATGTACACTATAAACTATAAAATGAGTAGAAATTAAAAAGTGACAACCCTTTCAAATCAATTTATATAAGAGAACGGGACGGCTCTACAGTGTTGCAACTCTTTAATTTCTACTTTTTTTTTCCAGGCTGTAGGTACAGACTGGAGAGCATATGTGTGTACCTCGATTGTCTTATGTGCTCTGTCTAGTAGTTGAGGTGATCTGTAACATACACAGAACAACAAAGATGTTTATTTTTCCCTGAAATTGAAAGAGAAGATTGAAAGGCCGTTTCGCTAAAACTATTCGAATGTATAGTTTTAGTCTGTCATGTGCTTGGCTTTCGCGAACAGTAAAGAGAAATAAAATTAGAACCGCACACACACACACACATTTTCAAATTAGTACTGGTGGTGTATATCCATTTAACATACATGACATACATATAATCACGCCTATCTGCCGGAGGGGTAGGTAGAGACCACGGATTTCCACTTGCTACGATCCTGACATACTTACCTCTTTCGCTTCCTTCACTTTCATAACATTGCTCATACACGCTCGCCGGTTTAGGGATATCCATTTAAATATGTATTTAACAGCCAACAAGTAGAATTTTATTCTTTAACATAATATTATATGTATATAATATTGACTTAAAGTTTTTAAAATACAAGCTTCACGCAGTTTTTTATAGATACAGAAAACATCCTGTAATCAAAGCTATTCTTAGCAATTTATCAATGTCGCGTAGGGGCTCGCTTGGAAAAATCCTTTTCGATTAAATGGGGAAGTCAAGCTGCAGGCTGGAGTAGTTTACGCAAAATTTATAAATTATAGTTCTCTGACAGTAGCGTAAGGAACAAAAAAGTTAGCAATAATAATATTTTATACAAGCGATACAAAATTAAAAGCTTCCAAGTCGAGTAGGCTTGTATATAGGTAAGGAGTTTAGAAAACCAGGGTGTTCAGATTTAAAACTGAATTATAAATATTACTAAAAATATATCACGCAGAGTTGGCACGAGTTTACCAATATCATGTAACCTTTGATTCTTCTATTATGAGTAATATTTTCCTGTTATTTCCAAAAGCTAATACTGTTTTATCTAAATACCTTATTAATTTGAATTTGCTCATTTCAAATATATCCCAGCAATCCGCATTCTGTTTTTTCATTAACCTAGCTTCCTTTGTGAGCACGGATCGATTAGTCATTGGAGTGTCGACATACGCCAGTCATTGTACAGACTAAAAACACAAACACCGGTTCGCTGTAGGCACTGTTTCGAATAAAAATGATGTCGTTTATCACACCCTGTACACGCAGAGGCATGACACGAACGTATTTTTTTATCGAACTTTTCGAAATTTAAAATGAATTGTTAGGAGTTTTTAGGGTTTACCAGGAATTTATTGAATGTATTTTGCGTGTAAATCGCGTAGCTATTGTAAATGCCAAAGCGCTGTAAAAATAAATTGCTTTATTGTACATATAAGAAATTGCCTGCCATTTATAGATAATATCTGTAAAGGTTTGTAATTACTAGTTTTGTTTCGAAGCTAAGTAGCTGTTTATGGGTAAGTTTTAATATACTATTGGTATAATATAAAGAGGTATTTTTACTTTAATACATGTAATTTAAGGTATAATAAAGTTTCGTTTACAATAAAGAAGGCCCGTTAGCTAATAGACAATATGTTCATGATGCATAAGATTTATAAGCAATATTAACAATATTATTTATTTTCGATTTTACTAACTGAATTTTCATTTGAATGGTAAGAAACCGTTGATCTAATAATAAACGAATCAAATCCTTAACCGATCCAATAACAAATCAAGTACTTATTTCTCCACGTACTCGTATCCCTATGCCCTGAAGTCTTCCACCAGTCTCTGTCAAAGGCGTCAAACTCGTCCCGTCATCTCCGACGAGGTGTACTATGACGCCTTACAATTTGCGTCCATATTACACTAATCTAGTGTAATATGGACCGGTCTAATAGTGTCCTAGCCGGTTTCGGCCTCTGCGACTGAGTATGCATTGGCTAGTGAGAGCGACGATCATGAGCGAGAGCCACCTGAGAAGCTGGCTGACGTAGCCTATTTTTGCTGTAAATGTACGTCCACACTTACCGCAGGTCAGCACCCCTCCGACAAAATTGTAGATTATGACCGCAGGTGGTCGGGCCTTTAACTCGTCACGCTTCGCGTTGAGTTCCACTCGCCTCTGCTCTTCAAAGGCTTGCACTTTGGTACTCACTGTATGCCTTCACTTCGGCCGATCTTGTGCCGAAGTCTGCCAGCACAATGGTTCTATGTCACATCTCCGCATGTGACACTTCAGCACATCTTTGTAGCGCAAAAGTTGGCCGCCCTGTTTACGCTTGCCACTTTACAACTCAGAGTAGAGAAGATAATGTATATCCATAAGCTAGCTATGGCAATGATTTAGCTGCACGTGCACACGGCAACCGTATCGTGGTATAACAACAAAACTTCTGTTAGCACAGAACAATAAACTCCACCGAGCCGATTTGAATAATCCTTACAATAACCAAGGGATTGTTATTGCATCCCACTCCGCAATTTAAAACGGGACCGCGGCTTTAAATTAAGACCGAGTATCTATCGGTATTGCGGTGTACTCATAAAGGGCTGAACAATGCGTGGGGAGGTATCGTGTATATTTATCTCCCGAATATCAGAATATATTACAAAAAGGTTTGCATGTTTTCAGTTCAATCTAAAAATACATTACGTACCGTCTCATAAAACGTCTCATTTACCTGTTTTTATTTAAAATTAGTTTAATTATGAACCACACAATTAAGATATTGTAAGGTACATTATATTCGTGAGTACCTATACACCGTGAAATTTTAGTGGTTGTTTTCCCGCGGCAGGGCGATTTGCTATCAGTAGTACTTCCGAATTATGATAGACAAACTTATAAATAAACTGTTTTCCAAAAAAAAAAATAACAAAAAAATAACCTAAACTCGAACAAGCGAAAAACAATAGTAACACACTAAAACTGCAAGTCGACGACAGTTCCCGATATTGTAAACAGATAAACAAATAAACAAGCACATGTTACTTTTTTTAAACTATGTAACAGGCTAGAGTGCTTTACTGTTTGACAACTGAAATTAAAATTTACTTAGACTTCCTTCACGATTAACAGTTGAAATAAAACCTTTTTATTAGTTTGATGATTGCCATTACGTTGTGTCAACTTTGGTAAATCGAATAATTACATCCTCTTCGCTTATTAAACTAATGTGATAACAGATCCTGTCAATGTCATCACTGCTATTTGTAGTAAAATGGATCGACATTACGAATATTCTAATTTAGAGTACGTCGCGATGGTGCAGCTGTACGCTAGGGCTAACTACGACTCCCACGCCGCCCGGCGACTTTACGCGGAACCGGACCATTTACAGTCACTGCGTCTTCGGGAGATTTTAAACCCCCAAGTTCCACACGGACGAACAATTGTCGCCGCAACACAGAGGCTGCTTAACCACGGGCAGTTTCAAACGCCAGCACATGCACAGGGCAGAGGTAATTGTGTACGTCGTACGTTGAACGTGGCGGATTGCAGTTCGAACAATTATTGCGGTATCGGGAAGTTTAAGTGTTTGTTTAAGTTTTTGATCATTAAAAGCTTGATTTTAACTTGTTATGTTTACTTTTAAGGATCTGCAAACTAACTGCACGTAAAATGTGTGATGGAAAAATAAATGGAACTACTTTTTAGGTTATTTTGTTTCATTCACTCAAAAGAATTAGGTAGGTACTACTGCAGTGCTACTACTGGTGTTAGGTCACTTTCGAGTTTCGTTCGACACATTTATAAATCTGGCATTTCTTAACATTATTTAAAAAAAAGATTACACATCGACTGTATATCGATAGCAGAATCATTTCGTTGCGGGAAAACAACCACTAAAATTTCACGGTGTATATCATTTTTTGTTGCATTAGAAAAAAAATTATCTCATACAAAAAACAATTACTCAGCACTGGTCCTAAGTGAATTTTGTTAGGAAGTGCGGGTCAAAAAAATTTTTTTACCTCTAGTATACGTGTGCCAAATGACTAACCTGTACAAGTGTACATCGATTTGCGGTTTTTGCATGAAATTGGGGTCGTATGTATTATATCATAAGTATGCTATATGTTAATTGTTACATATTTGCTGTACCTTATTATTCAAAGGTGTTTTTCAATAAAAGTACACGTCAAGATCGTGTAGTTTTTTCTAATGCTAAAAAACGAAGTATAGTAGTGATTAGACATTGTAGGTTTATATTCATCGTCGTCAAATGATTTGCTCAAGAAGTCAAACTTATCTAATGATATGAACAAATCTTTAGGCCCAATCTTTGTAAATAAATGTTACGGCTTGAAAACAAATGATCAGCGGTTTTATGGAGTTTATAGCCTATTTGTTGGTTTGAGAATTTACACAACAATAAGTAATTTTAATTAATTTGCGAGGCGTTATTTGCCTATTAAATGTTTCATACTTAGGGCAGAATATGCTTGAGAAATTAAAAGGATAAAGTTAGATGGTTGATACTAGGATCACTCCATTTTTAATGCGTTTGATGTCGAGAAATAATTGAGCTATAAATTATTTAGACTAACAGACTAAGAATCGTTTGTTTTTGCTTCGATTGCCTATTTATAATTGCCTTTCCTTAGGGGATGACTTCCTATTTATAAAGTTTATCATTATAAGAAATGTTAAGCCCTATATGTCACTGAAAATTCGGGGTTCTAGCTTTAGCCAGCACAAAATTACAGGACGTCGATAATTGCCTCAATCGCTTCGGGAAAAGGACGGTGCGGCCGTGCGTCTTTGTTTTGCTCGACTTGGCGGGGGCACTGCCGTGCCCCCAGATTATCACCAAGTTCAGCCGATTTAGAACAAATATCCAAATATTTATAATGTATATTGCGGTGAATCCGTTATTCAATCATTGGAAATGTAATGACTCTCTGCAACAGAAGTGGACTAAGTACAGTGACCTTAATGACAAGCGACCCTCCATACATACCTCCATGTTATTTATTAACTCCGTTGATGTGGTATTACGTTCGTAAAAAATATTATAGGAAATCTTTTGACTGTCCAAAATAGGTAATATAAACTTGGAGGTGCCCGTTTCGTCAATATTTACAGTACCACAAACCGCCAACCCACTTTAAAATATGTTACTCTTAAAGGAATTCTCACAAAATGAAAGTTTTTTGTATAAAAGACCTTTTGTTTAACGACCATCCTTGTTGGCAATTAGGGAAATTTAACAACGAAACGACAAAGCAAACAAACGTTTAACAAACTTATTAATTAGCCTGGTGTCAAAATTTCGCACTCTTCTGACACCGTACCTACAGCTATAATAAGTGAATCCCCGCGTACTTAATCGAACTTCAGCAGGTACATTTTATAACGTTTTGCGAGTTTCAAATTCAACATTAGGTTAAAAATAATAATAAATTGATATAAATGTCATAATTACAAAAAAACGGCACTGCACTGGAGGTCTTGGTCAGTTTTTCTTAGTATATGACATTTATTTCAGTTTATAATTTATATAGTTGTGTTTCTACTTGATAAAAAACAAATAAAAATATTTTCTGAATATAATTTAATTTGTTCTAATAGTAAAAATAATTATGTTTGACGAAGCTGGAAATAAAAATACTGACGAATTAGTTTGAAGACCGACAAGTTAAGGAAATATCTCAAATATTATTTTGAAGAGCGAAATAATCAAAAGAGTGCGGCTTTGTATTCAACAGAATGAGACTCATTGTGTACATTTGATCAATGAAATTGATTAATTTTGGTTTAAAAATATTAAAATTCATGTGTTTCGTTTTATTTCGGACACTATGTTATTTTGCAAAAAATAATCCCTATGATGAAGCCTTTCGACCGGTATGATAAAGCTATAGGTGATTTTTTTTCTCGTGTAGCGGGCTCGATTCCCGGTTCAACCATGTAATTAATTAAAAATCTATGAATGCAGTTTAAATTGTTTTTTAAATTAAAATAATGTCTTCTTTCAGTAAAATGTTCCATCTACAATATTCAGGGTACTTTCCCTCCATATGGCATAGCCATGGGACTCCCTGTATATAGGTATTTTGCTTTGAAACCAAACACATACATTTGTTCTGGATCGTTTAAATATTTTACGTAAATATACCTGTTTCGCTAACGGAAGCGGCTCCTAAAACTAGTGCGATAAGGACAAATCCCGCGTAAAAATCCAAAAATCGAGGTTTCGTACTCAACTGTTTCCTCCTCCAAAACTTAACCAATCCTACCCAAACTTAGAAATCTAAATGATTATGAAATTATCTGTGTCGGACCGTTTTGCTTTTTTGGCTAATTGATATCAGTTTTGAATACTGCGCCTCTTATTGCGGCATAGTCAATTAGGCCATTTTGGCCATTTTTGAAGGGCTCTAGCGCCTTAAAAAACAAAAATATTAAAAAAAAAGCATAACGGTCCAACACAGATATTGACAATATTAATCTATGTTGAAAAAATCATTGCTCTAGCATCAAAACCCACTGAGGAAATAGTCGAGTACGTTTGTATGGAGAAATGGCCACTCCTGTTGGCTCTTAAGCCTGAAAATGTCTTAAAGGTTAATATCACGAGCGTTCCAGCTGCGTAATTTCTTTGGACACATTGTCGGCGATGTTCTTTACGTGTTGATAACATTTCTGATTGTGTGAATATTAGCGATCAAGTACCGTTGGCAAATAATTATCTGAAGGTTTACATATTTAAAGTAGTCACCTTGTTGTTCTTACATGTAATAAATAATTTAAAAAATCAATGTTACAAATAAAATTATGGCTTTTCATATCCAATATTAGATGTAGAAAATCCTTCGCAGGAAAAAAATCGCTTTATCGACAATTTTTCAGCATACCTAAAGGGTAAAAACGGGACCCTATTACTAAGACTCCGCTGTCCGCCTTTCTGTCTGTCTATCTGTCTATCACATATCTCATGAACCGTAAATTTTCACAGATGATGTATTTCTGTTGCCGCTATAACTACAAATATTAAAAACAGAATAATTAAAACACATATTTCCCTCCCGTACAACAAACTTTTTTTTTGCCGTTTTTTGCGTGACACGGAATCCTTCGTGCGCGAGTACGACTCGCACTTGGCCGCCTTTTATTGCTTCACACATCCCACGGAACAAATGATGTCATTTAACACTTGTATTTGGCGTTATGCAACGCGTCCTCTGCTGGACAGTAAGCTAGAGAAATTCCAGCTCACTCGTTGACTGCCAGAAAGCTTAACACGT